>NC_141902.1:24194183-24840854 GCF_057802395.1 Ceratotherium simum simum | reverse complement strand
CTGGTTATTCCATATGCTCAAGGGGCTTGCTTTCCATCTCTTTTCCCACATGCTTTCTGCTGGGGTCTTCTGTTTTACTCCTACTTACCAAACACTCAAATTTTCATTCTTTGGACCACCATACCCAAAGTCCTCTTAGAAAATAAGAAACCTCTTCTTTTTTCCTCTAAGGCATTGAAGGATCAATATGGAAATGATCAAAATATAGAAGATTCAAGTTCTTGAAGGAGTCAAGATATAGAAAGGATTTGAGATATGAAAAGAATTCAAGATATGGAAGGATCTGAGATTTTGGAGAACAAGATATGAGAAAATTCAAGACACAGGAAGGAAGGAAGCCGTCAAAGAGTTTGCTGGCCACCGTTATCTTCAGGATATGCTTGCTGACACAGCATGGGAGCATCTTGAATTTTTAATCTAATGCCCAAGCAGGTACTGAACAGAAATCAATGTAATCTGTTTTCCAAGAAGAGAGTGTTTAAGAATCTTCATATACTCTAGTTTCCCCAGAAACCTAGGCTTCTGTGAGAGAAACTATACACTGGTGAACATTATAAATCCTTTTTATTATAGAAGGCAAGAACCTGGATAAGACTTCTCTGGATAAGTCATCAAACCTCTTACAAATGGCTACCCTTACCTTGCTGGAGTATTTCCATCCCTTCTCCAGGTGAGCAGAAATCCCCGGATGCCATCTGAGTTTCTCAGGATTCTTATCTGTGGACCTGAGTGAAAGAAACAAAACAATGAATAAATTGGCTGGCCGCTCCAGACAAAACTACCTTGGGTTGGAATTTCTGTTGCCTACGTGCTGAGGAATCAGGGATGCCTCTTACAGGGAAGGACAATATCACACATCCTGGGTCCCAAGCTCTTATATAAGTTTTAGGGACAGACTTATAAGTGGCATAACATTTTGCATTCTAAGCACATAAGTGTTTCTACTTGTTCCAAGCTGTCTAAAAAGGAGCACCCTTAGGAAAGAAAACTTTCCAATTCACTAAAAAGGAGGATGCCTCCCTCCCCCGACCATTACATCTAAGTTAGAACTGAGCTGCTGCTTTCCAGTTATGAGTGAACTGGGGAAAGGGAAAAAAAAATCAAAGTCTGCTTTTTTCCCCAAATAACTCAGCTATCAAATTCCCCAACAGTTTCTGGCTTCTTTAACTTGTCCTTTCATCTAAGATCTGTTGGTAGTTTTTGATCATTAACTCTAGAAACATCCTTCAGGAGTGACAAATCATTCCACACTTGAACAACAACAACTGGTTTTCACATCACAGCTTTAGTAAAGAGCACCTGGAGGAAAGAGCATGACAAGAAGACTGACAGGAAGGTCAGTGCCAAAAGAGGAACGCAAAGGTGTAGTTCAACGTGGCTGAGCCTGGGATGTGAGCCCTCAGCATTTTGCCAGAACATGGAGTACACTGCAAAGAATGACATCAACACAAAGGGGGCGGTAAAGGTGGGCACAGTTTGGACTCTCGAGACAAAATTTTTCCCTTGACATTATTGTTCTTTTTTTTTTTTTTGCTCCACCCCCTCCTCTCTGCAGGGTATCAACTCCAAAGGTCAGCGGAGCCTCCCAAAGCAGAACAGACACAGAGGGTTATGATTTAACACTTCATGTTCACAGAACATTTGGTTTACTCCCTCGTTTTATGAGTAACATCAAAGTAACTACTCATTTGTTTTGTAACCTGGTCTAGAGGGGGACGCAGCTGAGGAGTCAGAATGCTAGGACTTAATTTGCAGCTCAGCCGTTGCTTCTGTGTGAATTGAAGGGAAATGCTTTTTTGTGCCAAACTCTTTTCCACCTGCAAAACTGAGATAACGATTCCTGCCTTGGATGAGACATTAAGAATTAATAACACAATCGACTTGTCAACAAAAGCCACTACTTAGTTGAGCTCAGTGTTTTAGCAATTCTGTCTATCGTTGATCTAAGACCGCAAATAAAAGTTCTGCAGGCAAATTTCGCACACAGAAATGAGGAGCACCCCAAATTTCAAAAAAGTCAGCTGTTCCTGCCTGGGGGAACTGCCCACTTGGGTTTTTCTAGGGTGCTTTTCTTTACCCTTTTAAAATGTTACAGGGCGTGGAAGGTGGCGGCAATCAGGCTCGATTCTCCACCCTCTGCACGCAGACGTGTTAAAATGCTGCTACAGGGACCCAAGCATTTAAATGTTCTGACTCAGGCGTCTTTTAAATTCTTAGAGCTGTCTTTACACGCTGCACTGAACGTTAAATTGATTTTACAGGTATTTTCACAAGATGTGACCCTTACAGGGCCCCAGATGAATCAAAATGCGGAGCGGGCTCTCCGGCGCCTACTTCCCTTCCGTCTGGGCAGCCAAGGATTCCCAAGGGCAGGGCGGCCTCAGCGGCCGGAGACCGGGGGCTGGCCGGATTGACCCTCCCAGCGCCCCTCCTCCCCGTAGCGCCGCCCGCCGACCCTCTGAAGCAAACCTGCACACCCGAGGGCAGCTGAAGCTCCCGGGGCACTGCGGAGCGTCAACACCCGGGACCCGCCGGCCCCGGCTCCGGAACCTCTCACTCGGGCCGGGCGCAGGGGCTGGGGGAAGCAAGGCCCAGGAGGACCGCCGGAGACAGGAAAGGGGAAAAGGAGCACCAGAGGCCTCGTGGGAGGGCGAGGGGGCGTGGCCGCGCTAGAGGCGGGAACGGAAGGCCCCGCCCCTCGCCGGGCGCGCGCCTTTAGACGCCAACGGCCGGCGGCTCCGGGTTGTGGAGACCCGGCTGGGAAAAGGAGTGGTCTGGGGAATGCTTATTTGCCCGTCTCCTGGGTACCTCCCCTGTTGAGGGCAAATGTTGAGAAAATGGTAGTAATTGCTAACAACTACTGAAGGCCTGCATGAGTCAGGCACTGTGCCCGAGTGTTTTGCTTGCCTTGCCTCGCTTCATTTAGTTCTTACCGCGCCCTATGAGGAAGTTACTGTCGTACCCATTTTACAGAGCGGAAAGCTAAGGCGCAAAGAGCTTAAGTGACTTGTTCAAGGTCGCGGCTCAGAGAGTCTGAACCAGACCCAGTAGCCTTCACAACCTTCCCAGACCTGCCCCCCACGCCACACAGAGCCTGGGAGATTCTTTTCTTCCCTTGGGCGCTGCCCGCCAGCCCTGCCCCCTGCCGGCTCCCTCTCTAATTTCCTTCCCAGGCTCCTCTGCCCTCTCCTTTCTCTCTCATCCTTCATTCACCTCTCTCTTTTTTTTTTTTTTTAACCACCCCCCACCCCCGCCCCGCAAAGCCCTAGCAGATAGTTGTATGTCATAGCTGCACATCCTTCTAGTTGCTGTATGTGGGTGGCCGCCTCAGCATGGCCAGAGAAGCCGTGCATCAGTGCGCGCCTGGGATCTGGTGCCGGGGATCTGGTGTGGGCCACCAGCAGCGGAGCGTAAGCACTTAACCGCTAAGCCACTGACCGGCCCCTCTTTCTGTTTTTTAAAACTGTATGGACATGTATTGTTTGCGAGAAGTCTGGAGCTGGAGGTCCCAAGGCTTTTGAGTAGCTCCGCATTCAGTACAAGGTGTCAGGGTTCTTTGCATTCTCCTCATGGTCACTAGGTAGCTGCAGAAGTCCAAGAAGTACATCCTCTCAACACCATTCCAAGCGGGAAGGGGAAGAGCCTTCTTCCGATAACAGTCAAGGAAGAAAATCTTCCCCAGAAGCACCCAGCAGACTTTCTCACGTGTCTCACTGGCCAGACTGGGTCACTTGCCCATACCCAGACCAGTGAGCTGGATGTCTTCCATTTGCCCCCCAGATCCACATTCTGCTCTTCAACACCATATGTAGACAGTAAGGACCACCTGTAAGGACTTCAGGGTTCCCATGCCAGTGGGGGATCCCAGCAGGAGGAGGGAGTGAGAGAAGACAGTGATGGGAGGAGGGGGACAATTCCCTGCTTCCTCCCTGAGATTGATCTCAGGCTGGCTATGGACTTTTAACAAAGGTCATTGCTCCTGTCAAGGGGGTCCCCCCACCTCTCTCTGTCTTAGACCCCACCCCCACCCGCAAGTTAACTGGAATCTAGTCATTAGTTGAATTATTTCAAAAATAATATTTGATGCTAAGTAAATTGCACCAAGGTTATCAAATCTCTTGCATCAGAGAAGAAGCTGATAGTCTGGGATTGTGAGGTAGGAATCTCAGGGTCTAGGTATGCTGAGTGGTAGAGAGTTTAACCTTTTCTTTTAGTACTAACTAGAGAATTCTTCTAGCAGTACATGGGGGAATGGTGTGATCTAGTGCAGAAATTTTATATCCCTGGTCATCTTGTCAGCTGCCACCTTTCATGCTTAATATTAAAGTGCTGTCATTTTCTAAGGCTTTTAAAAATCATTTATGCTTCCTCAGCTCTGTAGTGCAGCATCATTAAATATCAGGCATAATGTCCCTAACAAACGGCACTTGGAACAAAATAGCAAGCATGCCTTGGTGACTCAGAGCTGATCAGAAATCTACTGAAATTTCCTGTCTCCTATTTGTCAAATTTTCTAATATGGTACTACAAAGCTTTGGCTAAGCAGCTCTAAAGTACTTGGGGGATGAAGAGGTGAAGCGTGCAGAGGCCTTCAGGTAGGAGGGGAGAGCCATGGGAAGCCTTGAATTGGATCAAACATTCATATACAATTATATGTTCAATCTGTCTCTAACAAACTGTGTGACCTTGGGCTTCAGGTTCCTTATCTGTCAAACTGAGGAAATAACATATTTCTAGCTCCTCCAATCTCATAGTGTTGATGTAATGATCAAATGAGATAATGGCTGAGAAGGTGCTTTGGAAAGACTATCAAAGTGAGGTGTTTTAAAATTGACACTTATTAAGCACTTATTAAATGTCTTGGAAGAGACACAAAGATAAAGATGACCCAGTCCCTGCCCTGAAGAAGTTCACAATGTAGTTGAGAAGGTAAGACATGCACATGAAAAGCAAATAATACCAGGTGGCAAAAGAGCAGTTTAGGTTATAAATACTAGGTACAGAACTCTTTCTGCAGGAATGGATAGCAAAGACTGTGAAATAAATCTTAGCTGGGCATGAAAGGAGAGAAAATTTGGATCATTTAGAAGGGAGGAAACATCCCAGCAAGTGAAGCAGAGACAAGGAGTCCAAGCTGCATTCTGGGTCCAAGAGGAGACTGGACCAGCTGAAGTGAAAGACTTCATTGGCCAGTTCTACATAAGACTAGAAAGTTGAGCCTATAGACCATCCTGGCAGTTAAAACTGCAGCAAAATACTGAAAAAGGATCCTACAATCAGACACCATCTGGTGTCCTTGAGCAAAAGAACTGCAAGAGAAGCCCTAGAAATCGTTCTTTCTCTCTCTCCTTCCCTACCTCCCTCTCTCTCTCTCTCTGTTCCAGATTTTTTAAAAAACAGCTTTATTGAGGTCTTTTGGCATACAATATTTAAAGCGTTTGTTTAAATTAAAGTGTTCAGTTTAAAGTTCATTAAGTTTTGACATCTGTGAAACCATCACCACAGATAGTTCACCAAGATAGGGAACATATGCATCATCCCCTAAGTGTTTACTTGTGCCCCTTGTAATTCCTCTCTCTGGCCCCTCCCAACCTCTGATCTGCTTTCTGTCACTATAGATTAGTTTGCACTTTCTAGAATTTTATATAAATGCAATCAAATAAAGATGTACTCTTTTTTTTGTCTGGCTTCTTTCACTCAGCATAGTTAATTTTGAGATTCATACATGTTGTTGCTAGTATCAACAATTCATTTTTTTAGTTCATCTTTTTATCGCTGAGAAGTAGTACACAATCCTCTTTAAAACCTTAACTTAGGGGCCAGCCACGTGGTGTAGTGGTTAAGTCTGGCATGCTCTGCTACGGCAGCCTGGGTTCGAAGGTTTGGGTCCTGGGCGCAGACTTACACCACTCATCAGCCAGGCTGTGGTGGTGACCCATATACAAAACAGAGGAAGATTGGCACAGATGTTAGCTCAGGGTGAATCTTCCTCAGCAAAAACAAACAAAACAAAACCTTAACTTGTTTGGGTTGTATGTAAGGAGGTGCTTCCTCCATGACCCCAAGGTTCCTATCTCAGTGCTTGGCATACGGAAGCACTTATTTGTTTTTTTGCTTTTTTTGTTTTCTTATTATAGTTTTTTTTTTAATGTTTAGTTTATTATTTATTTTATTTTTTTTGGTGAGGATGATTGGCCCTGAGCTAACATCCATTGCCAATCTTCCTCTTTTTGCTTGAGGAAGACTGTCCCTGAGCTAACTGTGCCAGTCTTCCTCTATTTTTTACATGGGATGCCGCCACAGCATGGCTTGATGAGCAGTGTGTAGGTCCGTGCCCAGGATCCAAACCCGTGAACCCCAGGCCGCCGAAGCAGAGTGTGTGAACTTAACCACTACACCACCAGGCCAGTCCAACTTATTTGTTGAAAGAATGAATTTTTGACCACCCCCACAGTACTAATACCTTCTATAGTTTTGTTTGTTCCATGGAATGCTTGGTTTTTATAGGCCTGTCTCTTCATCAGTTTTGTTCATCTCACCTTCTGCTATGCCATATGCAAAATACGATCACTCACTTCTTAAATGTTCTTTAATGATAAAGCCAAGAAGATACTCAAGTATTCCTGAGCTAGACTCCAGTGGGGGGGTGGGAGCATGGGGGTGGAGAAAGATAAATTAGGCATAACTCCTGCCCACAATCCAGCTCTACCTTCTTGAAAACATTGCTCTTGATCAAGTCTTCAAAAAATATTCATGGATATGTTTTTAACTTGATGATAAATGTAAATGGGAGTCTGAGAAAAAGTCTACTTAACCTTTCAGACCTGGACATTCCTTTGCTGCATTGTTTAGAATTACAGAGAAGAATGGAGATTTGCTGAGAACATTGCAGGGACTCTGCCTCCCACAATCTAGCTGGAAAACAAACTGGTGCTCCAAAGATAGAGATTTCAGGTGAGTATTTAGGATTCTACTTACCAAACTAATGGAAGCTTTTGAGTAGAATATGTTCTCACACTGAAAATTTGGGCTTAAATAACCAGTTTCAAAGGTAGGACGTTAAAATACCCATTGGACTGTGGAAACACACTTAACTGTTTAGAAGATTTAGCAATTGTTTAGAAAAATTAAAAAAAAATAAGCTATACCACTGAAAGCATCTGAAGGCAAGTAGCAGGAATATATTATAGTATTATGGACCCAGAAACTAATTTCAGGAATAAAAAATTTTACAGGCAGTCAAGAGATTTTAGAATTATTTTCAAGGGTGTTCACTGGAAAATGAAGGTATTCAGAGCCACAACTATTGATGATTAAGCTAGAAAATTTCATGCCCATTGTAAGTACATGATTTAAGGAAAAAACAAGTGGATAAAGAAAATATGTAATCAACCTATGACATCAAATGAAAATTTTAGAACAAATGTTCATAATGTGCCATTTTTGTAATTGCTTAACCTTTCCAAGGGAATTTCAAACCCAGACCCTTGCAGCTTCAAGGGTTGCCTGTCTGTTCATGGAAACTTTTGTTATACAAACTGTAATGAGCCTGGTTTTACTTTGAGACACTGTTGTGAACTAGGATGTAAACAAGCCCTGATAGGAAATTTTGGATCTCAAAGAAAAGCTGAGAAATTTGGCTCAAAAAATGGGACAGATTGGAACAATTTTTACCAAAGGAATATGAGACAGTAAAGGAAATTGATTCAGAAGAGGACTAGTATCATTTCGAAAAACTAGACATGAAGCACAATGTATGCAGTTCTTATTTTAAAGATTTTATTTATTTTATTTTTTCCCCCGAAAGCCCCAGTGGATAGTTGTATGTCGTAGCTGCACATCCTTCCAGTTGCTGTATGTGGGACTCGGCCTCAGGATGAACGGAGAAGCGGTGCCTTGATGCGCACCCGGGATCCGAACCCGGGCCACCAGCATCGCAGCGCGCGCACTTAACCACCAAGCCACAGGGCCGGCCCTGCAGTTCTTATTTTAACAGATCGAGTGTGCTGCTGTAATGCAAAAACATGTGCCAGGCTGATAAAAGTATTTCCCTGGATTTTAAACTGATGATGACACTGTCTTATACTGAGTTTCACATGAAGGAGATTTTCTCCTTTAAAAATTGTATCAGAACCAGTAGGAGAGGGCCGGCCCCGTGGCTTAGCAGTTAAATGCGTGCGCTCTGCTGCTGGCGGCCCGGGTTCGGATCCCGGGCACGCACTGACACACCGCTTCTCTGGCCATGCTGAGGCCGCGTCCCACATACAGCAACTAGAAGAATGTGCAGCTATGACATACAACTATCTACTGGGACTTTGGGGGGAAAAAAATAAATAAAATCTTAAAAAAAAAAACCAGTAGGAGAAATAGACCAACCAAAGGGCATTAGGAGTTTCATGCTTGGGAACATACACTGTAAATTTTGAAACGCCTCCTATGATTAAGGTGTAATGGCAAAAAAGCAAAACCTTGAGGAAGTAAGCAAGTTAGTATACAGTGCTTTCTATCTTCCATTTACCAAAGAGGAATTTTGCTAAACTAATTGACAGTATGCAACCATGGTAGCTAAGCAGCTTAAATATTACACCTAGGTTTCCCATGACTGGGTTGCCTTATAAAAAAACTCAGGCACACATAATTCTGGAATGGGTGCTTTTCTTGGGCAACATTTCAAAACTAATTTATTGGTACCTTCAAATGATTAATAGTGGGAGGCTCCATGGATGGGGAGCCCATTGGGATAATCCAAATCAAGGGTTACTGACTTGTCTACGGGAGTCAGGCAGGTAAGCAATGTGTGAAGAGCACAGATGAAAGGGTGGTAGGGACTGTGACAAACTAAGGAGAGAACACTGAACAAAGGAGCAGCCATCACTCAGTCCAACCAATCACTGCCATGTGGGAACGGAATCCCAGAGGTGAGAGATCTTCTGATTATTCAAAAAACCTTAGAAACCCATCTCTTTGTATACAATATCCAGATTTTTATGTGAAATCTCCTGTATTGTAAATGTTGGCAACCAGTTATTTTATTTGTAACAGCTTGTTATTATTACAGAGGCGGTACACATGTGTTGTATAAAAATACAGAGAATGTAAGCCAACAACAATGAAACATATCCTCACCACTCAGAGATCACCACTGCTGACACCTTTGTGCATATCCTTTCAGATCTTTTTTTTTTCACAAATATATAGACATTTTAAAAATAAAATGTCTTTTATTTTTATATGTTACCCTGTACATAACGTTTGGGAACTGGCATTTTGTTAATGATTTTGAACTTTCCATCTCAATAAATTTTCACCTCATCTAACCCCCGTCTGCGTTAAAAATTTTCCAACTGACCCCCAAATATCTTTTATAGCAATTTGTTTAAACCATAGGGAATCAAGGACCAGGCATTTTATTGTTATTATATGCCTTAAATCTCTTTAATCTAGCAGTTTTGACTTTTTAAAAAATCATACTGACTTGCTAAAGAGAGCTGGCCACTTGCCCTGCAGAATGCCTCACCTCCTGGATTTGTCCAGTTGCTTCTTCCTAGTGTCCTTTAGTTTGTTTCTCTATCCCCAGTATTTCCTGTAAACCACAAGTTATATCTAATACTACTTTTGGGGGTAGGGAGCAGCTAGAACATGTACTAGGTTGAGAAACGTGTGATGACAGTCTGACCCCTCCAACATACAGTCACATTTCTGGCCTCAAGACCATAAACTGGTAGTGTTATTTGGCACCATATGAATGACCAGTTGACCACCAACCATTTCACCTATGGTTTTTAACACCAATTAATAATCTTTGCCAGAAGCAGTAGTTGTATTCAAGTTCACAAAATGCTGTTTTTCCAATTCTATCCTCCTTTCTACATTCATTAGCTGGCATTTTCCCCTCAACTAGGATTCAAATTAATATCATAAAAAATAACTCCCAATGGGCCAAACTCAGTGCATTTGGGGGCAGGATTTAGCCTATGGGCCGTCACTTTCTGAGCTACAATCAAAGCCAGACAAACTCTCACCCCTGTCATCTGTCTCCTGTGGCATTAGGTCTTTTTTGTTTGTAACACTCACTTTGCACTTGTTGACATGTTGCTTGTAATGGTTCTCAAGGCATTTTATGTGTGTATTTGTCTCCATGGCTAGACTATGACCTCCTCAAGGGCAGGGACTCTCCTGCCGTGTATTTCCTTTGCTTCTCCTAATGTGCTTTTAGAGGTACTTTGGCAATGGCTAATTCTAATTAACAAAAAAAGCACTAGAAAGAACTAAAAGTTTTCATAATTGTCTTTCGTGTTCCCTGACTTTCCCACTAAAACTTCCCCTAATGATCTATCAATCATAATGAAGTGCTTATCTGAGTTACAGTTTACTTGTCCATGACAGTCCCTGTGGTGGGGGGTGGGAAGGAAGAGGGGAAATAAGCTCTTGATTAGTCTTCAAAGGTTGGGAAGTCATTTTCCAGCTTCAGGACCTTGGGTAAGTCCCGTCATCACTCAGAGTTTTTATTTCTTCATTCAGTAAAATGAGGTGACTGGGTTGTCTCTAAACTCACACCGCGCTGGGCTCTAATTCTCTAGGACACAAGTAAGTCTACCAGTACCTTTGAGTAGATGTTCCTCCTACCCCATCTCTCCCTGCTTGGACAGCACCTTGGCTCCCTTCACATGGGTCAGCACTGTCCCTTTTTTTTTTTTTTTTTTTTTGGTGAGGAGATCAGCCCTGTGCTAACATCCGCCTATCCTCCTCTTTTTTTGCTGAGGAAGATGGCCCTGGGCTAACATCTGTGCCCATCTTCCTCCACTTTATATGGGACGCCGCCACAGCATGGGTTGCCAAGCAGTGCGTCGGTGCGCACCCGGGATCCGAACCAGCGAACCCCGGGCCGCCGCAGCGAAGCGCGCGCACTTAACCGCTTGCGCCACCGGGCCGGCCCCAGCACTGTCCTTTCTAAGCTTAGGTGAAATACCCACAGTGGATGGAATTTGCCTCTGACGACTCTCCTACCATCACAGTTAGACTGGTCTAATCTATACGATCCAGGAACAGTTTGCTCACATTTCTCAGGTCAAACCTTAGTCCTTCACAACCAAGGCCAAGTGTGGCTATTCCAAGGGCCCTACACCAGCAGGTGGCACAGCACAAGCCTAGTCTTAGATTTTCCTTTGCTGCGAGAGGAGAGGATGGAGAGGACTGAGATTCTTAGACACCTGTCCTTGTCGTGGAGCCTCACCATTAGGGCTCCGAATGACCCCAGACCAGCTCTGGGGTATGGGTCTTTCTAAAAAACAAAACGAAATAAAAACACTTTTAGCTCACCGGTGTTTTCCAGTCCTTTTATCTCAGTCCTATTAGTCTCCTTTGCCTCTTTTTATTCTCTTCTGTATAGATAGAATCTCAAGGACCTCTTCTACCTGGCTTTATGTGCCTGGAAATAGCTCTTTTTCTGCCTCCTCCTTGAGTAAGGACAGTCTCCAGCCTGATCATAAATGGAATCTTACCGTTTCCCTGGCCTTGAGAGTTCCAGGTGGTGAAGGGGGAAACAATCAAGTCTCTCAGGAGTAAGGCAGAGAAAGAACCACCACCACCCTTATTCTACATAAACACATTTGGGCCCGTAGCAAACAGAGCTGGCTAGAGCAAATAGCCTGTCTGCTGTGACAGCCTGACCGCTGTCCTGTAACTCTCATCTAAAGAGACACAAAATGGATCCATAATTCCTCCATTTTCCCCATCTCAGGCCTGGTGGCTGTTGATGAAAATCAGATGCCAAGTTGGCCAAACAAGGTCTACCTTTTGCTGTATCCTTGGCAACACCCCATGGAACTTTCACTATCGACTGTAAATATTAAATAGAGCTATTAAGGATGAGTAATCTCCCAGTGAACAGGAAGAAGGGAAACTCTTGTGATGCACGGTACACTTGGGAGCCTGCCAGTGATGCTGTGGGTGCCAGGGCCTCCCTTCCCTGGGCCTGTCCTTTTTTTTTTTTGTGAGGAAGATCAGCCCTGAGCTAACATCTGTGCTAACCCTCCTTTTTGCTGAGGAAGACCAGCTCTGGGCTAACATCTATTGCCAATCCTCCTCCTTTTTTTCCCCCCAAAGCCCTAGTAGATAGTTGTATGTCATAGTTGCACATCCTTCTAGTTGCTGTATGTGGGACGCGGCCTCAGCATGGCCGGAGCGGCAGTGCGGCAGTGCGTGCCCGAGATCCGAACCTGGGCCGCCAGTAGTGGCGCACACGCGCTTAACTGCTAAGCCACGGGGCCGGCCTGGGCCTGTCCTTAACAGATGTTAGCACTTGTTTGTCCTCAGGAAGAGTAGCCCCAGTGGCAAGAACAGCGTCTTGGGGAGCCCCAGGGCTCTGACAGATGAAAGGAAATCAGCCAGTCAGCAACAGACGGAGGCCAAAATCAGAGTAAGAAACAAGGGTCAGAGTGACAGAGTGGGCAAGACCCCAAAGAGTAAAAGAAGGGATGGATGTAAAGCTATACATGCTTATCTGGATTTCCCAGGCCCAGAGAACCCTGGTGAGAAAATTTCCCAGTCATGGAGTCTTCTTTGTATTCACTTATTTAATAATAGTTTGGAAGAAGCGATCCCAGCTGTAGAACAATTTAGTTTCAGAACATTTATCCCTCCAAAAAAAGTGCATTTCCCCCCTCTGGCACTCAATGATATGAATTTGAACTCTTACACTCACTCGGAGGCCTCTTCTGTGCAATTCCCAGGTTGGCTGGCATAGTCATCTTAGAATAACCCCTAAATGTGGAATTGCTGTTCTCAAGAGTCATCATTTCTAATATGAAACTCTACGTGATACAGAATGAAGACTAAGGATCAAAGATTATCAGATTAATTTGCCTAAAACCAATTCACCTAGAAACAATTATTCTAAAATAAATATTTATCAAATCTGCAGCATTTCAAAAGGATTTAGCAGATTCACCCTTTCACTTGTTGCTGTTATCTGTATAACCTTTGTTATTCAACTGAATATGCCACATGTCTGTTCATTTGTTTACATTATATTGGCATTTTAACAGCAGGAATGCAGAAGTTAGACCAAAGCATCAAAATCATATTGAGCTCTGTTACATTTCCCAAGGCATCTAATTTGTAAAGGAATATCCAATTAAGAAACACAAAAAAGGATACACAAAATGTCTGTACCAATTATATTTATTGCTAGAAACTTTAAACTTTTTAAAAAAGTGTTTGAAAAGTAGATAACATAGAAAAAGATATCCATGAACGTAGGAAGTGATATTATCATTTACAAAGTGCTGCAAATTTGATAAATTGGTTTTAAGAGATCTAGTTTTAGGTGAAGCAATGTCAGCCAAACAACTGACTAGAGCCAAGTCAAAGTGTCTGCCCAACTGGCTTCGCAGAGCCTCAGGGTTTGGGAGTTGCAGTGGATGTAATCCTGGATCCCTCTGAGAGGTGGCAGGTCTAGAGTGGTGCACTATTGCTGGGAACCCAGTGTAAGTGTGCCCTGAGAAGGGTGTGACAGTATGAGTGTGTGTGTGTCAATGTGCCCCTGTGTGCATATACTGGGCTGGAGGGCTCAGTGCACTTAAACCTGGGAGTGTGCAGGTGTGTGTGGCTAGCCTGAAGCTTCCTAGATGTCTCACCCAGCAACTCCACAGCCAGAAACCCACTCACTACCTCCCCCAGCTGAGGAGAAGAGGAACCAAGTAAGGCACCCACCTAGCCTCCCCAGGCCCACGTGAGTCCCTGAGAAACTGGCAATACAGTTTAGAGAGAAAGTGGCCAAGAAAAAACTCATGAACACATAGAATCAGACCTTTAGAAAGTATTGGAACTCGCCTGTGTGTGCCTGAGTATATGCTACAGCACAGGCTGCACACACGGAAAGAAGGCCAGTCACTCCCACTGTGGCAACTGGAAGGTTCCTCCTCCACAATCCATTTGGAATGTCATGATCTTTGGGTCTCTGGCCCCTGGGGCCCTCCCCAGAGGACTCTTCTGCCAGGCCTGCAGAGTGCATTCCTTGCCTCGGCTGGCCTCAGAGGGGCCCACTGGCCAGAGGAATTTGTCGATGGTGGTGATGGCAGCAGCGCTGACTGCAGTTCAGATATAGTTGGCAGGGGGCTGTCGGGCATTGAGCCGCTGCATATGACAGCCATGGCAGAGCAAGTGCCCGTCCAAAGGGAAGCAGCAGCAGCCTTCCTCATCACTCAGCTGCATCCGGCAGTCCTAGGGAAGAAGGACACCTAGTTTACCTCAGCCCAGGCACCTCGGACATCTGGGGAGTCTGTCCTGCTCAACACCAGACTCCTAACGACTGGAAGGGGGTGGGATTGGAAGGAATGGACTCCCAGAAGAGAAACCTGAGAAACTACCTCTGCTGGACACCAGGTGTCGCTGCTACAGCAGAAATCATGAGACAGGCTCCCCTTTCCAGTGGTTACCAGGAGTCCCTAGTTTTAGGAATTTTGACTCTGGGGATGCTACATTCAGAAAGGACTAAACAACCAGGACCAGAGAGAGTGGCTGGAGGATGAGAAAGGGCCTGGAGATAGGTCAGAGCAGCCTCCTGGTGTTCCATGCCCTATATGGACTCCGACAGCTCCAGGACCTGACTCCTCCCAGGCCCCATTCCAGTCCTCCTCCAGGAGCCTCCCCCCAACACTCACCTCACAGTGGTAGCACTCAAAGTGATAATCTCGGTCCATGGATATCACTCTCACAATGTCCTCACAGCCCTGAAATAGTGCAGACCCCCAGGAGGTGAAAGCCGCATGACAACCCCAATGTCACCCTCCCCCCTACAAAACCCCCTCCCACCTGATGGGAAGATCTCTCAAAGGCCTCCAGAGCCTCTCTGCAATCATCTGTAGCTTTGAGATGGCCTTTGCAGATCCTACCAGAACTTCCCTCTCCTGTTCCTTGGTGCTGCCTCCAGGAGGGCATGCCCCCTCAAGGAGCCTTCCCTCTCTCCAGGGCCTCTGGCCTTACCTACCTCTCCTAGCTTGGGGGACACAGAGGGAAGGGAAAAGAGCAGGCGGCATAAATAAAGTAGGCTAAGCTGGGGACAAGGAGATCCAACAGGGTCTGGCTCCTCATTGGCTTTTGGCTTCTCTCCCTAGGCGCACCCTCGGCACATACAGCATAAATCATTTCTGACCCCTTCCCAACAGCCCTGAGGATTCTTCCCACCTTTTTCCAGCCCCTACATCTGGGATCTGGTGACCTTGACCTCAAAGAAATGCTCCTTCTCTGGACTGGGAGAGAAGAGAAGGAGCCTGGGCCCAGCAAGGCTGTCAGACATGTCTAGGCCCGGATGTTAGGGTCAGGGTGGTGACCTCGAGAGCAGAGTCACACGGGAATCTTCTCAGAGTACATTCCTCAGCACCATCGCCTCCTGCAGGAGGCCAGGCAGCATGGCCCCATCCCCTCCCCAGAGGCAGCAGCACTGGCTGCCCTGCAGGAGAACCCAGACATACTGACCTCTGAGGGGAGGATGGGTTGGCCACAGGCCGCACACTTAGGAGCATAATTTCTGAAAGAGAGAGGGCAGAGATGAGCTGAGGCTGGGGAATCTCTGAGCCCAGTTCCACACCACACCCTAAGGGCAGACTCACTTGTGGTAGTCTGTGACACAGTACACCTGGTTGGAGAAGTCCACTGTGAAGGGGATGCCGTCCAGGCACTTGTTGCAAACAATACATCGGAAGCAGCCCGGGTGATAGGACTTCCCCATTGCCTGTAGGATCTGGCTCGTGGAGTGGGAGGAGAATCAGTCTCCCTCCAGTCCTGGCTCTCCAGCTACCCATGATGTGCCCTCCTGCTCCTGCTAACCTCATCCAACCTCCTACTATCCGCCCAGAACAATGCTATATAATCTGAGGGGACCAGGAGTCTTAAAATGGAGACAGAAAGCCCGAAAAAGGTCCTAGCATCCAGGCCAGTGGTCCTCAGCCCCGGCTGCATATTAGGATCACCCAGGGAACTTTAAAAACCCATCAATGCCTGGGTCCCACCCCACAAGTAGTCATCACAATCTCTGGTGATGACCCAGGCACTGGTATTTTTTTTACTGCTTCCGTGAAGATCTGAAAGGCTGCCAGGGTTGAGAACCACTGATCTAATCCAATCCCTCCTTACAGAAAAAAACTGAGTTCCAACTGATCCCAGCCAGTAGCAGAAAGGGGATTAAGACTCAGGACCCCACACTCCTAGGCAGAGGGCCTGGCTGTGCCTGCAGAATTAGGGAGGGGCCAGATCCCAGAAGCCTGGGGATGGCAGGATTAGGAGTCTGGACTTGATCCCACAGGCAGAGGGAAGCCACTGTAAACAGTTTCTCTGGGGAGGAATGGGATGAAAGTGATTCATCTGGTGATAGGTTTCCTCCTCACATCTTTTCTTAGTACCCATTTAGCTCCTGATTCTACCCCTCGGCCCCTCAGCCTCACAGAGTCTTAGCTGAAGACATTTTGCTTACCTTCTCCAAAATCAAGTGACCACAGACACAGCATTTCTCAGCTGCCTCCTGAAACCCTGAAAACTAGTGAGCAAGAAAAGGCCAAGGGAGGGTGTTACAAGCTGAGAATGACCTGATGGCTGGAACCCCAATGGGCCACCAAGAAGAGGGTCCCAGTGTGGGAGCCAATTCCAGGCCCAGAGGACC
The DNA here is from genome assembly GCF_057802395.1 of Ceratotherium simum simum. NCBI lineage: Eukaryota > Metazoa > Chordata > Mammalia > Perissodactyla > Rhinocerotidae > Ceratotherium > Ceratotherium simum. The sequence goes on along the minus strand of NC_141902.1, from coordinate 24,824,197 downwards.
CCTCACTCACCAGATAATCTTCCTCACAGTACACAGAGCCATTGACGCTGTAGAAAGCCTTGCAGCGCAAAGTTCGCCCTAGAAGCAGCAGAGAAGGAGCTGGAGCCTACCCCGGGGCCCAGGCACAGGGCTTCCCTGCTCCAGGGTCAGTGCTCCCCAATGTGGCATGATGTATTTAAATCTAGATTTTAGTACTTGTCCTCCAAACCGCCGTCTGTCCTCCCTCCCCACACAAAAATCCCATCTGATGCAATTTCAATTTCCTTTGTCTCATTCCTGCCAACTTCCCCTCTCCTCTGCTCACTGCTCCTCCAGCTCCTGCCTCCTCAACAGTTTTCTATGACCTTGCCCTAAACGAGTGCCTTCCTCTCCAGTGCCTGGTGTATGCGGAGCCATCTGGGACAGCAAAGCCTACCCCAGGCTGGAGTACAAGGTGCTGTACAATGTGCACAGAGATGATCGCATTGTCACAGGCCTTGCTCTCTGGGACCTTTCAACCTAGGGGCCTCTTTGTCTGAGCACAGCAATCCCGCTCTCCTAGCCCTATCTGTCTCCTTCCAGGAAGGCTCTACGGAGGTCAGGACATATTGGAGTTACTGCTGGCTACAAAGGGCTTTGTTTGGGAGCAAAGTCGGTCCCCCTTCCTGCTGCACTAGCCTGCTTCCCCAAGCTTAGAGGGACAGAGTCTCCAGGGTCAGAGGCAGCCCAGGATCTTCTGTGAGCAGACAAGGCAGGACTATCCCCCATGTGACCAACGACCCAGGAAGTGCTCCAGGGTGTCTAAATTGTCAAGGGTCGGGGAAGAGTGAGACCAGGGCCGAGAGTGGGCAAGTTTCCCACCTCTGCCCCATTCCCATCAAAATCTTCACTTCCAGCTCTGCCCAGTAGTTTAGAAAAGCTGACTTAGAAACTCATGAGACACAAGGGGGTAGAGAGAAGGAAAGAGACATACCCAGAAGAGGCCCTAGACACAGAACAGACAGAGAGATGAACCTAAAGAGAACCAGGCAGAGGCTGGGGGTGGTGGGGTGAGAGAAGAGCTGAGTGCTGGAGTCAGACAGGCAGAGATAGGAGATTAAAGGTTTAGCAAAGGAATCAGAGTGGGTAAGCAGTGGGGAGGGGTAATGAGGGAGGTAAGGGAAGGGCTGGGGAGTTAAGGCCGCTGGGAGCACCCCCCCTCCAGGCGGGCCTCCTGAGCTAACAGCAGCGGGCATTCCTTGAACGTGATGTCATCAGCTTGGCATGGCCCGGTGGCCTGCACTCTAGCGAGGTGGCTGAACTCTGACCAGCCAAGAGAAAACCCCCCTCTCCGCCCCCACAGCTCCCCACTCCCCCAGCCCACCCCGCCCTTCCCACATTCCAGTCTTTCACTGTCGCCCCAGGCAACTCGACTGCCCAAGACCAAACCCCACCAAGGAGAGGCCAGAGGGCCGGGCGGGAGTCCAGGCTGGGCAAGGAAGGAGGCAGAAGAAAGAGAGAGAAACAGAGGGGAGGCAAGCGGCTGAAGAGAGGGAGGACTGACTCCAAAAAGCAGACCCAACATTGGGGCGGGAGAGCCAGGTAGAGCACAGAGAAGGGAAGCAAGAGAGAAGGTGGGGCAGTGGTCATCCAGATACATGGTGGGGACCCTCTGCGAGCAAGAAGGAAGCACAAGCTCTGCTTTCTCTAGGCACTTGTGAGTGTGAGCATGTATGTGTGCGGGGAGTACTTGAGGCCCGGGGGCTGCACTCACCACAGGAGCAGCAGACAAAGCACTGAGTGTGGTAGAGGCTGTCCAGGGCCTGGCAGGCGTTGCTCTGCCCATAGATGCCTTTGTTGCACTTGATACAGGTGCCTGAGGGGAGAGAAGAGGTTGTCAGCATCACACCCCTCTCCCACAGCTCAAAACCAGGGATTCCCGATCTTTCCTGACTGCTCTTTCCTGATTGTGCCAGAGGACCACCAGTCACAGCCTCCCTTTAATGGGCTCCCTTCTGGGAAGAGAGGGTAATGAGAAATGGGATGCGGCAAGGTCTTGAGTGGGCAGACCCATTCGTTTACTGATTAATCAACAGATATTTTCTGAGCATCTATGTTGTGCCTAGCAAAAATATTGTGCCCAATACTGTGGAAAATTGGAGAAAATCAAAGATATGGTTGTTGGCCTTCAAATGCTTAGTTTCTGCTGGGGAGAAAAGACTAAACAGGCAAGGCATGATCCCTGTTGCACCGTGTGGGACAAACAGTCAGACAAGCCAGTCCATAAGGGCCCAGCAGCAGACTCGAAAAAACTTCCTAGAGAAAGCAAGCCAGGCCCAGAAAGCCTCTCTGGGACCTCAGTTTCCCCACCTGTAAAATGAGCTGCTATTCAGCTACAGAATGACTTCTCACTGCTCCATACCTCACAGCTTCAAAGGATGGAAAGAAGGATCTGGCTCAGTAGAGGGCCCTGTGCAGAGGGGACCATGTGAGCGTGACTCCTGTGAGGAGGTGGCTGCTGAGAATGCAGGGTGTGTTCCAGGGATTGAGGGTTGCATAGGAAGGGGGTGGGGAAGGGTGGCAGAACCCCTAATGTCTCCCTGTCATCTCCTATCATGGGAGGGACAGAGCTGAACTGCTCTTCCCTGACATCCCCCACTAACATACATACACCTGGCTCTGCACCCGCCTTTCCTGGGTGTGTTCTTCCCTCCCTCCACTCCCCAATTCCAGGCCCATGAGTGAGGGCTAGAGCCTGTCTTTGGGGAGCAGATCCCAACGGGCCCGCCTTACCCCGCCCCACCTTTCCCCCTCGGCATACTGCCACGCTCCTTGCCTGTTGGGGCCCATCCCAGTCTTTGCCCAGGGGCTTGGGAGCCCGTGCAGCAGCTGCAGCAACTGATGGGCCCAGGCCTGTCCTGCTCCCACCCTCTGGCAGCTGGGCAAGGCTGTAGCCAAGGAAAAGGGCCCCTACCAGGGGCAGGAGTAGGAGGGTACAGTCAGGAGGAGGGTTCTGTCAGAGAAGGCAATCTGACCCCCCGGAAGAGGAGTCCCCCACCTCTGGGGTCAAAATGTGGCCTCCATGGGAGGGGAGATCTGCCCCAAAATTGCCATGCCAGGGGGCCCTGTCAGAGCTATTTCTTTGGGAAGCCTTGGTGATTATGGGAAGACAAAAGCAAACTGCTCAGGCATGGCCACCTAACCTCCTCTAACCCAGCATATCCACACCTAGGTTCTTCCTGCCATTTTATTGCACTCTCTCTGAGCTCCTTTCTTCCTTTTGGCTCTGATGGCTTAGCCAAGGAGACTTCTTTCCATCCAACAGCTACTTCTCCTGGGCCTCAAAACGAAACTGCTAAAAGGATCCTGTCACTTAGTCTCCCTTGACCAAAGCATTACCTGCTGTGGGCTTTCCTCTCTCAGGGTAGGGGGGAAAAGGTGGAAGGGTTGGGGTTAAACTAAGCAGGTTCCTTCTCCTGCTGCCTCTGAATCTCCTCCCTACTCACGTTTATAGCTAGGTTCCTCTCCCTACTCAAGCTTATAGCCACAGAGGTCTAGAGCATGGGGTCCAGGGCAGGAACAAGGATGGTGAGAAAGGTGAGGAGATGCTTGGAAAACCGAAGGGGCCCACAGCCCTAGGGGTGAGCCTTCTACTTCTGTTCTTCCTATCACAATCAGACTAGCATTTCTTTATATAGTGAAATGGTCCTGTGGGTCTTGGCTAAAAGATCGTTCGACACCCCAGTATCCCCCCCAGCTAAAACATATAATCAATGAATACTTCTTAAAGGTAACCTCATGGGGGAGAGACAATTACCACGTTTCCTTAACAGCAGCAGAAAGTAAGGAGCTAGACTAGCCTGAATCCTAAGTAGGTTATGGCCAGAACTGAAAGCCAGGTACTTCTGGCAGTTACGACCCTATGGTCGTTATCCATCCAGGGGTGATGATGTCCCGGTGGTCGTGGCTTCTGCTCTGACTTCCGGAGAATGGGGAAAAAAGAAGCTGACACCACCAGGTCTCCGATAAAATGCCCCATGCATGCACCGAGCCAGCAGGACTGGGGCGAGCCAGCAGTAGGGTCCCTGCTTTCAGTCCCAGGCGACTTCATCCTCCTTCCCCAGGATCCACTTCCCCCACCGCGGCCACAGTTCCGCGCGGGTTAGGAAGCAGCCCCCCCGCCTCGCCCCGCACCCCACCCTTCTCCCCAGCGCCGCGCAGCCGGCCCCGCCCGCGGGCACCTGGAGCGCCGGGGCAGGAGCCGGCACGCACGCGGCCTGCCCGCCCCGCCCCTCCTCCCGCGCATTCCCCGAATTCCTGCGGGCGGAGCCTAGGCCCGGGTGGGGGCGCGGTGCGCAGAAGCCTGCAGGGGCACTGCCGCCTGCAAGATGGGGGATGCTCTCATTGCCCCATTTGGTCCCCTCCCTATGAGGCCTCCTACCGCGAAAAACCGAGGCTCTAAAACTTGAGGAACTGGGACTTAGGAGATAATCAGGGGGCTTGAATTTAGCGAGAATAAGGAGCCCCTGGTTCATCTGAAACCCAGTGGGAAGGGGAAATCCCTCTTGCCTCTTTTCTAGCCCCGCGTCTCCGCCTCCGATCTCCCGGCGCCGGCAATTTGAGCTGTCGGGGCAGTGCGGACCGAATGCGGTGGCGGGCCCCTTCCCGTCCCTAACCACTTCTCTCACTCACCGAAGTAGTCCTCTCTGGCCTCCGGCTCCCGCATTCGGGCCCGGGCGGCCTCGGGAACGAACGGACCCGGCAGCTCCTCCAGACCCGACGGCTCAATCCCCGACGGTTCCCCGCGGGCGCCGGCTTCTCGCCCACCCGTGCCCACCGTCAGGCGCAGCAACGCTGTTAGCTCATCCTGGTATCGGGCGCCCGCGGCGCAGTCCCCGTAGCCGGTCACTGAGTGTCGTCCGGGTTGCGCCCCTCGTCTCTCCAAGGGCCCTGCGGCTCCCACTCCGGCCCCGGCTAGAGCTCCGGGGCTGCCAAGGGCCGGGGGATACGAGTGGCGGCTTTCCTGGCAGCCGAACCCCGCGGGCCGATGAGCGCACAGTCGGTCCAGGGCAGCGTGGAGCTCCGGGTAGGCGGACGGCACCCCTCCAGGAGAATAGCCCGCCGGAGCCCCGGGCAGGGGTGGGCCAAACAGGCATGGCCCGGCGGGCAAGGGACTGCCGTGGCGCTGGTCGTAGCCCATGCTGATGCCGCTGGTACGATTGCTGCAGGGTCGGCTACCTCCGGCTCCGCCAGCCCCCGCCCCGTCCAGCAGCAGGCTGCACCGGGGGCTGGACGGCTTGCTCGCGTCGCTGGCTGAGCTACTGGCGAAACTGGAGCGAGGGCTTAGGGCTGGGGCCGTAGTCTCCAGCCGAAAGTCAGGGGGCAATGACTGAGGTAGAGGCAAGGCCCGGTTGGGAGGCGGCCCCCCGGGGAAGGAGCCTTCGTAGCGCTGCGCCTCAAAGGAGCCGCGCGGGTTCCGCTCTGCGTCCAGGGGGCCTTGCTCCCGGGTTGGCTCCAACGGCTCATCCCCAGGTCCTCCAGTAGCTCCACGGGGCCCAGATTTCCTAGGTCCCCCCAGCCCACTCAGTCGCCCCTTGCCCGGCCCAGGGGTCCCATCAGACCCAGACCGGCTAGATTCACCCTTTCTGCGGCCGAACTTGGCGCTGCCGGAGTCCGAGAGCCTTAACTTCTCCAGCAGGCGACTGGCTTTCTCTCCTAATCGCTCCATGCCCTCGGGCCTGGGGCCTCCAGCCCCCTCCCCGCCCGGCACCCTGCAGCGTCTCAGTGGCCGCTTCTCTTTCCCTGCGGCCGGACTCCGGTTCGCCAGGGGCACAGAGTAGGCACACGGGTTTAGCGGGCGGCCCGGATGCCCGGCGCCAAGAATCTCGCAGCATCCCCCAGCGAGAGAAGCTGCGGCCCCCCGCGCATCAGGGGTTAAGCGGGGCTAGAAGCTCCTGCGGCCGCGACTGTCCCGTCCGCAGGTCTATCTGTTCACGCGTCGACTCGCCGAGCAGCCCCACTCTCGCCGGCCCCCGCCCCCCTCGCACTCACACTCAGCACCGACCCAACTTCTCTCCCAAACTTTTGTCTGCCTGGCCGGATCTACTTTCCTGGAGGGCGGAGCGCCGAGTGCGAGAGGAACGGGGGTGTCTGCGCAGGGATCTCTGGTGCGCCTGGCAGTGGGAGGGGGTGGCGTGGGGTGGTGGTGCTGGTGCTGGTGCTGGTGCTAACTGCCCTGGAGGTGGAGATCCTGCGACTGGAGGCGAGAGGAGGGCGAGGAGCAGTTTGGGCAGCTGCCGCTACGTTACTCAAGAATTGGGGCAGGAAAAAGTGGGGTGGGGGAGGGGAACTCTTTGTTTGCAGTTGGAATGCGCGCAGGGGCGCGGAGGGGCACGGTGGAATGTCGCAGTCCTGGACGGGGCGACGCGAGGCTTGTTCTCCGCAAATACTGTGACTTTGTTCTTAGTGTGGGGACTGTGGGAGAGATGGAGAAAGACTGATACAGAAGTAGTGAGACAGGGAGAGATCCATAAAAAGGAAGACAGGGAGAAAGAAGAAAGGTACGTACATAAAGAGGTTCAGAGACGTGTACATAAAGAGCCCAGACAGGCGAGGAAGCCCCTACAGAGACGTGGTGGAAGACAGGTAGCGAAAGAAAGGGAGAGCCCCAGCAAAAGGGGTCGTGGGTGGTGTGGAGACAGAAGGAGGAATAGTAAGAAAAAGACAAATATATGCAAGTCCAGAGAGAATGAAAGACAAACAGATAAACTGCGATTAAAAAGAAACCATTTTCTGAACCCAAAGCTCTGTGATGGGAGGGAGGGAGAGAGGGAGCTTGAGCGTCTATGTAAAAGGAGTGAGGAAAAGGTTTGGGACTAATCTCTACCTTCAGGGTAGGACAGATAGAGGGATAGACAGACACCCCCTGGTGTTGGGAAGTGAGATGTTTAGCAAATATTTCAGGTGACTACGGGGATAAAAGGCCTGGTTTTAGGGCTAGGGAACGGCTAGCCTCCTGCTTTGTTGGCCTACAGGAGATTGGTGATGAAAAGTAATTTAAGATTAATTTAAGAGGAAGAAAAGAAATGTCATTTAGAGGAGATAGCAAGTGAAAATGATCAGGGTGGAAGAAGAAAAGAGGCTGATCTTGGCCATACTAAAAGGATAAAGAGGGTCGGCCAGTGGCTTAGCGGTTAAGTGCCTGTGCTCCGCTACTGGTGGCCTGGGTTCAGACCCTGGGCGCTCACCAATGCACGGCTTCTCCGGCCATGCTGAGGTGGTGTCCCACATACAGCAACTAGAAGGATGTGCAGCTATGACATACAACTATCTACTGGGGCTTTGGGCGGGGGCGGGGGGGTGTTGATGATAAAGAGTAAGGAAAAGAAGGCCAGCCCTGTGGCCTAGCAGTGAAGTGCACGCATTCTGCTTCAGCGGCCAGAGGGGTCACAGGTTCCGATCCTCGGGGCGCACAGAGGCACCACTTGTCAAGCCATGCTGTGGCCACATCCCATACAAAGTAGAGGAAGATGGGCACTGATGTTAGCCCAGGGCCAATCTTCCTCCACAAAAAGAGGAGGATTAGCATTGGATGTTAGCTCCGGGCTGATCTTCCTCCCTGAATGAATGAATGAATGAATAAATAAATAAAAGCAAAATTAAAAAAAAAGAAGAAGAATAAGGAAAAGAAGAAACTGTGGCTGAAGCTGAACAAACCTAATTAAATACCAGCCAGCTGACTTTGCCCAGACTAGCACGTCAGGGGCCAGGGGCTAAGGAAGTAGAATGGAGAAGGAAAATGACTCCTTTGTATTTAGATAGTAAATGAGTATGAAAATTATATGCAAACAAATCATGCATATTATTTTCATCTCAACATTTGAACACCTTTTATAATCTTCTTGTAGCCTTAGGGAATGGGGAAGGAAAGGAGGTTAACATATTTGGGGAAGTTAATTTGGCACACACTATTTGGTTCTTTGTCCTAGCTGCATTGTCACCCTGACCTCATCTCTCCTGAGAGTCAGCCTGTTTCCCTGGTCAGGCCTACAGCTTTGCTCTGATCCAGAGGAGAGTTTACTATTGGACTGGAGGCAGGGAGCACCGAAAGCATTAGTAACAGAGGAGAGCTATCAGGTTGTATCTAGAACCCGCTGTGAGCAACATCTTCAGAATTAACCATAAGACTCTCCCTCCTTTCCTGTCTCCAGATGGGGAAGGAGAACCTGGATTCTTCTTTCCAATTCCTTACATCCAAAATATCCACACAGCCTCTAATATTTGGAAGCTTTGCTCCTTTGGGGTGAGGATGGGAGAGTAAATCTTGTGAAAAGTTGAGAGGCCATTAAAGGAGGCCCATCCAGGAGTTGGTGGTGGCAGCAGTGGGCACAGTTGGGATTGAAAACCTGTGTTTTCAGGGGATAGCAGGAAGCAGAGACAAGTGCAGTGGGAGACAGATGCACTGATAGGGCATGCTCGAGCAGTGCCCACGAACTGGGGGTAACCACTCCACTGTCTGAACTGGAGGCGGGAGCTCCACAGGCCCTATTCTCCACCCCCAGGACTTTAATTCAGCCAGCCCTGCTGGTCTAGTGGTTAAAAGTCTATGCTCTCATGGCTGCAGCCCAGGTTTGTTTCCCAGTCACGGATCCACACCACCCGTCTGTCAGTTGTCATACTGCGGTGGCTGTGTGATGCTGAAAGCTGTGCCACCGAGGTGGACAGGTTTCAGTGGAGCTTCCAGACTAAGACAGACTAGGAAGAAGGACCTGGCCACCCACTTCCAAAAAAATCAGCCATGAAAACCCTGTGAATAGCAGCAGAGCATTGTCTGATAGAGAGCCAGAGAGGATGGCACAAAAAGACCAGGCAGGGTGCTGACTACTAGCATCTCCACTTGGTTGCCTCAAAGGCATACTGACCACCTTCCCTGCCTCCCGAAACTGGCTCCTCCAGCATTCCCTGAGTAAATTGCACCATTAACCAATTAGGCGCTTAAGCCAGAAACCTGAACATCAACCTTCTGTCCTCCTCCCTTAACCTCACGTCCAACCAAGTCCTATCAATCCTGCTTCCTAAATATCTTTCAAATCTCTCCTCCCCTTATCACCATGATATCTATCAAGCCACCATCTTTTCTCTCCTGAACCACTGCAAAAGTCTCCCTGCCGAGGCTTTTCTCCCTCAATCCATCTTAGACCCTGAGGTCAAGTGATTCTTCTAAAACACAAAACTGATCATCTTGTTTCCCTGCTATAAAACCTTTCAATGATTTCTCACTGCCCTTGAACTAAAGTCTATACTCTTTATGATATTTTACAAGGTCTTTCTACCTTTCCAGCCTCTTCTCTCAACACCATCCCCTCCTCCAACTGTTCTCCAGTAGAATTGCACCTTGTATGTGCTCTCTCTTGCCCCTGGACTTTTGTACTTGCTGTTCCCTGTGTTTGGAAGACTCTCCTGGCCTCCCTTCCCTTCTGGTTAACTCTTCCCCTTCTTTCAGGTATCGGTTTGAACACCACTCTCTGAGAAGCCTTTCCAGACTGCCAGAGTAGGTTAACTACCCTTGCTGTATACTGCCATTGCTCCCCCAGCATGACCCTTATCACAAGTCATTTCATTGCCTGCTTAAATGCCTGGCTTGCCTGGCTTCCCGACTACACAATAGTGTAGTCAACCTCTGACCTGATCAACAGTGTACCTTGTACACTGTACAAGGTACCATAGTACCTTGCACAGTACCTGACACCTAGTAAGCAATCAATATTTGTTGTAGACTGAATGAATAGAGAGCCATTTTTACTTCTCAATCCATTCAAAATGCACAAATTTTGTGTACGTGTGTGTGTGTGCGCGTGTATGCAGCTCAAAATACAGCTTGGCTGACAGGACTAAGAAATAGCTACAAGGCCCTGTAGACTGCTTGGTCACACAGCGGGAGAGCAGCTGCTGGTGAGACATAGAACTCTTTAAGCTTTAATTTCCTCATGTGTAATACGGGAATAATAAAATCTGCCTTATATAATTCAATAAACAATAGCTATTATATCTATATCCCAATTCCCAAATAGGGACGGAGCCCGTGTTCTGCTCAGAAGAATCAAGCCCATGACTAAAACTGCCCACCAGGTGGCAGTATTACCCTAGACTGGTCCTGAGCGCCTTCCACTGCAGAGCAAGACCAGCAGTCGCTGGGAAACAGAAGGTACCACCAGGGCTGCTTCCCCAGAGCTTTGAGTGAAACCAGGAAAAAAAAAAAACAACTCAAAGACTGGGGCATATGTCAAGAAGGCCTCATGTTTCTTAGACCCATCCTCCTCCTTTTCTTATCTCAGGCTCCTCTGAGGCACTATTTATGCTTAGGAATAAGCATTTTCTGGCTTGCCATTCACAATGGGGAGAGTGTTCCCCCTTCTAGATAAGTCCTTTTATCCCACTAGAGCTGCCAGCTTCCACTTCCAGTGGGGGCTGTGTTAAGAAGAGGGGCAGATTTGCCTTCTCATACTGCAGAGAACATCTCGTTATTCTAGGAAGCCCCACGGCCACCCATTTCTGGGACATGGGGAGTGGCAGAAGCCAGAGTTACTCTTGGTTACAGATTTCACTCATCCTTTTCCACCTTGACTTCAATGAATGAGTTCAAGTCAGGACAGCAGGTTTTGTGTGGTTGGTCAAAAGATGGGGAGACAGGTCCATTCTCATCACCTCCCTCATCTTCCTCTTCTTGGAAATTAGGATTATAAAGTTCTGGTGGAAGGAGCTGGGCCTCAGCCGAAGGTAGTCGGTCTGAGGGAGGCCCATACACACGGTTGGCTTTAGTGCCATGCTTAGAGTTGGCATCCAGGTGGTAGCAGAGCTCTGTGAGGCGCTGGGCCCGGAAACGGGGAGGCCGGGCCACCCAGACACCTGGCTCATTAAGACTGTCCTCTTCATCTGACATCAGCTCTTCTGTCACATTCTTCCACAGGCGTTGGTCCTCAGGTCCAAAATGCCTCATGATGCTGGTTCGGTTGGCAAAAAGCTAAGGTGGGAGCCCAGGACAGAGATTAGGAAGAGAAACAAACTATGCATTAGGTTTGGGGAAAGGGCCTGGGTGGGAGGAAGGCTGTGTAAAATCTGTGCCTGAGAGAACCCAGCCCCCAAGTCAAATCTTAGAACTGGCTCACCGTCTTCCTCCTCTATCTGCCTACATTCTTGGCTCTCAACCGTATTCTCAGATGTCACGTCCTCTGGCATTCCCATTGTGGCTTATTAGGGTTTAGAGTTTAGCATCTCGAAAGAAAGGCCTAGAAACCTACCCGGTATCTGCGACTTCGAAGTTTCTTCTCCTCTTTTTCCTTCAGGCCTTTAAAGGGGTTCAGGGAGTTGCGGTACTCACGCCTCTTAGTAAGGAAGTAGGCTACACAGGCTCCTGAAGGGGAGAAGGCAAAAAGCAGGGACCTCTAGAGCACTGGTCCTCAGCCCATTTTTCTGCCCAAACACTACTGGGTGGGAGAGTGAGAATCACTATTTAGATAGTGGGCTTTCTCGGCAACCCATCAGCATCTATTCACTCCTCTTTGATTTAGCGCTCTCTGCCCACCCCCATCTCCAACACTAACTCCTCCCATATCTCCCACTAGAAAAAGACTCCAGTGCTCCGTTAACTCCCTTCCCCACCCCCAATTAAATCTACCCCCATCCTACTCTGCTGATAGCAGACTATAAGTACATTCTCAGCAGAAGCTTTCTTCTTCTTTTTTTTTTTGAGGAAGATTGGCCCTGAGCTAACATCTGTTGCCAATTTTCCTCCTTTTTCCTCCCCAAAGCCCCAGTAGTTGTATGTCATAGTCGTACATCCTTCTAGTTGCTCTGTGTGGGATGCCCCCACAGCATGGCTTGATGAGCGGGGTGTAGGTCTGCGCCCAGGATCCAAACCTGCGAACCCCAGGCCACTGAAGTGGAGCGCGTGAACTTAACCACTACGCCACCAGGCCGGCCCCCAGCAGGAGCATTCTTAATGCTTCAGGGTTAGTTATGGACAAAGAACGGAAGAGCAAGAAAAGCAGAGAACGCAGGATGTCATATTTAAGGACAAAAGGGCAGGCCTGGATTCTGACCTCCTTGTCATCACACCCTAGATTCAGGCCTGTGGAAACATCATGCATGATGCTGTTCTATCCTTTTCCTTCTCCCATTTTCATTTCAGACTGAGTAAGGGAATAAAAAGGCAATTAAAGACAATCTGGTGAATATTGTAGATGAGCAGAATAGCTAAAAATAATTTTTTAAGTCCACTATTTTCAAAACCATCCGAATCATCTCCATTATGCCTTTGCTCCCCTGATCAGGAACAGGGGCTGGAGAAAGGATGAGATGGGAGTGACCTCAGTTTTTCTCACCTTTCAGCTCCTTATCAGTGTAATTGTGGGGACTGGTCACCAGCTCCTGCTTGAGCTTTTCCAGAAGGAACTTCACTACTGAAATATTCCAAGAGGACTTGATGCTGCCACAACGAGAAGAGAGTGAATAAGGCAGTCAGCATTTTAAAGGGTAGACGACAAACAGAGATTCCCAGCACTAATCAGCTTTGTGGTAAATTCCTCCATGGCCTAAGACAGGCGACAGGGGGCAACGGTGTGATCAAAGCCTTCGCCTCATTGTTATATTGGAGCAGCCCCCTCTACTTCCCTCTCCTTGGCCAAGTGCCTTGTGATTCTTTTCCCTCAAGAGGATCATACCTTTCAGACCCATTGAATCTCTTGTCATTGGTGATGTGGTTATGCACATTGTGGACCAATTTCTAGGGGAAAAAAACAAACACAGAATCAAGCCAGGAGTGGATATGATGAAACCCTCCTCTGGTCCCTAGGCATTATATCTATGGTGCTCTCTGTCCGAATCCTTCCCGTAGTCTGGGTACTATTTCTGTTGATGCCCTTTCTTAGCCAGAGAGCCTATCCAAGTTAGTAATTCTAATGCCCCCCCACCCCCTTTTCCCTTTTCATTTAATTTGTGTGAAGACTCCAGGAGCATCCTTGGTCTTACTTCTGCTCCTGAGGAATATGATCACTAGAGCAGAGTCTCAAACATTTCCAAACAAACTCCTAATAGCAAGGAGAGAGCGAATATGCATAGGGCTACTGCAAGTGGACATTTTTTGAAGCACCATACTCTTGTGAATTTTAAAATTTTCTTCACAGTATATCTGTATTTCTTTTAACATAAAAATGTCTCCCGAAATCTAGTAAAATTGATGACCCAGGAAAATGCCCCAGGTACATCCATCTGCACATTACCACAAATCTCAGGGGTACTCACACTATGGTCTGAAAAACACAAACCTAAAATAACAGAGATGTGAAATGGAAAGGGCCTTGGAGACTCTATCACCCAGTCTCCCTTTCATATCATTAAACAGGCTGTCTTTCAGCTTTCCTTCTACACCTTTAACGATGGGTTCTCACTAGTTTTTGAGTCAGCTTAGTCTACTGTTGATCATCTCTAATTGTTAAAAAGTTTTGCCTTAGATGCTCCAAAATCTGACCCCAGTTTTGCCCATAATAGCACCTGAAATATTTGAAAAGAGCTTTCATGTACTCCCCAAGTCTTCTCTTATTTGGTCTAAACACCCAAGTCCTTCCACCATTCTTCATGACATGGTTTCCAGGCAGACTGCTCATGAAACTGTGAGGCTCTTTGGTTTGCCAGTGTCCCTCTTACAACGTGGCACCTGGAACCGAATCTAACTCATCAGTTGAGGTCTGGCCAAAGGGAGCATTAGTTCCCTGAGTGGAACTCTACATTTCCAGGAATGAAACTCAAGATGGTGTTACCTTTCTTAGCAACACCATCCCTACTCACAGTGTCACAGGCTTCATTCATAGTGAGCTTGTAGTCAACTCAAGTCCATTTTTCACATGGATTACTATCTCCACCATTCCTCAATTGGTTTTTTTTTTTTTTGAACTTTAATACAGGATTTTATATTTCTTCCTATTATATTTAGTTTTGTTGTTTCTGATTATATTTTCATCCCAAGTTCCCTCAGTCAATGGAAGTTACCCAAATCGATGGACTCATATCCTCATCTCAGGACTTCTGCTTCATATTCAGAAACGCCCAATTTACCCTGTACCTCTATGGTTGGTTGACCATAGCAACTGAGGAAAGTACTGTCAACTCTTTATGGCTAGGGTCTCCACTCTATAAAAAGGACTGTTATTACACTAGCTTCATATTTGATATAGTTATTTTACTGCTTAGAAGTCCAAATTTAAGGAATCACAAGGGATAGGTGAATGCTTCAGAAGGAATTTGAAAGAGTTGCAAAAAAAGAGAAAAAATGAGGGAGTTGCAAAGCTTCTGATTCAAGTGGCTCGGAAGAGATTAGCTGATAAAAATCAAACCAGGCTTGAAGTGGAAAGGGAAAATACTCTAGACAAAAATAAGTGTTAAGACTATAAGGGCTGCTGGCTCACCTACCTCCTGAGTGAGCTAAAAATAAATACATTTCCCCAATGGGTAGCTGGAATCTGCAGCATTCCAAGGAATTAAGAGTTCTGGTTTGGTCCTTTTGGACTAGCAGCAATCCACAGCAGCCTCATCAGATTGGAGAGATGCCTCTCTGATTCCTTCCCAGAGATAAAGGTTGGAATAGTGAAGATCTGCAACTACCCCTCTCCCTCTAAGCCCCACAGTTTGGCACAAGAACATTTTAAACCTTCCTCTATGATGAGCAGCAAAATTCCCTGACTGGTCCTCCAGATCCTTTTCAAGTACTATAATGGAAAGCATGATGAGTGAGCATACTCTCCTCCCAGAAGGTCCCAGTTCCACCGAGCTCTCCAAGGGGAGAAAGAAGCCAAACCTCAACACTAGACCTCTTGCTGGAGGCAACAGGCAGGAAAGGAATGGAAGTGATCGAAAATCCTGATTTTATACAAATTATAATTATCACATATTTATTCATGATTTAAAAACAATGAAATTTTGGGAAATCCCTTGAAATGCATTTCTAGGAGTATACCTCCATTTCTATCACTGGCAGACAGAGTGGCCCTCCTGGGCCAGAAATCCATGACAGAGAAACTAAACCCATCCCCTGTTCCTGATAAGTGAGATGTCCCTGAACATAACCGATATTTGAAATGAAGGTTACAAACCAGTTGATACTGATTATGAATGCTGTCTTCCTTCCCAGGGAAAAAAAGAATCCTTCAGTGTAAAAACAAATCAAATGAAAGGGAGAGTAAGAGCAAGATCCCTTACAAAAGGAAAAGGAAGCAAGAAGTAATATAAATAAAGGAGGTATAAGTGGTAATCAGCTGTCTTCAATCTTTACTAAGACTGTAACAAGCAGAAATAGGCTATATACTATAAAAGATTTTGGTTGGATGTGAGGGGTGCCCTCCACTCTTAACCAGAACTCTCAAGTTACTTCATCAGCCATTATCCAGAGAATGGAAACCCATTAGTCAATATGAACATTATATGGCTAAAGAACATCCCCCATGGTCATCAGAAAGATGTTTTTGGGCACAGAGCTGATCCAAAGGACTGTGGTCACCCTAGAACAGGGTTTCTCAACCTTGGCACTATTGACATTTTAGGCTGGATAACTGTGAGGGGCTGTCCTGTACATGTAGGATGTTTAGCGATGTTCCTAGGGCTCCAAGCCACTCCAAGGTTTCAGGCAGAACTGTTTTAGGCCAGTAACCTTCCCTGCCAAGAGCTCTTAGAATCACTAGAATCTCCAAACCTCTGTAACTGAGCTGAGTGTCTAATGGCCCTCTGCATCTTTGGGGTTTGGGACCACCTCAGGACACCTTGGCCTTTCTGCCCAAGTGGCCCCTTGCCCCTTACCCTGAACACTGGAAATCTGCAGGCAGTTTCCAGTGCCACCTTTTGGTGGTCAATCTGCTCAACCCCTTAAAGATCTTGCCATCATGATTATTAGATCACTGGGAGATGTGATATAATTCCCCTCTCTTTAAATAGAAGATATTGATCTACCTGGAAAAGCCTAAACAAAGTTCCACGGAGAGCGGGGGAACTGCCTATCCCTAGGGTGAGTTAATAACCTGTCTCCTTCTTGTCCCTCCCACTCCAGTAGGATTCAGATTACCATTCATTCAATATGGGAATTTTTAACATCAACCTACACATCACTCTTCACTTATCTCTCCAGAATGAAGAAAAATTTATAGAAATTGAGCTCACTCACAGAGAGGACCAGATCCCGCTTGCGCCTGGAGTTCTTCTGCCCACTCCCTCTGGTCCTGCACGGGGAAGCAGTAAACCCTAGAGAGTGTCTCAGCTCCCCAGGTCCCCCCGGGCCTGACTCTTCCAAGTCCAGCGCAGCAGCAGCGCTGAGCATGTCCTCGGGGCGGGGTGGTGGCAGCTTGGTTCCATTTTCTGGCCCTGTCTCTGAGGTTGCCCGCTGGATAGCCAGTTGTGTGGCTGGTGAGAGCTGCTTGGCATAGGCAGGGACCAGCACCCGCTGTACTGCACCCTCAGAGGCCACATAATCATCCACCAGCTATGAACATAAAACAGAATAGCCTATTAGCCATCCAGGCTTAGGGGAACCCGGTCAACCATCATTCTCTGGCCAAGGATAGTGAATGAACAGAGGGTGGAAAGCAGGGGGAATCTAGCACAGTTGTTAATGGTCAATGGCTTGTTTCTCTGGGACTTGCATGGGAGTGCTGGGCAAATATTTCTTGCGACGTTGGGTCATTACCATGATTACAAGAACAAGGCATGTTTCTGACGCTCTATTTGTGAGGAGCCATTTATGATTTGCTCTTGGGTATAAGAACTGCAGCCAGGTAACTGTTTTGTCTAAAAGGGATTTGGGGAGGAAGTGATGGCAAGAAAGGAAAACGAAGCAAGAGAAGGAGCAAGAAAATAAAATAACAACGATAAAGAGGAGAAATAGGAGGAAAATGGGAGCAAAGGAGGGAGAGAGAAAGTCAGAAATCTCTAGAGAGGCTGGCTTCCCCACCCCCCATTTCCTTTGCGGGGCCAGTCGGTGCCCTCACCTTGATCCTGCCCTGGCCACATCCGACTGTCACTGCCTTGACATCTACTTGCCTGCCTGTGCCCTCACTCAAGGACATACAGGGCAGGGAAAGGAAGGAGGGAGGGAGAGAGAGGGAAAAAGAAGGGAGGGGGGATTTCTGCAGCCAGGAAAACAAAACAGTGAAAGTGGGGGGGAAAAAAACACAGAAAGAAGCGGGGGAGGAGACTGAGATTTATAGACCTGTGAGCTGCTTTCTGCGCTGTGAAATCTAATTCCATCCTGTCGGCTTGGAAGCCTTCCCTGCCTGAAAGAACCACAGCTCAGGGCACTGCCTGGCCTGGTACCCCCCTGCCTCCTCCCACCTTCCCAGTTCCTCCTCCTGCGGCCCCAAACCGCTGAGAGCCCTGGCCGGGCACAGACTGGGGTGAGCAGCAGTGGCCATCACCCACATGGCTAGGCCTTCGGGGAGCAGTGTGACACTGGAGGGGGACAGGGGAGTGTATCCATTCATTTCTCAGACCCAGCAGATGGGCTAGGAGTTTCATCCCTCTCATCTACCCCATGTGTTTTGCTCCTCTACTCTTTACTGGGTGTCTGGGCCTTGTCATGGGGGGAGCAGGAAAGAGAGAGGGTGAAAGGAGACCGCACTGGAGGAGAGTTGACAGAACTCCCACTGTTTCTCAAGGGGCAACACATCTATTTTCCCATCTCTATGATCCCTCTAGTTGCTCCATCTCCTTTTCATACTTCCATGTGTGATACTCTGCAGTTTTTACTCTACTCAGCCAGGATTTTCCTGCTCATAGGGCCTGAGCAGTAAAGAAACTGAAATAGCACTATGTATTTCTATGTCTTCTCCTGCTCACAAAATATGCTCACTTGCTTCCCTCTTTTTCCCGACATGTTATTCTCTTACTATTAACTCTCAAATGTCCATTTCTTTTCCTCATTTTATTTCCTTTCCTCTACCTCCCTCTCACCTTACCTCATAGTCTCATTCTCACATCAATTCTTTCCGTTTAAATTCATCTTTCTTCTAGGCTCCTTGCTTTTTCTCCTTCCTCACCCTTAGTTTCCACTTGCCTCATTCCCTCCATACACCTGTCTTCTATTATCTCTGTCCTCTCCCTTCTCTCCATCCTCTCTCCACCTCTGCCTCTCTCCCCTCTACATTCCCATCTCTCTCTGTACTGAATTCCTCTTGGCAAGCAGAGGGCCCGTGATAAAATATGAATGAGCCGTCTGTGCACAGCAGGCATTCTCGCCAGGAGAGGCAGAGCCCGTGGAGCAGCCGAGACAGCTGTGGAGGAGAAGGTGCCACACAGAGCCACTGAGGGAGGGAAGGGCACCCCCATCACCACACACACCAGAAATGACCTCCTGCTAAAGAGGCTAGGGTTCAGGAAGAAAACAGGAGTGCTGACTATCCTTTTGCTGAAGGCAAAGGAAATTTGGTACTGTTCTGTGTTATCACAAATACAACGCAAAGAAAGGTTTAAGGATGGAAAGAAAATAGAGAAAGAAAAAAGAGAGAAAGGCCAGGAAAAGCCCTAAGGAGCAACAACGCTCGTGCCCTGCTCTGTGGCCATACTCACGGAATTGAGCATCGGGGCTCCCTCGCTGGCAGCCAGGGGGCATCCCGGGAGCCGCATGTCTCTCTGAGCAGCTGGGAAGCCCAAAGGCCCAGGCCCCACAGCCGAGGCGGCTCCCAGCTGCCGCAGCTCCTCAATCACCACCTGCACACCGCTGCCCACGCTGTCACACTCCTCTTCCACAGCAGACACAGCCTTGCAGGATTCCCTGGGACTCTCCTTGAGGGGTCCAGGCTCCTCAGGTGGGGAACTATGTGCCCGGCTTTCCCCATCTTCCTCAGGGGTGGGTACTTTCCCTTGCCTCAGCTCACCCACTTCCTCCTGGAGACGTTTTAACAATTCATTGTTGGCCCTGGCAAGACCCAGAGCAGCCTCAGCCAGACCCACGGCCTTATCCACCCGCTGGTAGATGATATGCAGGAGCTGCTCTGAACTCTGAACTGCCAGGCCATGTCCGGTCACTGTGATAGGAGTGCTGGGAGGAGGATTCCCGCCCTGGGAGCCCGTGCTGCCCCCACTAGTCTCGCTCTTACAGGCACAGCAGCAGCATCTGGCCTCGCTACCACTGGGAGGGGAGAAGAGAATTGTGGCACTGAAGGACATGGCGGGCGGAAGCTGGAACAACCACGCTCACACTGCTGGACTGCTCCAAAAGGTGTCCCCAGTCAACTGGACTTCACAGGCTTGGTAGGAAGCACTGGCCTCTCTAGATTCACTTTCCTTTCTCATGGAGGGTGATCAGAGGAGCCTGGGCACCAGGTGGTGGGTTCTGTGAAGAAGGAGTAGGCAAGCCGTGAGGGAGCACACAGCACATGGCTGCCTGTCCTCGGCCTGCAGAGGAGAGATGCCTTCTTCTCTCTGCAGATCCTATGCGCCCCTAGCACAGCACTGGGTGTCACGCTCACCCCTTACTGAAAGGGTAGTGCCTACAAGGGCCTTCCTGACGAGCGAGGTTTCAGAGGGTGGAAGGCATTCTTCCTGCACCCGCGCATGGAACCCCCACCACTCCAACCTAAGGAACAGAGAGGAGACTCAGAAGGACCCACCAGCATCTGGAAAGATTAGATTAAGGAAGAAAATGCAGATCTGTCTTCTCCTCCTCACTATCTTTGCTATAATAACATTATTGCATTTTATTGCTTTGACATCATTCCTTAAGGAGTTCAGAATACTTCACGTGGGTTCTCTCATCCACAGGACAGCTCTAGGAAACACATATTACCCCAGGTCCAGAGAAGAGACATGCAGAGAAGTTACAGATCTTTTTCAAGGTCAGAAGACAGAGGAATTCAGTTATTGCTACTTTTAATCTAGTGTTTATTTTTTTGAACTGATACCACTTTTTGTTGACATAAAGAATAATGATTCTACCCTCTCTATAATTTTCATACAGATGCATTCAGAGTTAAGACTCCTAAATAAGGAATACACTGATCACCGCAGCCCTCAACGTGTCACCAACCCCACACTATTCTATCATTAATGCTTTGGGGATGGGGTAGGGAAATGAAAGGAAAAGCTGGATCAGAGAGGTGAGCTGCCGTGACCCAGGGCTGCACAGCCCCCTTGCTGTCACAATTGTACACCTGGGACTCCAGCCTCTGCAACACAAACTAGCTGTTCTGAATCCTCCAGCCAGTAGGAAGCCAAGAGAAATCACCTCTGGGGCCCCTTGTCTCCACTTTTCATGCTCCTTAAGGGAGGAGCAGAGCTCAACAGCTAAGTGCTGCCGCTTTGTCCACATGACCAGCCCCTATAAAAGGAGAAACCAGAATATCAATGATAAACCAAACTGCCTCTCTTTTGAATCATTGTAGTTAAGCAACTAAACTACTCCAGGGGAAAAGAAAAGGAAAAAAAAAAGGCATGGGAGGGTTTGTACCACTGAGAACACTCCAAGGAACTTCATATTGTCATTTTCTAAAGATACTTGATTATAGAAAAAATAATCCTTCTGCCTAAAGCTCCCTAAGTGACACAATCTTAAGTATGTTTATAATTTCCTCAGGAGATACATTTCTATCTTACCCTGTAAATTATATCATAACATCACAATTAAAAGGAGAGGAGGAGGTTAGGAGAATTTTCTGTGTATTGAGATTTGGGGATTTTTTTTTGAATCAGCAATCTCATTTCAGAAACAGGCAATATCAATGCCTCTGAGGTACTAAAATGTAAATCTGACAATGCATTTTAATTACATTTCGTTATTAAAGAATAGTCTTTAATTTGCTCTTTCTACCTTTTATATCGAAGAAACGCTTTTCTGTGCCAGACATTTACTTCTTGCAAGAACTTAACTCAAATCCATTTACAGCTTCTCTGTCATTAGAGTCACTGGAAGGCACAGCTGAACCTAAAACTAAAGGTTAAAGCCAAATTAAAACTAAAGGTTAAAGGAGAGCACTGAGGGATTCCTATGTCAATTTATGGATGAAGCATTTATATATCCTTTTCGTTCCTAAATAAGGGCTTACCCTGCTCCCGCAGGGTTTTTAATTTTTTTTTTTAACCAACATCTTGCAAGGAGTTTATTCTGAAACATGGATGTCATGAGAAAAAGGATGCTAAGTTATGGAGATGCTTAACTAGTAAGAATGCTGACTAGTTGAGTTCAGTATTTGTAAAATCAGAAATTAAGATGCATCAGGTGGGGACACTGAGTGGGTACCCTTTCTGGTACCAAATTCATGACTGCTACACTCTTGCCGCACACATTTACTCTTTCTTACAAGAGGCCTTTATCTCCCGGGGCCCTTCCTTCCCCCTTGAATGGTCTTTCCTAGGTCATCTTTCCAAAACAGCACTAAACTGGAATTTTAAAAGAGGTGGGCGGGGGGGAGGGGGGGGCGGTGGTGGTATTCTCATCCTGCTGCACCACTTAAGAGCTATGTGAACTTGGGCAAATTATTGACTTATCTGAGCCCCAGTGTTCTCATCTCGGCCCACTTTGAGTGTTTTTGTGAAGATTATACAAAACATATAGAAGGCACCTACAGAGTGCTGGCACATGGTCAGTGTCCCACAAACGGCAGCTGGATGATATTATGATTATTCCTGAAACCTTTTGTGTTCCCACCCTGGACATCCATCCTGATTTCCTAATCTTGAAAAAAATGCAATGGCTTGAAATGGAATTTGGGGGATTTTCCCCCTAAATTTCACATCAAATTTCTTTTTTTTTTTTTTTTTTTAAAGATTTTATTTATTCAGTTTTTTCCCCCCAAAGCCCCAGTAGATAGTTGTACGTCATAGGTTCACATCCTTCTAGTTGCTGTACGTGGGACTCGGCCTCGCGTTGGACGGAGAAGTGGTGCCTCGGGGCACTCCCGGGATCCGAACCCGCGCCGCCAGCATCAGAGCGCGCGCACTTAACCGCTAAGCCACGGGGCCGGCCCCACATCAAATTTCTAAGAAACAAATTCAAGTCTACAAGGATGCATTTATAGATACAAAACCTTCTGTGATGCAAATGAGAAAAGTAATCCAGAAAACACAGTATTTGCAATTTACTTACTATCATGACCTGGCTTTATTTTTTATTTTTTATTTTATTTTATTTTATTTTTTTAATTTATTTTTTTTTTTCCCCCCAAAGCCCCAGTAGATAGTTGTATGTCATAGGTGCACATCCTTCTAGTTGCTGTATGTGGGGCACGGCCTCAGCATGGCCAGAGAAGCGGTGTGTCGGTGCGAGCCCGGGATCCGAACCCAGGCCGCCAGCAGCGGAGCGCTCGCACTTAACCGCTAAGCCATGGGGCCGGCCCATGACCTGGCTTTAAACTAAGGATGACATTCAATTCTGCTAGTTTTTAATGCTAAATGTATTTTCCTATTGTGAGTTCATTTTGTTCCTCAATTTCTTGTTACTTTCCTACTTTGTGTATTACCATACTATGGTCCATTTTAGAATGTCACATTCAGGGCAACAAATAGGTGTTTTCTTGAATTAACCTGTCTATAGAAACCTGGTATAGTGCATTGTAGCACAATGGGCATTCAAATAACTTTTTTTGTTTCTATGGACATTATTGCTGACTTAATTTCCCTGCCTCCTGCTATAGTCTTCCACGTAAACTCTAAGACACTGAAATATAAGGACAAAGACAGAAACGGTTCAGCAGGTAATAAAGGAATATTTCACATTATAATAAACTCCTTGAAAGATGTTGAGGTGGATCAACGAAGACAAAGTTGTATACTAGAGAGACATTCTCTTTACTTTGGAGACAGATTTTCCTCAGTATAAATAATTCAAATTGATAATAGAACTTTATTGTAGGCACTGCTGCATTATCTGTTGTTACAACCTGTTAAGTTCTTTTCAAACACTCCAGACCTGACATAATTCTTCTTGTTTTGTTCCATCACTAGCTTAAGGTTCTCAAGCCCATTTAACCCTGCCAACATTATTAACATACCTAAACTTTATTCTGATATTTTTATTTTACTTTTCAAACTGTATAACTGTTTAATTCAATAACCCATGGAATGTTTGGCAAAATAATGGTTAACTGTAGTAAATTATCCAGGCAGTGTCTGTACCATTATTATTAAACATTAATACTGTCAACTTTTGCAATTTCAGATTGCTAATTTATTTTAAAACCAAGAGTTCATATTTTTGTTCACAAAAGAAAAAATAGGAATAAACTAAGATTGACCACCATAGAATACATATGGCTTTTGCAAAATGCTATCAGCTTTCAGAATTGAGTGTTAAGGAAAAGATCTTCAATCTTGTGATGAGTTGCCAACACAAAATGACAGCATCTGTCAAACCTAAGTTTGCATAAAATATATGTGTTTGGGGTTCATTTCTGTATTGGTCTAATTTTAATACATGTGAAAGGAGCCTAGAAAAATGTACTTTTCAATAATTTTGATATTTTATTCATAAATATTTAGCTAAAAAAAAAGAAAACTCATCTTCTTTAGACAGTTCAGGGTGAGACTGTCCATACTCTTAACTATCCCTTTCCTCCCAAGTCACATGTATTTTTGGTAGAACTAAATATATCATACTCTTGGCAGCTCCCTTGCTTGCTTTTTCCAAGTTTGCATTTTCTGCATGACTGAGTTCACCTCCAAACTATGAAAAATAAAAGTTCTCTCACTATTTAATAGATGTGTATGATATGGTATCACTCAGATGATATATGTTTTTATAGTGGGCCCTTGACTCATTCAGGGTCGTGCTAGCAATGGACTTCCTCAAATGTGATTACTGAAAGCACAGCAATTCATACCATAATCTCCATTTTAAGAAATAAGAAAAAGGAAAATGGCCACTTCAAGCTCTTGCTGTACTGGTCAGCCCTTCTCCTCCACTTGAAGGTGCAAAATGGCTCACCTGTTAGAAGGTCCTCTCAAAACATATTTCTATCAGAAATGAGCTCCTTATCACACAACAGCAGGTAAGCAAATGCCTTAAAATACTATTTTCCTAGATTTTGAAAGACTGACCCATCTAATGATCTGCAAAGAAAATCTAAGACCTAATTTTTAGGGGTAAAAAAGAGGCATGTACCCAAAGGGCGTGTGATCCGAAAATTCCAAGTATATTTGTACAGTGGTACAAGAGTTTTTAACTTAGTGTAGCAGTCTTTTTTATTTACAGTTGCTAAAATGCAACTTGAGAAGATTAAAATTTCCGTTTAAGGTTTTCATATAAACGTGCCTCACGTAAAGGAATTCCTGCATTTCTGGAGAAACTGAAAAATGAAAAACCAGCTCCTAAAGCTGTATCATGTGCACCGCAAGCCCTCTGTAAATGTTAGTTGATTAAATATTGGTCAAAGATGACAAGGTGGGCACCAGGGACAGCAAGACCATTTCCAAAGAAAACAGTGACTGAGCCACAGGCAGGGCGACCGCAGCGACGCGGGGAAGGAGGGCTCGCGTGCTGCCCTCGAGGCCGCAGGGCACACGGCGACCAGCCACGGAACTCAACGGCAGAGCGCGCCCTGGGGATCCCGGGAAAGGGGTGTTCCCGAGAGGGCGGCAGACAGCCAAGTGGCCAGAGGCGCGGTCGAGGATCTCGCTGGGTAGGCTACGTGGCCACGAAAGCTCTGAGCACTTGGGCTTAGGGCGGCACAGGAGTCCCCGCGGCGGTCCCGCTTTGGCAGCCCTACGGGTGTTCCATCGCGTGTGCCCCGCGCCGCCGCGCCAGCTGACTCAGCGGCGCCCAAACAAGCTCCCGGGTAACCGAAAGTGACGGCGGAGCCGGCCCGTGTACCCGGCCAGCGCGCGCACGTGGGGAGGCACCGCCCCGCTTATCCTCTCGCCCCCGGTGATTGGCAGTTACACTACGGGGGGAACAGGACCAGGGACGCTATTGGCTACAATCCACAGTCACTCAACGAGCCAGGGAGGGGAGGGGCCTCTTCAGGGAGGGACACGATTGCGAGGCTTTTTCAGGGCCGTCAGGCGCCATCTTTAGCTTGCTTTTTAAATTTTGTTTACTCGCTTTTGTTCTCTGCTGCTCACAAAGCTGCGTGTACCTGATTATATGTACAGTGGCCACAAATCGGTTTCTTACGTTTGGTCGTGGGAGGCTTTTAGTTCTTGTCGGCCCTGGTCACAGATCTTTCAGATATCACCAGCAAAATGGCAGTTCTCCTTAGTTCAGAGTTCTCATCTCTAGGGGCCCCGCGGATTCCCGAGCAAAATCAACCAAGTTCAGCTTTGCTCTGCTTTGATAAGAAGGCCAAGCCAACGATATATTCGTGGGAGGAATTCTCTTTCTTACGAAGAAAGAAACTCAAAGCAAGGACATTGGATATGGGGCTAGGTTCCTAGAAAAAATCAGAGTCCAGAAGTCGGGACGTGGGCTGCATACCGCTCTAGGAGGAGCTCTCCCTTTTCTGAGAAGCTAAAAAGTACACGTGATGACCTGCAGTGATGCGGAAAAGAATTAGAAAGGGCAAAACTCCATTAAAAATGACCAGCATTGCCACCATCACAAAGTTCACTGGAATCAGACTGGATTTCAAAGATACACAGGTCTAAACTTGTGGAATGATCCACATTTGAGACAGTGTTATTAAACACTGACCTAACTTCCATTGCTAGGGAATAAAATACACTCAGTACAGGTGAGACCCCAGAGAGCCCACACAGGGCCACTTGCATTATAAATAATTTCAAGACCTGTACCAGTAGTTTTATCGCCATTGTTTAGTGTTCTAAATGCTGCTTCAGACTGCGTAGGCCGCTAGCCAGGGATGAAAGTGTATTGTTATCATACAGAGGTGTGTTGCACTGAAATTTGAACTCTACAGTAGATCTTTTATCTCCTGGTTGCTACTTCTCTTGTGACATTCCAGTTTCTCCCTCATCACCCATATCCCTCCTATGCTTTCACTCCAATCTGCGAAGATAGATTTGAATATACATATTTTCTGTGTGACTCTTAATGGAGACAGTGGTTCTGTAACGGAATGAAGTGAGAATACGGCTCATATAACGGAGGCTCTGCTCTCAGCCTGTTCTTTAATTCATACGCTTTTCTCTGTGACTCTTAGACATGGAGAGGCTTTTCATTCCAAAAACGCAACATGATAACCAAAATGCATTTCTATCCCTCCTGTGTATTATTTGCCTTTGCCTCCTCTGGGCCCCTCCCCCATCACCACCACCATGAACAGTTTTGCGAATTGGACTTGACTAGATTATTTTCCTGATTATTTTGCCAGCTGTGGAGCTTTTCAAACAAATCCCAACCTATAAACGGCCATTCTGTCAAAAAGCCAAGAGAGAATTTCCCTTCTGAACACACTAACCAAACCACACATAAAGGCCAAAATATACACAGTTGTACATTTAAGAACGTGAGACAATAAAAAGCAAAACCACTTAGGCAAAACAGTCACTAAAGAAGGCTTTGAATCACAGATTCAATAAATTGTCTACCCTCATTTACCACACGGACTGTATACTCCTTGGCAATTATTTAATTATTCACTAATCTGATGCTTTAGAAGAGGAGCAAAAAAAATACAGTAAATGCACATAGAATGAAAGTGCCTAAGTATGCTAAGCATAGGATTTCTTCTAACCTGTAATTTGCATACAAAATCCTGTTTGGATCACATTTGGGAACACAACAGAAAAAAACTTACATCCTAGGGGCTACTTTGCACACGTAAAACCAAAGGTAATCATTTTTGAAAACAACATCTGCAATGACACATACACACATACTGTACATATACACAAAGCACAAAACCCCAAGATAAATCTTTACAAAATAATTTGCTTTGAGAAACACACACACACAATGTCCTCATGAAAATGTGTGTAAGACACACTGTAAGAAGGGCTTTGCCCCCACTCCCCAGGGAAATGAGTGTCTCCATTATAATAGCCAAATATTTTAAACCTACTGGCCTTGGATAATTGCCACATTCAAGCCACTTGGTTTTGGTTCTGGGGGAGGGTGTGTAAAACGCACGCAAAAGCTTTGTGAGGGAGTCTCAAATCTCCCCTTCCTTCGACGTTTGCCCGTGGCAGAAATTTACATTATCCCTTCAGCCCGCTTAAAAAAAGAAATCTATACTTCCCAAGCGGCTAAATTTTTCAAATCCCTCGACCATCAAAATTTACCAGTTCTTAAAATGTGACAGCAAAAAGAAAAAATCTCTATAAATTTGGCTGGAAACAGTTGTACACGGCCATCCTGCTTCTCAACTTCTTGGTATATTTAAAACCTTGACCAGGAAAAAGAAAGAGGAAGAGAGACAGAAAAAGAAATGGGGGAAAGCGCAAATTCCCCTTAGCAACAGTTTCCTCACCCCAGCACTGCCACAGATCTCTATTTTTAAAAATTTTGAAAGCACACACAAGATTAAGGAGGGAAAAAAAATGGAAAAAGGATACCCGAAGGTCGTATGGCTCTTTGTATTCGTGTGTGTGCAAAAAGAAGGACTCGCGGAGCCCGAGCCGGCTGGCCCCGCCCCTCCCCGGTCGCCGGCCCGGATTGGCCGCCGGCGGCCGCGGGGCGCCCCGCCCGCGAGCACACGCGCCGCGCCTGAGGCGCGGGCCCCGGGGGGCCCCTAAGGGTCGCCCGACCCCCGACCCCGGGCCCGTACCGCCTGGACCCGAGAGGTGCGGCTCGCACTATCCTCTTCCGCACCTCTCTCCCCTTCCTTTCACTTTCTCACCCTTTCCCATCCTTTTTCTCAGTGAGACGAGGCCCCAGTCCCCAGTATAATAACAATCCAGTGAGCGAGCTCCTGATAATTTGCTAAACTTGCTTAACAGTAAAATTCTAGACTGGGATTAGGCATCAAGGACTTGGTGCGTGGGCCCGAGCTCCTGATTTCCAGGTGGCATGTCTCTGGGTGGAATGTCACGTCTATTGCTTAACACCCCCACCTTTAAATGAACATTCATACGAGTACGTGACATCCTTCAGGTGAAAGACAAAGTAGTCTTACACTTTGGCGTTGTTTTTGCTCAGCCTGAGTCCCCAGTTTTTCTCTATTTGGCTAAGACGACATTCTCTAGAACCTAAAATGGCTCCCCTTTACTTCCTGCATGAAGACCTGGCTTTTTATACTTGGATTTTAAGCCACTCATAATCTGGTCCCCTGCCCCTGTTCTCAGTTCCCACTACCCTCACCTTTTCACCCCCCTATTACTCCTTTGCTCAAGTGGTCTGTCTGCCTGAGTAATGCCAGTCTCCTCTTCTCTGACTAGTCAATTTTTATCCATTCTTCTTCAGCTATTTCAGTCAACACAGACCACTTCCTTCTCTCTTCTATCAGCATGAACTTCATGCTAATTCAGGTTAGTGGCACTTAACTCTGCCTTGATTATTTCACATATTTTAGTAATTTCACACTGTTTGAGATCGGAGATATCTTAAACTTCTTTTTCCATTCAGGAACTATTTTTTTGATTCTTACTGCAGCAGCTGGCATAATTGTAGACATTTAGTAAGCACTGAAAAATATCATTTATAATTAAATGAGTGAATTTTTTTTCTAAGACACAAATTTTGAAACTCAGATCCCACAACAAGAATTTGCCTTCTATAGTAACTAACAGTGCATGAGCACTTACTGTATAGAGACTGGCATGAACACTTTACATATATTAACATATTTAATCTCCACAGTGGTGGGTAGGTACCATTATTATCCCCAATTTTTTTTTATAATTTTATTTTTTTTTCCCCGAAAGCCCCAGTAGATAGTTGTATGTCATAGCTGCACATCCTTCTAGTTGCTGTATGTGGGACGCGGCCTCAACGTGGCCGGAGAAGTGGTGCTTCGGTGCGCACCCGGGATCCGAACCCCGGGCCGCCAGCAGCGGCGTGCACGCACTTAACCGCCAAGCCACGGGGCCGGCCCTATTATCCCCATTTTATAGATAAGATTAAGGCACAGAAAGATATAGTAATTTGACTAAGGTTATACAGCTAATAAGAGAGAGACCTGGGATTTGAACCCAGAAAAATTGAGCTCTGTAGTCCAAGTTCTTAACCACTGTGCCTCACTGGCTCAACAGCACAGCTTTTAAAAGTATTGTTATCTGATTTCATCCTCACAATATTCCACAAGACAAATGGCCTGAATGCTTCTGAAATATCAATGTAATGAAGCTACACACAAAGGTGAGGGGACTGTTCTACATGAAAGGACAATAAAGAGACATAACAACTAAATGCAAAATATGATCCTTGATTGGATCTGGGTCAGAAAAGAAAAGCCTATAAGGGACATTACCAGGATACTGGGGAAAATTGAATATGATAAATGAAATATATGAAATTAGATAGTCTGATTGCATCAGTGTTAAACAGGCAGGTTATTGGCATTCCCGTTTTACAAGAAACAGGGTCAAAGAGAGTTTACTACAAGGTCTTACAGCTAACAGGTGGCAGACCTGAACCCCTAAGCCAGCTGTCTTCTTCAGCGTCTCACATTTCAGCACGGCCGTCAGTCAGGCCTCCTACATACACTTGTTGGTTCTCAAAGTCCAGGACGTTCTTGGTAGGATCTGGTTCTCAGCAGAAAGTGCTGTTGCCTCCAGTGTTGTCTTCACCCCAGCAGCACCCTTGTTTATGTGGCAACCCAGCCAAGAGCCTTCCTTTTACCTGAAAATGAGATGGCATTGTTTATATTCTTAAGGGTTATAGATTTTCTGTGTTTTCTTTTACATGTTTTCCATTACAAAAAGTTTTTTTTCTTTATCATACAAGCCAGCCAGGAAATCACTACGAAAATATTAACTTTTGATAGGAAGACACTAGGACATCTCATATCCTCAAATGTACAGGTGATCATTTTCAAAATGTTGGGATGAAGGGAAAACAGAATTGTTAACAACAGTTATTCTAATCAACATTTATTGAGAGTTTACTTGGTGCCGGGCACCGTGTCATTGAATCAGTTCTATGAGAGGAGCACTATTATACTGCCTCTTTTACTGATGAGAAAATTGAGACTCAGAGAGGGAAGGTGACTTACCTCAAGGTCACTGAGCTCATTAAATGGTGGAGTCAGAACTTGAATCCCAGTCTGCTGACTCCAGAACCTGTGCTCTTGACCGTTCGTTAGTCTCTGCCAAGATCCAAATCCACTCTGCCTTGCTCTATTACCCTCTTTTGCTCTCTTGTTGTGAGTCCGTGAAAGACAAGCTGTCTTCCCTCTGATGATCAACAGAATGTTCGTATGCCCCCATACCTCGTCTCCTGGGATATATTTTTAATTATGAACCGATTTCTACCAATGTTAGAGTTAAGTTGGAAGAGCCATTTCTTTTTAAGTTTCTTTTTTTCCTCGATGGTCATAGGGGAATCTTTGGTAGAAAGTTTGAGTAAAGCATTTTTGTGCTATTAGGTAATGAGAATAGGGATAAAATGCACCTTTTTCACCTGAAACAATTGCAGTTTTGAACTCTAAAACGTGTGAGATTTCACATGGTAAACTTTACAGACGACTTGTCAATTGTGGAAAAGCTGCTGCTTTGGCCTGGAATCAAGCAGATCTCTATTTTAAGCTGTTTCTGTTCAGTGAGATCCCAAAGGGGCCTCCCCATGCAGTGAAATCTGACTTCCCCTGGAGCAAGGCCTGGAAGCTGTTTCTGACGGTCATTCATTAACACACCCAAGAGCATTTTAGAACCGTTGTGGAAGGAAATCCCAGAGCTAGTTGGGAATATGTCCTCAGAGACACTGGAGAGGGAAGTGTGTGAGAGAGTTGAGATTTGGAGAGATGAAGGAGATTACAGAAAGGTGGAAGATAATGCAAAGGAAAAGAGAAGGCAGACAGGCAGGCAGCAGAGAATAGTACTCAAGGAAGAGAGAAGAAAGGAGTTTGTGTTGTAGCGAGAATAAGGGCAGATTCAATTTTAAAGGAAAAAAGTTCTGAATCTGACCAATTATTAAATGCAAAGGAAATTGTATAAACAGCTGGGAAATCTTTCTTAAAGACCAGTAAAAAACAATAAATACCCCCCCAAAAAAAGCAAAAAATTAAAGATAGATAAATGCAAAAAAGGAGGATGAGGAGGAAGAAGAAGAGGAGAAGGAAGAGAAAAAAAGAAAACGATAAATGCCAGCTAATATACTTAGAAGAAATGACAAAATTTGAAAAACCAATGTTTGGCAACCACCAATGCAAAAATTGATTCAGAAAGGATCATCAATGGATGCTAAAACCATTGGGTGCAAAACTGTGGGACAACAAGATAGTCACGTGATCTCAAGGAATCATTCTAGTTTACTAATTAATTACAAAGGGCAAACATGCCTTTACAGTGGAGAAATCTAGCAGGCAAACTTCACATCACCAATAATGTAATAAACTGACATTATGAGCCTCCTGATGTGCTGCAATGGGAAGTATAGGATATCACCTAGGTAACATTCTTGCTAAAAATGCTTAACCTGAATCTAATCATGAGGAAACAATCAGACAATCCGGGTTGCACAAGACAAATGGTGGCTTGGATTCTTTTTTTTTTTTTTTTTTAAAGTTTCTTTTTTTAAAGATTTTTATTTTATTTTATTTTTTATTTATTTTTTCCCTCCAAAGCCCCAGTAGATAGTTGTATGTCATAGCTGCACATCCTTCTAGTTGCTGTATGTGGGACTTGGCCTCAGGATGGACGGAGAAGTGGTGCCTCGGTGCGCGCCCGGGATCCGAACCCGGGCCACCAGCATCGGAGCGCGCGTACTTAACCACCAAGCCACGGGGCCGGCCAGCTTGGATTCTTCAAAGTTTAAATGTCATAAAAGACACACACAAATATGGAAGCCTGTTGTAAACTGAAGGAAACTAAAAGACATGACAATTAAATGTGATGTGTGAGCCTTGATTGAATCCTGGGTCAGGAAAAAAAAGCTATAATGGACATTATTGGGACAATTGGGAAATTTGAATATGGACTAGATATTAGATAATATGATTCTATCAATGTTAAATTTCTTGGTGTGGTATCGTGGTTTTGTAAGAGAATATCTTAGTTCTTAGGAGACACATTTAGGGGTAAACTGTCATGATCTCTGTAACTTACTTTCAAGTGATTCAGTAAAATAAATATTAATAAATCAATGGATATATACAGAGAAAGCAAATGTGGCCAAATGATAACAATCAGTGAACCTATGTGAAAAGTATGTAGGTATTCATTGTGCTGTTCTTTCAACTTTTCTGAAATCTTGAAACATTTCAAAACGTGAAAAAATAAGATAACTTTTGCTTTAGATATGTGGATTCAGCTCTTTCTCTAGATGAGGAAATAGTCCTACAGACTCTGGGATTCTCTGATTTATTTTAGGACTCCGTTATAATGCTTCAGAAAATTCCAAAGTGCACATTAATGCATGCCACCTAGGATGTCAAAGCATTTTTTTCAACAAGTAGAAGAAAAATAAGGGGCAACAATTCTAGATTGTAAAGGAAACCAAAACCCAAAGAAAAGTGGCTTGTCTCCATTTTCAGGTTGTGGGGCTTGGTGATACAAATCCTTCTCTTTCACCATCAACAATTAGTCCTTCCCTTGTAAAAAGCCTCATGCACTTGACTTCCAGGGACCAGGCTTGGGTATTGGCTAAGCCTCTGTCTATGAGTCTAAGAGAAAAAAAACCAAACCAAACCAAATATGCTAAGGGAGATAACCTACAGAGCTATACCTGAAGTTCAGTTCTTCAGGGCTGACTGTATTTTGTGTGAGACTAATCCTGCCATTTGAAGAGAAAGACAGTGGACTGCAGAATCTAGACAAGAGGGAATGGGCAGGACTGGTCTTCAAAACTGCTTTTTAGGGCCCGGCGCTGTGGCTGAGTGGTTAAAGTTCCTTGCGCTCTGCTTCGGCAGCCCTGGTTCGCAATTCGGATTCCAGGCGCAGACCTACTCCACTCACCAGCCATGCTCACATACAAAATAGAGGAAAGATTGGCACAGATGTTAGCTCAGGGCTAATCTTCCTCAGGCTAAAAAGAAAAGAGGAAGATTGGCAACGGATGTTAGCTCAGGGCGAATCTTCCTCAGCAAAAAAACAAAAAAACCCTGCTTTTTATGACACCTAGTTGTCTTCATTTATAAGCAGGGAGTGGTATAACATTAAAAAAAATTCATGGGCCGGCCCCATGGCTTAGCGGTTAAGTGCGGGCGCTCCGCTACTGGTGGCCCGGGTTCGGATCCCGGGCGCGCACCGACGCACCTCTTCTCCGGCCATGCTGAGGCCGTGTCCCACATACAGCAACTAGAAGGATGTGCAGCTATGACATACAACTATCTACTGGGGCTTTGGGGGGAAAAAAAGGAGGAGGATTGGCAATAGATGTTAGTGCAGAGCCCATCTTCCTCAGCAAAAAGAGGAGGATTGGCATGGATGTTAGCTCAGGGCTGATCTTCCTCACAAAAAAAAAATAATAAATAAATAAATTAAATAAATTAAAAAAAACATTAAAAAAATTCTTAAAGCAAGTAATTTTGTCTTAATTTTAAAAATTAAACATATGTTTCATAGTATGTTTTGGAGCAGCAAACAGCATCTTAAAATCCAACAATAGCAGAGTCACAGTTCTGAGAAGGATAAGTAAGAATCATTGGCATAAGAGCACCATAGTAAAATCATTTATTCATTCACTTATTCATTAAAAATACATTTATTATACTATCTCTACTGAGTAGGCTGCACCATGCTAGACACCGTGGGGAACAAACAAATGTACAGTATTGTAAGTGTTTAACTGAAAAGGAAGACAGCCATATCATGAAACAACCAGAGACCCTACACAGATGCTCTTCAGTGTAGCACATGCCTAAGGCTGTTTAAATGAGATATGGAATGCTGCTACCCCTAGCCAAGGACCATATCTGGGCTCTGTTGACTCAAGGCTGACCCACCTTTGTGCACATTTTTCCTCTTTGGGAGGTGAGATGCTTAATCTGTTGTTCTGGTTTAAAATGCTCCATTGCTTTCATTAAGCTGAGAGTGCAGCCTCAAGACTCAAGGGACACAGGGTGATTATAACCCCCCAGCCACAGAACCCTGGTGCTCAGGGGATTCCCTCTGACCTGACAACTCCAAACATCACCACTCGAGATGAACTGCCGTGAAAAAAGGGCCTATGTATTGTGTGAAACTCTGTATGCTGGGGAGGTCAATACGTATGGTGTCCCCAGGATAGTGATGGCATTGAGGCTGGGCTGGGAAAAAAGCCGCAGTAGTTCCAAAAATATTCCCTTGACTTTGGTCCCTGGTAGTCTACATACATTCCTGCTTGGACCGAGTTACTTCCTTCTTACCTGAAGCACCTGTTATTCCTCAGTCTTCCTGGGAGTTTGTGTCCCCTCCCCCCATTTGAACAGCCTTGGCCCTGACCTGTGGGCAGGTATAGAACAAAGGGGACGAGTTCTGTGTGTGATGTGTGTGGCCAGCGGAGGGAGGTGAGGGGAGAGAGGACCTCTTTGTGAACCTAAAAATAAATTTTGAAAGGTACTGAATCTGTGATCCTGCCTCACTTATCCTGT
Organism: Ceratotherium simum simum; assembly: GCF_057802395.1. Lineage (NCBI taxonomy): Eukaryota > Metazoa > Chordata > Mammalia > Perissodactyla > Rhinocerotidae > Ceratotherium > Ceratotherium simum. The sequence goes on along the minus strand of NC_141902.1, from coordinate 24,789,650 downwards.
TCCTCTTATGAGAGAGGTTTCTACTTTTCTGTTTGCTGCCTGGGTTGAGAAGATGGTTCTGAGAGACCTCAAACCTTTCCAACCTTGCACAAGCGGTGTAGACATGGAAAGATTCTTGCAGAATGTAAGTGACTGTGACAGTACAGGGGCAACACACAGAGAGGCACGTGTTCATTATGTATGGCTGGAGAAATTATCTGTCTCCAGGGGGACATGTTTCATTGTGCATTAGCTTCTAGCTGCTTCCTTCCTCCCTATTCCCCTGCCCACTCTCTCTATCACTGTCCTTCTGAGTCTCCTCTCCCACTCCCTGTCCCCCCCCATTTAGTCCAGCTCTGCCCATCAATGTCTCCATCCATCTCTGCCACGTCCCTGTCTCCCTCTCCACTTTGCTCAACCTCACTGTTGCTGTCCAGGAGTTGCTTTTCTGTTTCTGTCTCTCATTTGTCTTTCGTTCTCTCTAGCTCACTTTCTCACATTCCATCTGTGTTTCCCTCTGTAATACCAGCGTTTTAGGTCCCCTGCAGCTAGTGATAACCTTTTCTTGTCACATTAAAGTCCATAAGCCGCACTTGGTTTATTGATTGATTGGTTTTTATTTAAATTCTGCAGAAGAAAGAAAAGGCAATTTTTATAAAGAGAGAGAGCAGAGAGGAAACATGAAATCAAGCAAGGGGAGAATAGAAAGAAGGGGCAGCCTGAGAGGATAGGGGGAGTAGGCGGAGGCATCAGAAGTGGGTGAACCCACGGGGTCTTATTTCCTTTCAGTTAAACTCGGTCGGATATTCATGGTTGATGACAGCTAAATCTGGATGATAAAGGGTTAAGTACCAAGTTAGGCTTGGCACCTAACTCACAGGCAGAACCTTCAGGGAGAAATGAGTTAGGTTAAATAAACCCAAGGAGCTGACGTGGGTAGAATTTCTTCTGCCTGACCCACTAACAACTGCGAACGGGTCATTTTAGAAACTCGTTTTATTGAAATGCTTCAGTGGGGCATAGCCCCTGGATTCAAGAACTTGGCTCTGAGGCCAGGCCTGGGGAACCCTGCAGGGATGTGGACAGTTGGCTGACGAAGGGGGAGAGGAGGGGCGGCCGGGGTCAGGCAGGAGGTGGCAGCAGCTGCTGATCAGGGCAGTTCTGATTGCTGTGCTAGCTCTCTCCTCTCGCCCGCTATAATTAACGCTTTCACAATATGATGCTGGCTTCCTGAAGGGAAACTAGAATTTAAAAACAAACAAAAAACAGCAGAGACACTTGGTTGCAATATATGTATATTTTAAATCATAAAGCACTTGATCATGTCTTGAGGTCACTGCTGCTGGTCAGTTTCAAAGGACCTAGTCTTGTGCTACAGCCCTGGCAGGAGGGGCTCGTCTAACAGAACACAACAAACAACAGAACATAAAATACCAAACTGTACTCGCCAAATTAGATATGCCCATGGAACTCCTCCACTGGCCGTCATCCTCTTTACCGCTGACAAGGGAAGCGCTCCGCTCCCCCCAGGCTCCCTCACCTTTTTTTCCCTTACTCCCTTTCGTCCCACCTCTTGCTTCTCTCCCCAAACAGACCACACAGAATCCGTGGACCAGAATAAATCAGTTGTTTTATTTCCCCTCCAAGGATGTAACCTTCCACTCCCCAAATGGCTTTGACAGTTTTCTCATTTGCTAGCTGAGGAGGATATCAAGAGACACTGACCTGGTGGTTTTGCCTAAAGAGGGAACGCTCAGTTACTATTACGCTTCAGCCCCTGATTTGCTTTAACTGTGCCCTTCTCCCTCCTCCCCATGTCCTCCCTACCTTTTCACCTTCCCTCGTGAACGTTCTACTTATGCTGCTCCCCACAGCCCCCCTTGTCTGGTGTGGAGCTGCTATAAGGCACATCTGCCTTCAACCCCACAGCATTCTCTGCCAGCCAGGGAAAGCACGGGGCCTCTAGGAGTGCCTGCTCCCTATTTAATCAGATTAATCCCATCAGCTACCCTGAGGAGTCAGATTTTGGTGTTAACTGAGCTATCTGTGGAAGGAGGAGAAATTGTCAGACATCACTTAAAGAGCCCTGTCCCTTGGACGACTGGGAACTGCTGAGAGAAATTAATCTTCCAGCTATTTAAGGCAATTTCTTTTCCATCATCCTTTGTCAAGAGGACTGCACTGGGAAATGAATCTGATGGGAGTCCCTGAACTGGTACACTCCACTCAACAGCATCTCTCCAACGCTATGCGGCATCCATCATCCCCACACAAGCGGAGACACACCACCACTGCAAAGCCAACTCCGACCAGTCCCAGCAGCAAGAAGCCACGTCTGCACAGGGTGGACATCACTGGGCCTGGGGGCCTGCAGTGTGCCTCTGCCTCTGCTCTACTTTCTTTCCAGAAAACCCAACACAAATTGATCTCTTCCATTGAGTCTTATCCAAGATCCAGGAAGGCAGGGAAACAGGAATATGCCAAAACACAGGACTGTAGGTTATGCGTTTTCTCACCTGAACGTAAGGACTCAGCCAGTGCAGAATAGGTGTTTACATTAAACAGCCAGATTACTGCCGAAGCCAAGCGTGAGTCAGAAACAGGGCAAGGGTACCATTGCTTCAAGACCATCTCTTCTCTCCAGGCTGAATTTTCTTTCATGGGCTGTGAGCCCAGGGAGTCATGCTCTCTGGGGTCATGTAATAGAATTCCAATCTTCATCTTTCTTTCCACCCTCAAAGTTACTTCTCAGAGCAGTTATTTTCAAATTGCATTCCTTGGGATTCCAAGAAGTGCCAGGGAGTAAGGCGGGGCAGGGGGTTGTAGCAAGTGGCCGGAGAGGGAAGCTCAGTGGTTGAGGCTCTGGACTCCTCAACTCTACTTGACCTGATTTGATTTCTTTCAGGTGTTGGGATGCTCCTAAGAGTTCATTTTTTTTAAAAAAGGTTCTAATTTTTTAAAAGATCTGTAAACCAGTGTCCTAAGCAAGAGGAAGATGATTGTACCTGTGCCTCTCATACAGCTGACCATTTGCCGATGGCTTCACAGAAGGGAGACGTGGCATGGCGCCTGCCTGCTTCAACTGTACAGTAGGTCCAGGTCCACGCTAGCAGCTCCCCGACTCCAGGGGCTCCCGAGGCACTTTTCAGCAAAATGAATCTCCTTAGGCACGAGAGTCATTTGTTTTCCAAACTCCCTTCTCCAATCTCACTAATTCCCAATTTCCCTGCATTTGACAAATGCAATTAACAAGCCTCAATCAGTTCCTGGTCGACAGCCCTCATCAATCAATAGGACGACTGCATGAGGCGGGGAGGGGAAGAGAAGGTGCAAGAAGGGAAGGTAGCTGAAGACGGGGGAGAACAGGCCTTACTCCGTCTATTTCTGTGCAACACCCTCCCAACCCCTCAGTGTCAAAACATGACACTGGGTTGTCACCCTCACCAACCGCTCTCTTCCTTCTTGCTAACTAAATACAAAGCTGTTATTATTTATGCCCTCCTCTCCCAGCTTTTTAAAGGTTTCTCCCACCAACCTCCTCTTTCCCTTATTTCTATGTCTTCTCTTTAACAGAAGGCCTTGCCATCTGCTGTCACCATAGCTTGGGAACCCCCTCAGTGCTGGGTGTGATAAATCAGCCATCTCTCTGCTCTCAGCTGGGCCTCTTTCCCACCCACACGTTCCAGTGACAACTTTATGATGCTTCCTGCCCAGGAGGCTATATAAGCCCACCATCATCCCCCTCTGTCCCCTATATATACACACACTGGAGGGCCAAAGGACAAGGATCACCCAGCTTGTGGTCACTATTGCCTTCACACTCACCTCTTCCCAGGTCCAACCCTTCCCTCCCCAATTAAAGATTCAAGATGGACCCTCTTCACTTTTCTGCTCTGCACATAGCATCAGCCTCCCCTCCCCCACCACAGGGTGAGAGCTTTTTCCTCTGCAGCTCAGCCTGGTACAGCCCTGTGCATCTTTCCACCTCATCAACTTTTCATCTCTTTGCAAACGAAATCGGGAATTCTCTCCCTCCTCCCTGCCTCCCTCTCCTTCTCCTTTGTTATTAGCTTCATGAGTGGGGACGTTAATGTATTCACTAGATAATGTCTTTACACCACTGTTTCCTGTAATTACAGTCACTTCCCTCCCACTGTCCTGGTTTATTTGACTGTAAAGTGCTTGGAGGAGGGACAGTGTGGACAAAAGACACAACACAGGCTGAAGTCGAGTAGTGTAATGTTGACATCCAAGAAAGTAAAACAAATAATTACCTCTGCAGCAGCTCATTAACAACTGGAAACACAGAGGTCAACGCACCAGAGCTTAACAAAATTATCAATATAATCGGGGACCCCTCCACTATAGGATGGGGTGCTATACCCAGATTACCAACGAAAGTCACCCCCCCAACAAATGCAAAATAGCCACATCCACCCTCCTTCAGGGGGCAGATCCACTATACTTGTCATGTAGATCAGCTACATTGTCACTGGAGACTCGGATCCAGCCATCCTCCCGGACATGGTAGAGGTTGACCGCACCTCCTGAGTAGGCATCTCTGTAGGTGGCTTGGTAGATGGCTCGACGGGCCAGATCATAGGCCTCTTCCACCTCCAGGTCATAGGAGTAGCCCCGATCCATGACCCCATAAGCATACACAGAGCCAGAACCTACAGAGAAGGTGGTCCCTGAGATCCGGTTTCCTTCACTGTCCACATAGTAGAGGCCTAGAAAGAGAGATGAGGTTAGCAGGGAAAAAAAACGACTACTCCTTTGACATCTAATTCATTCTCCAAGGCAACAGTTCTCTACCCTCTGGAAACCCAGGCGAGACCAACATAAATACAAGAAAATAGGACTTCTATAAAATTGCTTAAAAAAAAAAAAAAAAAGCTGAGGGAATCAAATTAAATATTAAGACTCCAGGCTTCTACAACATACCACCTCATCTCGCCTCACATTATAGTAACTACCTTGCCTGTCTTCTCTGCACAACCAAAAAGCAAGTATAATTCAAATGACTTTGGTTTCAAGACTGGAACTTCAGGCACTGTGGGAGATAATGTTTAAAACAATCCTAGCCCTCAGAGTTTAGACTATCTGGGGGACAAGACATATATCACACAATAGGAGAGTAAAGCCTAGAGTTCCAAGTCATATTGTAAGGATCTGCACCGTCCAATGTGGTAGCCACTAGCCTGAGCATCTGAAATGAAGCTAGTACCACATGCTAAAATGATAACATTTTGGATTTGTTGGATTAAATACAACATACTATTAAAATTAATTTCTTCTTTATTTTTAATTTTTAAAATATGGCTACTATGAAATTTAAAATGACATGTATGGCTGACATTATTTCTATTAGACAGTGCCAGTATAGACCTGGGGTTGGCCAGGCCAACCGCCTATTTTTATAAATAAAGTTTCATTGGAACACAGCCACACCCATTTGTGTATACACTGTCTATGACTGCTTTTGTGCTAAAACAGCAGAGTTAAATAATTGAGACAAAGAACATATGGCCTGCAGGCCTAAAATATTTACTCTTCGGCCCTTTATGAAAAAGTTAGGGGGCCGGCCCCGTGGCTTGGTGGTTAAGTGCTTGCGCTCTGCTGCTGGCGTCCTGGGTTCGGATCCCGGGCGCACACCGACGCACTGCTTCTCCGGCCATGCTGAGGCCGCACCCCACATACAGCAACTAGAAGAATGTGCAGCTATGACATACAACTAACTACTATGGCTTTGGGGGGAAAAAATAAAATAAATAAAATCTTTAAAAAAAAAAAAAAAAAGAAAAAGTTAGCCAACTTCTAATATAGATGAAAATTTAGACAAAAATTTTAATAAAACTTTTATCAGTTCCAACTGTCTGCTGGACCTCTCCAACTGGATGCCTTTCTCACCAAGTTCAGATTCAAACTTCCTGTCCTCAAATACTTTCAGTGGTTCTCCATTACCTACCAAACTCATCCTTCTTGTGCCCCACCAACCCATACTTCCTCCTGTAGTTTCAAATTCTGCCAATGGCATCACTAATCTTTTTCCTATTTCAGTGGTTCTTAACTCTCACTATGCATCCGAATCATCTAAGGAAGCTTTTAAAAAAGATGCCTAGGACTTACCCCAGGTTTTTTATTTCAATTGGTCTGGAGTCGGGGACAAGCATGGAGCTTGTTTTTTAAGTTCTTCAGGTGATTATAATGAAAGCCAGGTTGGGGACCCACTGCCCCGATCAGTTTTCAGGTTCAGATGATTCTAATGTCCACTCCAATCTAGCCCTTCCTCAGTCCCACTGCCACTACCTTGCCCAGCAGGGTCACCACCTGGCTCCAATTTACCTTTCTGGTTTCGTGGCTCACTACTCCCCTTCACACACCTTAGTTCCAGTTAAACTGGACTTCCAGTTATTCCCCCCAAAATCTCATGCTTCCTTCCTTCAATTGTTATGTTTCCTTTCTCTCATTTTCACATCCATGACAACTGCCACCTTTCCATGAAGTCTTCCCAATTCCTCCTATCAGAAGTAACTCTCTCCTCCTCAAACCTTCTTCAGCATTTTATTGGTTCTTTTAAAAATCGTACTCATCTCATTCAGCCTTATATTAAGTGATCTGTGATCCTTTCTCAGTCCGGTTCAGTCTGGTTCTGACTCATTCTGAATGGGATGGTTTGTCAGGAAGGGTTTGACAGGGTACCATTTAGGTTATACTCAGCTTCCTGGGTTGTCCTTGCTAGCCAGTTTCTGTACTCCCTTACACTGTTTCTACCACCTGGAACAAACCCAACAGCTAAGGGTTCAAAGTAACATTTCTGAAATGCTTCCCTAGACCACACAAGATGTATGAAACTATTCTTTCACACCTTTCAAAGAGAAAAGTGTCTCGCTTTCCAAAGTAACAAACTGAGCTCCTCTTTCACATCTACTTTTTAATCTCACCGCATTCATTCTCCATTGAGTAATGAACTGATATATTCCCCAAAGCAAGTGAAAAAGTTGTGGGTACCCTACAATTGTTCGAGAGAGGAAAACTAGGCATTTAGTAAGGAGCTAAATGAATGAAGCAAAAACAATAGGAGCAAAGAGTAACTATTTTTAAGCATCGAAGGGGAAAATTACACAGAAAGTGACTAGCTGTATTCCAGCTTGACTAAAGGGACATTCAAAACTGGCTGAAGAGGAACTGACACCAGATACAAGATTGAGCTTCCCAGCAAGGTTTTTATAAACTGGAAAGGAAAATAGGCTAAGGAATTTCTTTTGAGAGAGATGATGGAATAGGACCTAGGGTGTTTATATTAAGCAAGGAAAGGAGATGAACCCAAAAGGCCCCTTCTAGGCCAAAGACTCCCTAAAGCAAAAAAGGGAAGAGAAATGACTAATTTTTGAGTGGCTACTTACTGTATACTAAAGTTTTGCTGTCCAATACAGTAGCGACTAACCCCATGTGGCTATTCAGCACTTGAAATGGGGCTAGTGCCACATGCCAAAACGATAATATTTTAGGTATTTTGGATTAAATGAATTGTTAAAATTAATTTCACCTATTTATCTTTACTTTTTTCATATATTCACTAGAAAATTTTAACTTAAATGTGTGGCTCATATTATATTTCTATTAGATAGCACTGACTGGAGTTTTTATGTCTATTATCCAATTTAATTCTCAAATTCCACTCTTTGTAGGTCTTATCATTTTGTGGAGGAGAGAGTAGAAGGAAAAACATTATGTGCCAGACATTACATGCTTTACATGTATTACCTCATCTAACCAATGTAACAGATGAGGAAACAGAGGCTGAGAAAATAAGCAACCTGTGTTGAGGTCCCACGGTTAGTCATGACACAGCAGGGCTAACTCCAAGGCCCTTTCCCACCCTACAGTGCCTTCCATGAACAAAGAGAAGGAAGGTCCCAGAACCTAATCAACACATCCTCAGCACTGAAAGCCCTTTCATTCACCTGTTCATCCAGCCCCTCCTTTCTGTAGGGGCAGCCCAAGAATCATGCCACTGCAGCTAAACTCACCAGGGCCTCTCTTATCCCAGCCACAGATCATGGTGCCCATGGACAGCCCCATGCCCTTATACTGATACACCATGTTGGCCAGCAGCTTGGAGGCAGCTGCTACCGAGATGCGTTCCTTGTTTCGAAGTTCATAGATTCGACATTGCCGAGCCAGTAGCCGCTCCCAGAAGCTGCAATCGGCTGCCCCTCCAGCCATGGTGCCCAGCAAGTAGGGGTTGATCTCTATCACCTTCTTTACTGTCTGGGAGGCAATGTAGGCACCCGCTGTGGCCCGGGAGTCCGCTGCAACAATGACTCCATGTTGAAACTGTTAAGATCAGAGGAAAACACAAAGCAGGCCACATCAGACCACAAAAACATCTCCTTGACATTTCTCTTTGCGTCAGTGCAAACCCAGAACATCATCTCTGTCGTATTATACTTCACAATATACTTTCCCACATACTAATGTCACTTGAGCTTCACATCAAAGGGAACAGGTTCTATGAGATCGAATGACTTGCCCAAGATCGTAGAGTTCGTTATTGCAAAGCTGGGTCAGGAATCCCAACTGTTTGGCTCCTAGTACAGTGCTCCCTCCCACCAATCTTCCCCCACATGCCATAACGTTTCGGTTACCCTCGCCTAGCGAGCGGGGCCACCCAGTTTCCAAAACCTTTGGTGAATGGTTACAACAGCCTTCCCTCTGCCAATGTTCATTGCTGCTGCGGCCTCCCCTTTCCTGAATAGGAGCAACCGGGGGTGGCCTAGGCATCAACCCAAGCAGCCTCGGGTTCCTTCTCCCACTCACCCCCAGCCCCACCGCCCCCCTCGAGAACCGAGGCCTCCCTGGGCAATGAGACAGCGAAGCCGCTGGTGGGGAGACAAGAGGCCCGGGCCTCCGCTTGGGTTTCCTGACCACGGCCACCGCGAGCTCCGGTCGGCTGGGAAACCGGAAGGGGCGCGGGCGTGCGGGACTCAGCCCGGCGCGACGGCGGGGTCTGCACCTTGAAGGCCAGGGTGGTGGTTCCATGAAGCATTTCGATTCTCGGCTCCTCTGGGACACCCCAGCTGGGCGCGGCCAGGCTCAGCCCATCACTGGGACTTCCGGGACCCAGGTCCAGGAGATCTGCACGACCCCCGAGTCCGAAAAACCCGCGCCGGTTCACCGGTAGCGGCTTCTCCAACACACTGGCCAGCGCCATGTCTAGTAAGGGCAAAAGGAACTCCGGGAGAGAACGCCTAGGAAAGAGGGGCCGGGCAACGCCTCGCTGTCACAGCTTCACTTCCTATTCAATCTATCCCAGCCAGGAGCCATTTTAACTTCTGGCAACCACGCCTCCAAAAACAACAGCCAGGCGCAAGGGACTATTTTCACCGAGAGGGAAAAAAAATAAATGGCTTCACTACCCTTAAATTCTAAAGGGATCTGGCTGCCATCTTGACTCTGGTCATGAGAGCAGTACTGGATTACATTAACCTCAAATTCATAGGAAGCGATCGGAAACGTCCATGTTGCGTGCGGGAAGTGAGGCCGGCCATCTTTGAGAAGGGCGTGACTGGTTGAAAATCAGTTCTGAACCCTTAGCGGTAAGTCGTCCCCGCCCAGCCCGGTGTCCGAGCAACACTTTACGTCGCTACTGATTCAGCACCCTGTTAACGCGACTGGAGTTGCCATTTTGTTTAAGGGCACCCTCTAATACTGGGTAAAATAATGATCTTCTCTGAGGCCATTTTCCTATGAAGTTAGTTAAACCACAGGAGTTTGTGGTAAAAAGCGCAACAATTATGAAAGTGCTATACGTCTTGTTTGCTAGCATTAATCGCCACACTACCCACGTTCTCTAACAGTAACCAACTTTTAAGATTCAATATTTTCTTTACTCCCACCCTCTGGTGGAAAATCTTATAAGTAATGAATGGCCCAAAAGGCAGATAGAATAAAGAAGGAAAAGCAAAGGGCCCAGTTAATCCACAAACTAGATTCTCAATTCAGCTCCTGAATAACTGAGTCAATACTCGTTTACCATCTCAGAGCCTGGAGGAGAAAAGGCTCCATAAAGATGTACCAAGAGGTTCTCCAATTTAAGCTTGCTACGACAAGCTCTTTATTCAGGAATGTGCTATATTTTATTGCCTCTCCCTCTCTCCACCCACCTTCGTTTTTCAACTCTTTTGGGAACCATAACAAGCAAGGAAGTGGGCAAATGTATGAAATGTTGCCTCCTGCTTTGAGGCTGTATGAAGTCAGTGTCTGGCCTTCCTTGGTGGATTCCAGCGGCAACATCCATCAATATCTAAATTTCACTTTCCTCTCATGCCCAACTCAGCCCCTCCTTTTCCCCAGCAGACTCTGCATGTGTTGTATTTTTAATGCTGAAATTTGGCAACCCTTTCCAAGACCAACCATCAGAATGGAATGAAGCAGATTTTTATCTGTGTCTCACAGTTAGAGTGTGTGGCAAATGCAGAGTGCCTCTGCTTATTGAGCAGGTATTATTTTGCTGTCACCCCTGCAATGCACCTAGGCCTCCTTCTGACTTCTGTCAGGGTTCTGTCACTCTGCCACTAATGGCATTTGTACCTCTCTTAAGGCCCTTTCACATTTTACCTGGTTGTAAGTGTACATTTTTTTCCTACTGGATTGTGAGCTTTTAAAGACAGGTATATCTCTACTATTCATCTCTGTACCCACTGTGTGCTTAATACATGTTTGCCAAATGAATACATGAAAGAATGACAACAGTGTTCTTCCAGTCACAGAGGCTTGAAGCCCTGGCTCACCTTTAACAACTCGCCTTCCTTTCCTCTACAGCCAGTGAGTTGCCAAGTCCTGTTGATTCTCCCTCTACAATCCTTCTCACATTCTTTTTCATTGCAACTAATACCACCTTTGGCTTCTTATCTCCTCACTCTTGAAATATTCTCCTAATTGATTTTCTGGGCCCAGACTGTACTCTGTAATTCATTCTGCACATCACCAGACTGAGTTTCCTAAAACACCATCTTGATCTTGTCACTCACCTGCTCAAAAATGTTCTGTAAGGTCCAGCTCTTCAGCATGGCATTCAAGGCCTTCCATAATCTGTTTCTGATTTACTTTACAATAGTTCTCTGCTCTAAGGTCCCTACACTTGGAGACCTCAAAAAGGAGAAGTACAAATGACGCTGCTGTTGGTGGGAATGTAAATTGGTGCAGCCACTATGGAAAACGGTATGGAGATTACTCAAAAAATTAAAAACAGAACTATCATGTGATTCAGCAATCCCACAATTGAGTATTTATCTCAAGAAAATGACATCACTATCTTGTAGAGATATGTGCACTCCAATGTTCATTGCAGCGTTATTCACAATAGACAAGACATAGAAACAACCTGTGTCCATCAACGGATGAATGGATAAATAAAATGTTATCTATGTGGTGGAATATTATTCAGCCATAAAAAAGAAGGAAATCCTGCCATTTGCAACAACATGAATGAAACTTGAGGGCATTATGCTAAGTGAAATAAGTTAGACAGAGAAAGAAAAATACTGTATGATCTCACTTACGTGTGGAATCTAATAAAGCCGAACTCTTAGAAACAGAAAGTAGATTGGTGGTTGCCAGGGGCTGGGGGTGGAGGAAACAAGGAGGTGTTGGTCAAAGGGCACAAACTTCCAGTTATAAGAGGAATAAGTTCTGGGAATGTAATGTACAGCATGGTGACGATAGTTAACAATACTGTATTGTATACTTGAGAGGCGAAGAGAGTAGATTTTAAATGTTCTCATCATAACAACAACAAAAATGGTAATTATGTGAGGTAGAGGATGTGTTAACTAACCTTGTTGTGGTAAACATTTTCCAATATATATATGTATCAAACATCACATTGTGAACCTTAAACTTATACAATGTTATATGTCAATTATATCTCAATAAAGCTGGGGTGGGTGGGTAGGAATGATAAGTGCTGTAGTTTAGAGGTGGGAGAGGAGGTCACTATAGGTTGGGATGAGGTTGGGGGTCCAGGAAGGCTTTGCCAAGGAGGTCTGGATTCATTTCTCTAAATGCCTCTTGGGTCCCATTGCTCCTCAAACCCACAGTCTCTCCTCTCTCAGCCCATACCTGGAAAGGATTTTCAGAATAGGTGGTAATTAAGCCAGACTTTGAAGAATAGGATTCAAATAGATGAAGGGGAGGTGGGAAATGTGTTAGGAATAGAGTAAAAAGAGGTTGTAGTGGGTGAATTGGGATTGGACCATAGTGGCCTTAAATGCCAGAGGCCTTAAATGCCTGGGGCAGAGAAGGTGGTTCAGATTTGATTTTCTTAGTAGAAGAGGTTTCTTAGTAGAAGAGACAAAGAATTTGAGTGATTCCTTCGGAAAACACATCAGTGTGGAGGATAAGATTAGAGGGGAGACTGCAGGGCAGATCTCCAGATCTGACTGATAATGGCCTCCAGATTTGTCCAGATCTGACTTGATAATGGCCTGACCTAGGGAGGTGGCAATCCAGCGATGTATGAAGTGTCTAAGACAGTCTTTATTTTTTAAATTTTATTTATTTTTATTTTTTATTTTTTTTGTGAGGGAGATCAGCCCTGAGCTAATATCCGTGCTAATCCTCCTCTTTTTGCTGAGGAAGACCGGCTCTGAGCTAACATCTATTGCCAATCCTCCTCCTTTTTTTTTCTTCCCCAAAGCCCCAGTAGATAGTTGTATGTCATAGTTGCACATCCTTCTAGTTGCTATACGTGGGACGCGGCCTCAGCATGGCCGGAGAAGCAGTGCGTTGGTGCGTGCCTGGGGTTCTGAACCTGGGCCGCCAGTAGTGGAGCGTGCGCACTTAACCGCTAAGCCACCAGGCCGGCCCTAAGACAGTCTTTAGAAAGAGGAGACATTCTTATCTTTTCAGTAAGATCCCCATGTGGTCCTACTCAAAGGAAGGGAGGACTGGTTGAACTTGGCTTGACCTCGGCTTGACCTCCTGCTCTCTCCAGTCTTCCCATGACAGGTTTACACTTGCCATTAGACTGAGACGCCAGGAAACTGCCAGAGCCCCACCACCATGGTGTCTGGAGCATGCAGGCTCTTTCCTTTGTGTCTGGGTCTGTTTCTTTGAATAAACCCATTCCCACAACATCCCTTCGAGCTGCAATATTTAGTAAAATATACTCCATATGGTGCTGGAAATAGTTCCAGCTTGTTACTCTGGCCCAATCTACTTTGTCTTTCTGAAGGGCCAGTTGTCAGGGTCCAGCAACCTTACCCCTTGACCCCCCCTGGTTGGTCTAAGACTTAGACTCAGCATTATGGGGTCAAGGTCAGTTGTTTCTCCTGCCTCGGAACTACAAACCAGTTTCTTGCCATTGTGAACTATTGGGCAGAAGGAGGACCAGGAGAGGGAAGGCCACTAGATCCTTTCAGCTACATCCTCAGAACTGGAACAGAAGTCTGAGAAGCTATACTGCCCGAGAACTCTCAGGAATGCCATCTCTGTATGCAGATGGAAGTTCATATTCACGCCCAAAGTGGAGGAGATAGAGCCTCAGGTTCTAATTTCCCTTCACCTTGCACCTTAGTACCCTGACTTTCTGGAAGGTATTTGAGCCCCCCCACCCCACCTCACAGGCTCTCTTGCTGTTTTCTCTTTTGTCCTTGTCTCAGTCCATTTCTCCTTCCTCACCTTGACCATGAGGTGAAAATGTGAGCTGAGGGCCACAGTTCCCTGGCCCCTACCTCTGAAGGGAGAACCCCACGTCAGGGACTCTTGCCTCAGTGGGTCCCTGGCACTCTATTCTGACTACATCTGAGCACTGACTTGTCCTCACCTCCGCCTAGGCTGGGAGCTCTTTCAGGGCGGGGACAGAGCCTTATCGATCTTTGCATGCCCAATGCCCCCCGCAGGAAGAACAAGAGGAACCCTGCCCTGCTCCTTCCACTCACGCCTCCTTTCCTTTGCGGTTACCCAGCCCTCACTCCACTCCAGGTGCTTGGGGGAAGACAGACAGGAGACTCCCTGGGTGACGCTCAGGTATGTGATGGGCAGCGTCTTCCCAGCACTAGAGACTCTGCTGGCCTCATCCTGTCTCCCCTCTGCAGTCCTCTGGGGAGGAGGGGGCTGCTCCATCAGCTTGTCCCAAAGCCTGATTTGGAGTTAGGGAGAAGTGAAACCACGGGTCACATGCCTTCCTCACCTGTTCTGGCTGCAGCCCAGCTTCTCCGTGGCGTCCCTCTTTGCTCAGCTGACCCCAGCCCACAAATCCCTGCCTTGCTCCTTCCAGCCTTCACTCAGTCCCAGGGATGGCTCTGCAGGATGTGTGCAAGTGGCAGGCCCCCGACACCCAGGGACTGTCACCTCACCTGCTTCAGGCTGGTGGCTGGGCTGTGCCCCGGGGCTGTGACCCTCAAACCTTCTTGCAGATCCACGGCCCCAGGCTGGCCCACGGCACCACCACCCTGGCCTTCCGCTTCCGTCACGGAGTCATTGCTGCGGCTGACACGCGTTCCTCCTGTGGCAACTACGTGGCTTGTCCAGCCTCATGCAAGGTCATCCCTGTGCACCAGCACCTCCTGGGCACCACCTCTGGCACCTCCGCTGACTGTGCCACATGGTACCGGGTGCTACAGCGGGAGCTGCGGCTGCGGGCACTGAGGGAAGGGCAGCTGCCCAGTGTGGCCAGTGCTGCCAAACTCTTGTCAGCCATGATGTCCCACTACCGGGGGCTGGATCTGTGTGTGGCCACTGCCCTGTGTGGCTGGGACCGCTCGGGCCCGGCCCTCTTCTATGTGTACAGTGACGGCACCTGCCTGCAGGGGGACATCTTCTCAGTGGGCTCTGGATCTCTCTATGCCTATGGCGTGCTGGACCGCAGCTACCGCTACGACATGACCACCCAGGAAGCCTACGCCCTGGCTCGCCGCGCCGTGGCCCACGCCACGCACCGTGATGCCTACTCAGGGGGTTCTGTAGACCTTTTTCACGTGCGAGAGAGTGGATGGGAGTACGTGTCACGCAGTGATGCCTGGGTGCTGTACTCGGAGCTGCAGAAGCTACCGGAGCCAGAGAAGGAAGAGGAGGAGGAGGCCAGCCAGGCCCATCCTGAGCCTGCCGCCCCGCAAAGAGCTGGTGAACTCTCTGTGGGGGCTGGAACTGGGAGACTACAGGATGCCTGCAGAGACTGAGACGCTGTGAGAAGCGACAGGACTCGGGGTGCTGGCTCAGGGAGTGGGTGGGAGGATGGGGCAGCAGGGGGAGCAGCCTCACAGCTTCTGGCTCCAGCCCTTGTGAGATGCCGGCTTCATCTGTTCCAAGTCTCCATCCCTTTCTGCCTCCCAGAGCTGTTGATGGCTCTGTCCAACACGTTCCTATTGACGCCCAGTAGATTGGTTCAGCCCCTTCTCGGCACTGAGTCTTTCTTTCAGCAAGTACTTACTGTGTGCCTGCTACACGCCAGACACCGTGCTGGGTGCTAGACCTTTTTCTTGCCATCCTCTTCTCTGCTTTTTTCCATCCTATCCTGGTCTCTCTTCTTCCTCCTGTTTCCGTTCTCATCTCAGCTTCAGGGGGTCTGTCACTTTCTCACCTTGGCAAGGTGGGGTGACCAAGAGAGGAACCAGGTGGGGAGAGTAGCCCTGAGGGCGCAGGCTGGGAGGGGCAGGGCCAGTTCAGCATGGACACCGTGGGTGGTGAGGGGCTTCTCACATCTGCTCTCCTCCTCTGCCACCCCCCACCTGCTTGACTCTAATGACTATAATGATTGTGCCTTTACTGAAGGCAGTTCTCATGATAACTCTTTGAAGTAAAAATTATCCTCACTTTACAGAAGAGAAAACAGGTTCAGAGGGTTATGTGACTTGCCCAGGTCACACAGTAAGTGGCAGAGACGAGGCGTGGATCAGGCCTTCCACTCCAGAGCTGTGCCCCATCAACACAGCCTCTCCTCCCAGTCCTCTTCCCTTTCTTTCCTCTCCCCACCACGCAGAGCCCTGCAGGTATCTAGGGAGTGAGGTAGGGGCGAGAGGAGCTGGGCCAAGTCCCTGCCTGGTGGCCAGGGATGAAGGAGCCCAGGGAAGCTGCCCCACCGAGTCTCATCTGGTCCTACCCGCCGGGGCCTGGAGCCATCCCACAGCCCACTGTGCGCTCTGGGCTTCTGGGCCATCGTTGCTGCTGCCAGACTTCTCCTCCCCCTTTCTCTTTCCCCCCTCCCCCTTTCTTCCCTTTGCCTTCTTTCCAGCCTCTCCTTCCTGTAGCTCCCTCTGGGGAGTAAAGGAAAGAGGGAGGTGGCTGTGCCTGTGGGAGCTGCGGGTTAGCACATCCTCTCCTGCCCCTCCTGGCCCCCCTCCCACTCCGCTGTAAGCCTGGCTTGGAGATGTAGGCTGACAGCTCCAGCAGGGACAGCGCCCGGCCCCTCCCCTCCCCAGGCCAAGTGGAGGAGGAAACACACGGTGGGCCAAGAGATGGGACCTGAGGAAGGCTGCTGAACCTTCTTTCTCTCCTACAGCTTCCAGTTCCAAGATTAACAGCCACTCTTCCTCTCTCCTGGACACCCCTCCTCCCAGCCTCCAGCCCAGCCCTGAGCCCCAACCCTGCACCTCAGGCTAAGAGTTCCCCCAGGCAGGAGCTGGCCAGAAGGAGGAGACCTCTAAGCTCTGGTCTTCTGGGGATGACTAGGGAGGAGGGAGGAAAGGTCTTAGGAAGGAGAGCAGTGGGGGCAGAGGGGAGGAAATATGGTGGGGACGGGGAGCTGCAGAAAGGTGCCCGGTGCGGGAGGACTAGCCTTGGAGCCAGGGTCCAGGAATCTGGCTGGTGGCCTCCACAGCAACCCTTCACCCCTCGTCCACTCCTCAGCCTCAGGGGAGGAGGTGCGGGTCTCTGGGAGTGATAACTGGAGGTCAGGGACCGCTGGCCAGCCTGGTCCTGGAGGAGCACAGCAGGAAGGGCAGTATTTGCCCAGGGTTCCAGTGTGTGATTGACTCAGGCAGAGAGGGTGCATCTCCATGTGCAGCGCTGTGTGTGGGTCTGTGTTGTGGTGTCAGGTGATCCAGCATAGGTGTGTGCACGTGAGTGTGGCAGGTGATGCATGCGTGGTTCCTGTGTGCAGAGACTGGAAAGAGACCGGAAGAGAAAGAGCAACACCTGGATGAGGAGAGCGGTGCCGATGGGGGAGAAAGCCAGACTGTCACTTCTTTTGGGAAAACAGTCCAGAGTGTAGAGGAGGTGGGGGCAGGGTGCACCCCACAAGTTCACTACTCCTGCATCCTCCCACTAGCATCCTGAGAAAAGGCAGGGAGGGAGCGGGGGCCTGGAGCCTGGGGTTGCCGCCTGAGCCCAGCCACAGGCTGGCTGAGACCTGCATGCAGCTCACTCCTCTGGGATGCTCTGCGCCACTTCCCCCGCTTCCCATAAACCATAAACCCAGAAAGGAGGATTGAACCCAGTCAGAGAGGGCGGAACAGGAGGGAACCCCTCTTGCATCTCCTTTTCCCATCGCCTCCCCCCTTCTCTTTTCCTTCAGCGGTCCTGCCCCTCTTCACTCCTTTGACAGCTTCTGTCCTTCCAGGTGATGAAGTATTTGAGAGAAGCCTGTTTCCCTGTGCCCTGCTTTTTCCTGGAAGTTTAATGGGTTGGGGAGGACGGGAGGAGGGTGTTAGGGAGGCTGGGAGAGCAGGCGAGGGCCCGTGTCTCACTAGTCCAGTGCACCCCTCACTGCCGAGGAGTGGCCCACGACTCAGGCCCTCCTTTTCTCCACTTGTTCCTGAAAATTTGATGCAGACGTCAGGGGCAGAGATCTTGCCGTCCTGCCCTGAATGGACGACCTTGTCCCTCTGACACCCTGCTTGGGATGCTGCCTCCTTGTCGTCTCCTTCAGGGCGCAGACAGCCTGCTCTCGCACAGGCCTGTGGGCAGTCAGGAGTCCAGGTCCGACCTTCAGCAGAGTAAATGACAACTCCAGCCCTGGATCCGGGGTCCTTGTTCTCCCACCACCTGGCTGCCCTAACCAAGCAGGCGTGGGAGGTGTGAGAGAAGACATCTTCCCGTGGAAGAGTTGGGAGGGTCACAAGGACCTATCCTGACCCACCTACTCGGGTCTCTAGGAGCCCTGCCTGGAGTTAGGAGGCCTGGGTGCTTATGCTGGTTCCTTGGTGGATCCTTTCCCAGCTCAGGGAGTGGACACTGAGAGATGCTGGCCGTCCGCTCAGCTCCTACCCCGGGTGACTTTGACTCAGCCCGTCCACAGCCTGCCTCCCTGGTCCCTCTCTCCCTCCTTTGTTCTCCATGAAGAGTAAGACCATGGACTGGGGAAAATTCAATGTGACTGTGCCATCTCCCCCTGGCTCACCCTCCCCCCAGTGGCACCGCAGGCCCCAGCAGGGACTGGCTTGGCCCCCTGCTGCCCCCACCCACATTTTTTCCTGCGCTGGAACTCCCTTTCCTCTATTAGTCCTTTATCTCTCCTCCTCTCTTCTCAGCTCTCACCCTCTACTTCTCCTTCCCACCCTCCCTTTGGGCCAATCCCCACATCTTCATTTCCTTGGACAGTTTGAGACCAAGAGGGAACCCAGTGTGTTGGCAGTGGGGGTACAAGTCATTATTTCCTTACTCCCTGAATAGAATCAACCCAAACCCTCCTCTATCCTGAGGGACTTGAAGTGGACGGCCCTCAAGGGAAGAAAGAAAATGAGCGGAGGGGACAGGCTTGGGCCTCTTCTCCTGCCCTTTGGCACAGTGAACTCTGTACAGAAACCTGAGCGCAGTAACGGAAGCAGTGCCCCAGCTTTACAAAATAAAGTGTTTGTTTATTATGAAATTAGAGATGGAGGCCCCTCCCCTTCCTCCCTCTTTCCCCTTCCCCAGCTGCCTCCCCCATTCCTTCCCCTCCCTGCACCCTGAGGCCCCTGGGAAGCATAAAAGACAATGGCCAGAACTGGGAGGCCAGGGGCAGGCAGACAGCTGGGCAGAGCTCCAAGGAGGCGGCCACTGGGGCTGGAGCTCTCGCCCTGGGAGGTGGGCTGGCTCCCTCTCTCTGCTGGAGGCCGTGGAGCCAGGATGAGGCCATGAGTGATGGATGGAACCATGCGGGCGGGTCTGTAAAGACAGGAGAGCCCGGTTAGAGGTGGTGAGTGGGGGCGGGCCCTGGGCCACCCCTGTGCCCCACATGGTCTAGGGGCACTGACCTGGGACAGAATATCCCCTGCAGGAGGGTGGGCAGCAGTGGCTGGAAGTTTCTCTTGCTTTTGGGATGGACAACGAAAAAAACCAAAAAGCCAGTCACAGGGACCCAGAGAGAATGCGGGCAGATGTGGGCAGGAGACAGACACAGAGTGTGTGTGTGGGCAAGGGAGACAGGGAGAGCGTGCATGAGAGATTTAGAATTGAGGAGACAAAGACAGAGCCACGGAGAAAGTGGAATCACAGTGAGAACAGACTGAGAGTCGGAGCCACACAGCCCAGACGCGGACAGGGAGAGTGTTACAGACAGACAGAGATCCCTGGAGAGAGACACACAGACGACTCAGGAGGAGGGAGGTAGGAAGGAGGTCGCCCTGGGGAAGCTGGGAGTAGAGGGACACGGGACCGGAGGAGGCCTGGGGGCCCCTGGGCTGCTGCCGCCTGCCTGGACCCCGGGGGGCTCACTCAGAGGGCCTGTGCGGGCTGCCCCACGGCGGCGCTCAGGGGCCCGGGGGCTCCTTGGCCCCGTACAGCTCGGCCAGGGTGCGGAAGAGCGGCCCCCAGTCGTCCAGCGGCTCAGCCGGGCCCGGGGCGCCGCCGGCCTCGCTCCCGGAGCCCAGGGAGCTGAGGGAGCCGCAGGAGGAGCCGCGGCCCTCGTAGCCGTACACCTGCACCGAGTCGTAGGGCGGCATGCTGAGGTCGTCGTCCGCCTCGCGCAGCCGCAGCGCCAGGAGCTGCGCCACGTCGGCGGGGCCGGGGGGCCGGGGCCGGCGCGGCGCCCGGGCGCGGGGCAGCACGTCGCGGCGCGCGGGCGGGCCGGGGGCCGGCGGGGCCGCGCCGTCGGGGTTCTGCAGGGCGCTGATGTCGAAGGCCTCCGTGTCCTCCTCGCCGCCGCCCTCGTCGTCGTAGGTGATGATGTTCTCGCGGACGTCCTCCTCCTCCAGCACCATCAGTGCTTCCTGCTTCTGCCGCCGCAGGGCCACGAAGAGCACTACCAGGGCTGGGGAGAGGCGCACACGGCCGCTGAGCCCGGAGCACGCAGACGGCTTGGGACAGAGCGGGCAGTGAGGCCTAGGGGTGGCAAGCCTCGTTTGAATCCTGACTTCACCCCTTACTTGCTACGTGACCATGGGAAGTTGCTTAACTTCTCTGAACCTTTTTGGCCCTTAGATTGCTTGTAGGGAAAACATATTTAATATTGATCTCTTAGGGTTGTTGGAAGGATGAAATGAAATACCACAGTGATGTGCCCAGTGCCACACGTGGCCCAGAGTCGGGGTCAATAAACAGTTCTTATGGCCTGTTCCTGTCATTACAGACTGGTATGTAGGGATATGAGGCCAAAGCTTTTCTCTTGGATGAATCAGGCAGTGGGAACAGCCAGGCATGAGGGTTCCTTCAAACCCTAGGGTGGTTTCCCTATGTCCAGGGTCCTGGCTCCTCTACATACCCCCTGCAGGCCTGCACCCCACATCTGTGTCCCACTGAGGCCTGACTCACCAAGCAGGGTGCCCACACAGGTGACGATGGCAAGCAGGGCCCCGGTGCTGAGCCCAGTGGGTGAGAGCTGAGCCTCGGGCCGGCAGGATGCCACGGAGCCATCAGGCCGGCAGCGGCACACGCTGACAGTCAAGGTGGCCGTGCTGCTCAGTGCTGGCTGCCCCCAGTCCCACAGCTCTACGGGAACCAGGTAGGGGGCCTGGCGGGGAGGAGCAGGGCGGGAGGGCAGCAGCAGGCTGGCGGAGCCATCTGTGGGAGAGGGAAGGTGTTGGGGGCATTCCTGGGACACTTGCACAGTAGGGTCGGTGCAGCCCATGGAGACAGCTTTCCATGGGGAAGGTTTGCAAAGAGCTAACATGTGCAAATCCACATCTACCTTCTGTTGGGTGGAGGGCCCAGAAAGGTGGGCAGGGCTCAGGCAGGCTGGGGTAGGGGGTAGTGGAGGAGGACAGGAGGATGAGGCAGGCATGGCCATGGTTGCATGAGGCCACCCACCTCGGTTGTCCCGGACAGTGAAGTTGGCATCAGGGCCCAGAGGACCTTGTAGGGAGACACGGCTACTGTTGCCGACTTCATCTCTGTCCAGGGCCCGGATAACCTGAATCAGCTGCGAGGAAGAAGAGAGGCCTTGTATGGAGTGGGCAGCTGGAGGTCTTGAGGTCCCAACTCCTCTGCCTCAGCAGCTCACCTGGCCAGGGGGTGCAGAATCACACACAAAGGTGTCGTAGGGCTCAGCCAGCTGGGGAGCATTGTCATTCTCATCCAGGGTCTGGATGGCCACTTGCACCCGGGAGGCCTGTGCAGAGCTGTCTGAAGCCAGAACACGAACACATACACCCCACACACGCACACACAACAGTTTATACACAACACACATGATGCATGGGTGTGGATGCCACAGGGAGCACAGAGCACACACATGTAACACATGAAACACGCATGCAATATGCAGGTAGCAATGTTGTGAAATGAATGCAACAACACCAAGTGCATGCAACATTCAGGTAGTACCCAAGATGTGTGCAATACACATTATACATTCAACAGAAATGTAGCCCCCATGATATACATATACAATAACCCACATGCAGGGCACATGCAGCATAAACAAAAGGCAGACAGAAGATGCATACAGGACACACACAGACAATAGCCATGAAATATACAAACACATTCATACCATATATTCGATGTACACTCAGCGTTTAAAACAGATGCAACATACATGAAGTGGATATTTGATATATACAGTGAATGCAGTGTCCCACCCCGCCAGGGCCCAGAGAATGCATTTTCATGCACGGCACCAGTGGGATGGACACACACACACGCACACACACGCACGCCCCATCAGAGGTCTGGGAGCTGTGGTATAGCAATGAGTATCACTTAGAGTTGACTTTGGGGAGGGATGCACAGGGTACAAAGCCAGGCCAGCCTGGGTACCACAGCCAGACACAGGCCCCCACGTCACACATCCCTTCATCAGGTGGCTCCCACCATTACCCTGCCTTGCTCCTCACTTGCCATCCAAGAGAGGATGGAAATCGTGTATCCCTGCTCTCTTCTCCTAGGCTGAATCTCCTGGTTCCTCTAGCCTTTCCCCCGGGCGGGGGGAGAGCTGGCTGGCCCTGGTGAGGGGGCTGAGGTCGCAGCCTGGGCAGAGGAGGCTGAGTGGGCTGCCTGGGTAAAGGGTCTGGGATGCCCCAGAGATGGGGTGGGGCTGGGGTCCATTCCTTCACTTCAGTAAGGGTCCAGGGGCTTCCAGTTGATGTTGGGGTTTGGGTGGGGTTGCGGGATTTGACAGGAGGGTGAGAAGACAGTGAGGGACACGCACACACACACACAGGGCTACATATACACAGGCAGCTACAAACATGCTATGTATACACACATATACACACAGGAACATTCATACAGACAGATGTACATGCACTGCCACGCAACACGAAGCTGCATGGACATGAACGTGAACCTATACACCTACAGTTCCACACCCGAGAAGCAGTGTGGTGGAGCGGTGACAGCTCAGACACTGCAGCCTCACTGGTCTGACGGCTCTGCCACTTCATGTCTGGGTGACTTTGGGAAGTTAGTTAGCTTCTCTTTCCCTGAGTTTTCTCATTTTAAAATGAGGAGATAATCATACCTCCCTCATAAAGTTGTGGTGATGATTAAATGGATTAATCCATACTTGGTACTTAGAACAGTGCCTGATACACAATAAGTAATAAGTTAATATTATCTGTCCACGAACAGTCACATACATAAAACAACATATACAGACAGCTACTTGTACCTATCACCGTACACATCCAATTATACATGTGCACAAATAATAGACATATAACTCTACACGCTTAACTATATACACATATATGTTCAGTTACAGACATATACTTACAGATATATGTGTATGTATATGTATTTTTCACACACATGGAATTATATACACAGGTAAGTACATGCCCAGGTGCACATACACATCTAGCCCTTTACTGACATGTACAAACATCTACGCACTCAGCGACAACTCTCATAGACAGGACACACACAGCAGATGTGGGAAGCCCTGGGCATGAGCAGGGTGATGGGGGAGGTTCATAGAGGGGAGGGAGGTCTCCCTGCCTCCACGGGCCCAGGCTGCCCAGAGGCTGCTGGGGACTGGGGACTGACAGGGGCCCTCCAGTCAGCCCCCAGAGGAGGTGTCCAGCCCTTCCCTGGCCCCCGCCTGCAGCCTGAAGCAGAGAGTGGGCAGGGCAGGATCTGCCAGGGTGCAGGTTTGGGTTCATTAGGGGTTGGGAGCTATTTGAGGTTAGGTTTATTTCCAGGTTGGGGAAAGTCAGGTATGGGAGTGAATTTAAGGTCAGGCAGACCCGCTGTGCCCAGCCCAGCTCAGCCTAGACCAGGAGGCCTGCCTGTTGGTGATGGTCCAGGCTGGGGACCCAGTGGCTGTAACCACCCGTCCCCACCCCCACGCTCAGGGACAGCCCCTCTGCCAGGAGGCTGCTGCTTCTCCCAGGCCTCCTAGTGGGCCCAGGACTCCTCACCGAGCTCTGTGGCCAGCACTGTGATGTTGTGCCAGACATGAGCCTCGCGGTCCAGGGGCACTGCCGTGTGGATGGTGCCGTCTTCGGGCTCGATGGAGAAGCAGAGTTCTGGATCCGAGTGGGGGAGGATGGAGTATCTGGGGAAGGTGGAGCCAAGCTGGGGGCTGATCTGGGGGCAGGGCCAGAGCTTGCTGCCACCCCTCCCTCCTCTCTGTTCCCCTTGCTGGGCCTCATGGCTCATCTGGGCAGAGGGCCGGAGCTTGTTGGGCAGAGCCTGCCCCACCCATGCACCCAGAGCCATAATTCACATGAGGGTCCCCTTAAAAGAGGAATATCCTGAGAAGTCATCAATATGAAGCACCTGTCCTAAGATTCAGGGGAACTGGGTTTCCTGGGTGAGGGGAGAGAGAGAGACAGAGGTGGAAGGGGGTAAACTCTGCCTGTCTTTCAGATGTCTGGGCCTGTTCTGGGGGCCCAGGGACCTGTGTTCTAGCCCTCCCTGCTCTGCCTCAGACCAACTGTGTGACCTTGGGCAAATCATTTAACCTGTTTACTCAACTACCGAATGGGAATGACACCAGCTCCTCCTTCAGTGCTGTGACAGGGATGCTGGCGGGGGTGGAAAGAGCGGCTCCTCTCCAGGCCCACAAGTCCGGATTTGAATCCCAGCTCTGCGACCTACTGACTGTGTGGCCTTGGGCAGGTTACTTAACCTGAGAGGTCAGGGCCTGGCCTCTCAAACAACTGGTGATGACAAAGCCTACCTCATAGGGCAGTTGCGAGAATTAAATGTTACCACGTGGGTAAAATAAACTGTGAAGTGCTGAGGGAGTGATCAATAGTGACAGCCATCAATCGGTCAATCGCACTTATCAGATGAGGTAACATCTGATTGCACTGCCACTGGGAGGTGCCACTCTTATCTGCCCAGAGGGACGGGGTAGAGTGGGGAGTGGTTAGCCAGGTCCTTTAGCACGCCCGTGGCCCCCAGACCCGCAGCCAGGGAGACCACTGCCAGGAGCTGAGTGTGATTTGCGGTAAGAGGGGCACGTCCTTGGATGGAAACAGCCTGTCCTGGGCTCCTTCCCTGAGGCCCGGCCCTGCCCCGGCCCACCCCCGAGCTCACCTGATTGGGCTGGCCGGGGAGTCCAGGTCAGTGGCTGAGACCTGGCCCACCAGCGTCCCGGGAGCCTTGTTCTCGGGCACTGCCAGGTGGTAGGCAGCCTGGGTGAAGGCAGGTGGCTCTGGGGCATCCTGTACAGCCACACGCACCGAGGCCACGTCCTTGAAGGGCCCTCGCCGCAGGTAGGCTGGGTCAATGAGCGTGTTGGTGGCCTCCACCCGGAAGGAGTAGGAGTGACGGGTCTCGAAGTCTAGGGGCTGTAGTAAGCAGAGATGAGTGGCTGAGGCGTGTGGAAACCAGGGCAGGCCCAGGCTCCTGGAAGGTGAGGAGTCCCTTCCCCACATGCATCAAATGCCCAGCCCTCCTGAGAGGAGAGGTGGGCAACAGGGGGGCAGTGCCTGGGTAGTCAGGGTGGGGGCAGATTAGTCAGTAGCTCTAGGTCTGCCCCCAGCTCCATCATAGACTTGCTACAGGAAAGTCTTGAGCCAGTCACTCAGTCCCCCTTTCTGGGCCCCAGGCCCTCATTTGAAAGATGAGGAGATGACCATGATCTCTGAGCTCCAGTATAGGGGTCCTGAGTGAGTGTGTTCTAGACCAGTTAGAAGTGTGTCCCGTGGGGCAGGAGGAAGGTATGAGTCTGCAAGCGTTAGCAGACAGGAGGCTAACCTTGCGGACAGTGAGGAGCCCGTCTCGACCTTGGGAGTCTGTGCTGATGCTGAAGGCCTCGGAGCCCTCCCCATCCAGGATGCTGTATGCCATGAGGGCGTTGTCTCCCAGGTCTGGGTCCTGGGCCCGCAGCCGGCCCACCAGGGTGCCTGGCCCAGCTGTCTCCACCACAGAGAACTGGTACAGGCCTTGAGGGTGGATGGAGGGAGACACTCTTAGAGAGGTCCCCAGCCCTCCTCCCTCTCCCAGCACTTCCTTTTCCCCGGGGCCTGGATAGGGGAGCGGTGGGGAGGAACGGTTTCTCCAGAGGCTGATAGGGTGCGGTGGTCAAAGGATGGCTCAGGCTGAGCCCTGGCCCCTTACTCTGAGGGAACTTGGGGGGGTTGTCGTTGACATCGCTGAGGGTGACCGTCACCGTAGTGCTGCCCGACAGCCCCCCCATGTGGCCGCCCATGTCCTTGGCCTGAATCACCACCAAGAACTCCTCCTGCGTCTCCCGGTCCATGTTGGGGATGGCGGTACGCACCACTCCTAGGGAGAGATGCTGGGTCAGGTGGTGCCGGTTACCATGGCTGCCCCATCAGGCCCCCGACCTCCATCCTCACCAGTCTGGGGGTCCACAGAGAAGAAAGGCAGTCCGTCCAGCACGGTGTACACCAGCTTGGCGCTGTTCCCATAGCTGGGGTCATCGGCGTCGTGAGCAGTCACCTGGATCACTGACGTCCCTGTGGGGGATCCCGGCACCTCGCTCAGCAGGGGCAGGGCCGGGTGGGGAAGACCAGCAGATGAGGGGGACCCAGACATGAGTGAGGCCGAAGGAGGTGGGTTCTGGGGCAGAAAGCACTGGGGGAAGGAGAGGTGAGGGCGCTCCAGGAGACAGGCTCTGGGACATTTGGAGTTGGGGTGCTCACCGACGTTGGACATCTCAGGCACTGTGGCGTGGTAGGGCCCGAGGGGAAAGATGGGTGGATTGTCGTTGATGTCTTGCACCTTGATGATGAACTCTGATGGGGGCTCCAGGGGCCGGTTGGAGGCTCGGTCCACGGCTTGGGCCAGTAGCACATACTGTGCCTTCTCCTCCCGGTCCAGGCTCTTGGTGACATGAATATTGCCTGTGGCCTCGTCAATCACAAATACGGTGCCTGCCCCCTCCCCCGTCAGCAGGTACTTGGTGCGACCCTCGCCCCTGTCCACATCCGAGTGCAGCTGTAGGGGTCAGGGAAAAATGGCACTGGGTTCCAAGCATAGGGACAGAAGGTTAAAGAGTCCAAGTCTAGGACTGGGGGAGTGTTGGGAGTCCTGAGGGACCAAGGTCACTGCAGAGTGATGAAGGTGCAGGGCAGGGCCTAAGGGCCTCGAGAGTCAGGGCAGACATGGAGGGGTTGATCCTTACCTTGCCAATAAGGACAGGCTCTGGACCGGCATATTCCTCAATGACAAAGAACTGGTTCCACACCCAGCTCCTTCGGGTCCGCAGCAGTGTGGGTCCTGGGCCCCCCCGGGACCCTGCCCAGGCCTGGGCTGGGGCTGCCAGGCGCCCCATGCAGCACCAGCCACCCAGCCAGGCCAGCAGGAGCCTCACCAGGCCCCACATGTTTGGGTTCCAGCCAGGGCTCTGTTCACTGCCCCTGGGTGCTGAGGCATGAGCTGGCTGGGCAGAGGAGCAGAGGCGTTGGGGCTACCCCATGGATCCACACCTGTGGGACAGGTAGCTGTTCAGGGTCAAGGAAACCCTTAACCCTCTCCCCCAACCAAAGTTAGATGCTGAAGATGCAGACCTCCAAGGAACCAGACACCCCACTGCCCACCCAGACTAAGACAGAGCAGACAGTCTGGTCCTTCCCTCCACCCAGGCTCGCCTGTATTCACCTCCAGCCCTCCAAGCTGATAAATCTCCAGCCAGTCAACTATGAGTAGAGAAGCTGGGGAAGAAAACAGGAGAGGGGGTGCTGGGAGCGCTGGGAACCCCAAATCTGGCCCCTGTCCTCCCAGGTTGGGCATGCAGCCAGGGGGCTGGAGGAGATGGGGGCTAACAGGGAAAGGACTTAAAATCCAGGGGTTGGGATCCATGGAGGTGTGGCCTCAGGGTGTCTAGGATCAGGCAGAGAGATGACAAGGAGTGCAGCCTAAGACAGGCCTGTGAAAGTCGCTCCTCCACAGGGAACCACACCTCTCCAGAACCTGCCCCCAGCCCACCCTGCCAGCTGAAGACCTTGATGGGGCACCCGGTTCATGAGGCAGATTGGAGGGCCAGAGCTGAAAGAAGAGGGGGTAGAGTTGGGGGCAGGGCCAGGAGACTGGGGTGGGGGAGCAGAGGCAGACCCAGAGGCTAGAGACACAGCGTGATTGAGGGTGAGACCAAGACTCAGGGACTGTCTGGCAGAGACAGAGACAGAATGGCAGCAAGAGACAGAAGGAAAAAGACCAAAGGAGGCAGCTGGGCATCTGAAAGGCAGAGAGGAGTCATAGGTACCAGAGTTGGGAGTGTGTGTGTGTGTGTGTGTGTGTGTGTGGAGCGGTGGAGGGCAGGGGGGCTCTCATCCTGTGTGGTGGGCGGGCAGGGGCAGCCCCCAGCTGCAGGGGTCAGACCAGGCCGCCAGAACTTCATTCTGGGAGAGAGGGCAGCCAGGAGGGGCTGTGAGGGAGAGGACCCTTCCCAGTGTGTCTCCTTCCTCTCTTCCTGGGAGGACCCCTCAGGTAGCTGTGGTTGGGTCCCTCCTCCCCCAGAGAAGACACACACTTGACAGTCATTTCCCTCCCTGGGGAAGAGGGAAGCCGGAGGGAAGCTGGGGGACCAGGGAGGGAGGCGGGATGAGGAGAGAAGGAAAGGGATAGAGGAGTGGGAAACAGGATAGAAGGAAAGGGAAGAGGAGAGAAGAGGAGGGGACAAGGGATGGAAAGGAGAGCGGGAAAAGGAAAGAAAGATAGAGGCAGAAAAAGGCAAAGAGGAAGAGGCGATGGAGAAAGACCGGGCAAGAGAGAGAGAGAAGGGTTGGGGAGACAGAAGGAAGGGGCAGAGAAGACAAACGGGCAGAGAGAAGGCAGGCGAAGAAAAATCGAGGGAGAGGAAAATGGGAAAAAGAGGGAGAGAGGTGCGAGGCAAGAAGGGAAAGAGGTAGAGCGCGGGAGAAGGGAGCCGGCAGTGGCTCCCAGCCGCGGAGCGCACCGCTCGGAAGACACCCGCAGCTGCGGGCCCCCTGCAGCCCCTCCGCGGATTCCCGACCCCGGGCTCCGGGGCAGTCGCCCTTACCTGGCAGCACCGAGGGGCCCAGGCCCGGCAGGGAGCGCCCCCGCCCGCCGCCGTCGCCGGGTCCGGGGGCGCAGCCCCGAGCCGATCGGAGCGGGCGCCGCGGCTCCGCTGCAGGTCTGAGCGGCCCCGGCGAGAACAAGGGAGCGAGACGGAGGGGGCGGGGGAAGGAGGCTCCGCCTGCGGAGGAGCGAGGCGGCTCCGCGCCGCGCGGGAGAGGAGAGCCCAGCCTCCGACCCTCCCCGGCCAGCCCGGGCTGCGCGGCGGGGGCGGGGGCGGTGCCTGGCTCCCGCCCCCTCGGCGCTGCCGGGCCGCCGGGCGCATACAGATGCGACTTCCCTCCAGGGCCGGCCCGCAGCGCCCGGCGGGGCACTCGGGCGGGAGGACGGCCAGGCCGTTTCCGAAGAGCTGGCGGGGAGGGCGCACCCGGAGGCGCGAAGCGGCCCGGACGCCCCCGGCAGCGCGGCCCCCGTGCAGGGCGAGCGCGCGGTGAGGCAGGGAATTAGGGGTCCACTGCGGAGAGGCCCGGCTCCCCGCTCCCGGACCGGCCTTTGGGGCTGGTGTGGACCCTTGCCGCACGGCGGCGGCGTTTTGGGAGCCCGAGCAGGGAGGGCACGGTAGCTGGTCGGTTGGGGTGCGCTTAAGGACGGCAGAAGGGTCCAGAGAGTCCGCGGGCTGGGCCCAGGGAACAGGGACGGAGGCACGACATCGGCGGGAGGGGACGGAGGTGGGGAGTGGAGCGTTTTGGGGAAGCTCCTTTACAGGCGCCCACTGAGCGAGCGGCTGCCGCCCCCTGGCGGCAATTGTGGGAGGCACCTTGAAGGTGGTGAACAGGTGACCAAATGCCTCTAGCACAGGACCTGAACAGGGAACAGGACCCTCCTCTTCCCAGGGGGTCTTCCCCTCTACCCTCCAGTGAGAAAGACAGTTGTGGTGTGGTTAGAGCCAAGGCCGGGATGGAGAAGGGTGGGCAGTCCCTGCTCCAGGAAGCAGCAGCCTAAGTAAGTGTATGGAAAGGAAGTGATGCTGGCTCCATGCTACAGCCATCCTCTTCAATTGGGTTTGGCTCTCACCTGGGCCCTGCCCAAAGAAAGCCACTCACACACTAGTTAAAACTAAGTCAGATTTTTATTATTTTCCATAGACCACATCATTTAATAATAAAAAAAATAAAAATAAAAATTGAACGAAAGGAAAAAGGTGGATATAAAGTGGAACCGGTGGGCAGGAGGCAAAGGCTGCAGGACAGAGACTGGGAACTGCAGGGGCCCTGGGACTCAGGAGGAGATGCTGATTCAGCTCATAGGTGACCCAGTCCTGGCCCCGGCTGTTCCCAAGAGGGGGTTGTGAGTGCCCAAAGGAGGTGGTGAGCAGGATGGAGGAAAAGTGAGAGGTTTGGGGCTCCTAGCTGTTCCCCACCTCTAGGCCATCTCGCTTCCCTAACCTAGCTCTTCCCCCCTCACAGACTTAACAACGGGGAATGAGAGGGAGGAGAGGGCCAAGTCCTAAGAGACAGGCTATGGGGTGGGGGGAGATGGCCACTGCTCCATTTGGTATGTGGGGACAGGTGGCAGCCATACTTCAGCATTGGGCAGATGGTGTGAAAGAGCCCTGGTTCCAGGGTGGTGGAGATTGTACCTATCCCTTGTGGCCTTGAACCCCCGGGGGCAGATGGCTGGTGCCTGCAGCTCTCCCTAGTGTTCTCCCAGCTAGCGGCGCCCACCCCGGTCCCGCACAGGTGTGCTCCGACTCCGGCTCCTGCTGTGGCGCTTGGTGTCTCTGCGGTCCCTCTCCCTGCCTCGCTCCCGGTCCCTTTCCCTATCCCGATCTCGATCCCCCCTGTCCCGCTCCCTGTCCCTCTCTCTCTCCCTGTCCCTCTCTCGGCTGTGCTCTCGCCGCTTCTCCCGCTCCAGCTGTCGGGTCCGCTCCCGCTCCGCTTCCTTCTCCCGCTCCTTCTGCTCCTCTTCTTCTTGCTCCTTTCGCCGCTTCTCACGCTCCTTGGCCCGTTCAGCCCGCTCGGCTTCCTTCTGAACAATCTGTTGCAGGCAGGAAAGGCAGAGAACAGGCACCTGAGCTCTGCGCGCAGCATTCCCGGCTGGTCTATGTGCCCCTGGACCCCACACTCCTAGCTCAGGGTCACTGTCAGCTTTGCTGTTAAGCAGGAAGTGAGGGCCGCCCTTTGCTGGGGGCGGGGGGGTTCAGCAATCACATCTGTCCTTGCCCCAGAGCCCCAGTCGCTCCCTTTTATACCCATGGCAAGTAGTGGCACCATCCATGCCTGGCCTCTGGTATTTCCCTAGCTACTTAGGGACAAATCTCTTCTCTCTTTAGTTGAGTAGCCTAAGCATAAAACTCCCAAAAGGCCCATCACAAAGAAACTTAAATTTAAAAAGCAGAGAAATGGATGAGTTTACCAAATACAGATTGCTCAGCTAACTAAAACCAATTTCCACAAAGCGAAGCTGGCTCAGCCACCTACCTAGGACGCACACAGTTCCTGTCTTGGCATCTCCCTTCACCCTCTGAGGTTTGGCTTCTCTACGACAGACTCATCAGCTGGTTCTTAAAACTGCCTCCTTGATGCTTAGTTCCTTCCCTCATTATCCTAACCTGGGCCCACTAACTCTTGCAGGCTGGTGACTCCCCCCTTGCTCTGCCCCGCTTCCCTGATGCAGCTCTGAGCAGGGCAGGAGGCGGGCACTCACCTGGCTGTCAGTCAGCGGGAGCCAATAGATGCAGGGAGCTGCTTTGGTCTTCCGGAAAAGGTCATCCAGCAGCTTGGCAGGTGGTTCCTCCTGAGCTTTCTCTGAGGTGGAAGAAAGCGAATCAGACTTGATGCCTATGACCCTGTGCCCATCCCACCTACCACTGAGTATGGGTGCCCCAAGGCTAAGCACCTTTCTTCTCACTCTTCTTTTCTTTAGACTTTGCACGTTCCTTGCGGCGGCGGTCACGGGACCGTGATCGGGAACGGGGCCCTTCTCGAACTTTGTCCCGATCCCATTCGCGCTCTGATCGAGTTCGCTCTCGCCGCTCCATTTCCCGTTCCCGCTCTGCCCACTGTTCTCGCACCGCCCGCTCCTGTTCCCGCTGCTCTGCCCGGGGATGCTGTGGTGGCTGGGCTGGGGGTGGGGGCGGAGGGTGCAGAGGCCGTGGAACTCCCTGCTCCTCTGTCTTAGTTTCAGAGGGACGGTCCACCAAGAGGCCCCGATGATAATCCAGCTGTGGGCAGAGGAACAAGGACAGTCAGGAGGGAGATGACATCACTCCCACTGAAGCAGCTCAGGACCCAGGGCACAGAGACTTCAGAGCCCCATGGTTCAACTAAAGGAACCAAAGGGGAGGGAGAAGGAATCCCATTGACTGCAGGTTTGGCCAGGATCTTGGCTGGAATCTAGCAGATACTGGCCTCCCTTGCCCCTCCCCTCCCTCCTTTCCCCAGGTTTCTTACCTCATCTTGCTCAGCATAGTCAGCACAAAGGAATTTGGGATTGGACTGGGGCCATTTGACCCCATGTAGAGCGGTACGGGTAGCAACTGCTTCCTCTACTGTTGAGTACTGGGGGAGGAAGGGAGAGGGCAGAGGGTCACGACAGGCCTTCAATCCCTCTCACTGGCCACAACGCCCTCAAACCTGCCCACACTGGTCACAAAAGGAAGTATATGCCACAACCTGGAGAATCAGCTTCTTGCCCTCACCGTTACAAAGCAGTGGGATTTGATCTTGTCAATCCAGAAGGCCTCTTCCACCAGAGTTCCCGTACGTCCCAGCAATTCCTTCAGTTGGCCTAAAGTGAAGGGACGAACCTGCCAACGAAAATGGAGTTTCAGGGTCTTGAAGAAGGCAAGAACAATGCACATCTCACTGGTCTCAAGATTTCCCAAGCCGCTGTCACAGAAGTACAGCTTCAAAGTCTGGATGAGGGCAGAGGTTAGGAACCCTCTAGTAGGAAGGAGAGAAGAGTGGTAACACTAACTGAGACATTATGTGCCAGGCTCGCTGCAAACCCTCAAGACAACCCTGCAGGCTGATGCTTTTTTCAGATGAGGAGACAGGTGTGAGATGAAGCAACTCGCTCAGAGTCGATGAGTGAGTAAGCTGGCAGGTCTAGGTGCTGAACCTAAGAAGCATGAGTCCAAAGCTCCAACTCTTAACCACTAAACAAGGCTGCACCGTGGAAAACGACTTACCAAATTGGAGATGTGGACGATGTTACTGATCTTGCCCCGGGGCGGGGAGGGCACCTGAGCAGTTCGGACTGGGTCATCAATTGTAATGGAAACTCCAGACTTCTGCTGGCTAATGGAACGGCGAGTTAAAGTATCTCCTAAAGTCACTATCGAATAGAGCACACGAATGGTTTCAGTAGGGAGCACTGATGGCTCTTTCACCTCCAATATGACTTTCTTTTATTCCCTACCAAGCAGTCACTCTTCTGTCTAAATGTGCTGAGCACCTCTAAAGAGCAAGGTACTGTCTAGGCTAATCTCCTGACTATGGAGATTCAAAGATTAAACAGATTCGAACCCAGCCCTCACGTAGTTTAATAACTAGAAGGGGGAGATAAGACAAATATGTAAAACACTAATACAAGGCAGAAAACATGAAATGCTGAGAGAGGTCCAAATAAAGACCTCTGGGAATTCAGGGAGCTGCATTACTTTCCACTCAACGCTTCACCCACCTTTCTTTACTTCGTGCTCCACAGGTGGGGGCAAGGCCACCTCTACTGAAACCTGGGGAGGTATAGGGGGTTCTGCTTCAGGCTCCTTCTCTTCTTCCTCCTCTTCCCTCTGCCCATTCTCCTGGCCCTCTGCAGGCACTACCTGTAAGGTATCAGATAAAGTAGAGGTTCTTAAACTCCAAACTGGCACATTCTTTTCAGCCCCTGGCTTCCTGGTGAGAGAGGGTGGTACACTCAACCTAGCATGTTCCTTCCACTGGGGGAAAGATTTCATTATTAAGTTCACCTCCGCCAGACCCTGGGATTGTTAATGCCTCAACTCTGCCATGAGGAAAACTAAGGCAGGAGTCGGCATTTTTCACATTTTTTCTGTATAGGGCAAGATGGTAAATTATTTTAGGCTTTGTGAGCCATACAGTTTCTGTTGCAACTGTTCAACTCTGACATTATGGCACTCAAGCAGCCACAGACAAGAGTAAATGAACTGGTGTGGCTGTGTTCTAATAAAACTCGATTACAGGCAGCAAGCTGGACGTGGCAGCCTGCTGACCCCGAGAAGGGCCAATCAGCCCCACCCTCTGCACAGACAGGCGACTTCTCTTCTAGGACTCCATCTTAGCTCCTCAGCTCCGCGTCCGCTGCCCCCTCCCCCGACACTAGGGTGCAGGAGCCTTACCTGAGTGACGGTCCGGCATATTTTCAGCCCCTTGTCATGGGTCCCATCGTCACCATTACGCTCTGTTTCATCCTCAGAGATTCGGGAGTCATCAGCATGAAGATCCACAACAGCCTCCTGCCCCGCCAGGGGTTTGATGTCGGGGATGAGGCTCTGGGACACAGATACCCCCCACCCCGTTACACTGGGCCCATGTCTACTCCCATCTCAACATGTCTCGTCCTCCCTTCCCCGGCTCCTCCCACCTCACCTTAAGTGATTCAGTGGTGATACTGATGGAGGGTTTCTTCTGTGTGGTGGCTGTGCTGGCTCCCCAACGCCGCTTCCGACCAGGCTGGCCCCCCTCTGTGTCACTGTTTCCAGCTGGAACCCCCTTGGAAGCTGCTGTCCCCAAGAAATAGGACCCAACAGTTAGATGGTCTCAGGCCCTCTGCTGGTTCACACCACAACACCCACAGATAGCCTTCGACTCAAGTTTTAGTAAAAGGTAAACCTAAGGAAATGATATTTGGGGGCTGGGGAAACCGTGCTTCAGAGTGAACAACAGAAGGACTGGAGCCACTGCCTGACAGACGGAAACTACTGATCTTGAAGGCAATGTGGTCGGGGTAACTAGACTGGTGAGCAGTTGAAACTTTTAGTGGTAGAAATATCTGAAGTGCTGGAGAAGACAGACTCAGAACAAGGGAATGCAGAAAAAACAAGACTACGTGATACTAAAATCTAAGTCAAGTTAATTTAAGATCATGATGTGATCTATAAAGATCTCTTATACTTTTCTCAATTCAGAGTTCCTCATTGGGAAAATGTTAAAAATGTCACTGTTTGAGGGGTAGAACCCTCTCATTTTCTCAGATGCTCTTTTAGAATAAAGCATAGACTCGTAAGCATTATATAGGAGCCCCTCAAAGTCACTCCTGGTTCTGCGGGTTCAGATATCTGAAAGAATAAATGCATGTAGGACTGGACAGGAAACAGTGAGACACCTCAGTTTATCTCACTAGAGTTAAGACAGAAATATGGCTGCGAAAAATGACAGGGATTGTCTGAAGTTTTGAATTTCAAAATGGAACCCTACATATGCCAAGAAGGTTGACTGGCTGGGTGGAGGTGGTGGGGTGGGAGGGGGTGACCCAAGAATCCCACTGAGAGCGAACAGGAATCTATTCCTCTATGAACTCGGATTTTCCTGGTATTCTTGACCTTGATCAGGGATGTGGGGCTGGACTTACAGACAACGGAGATCTTCCTCTTGAATGATTTGGGCAGCGAGCTCTGTATAGAGAAGAGAAAGGGAAAAAAGAGAAAGAGACACACCCCACAGAGAGGGGGGAAAGAGGTTAGATGGGGCAGTCTCAGCATAGGCTCCAAAGACACAGAGAGAGAGAGACACAGAGACAGACAGAGACCAAAACAGAAGCGGCAAACGGCAAAAACGAAGCAGAATCAATGCAAGTTAGAGAAAAAAATAAAACCAAACATCACAGCAGGGAAAAGTCATCTAGTCCATATCACACCTGTGTATTAGCTTAACCAGAAATAAGCTGGAAGAGGAATTCAGCAGTCTCACAGCCCTTTAAAGGCGTTGGTCACGCCCTCTTCCACTGTCTCTACAGGGCGAGAGGATGCCAGCCCAAGAAGCCGTGCCCAGAACTGGGTCATCTAGTCCTCCGAGGTCTTCCTTGCTACCTCGAGGAAAACACGAGGAAACAAGGAAAACCCACTCTGGGATGGCAACTTCAACAAAGTAACCCTCCTCCTTTTCTCAATGTCCAGCCTGACATCCACCGACAGTGGCTGTGAGTCACTCAGACAGCGACTGTCAGGACTGCCCAGACCCCCGGCAGCACCAGACCCAGGGGAGACGAGACTCCTGCGCCCAGTGGCCGCAGAAAGAATTGAAAGGTGTCTGTGCTAAAGGAAGGTTTTTACAAAGGCAGACTGTCCCCAGGGGAAGTCTCAGACTTCCCAACCACTGTATAGAGCTCTACGCGGAGCCTGAATGTGTCCTCTGTGGCCAGGGTTTAAGCCTTAGTGGCTCTGCCAAGGACCAGAAACTTCCAAACTTTCTTTCCAGCAAGTTTCTGCCCCAAACATTCAGTAGGGAAAGACTATGGACAGAGCAAAAAGAGGAAGAGAGAGAGAAAAGGGGAATAGAGCATTTTTAGATTTAAATGCTTATTTCTGGAAAAACTAAGACCTACCACCCTTCTAAAGGGTAGGGCAGGACCCTCTTGATAAAATCCCTTTTCCCCATCCACCCCTCAGCCCCGTTTGTGTCGTCTAACCAAGTCTCCTTGGTCTCCGTTAAGGGCCAGCCTGACCCCTAGCCGGGCCGCTCTCGATGGGTAAGTTAGTGAGAAAAAAAAAGGTCTTAATTAAAACAGGAAAACATGAACCAAATAAATAAATAAATCCAATAAAGAAATCAGAAAAATAAAGATAAAGAAAAAAATTAAAATAAAAGATTTTAAAAAAAGAAGAAGAAGAAAATAAAGAAGAAAATAAACTAGGAATATGACAAATGTTCCAGGTACCATCTCACACCTGGGATCTTCAGTTCAGCCAATCGCACCTCACTGTGTACTGTATCTAGTCAACCGCCGGTCCAATCAGAATGAGCCCTCCCTGCTAGGCGCTGTGCAATTGGTGGGGGGTTGGGTTGGCAAAAAAGGTGGGCGCACGGCGTGGTGGTCAGCACGGCACTGCCAGAGTCCTCCCAGGGGCGCAGGGGGGGCGGGAGGGAAACGTGTAGGGGGACGCTGCCCAGTTTCCATGATGTCAAGACAGTTCACTGGTGGTGGCCAGGCTCAGCGAGGGGTACAGGGGGAAAAGGGGCAGAGACATCAGTCCCAGCCCTGTAGGGGCATCATCTTGCAGTCCCTGATGAGATGGCCTGTGAGTAGCAGGAATGGTCCTGGCCTTTCATCGTGAGAGGCAGGCAGGACCCTATGTCCACCAGTGGCAGGCTGCAGCAACACCACCACCCAATACTTGGAATCCAGGTGATGACTCCAGAGTCCCTTTCTCCTCTGCCTGTAACTGGGGAGGGGGTCCTCTCACCGAGTGGGATCATGGAGCCTCTGATGAAGGCAGCCTGGGGGTAGTAGTGGATAGC
Source organism: Ceratotherium simum simum (assembly GCF_057802395.1). NCBI lineage: Eukaryota > Metazoa > Chordata > Mammalia > Perissodactyla > Rhinocerotidae > Ceratotherium > Ceratotherium simum. The sequence goes on along the minus strand of NC_141902.1, from coordinate 24,752,433 downwards.
CCCAGGACCCGGCACACATTCAGCAGCAAGGTCAGAATACTTTTCTTCTGAGTTGTGTGTGGCATCTCCTCAGGGACTCCAGCTGAGACAGTGGTTCCAGTCAGGTGGATGGATGAGCCCCTGCCTCCAGGGATGGAGGAGAAGTTGGAGCAACCAACATGCTGCCCTTCACCATGGACAACAGGGACCAAAGGGAAGTCCATCTGATGAGCAAGTGGTGATACATGGCTGGGCTGTCATCAGCATTAAATCCCTGGGCTCAGACCCTAGACATCTCTGCAGGGTTCCTAGTCGTCACAGCTTAAGCAGAGAGCCCCACTCGGTATTTTACAGCACGGCACTGTGATCACAAACATTGACTCTTTAGGAGGTCTTGGTGCCCTAGATGGGAATCCCAACAGTCTGTAGCAAACAAGGCAACCCACAGTCCTCAAAAGGGCAAGGGCATGTGGGCAGGCGCCCCAGCAATGATACAAGCTCTTCTTGGGGTGTCCCAAATAGGGAGATGATGCAAGTCCACCCCTTTCCAAATGACTTTTGCTTTCTCAATAGAAGTCTCTCCAGAACAGTGCTCTTCTTGGCCCCCTGATGTAAGCAAGGCAGGGAGGCAAAAGGGGGCCCATCACAGGATCCCATACACATGCCCCCCTCTGGCCAAGACACCTGGATAGCAGACTCGGCTCTGACTGGGCAGCTCAGTAGCAGCGGGTGGGTCCAGAGGAAGAGGCGGCATCAGCGATTGGCCAGTTGGGCAGGGTTATATTTTACGGGCGGATTATCGTACATGAGGTACTTGGACAAAGTTTTACGGGGAAGAAGGACCTTGTAATAAATAATATTCTGCACATCAAATCACTTTCACCGGCCCCCACCCCCGCAACACACACCAAAGAAAGGCTACACACACAACACTCCCTCCCACCCGTTTACCCCACTCCCAAACCCAGCTAATTCTTTCTCCAATACTTTAAGAGCCAAGAAGACTTCGCTGGCTCTGATGGGGGGAGCCCCCTGAATTGGGTGCAGGACATAAGATAATATATATGCCAAAAAAAGAGGTAGAGGGGTCAGAGAAATGGAGACGGGGCCTTCAGGATCATGCCAGGTGCTGGCTTCCAAGTGGCTACATCTCTGCAAAGAGACCACTGGGGGGCAGATGAGGAACAAAAATTCCTCAGCATGGCTGGTCAGCTGAGAAACACCAAAGCCCACTAGGTGGCGTTGAGCTCCAACAGGCTTTTAAAAAGGAGGGAAAGCTAAAGTAGTTAGTTACCTCAGGGAGAAGCTTGAGAAGGTAGCAGGGAAAGCTGAGCTCGAGTCTTAGATAATCTAAGGGCCATTAACTGACTTTCCCGTTAGTTACAAACTTCCAAGAGACTGCACTGCACTACCTCCCCAACCAGGGAAGGGGAACGAATGAGCCCTGTCTCCATCACAAGGGGTCTCCCTTGCTAAACCAGCGAATTCTCCCTTGGCCCTATCCTGATCCAAGTCTCCATCTAGCCCCTTCTTTAATCTATCCCACTGTGTAAGAGGGATCACCAGAGTGTCTACTCTTTCCCCTAGGTCCACTCCTGCCCACCCACCCCAACAGGTGGCTTGGATATTTACCTCTTTCTTCTCCTCATCTTCGGCACTGCCTTCTGGGCGGTCATCATTGCTGACTTGGTCTGCACTAGGCATGGGGGGCTCGGGAACCTCATTTTCAGGTCTGTTTTCACTTGTGTCCATGGTCACTTCCTCCTTCTCCTCACTGACAGTATGGGGGGAGGATGGGAGGGAAGGGCAGGAAAGAACCAAGGGGAAGAGAGAGCAAGACTTTAGGTTTTGGGTCAGGAAACCCCCATGCCTCATCACTTGGGTGGGAAGAGGAGGGCTGCTTTTCAGATCAAACTAGAGAGCTTGCCCCCACAGGAAGAGTGGGAAACCGTTTTTCTTGGGGAAAGAGCATAGATCACAGCAACCACATCCACCCACTGCCCAGATGGGATAAAGCTGTGTCGTGTGGGGTCAGGACTCCAACTGTTTGTTCTTAGGTAATTCACCAGAGTAATTCACCAGAGTACTCCTGTATGAAGAGGAGAAACACCCTCTCTGGAAACAATCCCTCAAAAGTGACTGTGATTTGCGCACAACCCTGTGGCCTCCCTATCCCCTGGCACCTTTATTTAACAAAACTGCATGAGAAACTAAGGGAAGGCTGATTCCTTAAAAAGACGAGACAGAATGGCCATGGTTGTGGCAAATGGTCCCAACCTTGTGTTTAATCAACTGCTTAATAGGTAAAGGCCTACCGACCCAGAGGCTCTGGAGACACCAGGAATGGAGAAATGGTGGGGGTGGGGCTGCAGAGAAAGGAGGGCTGGTGAGGGTTCAAGCTTCAACAAGGACCCTCCCTCTTCCAGAAGGGAAGACTATAACTGCTGGAGGGTATGAAAGCTCAGAGAAGAATCAGGCCACTTTTACCTGCTCAGAGGTGTAGGAATTGTTCTTATATTCAGCTTTCGCCCAGTTTCTCCCACTCCCTCATTCCAACTTCCAAGAGATAAAGAGAGCAGGCCTCCCAGTCAGGACACGCCCTCCCCCACACCATGCATCCCCCCCCAACACTGAACCCACTCCCCCACTGAATCACACAAGTTAGCTCCCATTTCAGGCAATGAATCCCAGAGATTCACTTCAGATAAACTATCTTCCCATTTTCTTTTTCTGCCTTCATCTCTAACGTCTATCTCTAATCTCACCCCCACTACCACCCAAACACTGGGGAAAAAATATCAAATCAAGATGATCAGAGGCCTAAGTTTCATGAGAGGGGAAAGCAAGCCTCCCCAGGCTGATAACCACCACCAAAAAACTCAGCATTCCTGACAGGCTGCCTGACACCCAGAGGTCAGAACAGCCTCCCCAGAGCAGGCAGGGAGGGATGCACGGGAAGGGGGAGGGGAAAATCGGAACTGTGCCCCCAGCTAACAGGCCCCCACAGAAACACGCGCTTCAACTGCTGAAATCTAAAGAAAAAGCTTATCCAAAAAATACCTATTTCCCACATAGAAAGGGCAAGTGGGGCCAATTAGAAATCGGGCAGGAAGGACAAAGGGGGAAAGCAGAATGACTGAAAACAAACCAAAACGAAAGACGGAGTGAAAGCCATGGGGAAGAGAAGGAAGATGAGGTGGGCTAAGCGGTGGGGAAAAGGGATACATGGAAACTTGAAGCTCTCACCCTTCTTTGCTTTCTGATAACATGATTTTTTTTCTCCCCCTGGAAGTGCTGTTTATCCCTTTCTGGAATGGAAGAAATAACAAAAACCAAACAAAAAAAAATCCTAAAAAAATTTTTAAAAAAACAAACACCTTCCTTGTCCCAAGATCCCACCACCTCCTCCCCAGCCACCCGATCCAGAGAGAGAAAATCAAGATGCAGCAACTGGGGATCCAAAAAATGGTAAATGGAAGGGGAGGTGGTGGTGGTGGTGAGGGGAGGCTAAAAGAGATCTGGCTTTTAAGAGATAAGCGTTAGGTCCTCACGGCAAACCCCGAGTTCAGCTGGATTGGTCTCTCTGGAGAAGGAGGAGGAAGCGGGCCAGGCTGCTGGTAGTAGCTGGCTCTATTGTATTGGCGGAGCGGCGGCGATCAGCCGGAGACATGCAGGGGAGCCATCTTGCCACTTACCCAGCAGCCCGTGTGTGCGGATGGGGGAGGGCCCTGCTGCAGCAGGGGAGGGGAAAGAAAAGAGGGAGGGCGCTGAGTGAGCAAGGTTCTTATCCTCTGGCAGGCCACAGGGAGCTCACTGCTGGCTCAATAGGCCTGGCCTTTTTCCTTCTTTTCTCAGGTTACAACAGCTACCGAGGCCTAGCCCCACAGGGAGAGGGTGCTCTCTCCTTGTCTTCCCAGGGGGCGGGGAGGGGGCTGGGTGGAGAGGACACACAAAGTTACAGCTGCTTGCTTGGAAGATTCCAGAGAAGAAGAAAGGAAACAGCAGAGCTGGGAGTGAAACATGATTAAAGGAGGAAGATAACAAAGCCAAAGTTGAAAGAGACACAGAATGGAGGAGTATGAACAATTTTTTATGTGCCCACCTCCCTCTCTCCAAGAAGCCACTCGTGGAACACTGAAACCAACTCAGCCAGTTAGCTGTTCAAGGTGGGGAGGTGGGATGAGAATTGGCACTATCCAATCACTACAGTAAGTGGCTGCTCACCCCAGCAATGACCACATGTTACTACTCCAACCTGCCCTCTCGCCAGGGATGGTGAAAGGAGTGGATAAGCAGAGAGTTCCTTTCTGAATTCCCTGTAGAGGGGGGAGAGGTGTCTCTGAAGAGATGACAGACAACTTTGTTTCACAAAGTCTTTAATAAGGTCACCCTGCCCCAGGGTCCACTGGAGCCAGAAAGGAAAAGGATAAACAGCACAAGGGGACCTTGGTTGGCTGAAGCCTGAAGGCCACTTGAAGCAAGGGCTCCAAGGTGAGGGCTGTGAAGTAGATAAGGGTGGGGGTGATCCGCTGGGCAGAAAGTGACTGGGAACTAAACGGAAATTATTAATCATGGGCATCTTCACCAGACTAAATGTGAAACAGGAAGCTGACTCTTAACCATTCAAAAAAAACACTTGAGTAGATGTTCAAAATGCTCATTTGTTGACTGCAAAGGTGCTCCTTTTGTATCCTAGTGGCAGTAGAGGTTTAGCACTAAGACAAGCTTCTGGGTACTTAACCAGGAATAAAATTTCCTCCCTGCTGCTTAAAATCTTAAACTTACACGCCAACTGCATGCTAAAGCACTCATGCTTATACACTACTCTAAGAGTTCCTTTTCACTGGGTAGTCTCGGTCTGCTCAATGAGATTGAGAGTTCTAGAGTCAAACTGGCTAGGGCCCAATCTTGGCCGTGGCCCCACCCCCATATAAGTGATGTGATACTGGGCAAGTCCCTTATTCTGTGCATCTATTTCTTAACCTGTGAAGTGGAGATAACAACAATACCTATCTCACGGAACAGCATGATAAGGGTTCACTCTTAAGAGTCTGGTTTGGACGACACCCCAGGTCAAGGTAAGGATGTGCATAAACACATATACATTTAATAGACCATTATTTCATTTGATGCCACCTACGGAGTTTTGGAGTTTCCTCAAACAGTAGACTGCTCTTTCTCGGATGCAAAGGCATTCAGTAACTGGCTTGACAGATTTTCGGTAATGCCCTCATCGCTGTATAATAACCGCTGGTTTACTTGCCCCTCACCTCCACTCTGCAGAGTTCCTCAAGGTCGGAGACTGCATCCCTTGGCCCCTAGCCCAGGGCCTAACACAAAGAAATTCTCAGTAAATATTTCTGAATTAGGTTGTCATTGTGGGTACCAAGTGGACACTTTAATAAATGCTTGCTGAACTAAAAGTATTCTTCTTAAAAATTTTTTTCAGATTCAATTTCTACAGAGAACATTATCCTCAAACACCCTCAAATAAATGTTCTCTGTCCATCAATTGTCCTAAAATACCTTCAGCTGCCAATATGCCTCTCCAGAAGTAGCTTCCTTGGAGGAAGAATTTTCTTTTATTGGAAATTCTATCTCGTTTTTTCAAGAATAAGAATGTTACCACGTTATCTTTGGCCTTCTTAAGACACAGCGAGTTTGTGCCGCCTATTTCCCCGTGATCAATTCTGTGGGATCCAAGAATTCCCAAGACTTTATTTTCATAAGAAAAAGAGGAATTCTTGAAATTGCCCCAAAAGGGGACTTGATCTACTTGTAGGACCAGTCCCAAAGCCTTGTCAGCTATGTGTCAGAGCTCCACGCAGCTTTTCTGTGTAGTCTCTTTGAGACAAAAGGCATCTCCCTTCCCACTTATTTAAGTTCTTGCACAAATGTTTCTGATATCTTTGAAAAATATGTGAAATTGCATGGGGGTTGGGGGTGGGGGATATCTATCCACAATTAAATAGCACACAAAGCATTTGTAGCCCCGAAGAAAAGGAGAGAACTACTTGGAGGCTAGTAACATCACATTACAGTTCATATCTGATTATGAATGAGATTCAGAGAAGCTAATGGAAAAGGAAATTTCTGTAAGCATATATGTTTGAATTTTAGTTATTGTACAAAATTCATGAGCAGCTAAGAACCTGATGTGAAATTTAATAAGAAATAGTGGGATTTGACTACCCTCAGGCAGTGAGATTTAAATATAGAATACCCTCAGGAGCATGCTAGTTCCAAGATAATCAAGGACAGTATGATTTTGGTGGTGTGTGTTCTTAGATACCAATTTCTTAGTGATCAAACTCTACCGATGACAATAAATTCTACTTTTTAAAAATATGGGTCATTTGCTATATTGGCATTGTAGGTCCCCTGGGGAGTATCAATTACACTGTCATATTGGCTTAAAGGGCCATTTCCTTCCTCCTGCTCAGGCAAAAAGACAAATAAGCATAGTGCCAAGAACCCAAAGCTGCTATTGCCTGCAAGGTTTGTGTACACAGGAAGTTTGTACTCAGAAAAATTCAGGTTTGAATTAACTACTGCTAGATGATACAGCTGCCCATACAAAGTTCTTTTTTTTCTCTCTTTTTTTTTTTAACGTAAAAAGAGAGTACCATTATTTTCTGCTGTATGAGGACCTTTTGGTTATACGCGTAGCAGGCAAAAGACTGGATTCTGGAACACGGCTCAACTGAAATAGGACTGAGGGCTCATAAATTCCTGCTCCAAGCAATGAAAAAGACACCTTACCTCATAAATCTAGAATTCCTTAGGCCACAATCAGAATCAGAATGTATTTAACCAAGCACAGCAAAAAAGTTAGGCAATGTCTTCCAAGTGGTGAGAGGTCCTTGAAGTAAAGCTTAATTTTTTTTCTTAACATGTTATTGAATCAATAGGCCCTAGCTCTGTTTTTTAAAGTCATGTGACTTCTTGTTGAGACAGACAGGAAAACCAAGGTTAAGCCACAAATGGTCTTTTCCATTTAGTACTGTTGATGCCATTTCTAAAATTGGCCAGGACTCCAGAGGTCACCAGGCTGAACACTAGGACTCTAGAGGGGTGAAAGACCAGGAGGAGTGTTGTGAATCAGTTGTAGGGCCTCCAGAAATGTAGGCAAACTTCTCAAAGATTCATTTACCAAATCCATTGCCAGAATAGCCCATGGGTTTAGGCCTTTGGGCATGTCTTTTGGATAGGCTGCTGAATAGACCATCTGGAAAGCAGGCAGAAGGAAAGCAGGTAAGAGGGATGCATGTGAGATACTCCTGAGCTCACACTGCATTTCTAATCTATAGGCTGCTCCACTGAAGCCTGCCTAGGCAACAATGGACAACCTCTGTATTTGCCCAAGGGGCCACTTGTCTATCACCTTGCCAGGATCAATGTGACTAGATTACCTCAGTCATAAAATGAAGATCAAAGCCACCCTTACCTGGGGAGAAAAACCCTGTATATGACTCCAAACTTCATCTGTCCTGGACTTGCATGCAAAAGTCCAGAAATAAAGATGCTTCAAAACAGCATAAAGTGCCATTCTACTGCCAGGATGTCATAGAACTTTAGGGCAAGAAAAGAGCTTTTCAGAAAATTACTTGTTCTCAAGGTGCATAGGAGGCAGTTGCTCAGGCCCAATTAGTAGCAGGCTGTCAACACCTACTTCGAAACTGCCATTATACAAACGACACGCGGTACCCCCTTGGGATGGAGGAGGGGAGGGCAGCTATTATCTCTGGTTGATGGATATGGAAGGGAAGGTGTCACCCCATCTCCTCATCGATGGTGTAGCTGGGGAATCCTGAACACCTTCCAGAGAATCCGCTGGATTTTCACTTTATGGTCCTAGAAGAAAAACTCTTTTCCAAAGGATAATGTACCCATCCCAAAAGGGAAAAATAAAAACTTTTCAAAGGAAGTAGAGTGAAGTTTTGGCTTTCAAACCAAAAATGTAATGGCCACAAGATGGCAGCAGAGGCAAAAATATTAGAAGGGACAGTAGCAAGGGTATATCCCAAGGCAAAAGATACACAGTAAGGAGCACAAAACTATCATTAAAGTCATAAGGAAATGAGATAATAAATCACGTCACCTGCCCACCACCCTCCAAAATCACAGGCAAAAGACAGTCTGAAGCTCTCAGAAGAATGTAAATCATTAGTCTTTTACATAAGGGGGAAAAATCATACTGATGGTATTAGTGTTAAAATGACATAAAAACAATCATGGAACAACTTTAGGCCAACTGTCTATACAGGACATTCCCCAAAGCAGTACAGGATTCCTAAAGTCTAAAAGCTAAGCCATCTTATTTCCACAATGCTTTTCTTGTTCATTTCCCAGGAGACTTTGAAGTCAGGCATTTTGTTTCAATGGCTTCTTAATTTATAACATCTAGCTCAGAATAACGAAGGACATACCTGTTCAATTTCAAATTTTAAACTGATATAAGAGATTTTTCTAGGACTAAATATAAGGAATAAAAAACCCACATTATTTGTATAAATGATAAAATCAAGGGTCTTAGGGGCCCAGGAATAAGCTTCTGACTTGATATGGACTTTACTTTTTGCTGTACTGTATGCTGTTAAGAGCTAACTAAGATAGACTGTGCTTAATAAATTTAATGACAGATAATAACCAGGGAAAATACAGACACTAAAAACCAGCACCCTCTTGTGCTTTTCTTTGTAGACCCTCAGTATCCTTTATTAAACTGTTCCTAGGCTCAGTTGGAGCTGATAAACGTGAGCTACAGATTGAGTTAAGATGCCCTGAGTCAATTTCCTTACACCATCTTTAGTTTGGGAACAGAAACCTCTGCTGACTGCTCCTTAAAGGAATTATTTTGGTTAGATGATTCCAGATATGGGTTTCCTTACGCTCTCACCGCTACTTTCCAGACTACTTTAAGAGTTCTGGTGGCAGCTGCCAACACAGTAACTGAAGTCTAGCCTTTGTCCAGATAAAGCTCTGCCTACATGTTTTAAAAGGAAACTAGACAGCTTCGTCAAAGAACTCCAGGGAGCAAAGAACTATGACACACTTCTCGGTCCCTGTTACACCCCAGGTGAGATATATCACTTACACTGTGAGATGACTCCTTTCTGATTCCAGTAGGTGAGAAGTCTGAGTCTCTGAGGTTTGGGGCTGTGTGGCAGCTGGTGGCTCTGCCTCTTCAGCTTCACACTTCTTTGGGCTCCCCTGTCAGGACAAACATAGCAAAACAAACATAGCAACGTACTTAAATCTGCTTGGTTTCTTTTCTTTAACGTGGAGCTGGTAAAAGGCAGAGCAGGACACAGTACTAGCTCCACACACAGCCCTATATATCTTCGTTATTTCATTTTAGAAAGTGGAATGGAATACTGCTTAAAGAACTTCTACTCCAGCAATCATTTTATTAGAATTCTTTTTCGAGGGCTGGCCCCATGGCTTAGCAGTTAAGTGCGCGTGCTACACTACTGGCAGCCCGGGTTTGGATCCCAGGCGTGCACCGACGCACCGCTTCTCCGGCCATGCTGAGGCCACGTCCCACATACAGCAACTAGAAGGATGTGCAACTATGACATATAATTATCTACTGTGGCTTTGGGGGAAAAAAAGGAGGAGGATTGACAATAGATGTTAGCTCAGAGCCAGTCTTCCTCAGCAAAAAGAGGAGGATTAGCACGGATGTTAGCTCAGGGCTGATCTTCCTCACAAAAAAAAAAAAAAGAATTCTTTTTCGAGAGAACTGAGAAAAGGCTTCCTTTGGGGCAGAAAAAAGACTTTCTGAGGAAGAACGACCTTGAGAGCCTCGGAGATGAGAACTCTGCTGCTTGGCCTCATGTAGAGCTTCCATGAACCCAGGAGTTAGAAATGAGTTAAGCGGAATCTAACAGGTATCCCAAACTCCTTCATTTCTGTTGAACCCTGTCCATACTGACCTTTCAGTTTTATAGTTAACACAACAAGGAAAATCACGCCTAATCTTCCATCTCCCTCTAGGGAGGGGGCATGATAGCCTACCCGGTCAGGCTGTAACCTCTGGGTCACATGCTTTTCGGCTGGCTCAGGTTGGCTCATACGCCTCACTTGGATAGAGGATGATGTGGAAGTCTCCTTTGGCTCAAGGACCTGCAGTTGTGGCACTGGTGGAGTTACAACCTCCTGACCAGAAGAGGGATCTTTGGTTTCAGTGTAGCTGGTGCTGCTGTCCCTGGAGACTCCAGGGCTCAGAGACTGAAGAAATGAAACACATAAGACAAATTATTTTATATAGTATATATTCAGTAGATCACTGAGTTTTCCAACTTACATTGACCCAATTTAATACTTTGGATCTTTCTGTCCCTATGTTTATTGCTGTTTGAGTTACTGATCTCCCTAACTTCCTAGACTACTCAACAAATTATTTATTAAGTCCCAACTAGGTGCTGGGTACTGGGATACACACATAAAAAGGCATGGCCATACCTTCAAGAAGTTGATAGTCTAATGGAGGAGATGGGTAAGTGGATTCAACATTCTTTGGAATCAAAGGGATTCAAAATGAAAAAGGATCCTATTTAGGGATCAATTAATTGAAAATTTAACTCTGAAATGAGGGGAAAGTAATCACTGAACTGGGACTAAAGGAAGCTTTTCCTATTCCTGCCAGAAATCATGATAGGTTCTCCCGGGGTTGAAAAACACTGGAGTACAGAAAGAACATCAACGCAACCAGGATTTTCCCACACTTACTTTTCTGCTGCTGCTTGATGCTGAACGGGAACGAGAATGGGAACGTGACCTGGACTCTGATGTTGATCTAGAGCCCATCTTGGATCTACCACAAGGGTTGGTGTGAGTACGTGCCCGAGATACACCTCTCTGCTTGGATCTTGGAGGTGAGTGAGACTGAGAGCCTGAGCTGTCAGGAGAGCGAGATCTTGATCTAGAACTGGAGGATGAAGATGAGGAGGACCGGCTAGAGGATGAGCCAGCTGATTGTTTTACTCTGTGGCTTGAGAGAAGGGTATGAGAAGCCCTTCTGTCTTCCTTCTGTTCCAAAGAAGGCTGTTTCAGAGACTGCTCAGTGACCCCTTTGGCCGGTGCTAATTCCTCGATTTTTAGAGAGAGCGGTTGAGCAGATTTTTCTGATTCAGTTTCAAGACTCTTCTGGGTTGAGGATTCAGCTAGTGTGCTTTTCTGAACTGGAGGCAGGACATTTTCCTTGGGCACTTTCTCTGCTGGAGATTCCGCTTTGGTGTCTGCAGGACTTGACAAAGGAGACAGGCCTCCCACCGACTGGACAATATGCTGAGATATTAATAGCTCCCTGGCCTTAGCATCTGTATTAGGAGGAGATAACTGAATGAGGACAGGAGGGGCTGGGCCTTCCATGGGCTCTATTTCTTCTTCACTTTGGAGTTGTGTATTAGGTGGTGAAGATGCTTCCTTGGTAAGTAAAGGTGGGGGAGTCTCCTCCTCACTGGCAGTCTGCTCTGGCTGCAGCACAAGAGGGGCCTTCTCCAGATCTTCAGTCAATCGAGGAGGGGAAGGGGACTTTGATTTTTCCTCCAAGCCTTTTGAAGATTTTATTTCTCTTTCTTCTTCCTCAAGGGGAGAAGTTGTTTTCACCTCTTTTTCCTGCTGATGTCTGGCCAGATGACTTCTTCTAGCCTCTTCCTGGGACCTTGTAACTCTCCCTCCTCTCTCTAACCCCTCCTGTTCCTGGAATCTTATGGTTTGGGGTCTCTCATCCATCACCTCCTCTGGTTTTGCAATGGGTATCTCTTCTCCCTCTTCTTTCTTAAACTGTTTCAGGACTGGTGCATCCCTAGATTTTTGTCCCTCATCTTCTTCTTCCTCCTCTCCCTCCTCTTCTTCCTCTTCCTCTTCCTCCTCTTCTTCCTCTGTTTTCAAATTTCGATCTGCTCTGACCCTCAGGTTTCTGGAAGGTGTTTCTTGATCCTCTTCCTCCTCAACAGCCTGGCTGCACTCAGAGAGTTTAGCTGCTCTTGCCTGAAAGAAAAGATATACAATGGTTCCAAGTGTATTTGCTCACTATCAAGAGAGGAGAAAAAAGTATCTCACGAGACACACACAGGAAGGAGAAACTCAATGATATACACTTTCAGCAACCAGAAATAAGTGTGACAGTAGACAAACATGACTAACATACGCTCTTACAGGACTTAAAATAGAGTGACCAAGAGGAATAGAATAATGAAACTGCTAGTAGTTCATTTTTTAGCTTCAAGCTTTAAAAATAAATATAAACTGAATATCTAGAAAGTGTGTGGGGGGACTGACCTATTATCACTTAATGTGATTATTTTTTATCATTTTGGTATATTTAATTTTCTTCTCATCATTTATTTTCCACAGTCATAATTACAGTACACATATACTTTTGTATTCTGCTCACTTAACATCGTATCATATAGCTTTAAGGTTTTAATTGAATAATTATCTCTTTTCTAATAATGTGCTTTAGGAATATAGACCAAGCCTAACTTTTACAAGTTACTTTTATTTTCTATATATTCACTTAAAAATCTAAAGGCCAGAGCAGATCTAAATTAAAAAAAAAAAAAATGATGGGCCGGCCCCATGGCGTAGCAGTTAAATGCATGTGCTCCGCTGCTGGTGGCCCGGGTTCGGATCCCGGGTGCGCACCACCACACTGCTAGTCAGGCCATGCTGTGGTGGCGTCCCACATAAAGCAGACGAAGCTCGGCACGGATATTAGCTCAGGGCCAGTCTTCCTCAGCAGAAACAGGAGGATTGGCATGGATGTTAGCTCAGGGCTGATCTTCCTCACACACACACAAAAAAGAGAAAAAGATGATAAAGAGGAGAAAGATGACTGTATAGAAATCTAGAGAAACACCCATTCTGTAAGAGTCTGAGGAGGAAGAGGAGGAGGAGCTGTCCAAAGCACTACCCAAAGAGGTGATAGAAGCTTTAGGAGGTGTCTGGTTACCTGTCTGACCCTGGATGATCGTCTTTCTCCTTTCCTTGGTTTCTCATCATCAGATTCACCTTTCTCTTCAGAAACAGAGGAGCTTTTTCCTATCAAATGAAAGAAAATCAAGTCACACTCATAACGTGAATGTTCATTCAAGGCTGCCTTCTAAAATTCAATCATAGCATATGAGCTGGTCTATACATTATCTATATCAATTTTTTGACTTCTATGCAGAAGAAAAGACTACACACAGCCCTAAGGGTCAGGGTCTTATTGATAATTCCTGCTGTGCATGTCTGGAATATTTTTAATATCCCAAAGGCAATTCACATATTACAAATAACTCAAATAAATGTAAAATAATTACCAGTGGCTTCAAATTGTCTAGCAGGGATGTACAAATACAAAGTGCTGTTATTTCTATAAAATGTTTTGTCACTCTGAATCAAAGCTCAAGACTTCACTATGTTTAGTGTCCATTTTTTTGGACTGCCTATCGCTACCACTAGTTTTGACCAAAATATTATGACTAATATACCAGTTGTAAAACAACAATCTCACAAAATAAGTACTTAGATGAATGGTTTTCAGGGCCCTAAAGTTCCTAGAAATTATTTCAAGCCAACTGGACAGGGCCTCAGAAATGGGCCCTCTCAATTATGTTTTATATATGGAGCTCAAGGTGAGATTTTTTTTAAGGAAAAATAAGTTCTATTAAAAGAAAGCTTGAAAACCACTAATCTAGGTCATTCCAAAGAATAACTCCGTGTAAAACTGTAAAAAAATTTCACTCACATTCCATGAAGGAAGGTAACTGTGGGTAAATCAATTAAATAATTTGGGTCTCAATGTCTTGACTGAGAAAGAGGGGATGGACTGGAAGATTTCTAAGTTTCCTACCAGTATTGAACTATTACACAGAGTAGCAATGCAAATATTGATAAGAACCAGTTTAGAAAAGGGCCTAAAGATAATTATCTTCTAGACACTTACTCAGCTAGATTGGGGTCAGTTTTAATACAGTGCAAAGGGTGTAAATGATTCACAAAACCATGTTCTACACGAATAGTATTTAAACTAGTGCAGATAAGGCAGACAGTGTGAGCTCTAACCCAACGTCTTCGCTCATTTCTGTATCCCAACAATCTAAAATGAACTAGATCTTTGCTTTTGTAACTAAAAGAAGAAACTTCACTTGATTAACAGGATCTCTGAATATATACTATCTCATATCTGGGTTAGTGAATAAAAACTTGCATTATGAGTGTGTGTACAGGATCTGTGGTTAAGATATATAGTGACAGGCCAGATTCTTTAGCAAATATCTGAAGAATAATCTGTAAGAGATTAATAAATAATGTAGTGGCTGTAATAATCAATGATTTCATAACTAAATGACCTGAATAGGTTAAATTACAAAATGAGTAAAACCAAAACAAAAGACATTATTATTCATGAATTTTAGGCCAAGCTCCTTTGCAAGTATAAGGAGAAGAAACTTATTATAGTTTAACAAAAAAGGAAAAAAAGGCAGGGGGGTGTGATGAATAGGCAGAGCAGAGGATTTTTAGGGCAGTGCAAATACTCTGGATGATACTATAAGGATAGATACATGTCATTATACATTTGTCCAAACCCACAGAATGTACAACATCAAGAGTGAACTCTAAGGTATCTATGAACTTTGGGTGATTACGATGTGTGAAGGTAGGTTCACCAATTTTACGAAGTGTACCACTCTGGCGAGGGATAATGGGAGATTATAGGAGAGGCTATACACATGTGGGGGCACAGTGCATATGGGAAATCTCCATATCTTCCTCTGAATTTTGCTGTGAACCTAAAACTGCTCTAAAAAGTAACGTCATAAAAAAAAATCATTATTCAGATGCTCAAGAATTAAAAAGAAAAAAAGTAGGGGCCAGCCCGGCGGCATAATGGTTGGGTGTGCGTGCTCTGCTTTGGCAGCCCGGGGTTCACAGGTTCGGATCCGGGGCACAGACCTACGTACCACTTATCAAGCCATGCTGTGGCAGGCATCCCACATGTAAAGGAGAGGGGGATGGGCACGGATGTTAGCCCAGGGCCAATCTTCCTCAGCAACACCAGGAGGATTGGCAAGAGATGTTAGCTCAAGGCTAATCTTCCTCACCAAAAAAAAAAAAAAAAAAAGAAAAGAAAAAGAAAGAAAAAAAAAATATACACCAAAATATCAATTGTGGTTATTTTAGTTTGTAGGACTACTGGATAATCTAAAAATTTGTTTTTTCTAGTTTTGCAAATTTTCTTTAACGAATATACTACTTTTTGTAATAAGAAAACAAACATTTTTAAAAGGTTAAAAGCCTACACTCTGGAGGGAAAACCTATAGAAGAGATTCTCAGATACTTCTCAAATACTATAAACAGCTAAATTCATAGGCCTAGCCATCCCAAGTACTCGCTTTTATCACTGCAAGTTTTATATAAGAAACATTCTCTTGGTTGTTTTCTTTTCAATTTAAATACAAGAGTGATAAGCATATATTTAAAGTCATATGAAAGATGCTTTGTGGTAAATAACAGGCTTTCAATATGCACATATACGCTCTGAATAAATAAATGTGATTTTAGGGAAGGAAAAAAGGCATGTACAAAGTTGGCCACAGATAAATGTGTTAAACAGATCAAATGAGAGCTTTAGAGTTGCGGTTTTAAAATTAGATATGTACAAGCAAATAGCCTCTTTCTCCACCTATTACAAGCTGTACGCTATTCTATTAGATCATAATGTTATTTTGATATTGTAAAATGGCAGCGATAGGATTCTAGATGATTATTCCTCTGGAAGCATCTGAGTAATAAGTCATCGAAGAGGTGGGAAAAATGGACAGGGCTCTTCAGAAAGTTTTGGTCCTCACTGTTTTGCAAAAAAAGTGATAATTGGAGGGGACCCTCAGACATGAAATAAGCACTTGGTAAGCAATACAAAATATAAGGAAGAGATGAGGAATCTCGTTCTAGCTCCTTGTAAGGAGCTGATGTGATGCAGACAAGGTTCTGGGAAAAGTGACATCTATTATGAGCACATGGCCAATGAGTGTCTGAAAGCCAGATGTTAATACGTGTAGAAACTGAGCACCTTTAACAAAGAGTAGAGGTAACACGTTAACAAATGTATTTCAGGAGTTGAAAAGCAAGTCAGGATGAATGTAAGATTTCTAAGATTCCGAAGCCAGAAGCCTTCAGGAGAAAGGAAAAGGTGGCTGCTAGACAGTGTAGAGTGTATTAAAGTGAACAATGTTTAAGGGCCATATAGGAAAATAGTTTCTTCATCCTAGAAAATAAATCTCTAGGCAGAGTTTGCAGGACCCAAATAAGGTAGCTGGAGATCACAGCAAAGCCTGTGGCCAAAAGGTAGCCTTGAATATGAATAAGAAGCAGGAATTAAGAGAATGGAGACCTGGCAATGATGCCCAACCTAAATGTGACTCATGTTAGCTGTATAAGTAACTCATCCAGCATTTCTCGAGAATCTCAGCATCCAGATTTAACGTGAGAAAAAGGAATGAGGGCTACATGCCAAAGATCCTGGCTAAGATCCCACGGGGCTATACCTTTCTTAAAGAATCTGTATTCTGAATATCCATTTTTAAATGTTGTTGTATTTTTCCTCCTAAATTTCCTAGATTGAGCTCTTTTTGAAAAAATTAACTGAAGGCAACAAGGACTTTTGTATACTCAGTCATGGTTTAGAAGGGAATCCAGACAACTTCTGAGTATGGAGGGTGGATACTGACTCCCAACACTTTAGAAAAATCTGAAGAAAATGGTGGAGAGATAAGAAGTCGAGGAGAAGAATCCCACGGAGGACTTTATAAACCAATTCTTCCTTCCTGTTTGGGATTTTGTCTATAGAACATAAATGGGAGGTTGCTGGAATATAAGCCAAGGATCTTGATTAAAAATAATACTGAAAAACTATTCCTTCAGTTAGTCATTCATAAATTGAGTTGATCAACAGAACTACCAGGGGACTTAAAAAATGTAGAGTTCCAGGACTCACATTCTCTGAGATTCTTGGGGTCAGGCCCAGGAATCCACATTCTTAAAAACAGTAATGCTAAAAAAAAAAAAAAAAAAAAAATCCTCAGGTGCTACTACTGATTGGCAAAATATGTTACTAGGAACCTTCCTTTAATCAAAATCTTATTAAAGAGAGAACCCCAAAACATCCAAAGCCACAAATAAGCTGGCATCCCAATAGTTTACTGGCTTATGGTGGACTAAGACGACACACCTGAAAGAATCTAATTTCTGGGTAAACTCCAGGTATTACCACTGATCTAACTAAGCACTGCCACAACTCCAAACTACCACTCCATTTAGGACCTTGACCAAATTCTGTACCACATCTATAACGAAATTCATATTCTAGCCAAGATCAGATGTAGGAAAGTTTATGACAGAGAGTACACTGAAGAGCACATATGGCAATTATCAGCTTACTCTACAATTTACTACATTCTTCTAATTTATTTTTCACCCCTCTCTTTCCTTTTCTTTTACCTGTTATTTTCCCTCCATCAATTATAGCCATAGGCAGAGTCCTGCTGATGGCATAAAGCACTGAAGAGACTGGCTACGCTCACTCTAAACCTTTATTTGCTTTTGAAACTTTATTTCTATTTCAGGATCCATTCCTCAGTTTCATTTCAAGTTACATTTAGAACTGAGAGAGGCTTCCTTTTCTAAGAAAGAGTTCTTTTTTTTTTTTTTTTTTTTTTCAAGATTTTATTTATTTTATTTTTTCCCCCCAAAGCCCCAGTGGATAGTTGTATGTCGTAGCTGCACATCCTTCTAGTTGCTGTATGTGGGACTCGGCCCCAGGATGAACGGAGAAGTGGTGCCTCGATGCGCACCCGGGATCCGAACCCGGGCCACCAGCATCGCAGCGCGCGCACTTAACCACCAAGCCACAGGGCCGGCCTCTAAGAAAGAGTTCTTTATCAAATCATGTTCCTATCAATAATTTTCAATGGTTCCCCCATCACCTTTAGAATAAAAAAGCTCATATTCATTGGCTTGATATTCAAAGCCTTCCGCAATATTATCCCCATCTACCTTTTTAATTGTTTCTCTGACTCTTCTTGAATATGAAAGAATACTTGATGCTGGCTAGATTCGTTTACTACTTCTCCTTTAAAAATATCACCTTTGGGCCGGCTCCGTGGCTTAGCGGTTAAGTGCGCGCGCTCTGATGCTGGCGGCCCGGGTTCGGATCCCGGGAGCGCCCCGAGGCACCACTTCTCCATCCAACGCGAGGCCGAGTCCCACGTACAGCAACTAGAAGGATGTGAACCTATGACATACAACTATCTACTGGGGCTTTGGGGGGAAAAAACTGAATAAATAAAAAAAAATCTTTAAAAAAAATAAAAAATAAAAAATAAAAAAAAAATAAAAATAAAAATATCACCTTGACTCCTAGCTCTATGCCTTTGTACCTTCCAAAAAACCCTCGTCTCCTCTGTGCCAATTCAAATCCTACCTATTTGTAAGGCTCAGTTCAAGTCCTATACCTTCATGAGGCTCTTTCTAATCACTCCAGTGCTCAGAGAGCTTTTACTCTTCTGAATTCCTTTGGTACATGTGTCTGTACTATTTATATGTCACCTAAAAACATACTATCTTCTATTGTTAGTTTTACGTACAATTGTCTTCTTTCTAATAGATTTTACAATGTGCTAATTCCCCATGTATTCTAGCATGGAGATATGTATATAGAAGGAATTCAATAAATACTTTTTTTTTTTTTTTGGTGAGGAAGATCAGCCCTGAGCTAACATCCACGCCAATTCTCCTCTTTTTGCTGAGGAAGGCTAGCCCTGGGCTAACATCTGTGCCCATCTTCCTCCACTTTATATGGGATGCCACCACAGCATGGCCTGACAAGCGGGGCATCGGTGCGCGCCCAGGATCCGAACCCGGGCCGCCAGCAGCGAAGCATGCACACTTAACTGCTACACCCCGGGGCCGGCCCCAATAAATATTTTTTGACTGATTTTTATTTGAGAAGAAACACTAACAACTCATTTATAAAAGAGTTTTCCCCTTCCTCCTGGCTTTTTATAATCAGGGAAAAAAAGAGTGCTAAGGGCAAAATCCATCAATTGAGGGTCTGCTACTTTTATATTTGAGGAGAAAAGAGATCTTTAAATAAAACTTGTTTCTCTCCCACCATTAAATATCTCCTAAAAATCTATCTTCAGGAAGGAATTCTGTATTAATCAGAAGAGCTAGCAATTTTCATACATTCTAAAAATACAAAGTATGGAGTGATCACCTTCCCCATGACCACTAACATTAATAATGATTCAAAATACTTGTTAATGTACACATTGGTTTAATATAGCTACCTACCATCCACATGCCTTATATACATGTTCTCCTAAAAGTATACTGTCTTAGGTAGTTCTTAGAAGACAAAGGCTGCATTTACAGACTTTTTCTTGAGATATTATGCAAAACTGGGTGCTTAATATTTTTTATAACATGAAAAAATTAATCTTGCCTGAACCAACTCCACACACTGGGTTAGAGCTTCCTGTAATATGCTCACATAATACTCCACGCACTGCCTCGCATAGCACATAGCACACCTGTAATCAATTATGTGATAATCTGCTTAACGTCCATCTCCTCACTAGATTGTATGTTTCATTAGGGCAGAAACTTGTCTTTTTCTCTACTACACTCCTCGTGCCTAGCACATGCCTAGCATACAACAGGCACTCAATAAAAATTTGTTGAATTAATAAACTGCAGCAGATGCCCACTTGGAAGGATGATTGGATGTGCCACACGTAATATATACAATTGGTAAAGCGATGAAAAAGAGTTGAGACTGTTGCTAAATTCAGAGGGAGAAGAGGTTAAAGAAGTACAGATGAGAAGAAAAATCATACTGCCTTAAAAAACATTCAGAGGTTAACACAACATAGAGGTGAAAGCAGACTTCAAAAGGACATAATTTCCACGAAAAACAGATGTCAAATATCATTGTCACAGAATTTCCCTGGGACTTTAATGGAGGCTTACTACCTCCCCCCACCAACTACGCAGGATTGACAAAACAGCGCAGTGGGGAGGGAGATACGTACTGGGCGAATGTCTGCTGAGCTCCAGCTCTGGTCTCTCCAGGCTGCTCTGAAAGTCAGGAGGCAGCAGGGAAGCCACTCCCTCAGGATGGATCATCTCGTCCTCCGACTCAGCTGAAGCTTCTGCAAAGCACAGATTGGGTCGGGGCAGGGAGGGAGTGAAGGGCTCAGCATGTGGGAACATGTAGAGGAGTGAAGGAGGTCAGGCAAAGTCACAGATACAGAGTATATACTAAAAAGAGCATTGTACATAGAGAAAAACTCCCTAGGATTAAGCTCTACCTCATCTCAAGGGTAGCTTAATTTACTTATAACTCTTCCTGTTGGCAGGAATCCTCTTCTAACGAGATAGTCCAATTAAGTGTCTTCTTCCCTGACAAAAGGGAAATAGTAACTTACTCGGTTCCATAAACTACCAAAGCAAATAAGTAGCAATCTCAGCCTGACTTATTCCTGAAACTGCCTAGTTAAACAGGCCCATCTACACAGTGACAGGAATAAGAATGAAGAACTCCTTGTAAGAAGAGAAAGTCTGGGGTTACCTTCAAGTTCTGCAGCTTCTCGAGCTTCACGTTCCAGACGCTGCCTAAGTAGCTCCTGCTGCTTTTCCAGATACTGCTTTATGAAACTGTTCTGGCTCATTTCCTCGCCAATCTGTGCAGAGGACATGGGAAAAGAAAGACTAAGAAAGCAAACCAGGAAAATACAAGGGAGAAAATTCCATGGAGCAAAGGTCTACCCTTTATATTTGGACCTAAGAAAGATAATCAAAACGTTGGTAGGCCCTTTTCTAAGCTACTCCTATACTGAGGATCAAAATAAATAGTGCTATGATTCATAAAAGATGGCAAAGAGAGAGACTGCACATAATTTTTTACTTTAAATAATCAGTTCCCAACCAAAGAGTGATGCACTAATAACTTAAAAAGAAATCAAAATTCCTATAAAGTTATGCCTTTTTATCTAAATTTTCAGATAATCTAAAATATTATCTTGGGCCGGCCCCATGGCTTAGCGGTTAAGTGCATGCGCTCTGCTACTGGCGGCCCCAGTTCGGATTCCGGGCACGCACCAACGCACCGCTTCTGCAGCCATGCTGAGGCCGCGTCCCACATACAGCAACTAGAAGGATGTGCAACTATGACATACAAATATCTACTGGGGCTTTGGGGAAGAAAAAAAAAAAAAGGAGGAGGATTGGCAATAGATGTTAGCTCAGAGCCGGTCTTCCTCAGCAAAAAGAGGAGGATTAGCACGGTTGTTAGCTCAGGGCTGATCTCCCTCACCAAAAAAAAAAAAAAAAAAAAATTATCTAAAGATAATCTAAATTTTCCTTTAGTTAAATCTTTTAGTAATATCAAAAAATGAAAGGAAACATACTAGTTCATCTTTTGTTGATAGAAAAGATCAATCTTCAACTATCCAGGAAACATTCTGTCAAACATCTCCAAAACTCAAGTTCAGTACTTAAAAGCATGAAAGCAAGAAAACAAGAAAAGGGATGTCCATTCAGCATTTAGAGAGAGTTCTAATTCCATTTTCTTTGGATGAGAAGAAATCCTTGGTAACAATATTTAAAATCCAGGAGCTTAATCCCTTTTCCCATTTTTGTCTGAAACAGACTCTCATGTCACTTTTTCCCCTTCAGCTTTCTCTTACAAGTCTTCCCCCTGAGAACCTTCTTGCTTAGCAAGTCCTATCAGAGCTTCAGAAAAAGAAAAAAAATCTGAATAAATACTTTCTATGTTATGAGTCATCTTTCCTAAGCATGGTAAATGTTTATTTTCACCTAAAGTAGAGATGAGTCTCTTGGTACTCAATGGACATTGATGAAGTGTGGGCTGCTTGTATTAGAGAATATATGTATTTGTTGCAAAAATCCTATGTTAATAAAAGCAAAGCTTCAAAGACTAAAATGCAATGGACAAAAGGAATATAACCATAAACTGTTTAACTTTTGCAGTTTCTTATGCTTGTTAAAGTATTTCACTAAACCTCTGTAAACTGGCTAGATTATGACACTTACAGCTTAATGAGGTGATAACAAGGGAGTAGGAAGGCCCTCTTGCCACAGTATCTTGGGACTTCATCTAGGACTAGAGATGCACACCATTGCACACACAAAGATCTGGACTTTTCCTTTAAGTGCATGACACACTATAATGAGGGGATTTTAAAAGCTGAAAAGAATCTGAAGAGATCACGCAATCTAAGAATTTTAATTTTTTTAAACCGTGGAATGACTTCTTCTAAAAAAAATCTTGCACAAACTCAATATACAAAGCAGATAAAAGTAGATCCAATCTAGTTTAAGAGGAGAGTGTGAACTCCTGCTCACTTGAGAAGGCATCTTCCCTAGGAAGCCCCCAAAAGCAGCTCCACAAAACCCTGACAGAGCAGTTACAAAACTACAGATGTAGTCCAACCTTTTCTCATATTACTTACAGGGAAACTGAGGAAACCAAGGCCTCCAAAGGTTAAGTTTCTTGCCCTAAGTAACAGAGCAATTAATGATATTTAGGAGTAACAGCATAGTTAGTATTAACACTAGTAATGATAGATATTTCCAAAGGATTGAATTCTTGGAAAATCTATGTCAACACAAGAGTTCCTGATCAGCAATTATTTTCCTATACTGCTCTACTGATTGTCTACTTCATATCTTCATTCAAAGACATCAACTACTTTTCCAGAATCAATGGCAAATAAATGACTTCAGATTCCTGTACTACACTTAACTGGAGCCACATCTTTCTGCACACACCATTTCAAGTATCAGAAATTAACTAAAAGCTCCTCTGATTCTGTTCTTGAATTCCTTATTAGAATTAAACTGTCCTGGGGGCTGGCCCTGTGGCATAGTGGTTAAGTTTGTGCGCTCTGCTTTGGGGGCCCAGGGTTTGTAGGTTCGGATCCCAGGTGCAGACCTACACACCACTCATCAAGCCATGCTGTCAGGGTCCCACATGCAAAACAGAGGAAGATTGGCACAGATGTTAGCACAGGGCCAATCTCCCTCACCAAAAAAATAAAATAATTCAACTGTCCTGGCATGAGAACATCTCCAACCCAGGGAATTGAGGAAAATATTGGTGAGGAATTAAGCATCAAACATACAACATCATGTCCTTCCACGTGTCTGTGCACAGAGCCCACCCTATCTAATGAACCTTCTTTCTTACCTGGGAATTTGGCTGGAATGCAGCATGGGGTGTTGAGTGTTTCTGTAAATTTTCTAGCATTAGAGCCTGGTATAGAAAAGGGCAAAAGTCAGAAACAAAGGAAAAAAACCCCACCCCTCCCCCAATCTCTTCATTAAATGCAATGACTAACCATACACACTTAAACTGTACTCCTTTTCCAGGGATCTAAAAGCCCTTTACTAGTACTGTTCTCATTCATCTTCAGAAGACCCTTAAAGGTAGCCATGGTTACTGCTCCCAAGTGTACAGATATAAAATGCAGGCACATAGAGAAAATCAGTGACCTGACTATGTAATAAAATCAGTGACAGTGACAGAACCAGTACTACAATCCCTATTATCTTCTGCCCTTCTGACTAGTGCCCCCTTCTCAATCTGGCCATGCAGGTAAAATCACTTCAAATAGTCAAATCAGCTTCAAATACATGAAACCAACATGGGGCTGCTGATTCTGGCCTGACTGAATTACTTGGTCAGTTACCCAAGACTAGATCTACCTGAGTGAACGCCTATCGTTTCCAACGGAGTGGCACCTAGATTTATCAAATTTATGAAAATTTCAAAGATGAGGCTACAGAACAAAATGACCACAGACTCTATAAACTGTGGTCTGACCCAAACCTCACACACACAAGAAACCATCAGCTTCTGTATAGGCAACGGTCTGCCAACTTAACCCTTGAGCTAACCCAGCCCTAATCTTAACTATGCACCACGTATCCTAATTAACCCTAATTAAAACCAAGATACCATCATCTTCCCTCCGTCTACACCAAACCTATAGAGACACACAAATCCACCCGCCTACC
The DNA here is from genome assembly GCF_057802395.1 of Ceratotherium simum simum. Lineage (NCBI taxonomy): Eukaryota > Metazoa > Chordata > Mammalia > Perissodactyla > Rhinocerotidae > Ceratotherium > Ceratotherium simum. The sequence goes on along the minus strand of NC_141902.1, from coordinate 24,728,357 downwards.
TCAAGATAATCCCACCCTAATCTACTCAAACCGATTCAAACCCCCCAACGTATATCAACCTGCCTCACCTCTCTCACCAATATTCACCAAACTCTTATCCACCCAAATTGCTTCTGGACGCCCTATAAATTATACACCCCTCTAACCAAGTCCCTTCACATCAAGGCTTCTCTTCATCTCACCTCCTAATCTAACCAAGCATTTTCCCCAACCCCAATCCTATGCTTCCGGATACCAACACCAACCCCATCAACCCCTCAGCCCAACCATACCCCTAACTCCGACCCAACCCAACTCGCCCCTCTCAGGCCAGCAACGCCGGTGGTTGTAGTGGGATTTAACTCCTTCTGCAGCGCATGCGCCGAAACCACAGACACAAACAAGGAGCGGGTGGGGGAAGGAGGAAGGAGCTTAAGACACTCCGGGAGAGTAGCGCGCACCCTCCCATTTTGGGCTCGCGCCGCTGCCGTTAAGGCGGGAACCGGCGCTATCTCTATTCCAGCGCGAGCCTCCTCAACCACCGTGCGCGCGGATCCGGAGGCTCGCGCTGGCGGCCTGAGCAAGCTCGCGCTGAGCCCGGACACTGCGCCTGCGCCGCGGCAGAGACTCGTCTCTACCGGGTCCGCTCCCCTCCGACACCCCAGCAACGCCGTCTCCTCACCCCTTTGAGCCGCTTGACCAGGGCACTCTTTTGCCCGCTCTTGGCTAGGCCTCGCTGCTCCAGGGCGGCCTTCAGGTCGGTCACCCGCAGCGCCTGAAGAGGCTTCCCGTCCAGAGTCACCTCCTCCAGCTCCGCCATCTTGCGTGAGGTACTCGGGTCCGTCCCGACGGCTTCGGGCATCTTCGGTAATTTCCGCCAACGCCCTTCGAACGTACTGAGCTGACCCCGCCCACTGCCATAGTCAACCCGTCGATTACCACTCAAAACTCCCCGGGTTCCTCCGGAACTGCTCGGGTGTTTCCGTCTCCACATCGGCACCAATCGGTTCTTTCCATCCTCCCAGCCGCTCCCCCTCCCTCGCCTTGCTTTCAGAGCTCGGTTATCTTCGTCTCACCGAGACTTTGAATCGAATCTATTCGGAAACCCTCGACTCTGGCATAACCATAATCGGAGTTATTCGGCTATCTCCGGACCTAAAGCTGAGGCGCTAAGGCGCTTGGGTGTTTGGGGCTGGCCCGGGGCCGGAAGTGCGTGGGCTGCTCGGCTGGCCCTGCTTAGAGTTGTCAGGAAACATGGAAGCGGCGGCGATAGTTGGAGTCTAAGCACTGTTGTGACGGTGTGCGGGTGCCCTGTGAGAGGAAAGGGGAGGTAAGCGGGGTAGAAGTCCGTCCCTGGGCCGGGTCAGCCTCGGTGTTTCCGGGTTACTCTAGTAAGGCAATCCTCCTGCTGCCCTGCGGAAACAGCTGCCACCTCCCATGCTCTGAATCCCCGCCACTCCCATCTAAGGCTGCTCTTTGCGACCTCCGAATGCCAGGCTCCGTGGCCTCTAAAGGGACAAGTGGCAGCGCCGTGTCTTTGGACCTAGATTGTAAACTAGTTCGTAATCATTGAACTTGAGTTTGCGTGGAAGCCATGTCGCAAGACTCGGGAAAAGTTCTCCCTTTCCCCCGAATAAGAGAATCAAGTTCCTTCAGGAGGAATTGCTTTTTGTAGGGCCACTGTGAAAAAGGCAACCTCCCTGGACTGTTTTGGTACTGAACTGATGTTAATTGCTGGAGGTTCCTTTCTTTGTCGCTACAAATAGTCCAACTTGCAGCAGAAGAAACACAAACAGTAAAATAGCCATAGACAGTAGTTTCAGGTTTTCATTGTTAAAAATTCAAGTTGTGGGACTCGAAAACTATTCAGGTTGGCTGACGGCCCAATTGCATTAGTGATGCAAATCAATGTCAGAGCATCGATAGGTATCATAGTAAACATTAAGGAAAATTGTTCAAAGATATGAATTAGTCATACATCTACAGCAGTATAACACTTGTTAGTCCCTAAGCCACCGAACCAACTAGACTGTTTTTTCAGTCTTGAATCAACACGTGGCTTCTGCTGTTTTTCTTACTGTGTTATCTTATTTTGGGCAAGGCACCCTCACTTACTCTGCTCTTTAATTTTTCCTGCTGCTTTACAGGAAATAATAGGGAAGTAATGGATGTTATGAAGTTCTTGGCGTATTTCAGAGGCTCTTTGCGCATTGCAGAGAAGGCTCTTTCATCATATATGAGGTTTTTTCTTTTTTCCCCCCACTGTTGATAGCTCTGGAATGATTAGCATCTAGGCCCTGACCAGCTGTGTGTACTAGATTTAAACATGTGTACCTTTGTTCATTTTAGGGAAGAGGTGATGGACCAACATTAATCACGGTTTTTTTCTTTACTCAACCTGGAACATAGAAGTGGGCGGGAAAGAATAAGCAAGAAATGTGTTGGTTATTTTTAGATTCTTTATAAGAATGATGGAGGGAAGCAGTGGTTGGGGCGGGTTTGAAAAAGAGAGAGGAAGGTTGGCATATATGAAATAAAGTTATTCTTGGGTGACTTCTCTAAGGTAGTTGGATAATAGTCTAAAGAAGGACCCTGCTGCTTTCCTGTAAGTCAAATTGGTGAAAAGTAATTTTCTCTGTAAATGCTGATTGAGTGTGATAAGATTCTTTGTTGTTGGGAAGTTGTATTTTGGTTGCTCTATTTAGAGAGTACATAACAGTGCTTTTATGTTTCAGGATGTCACTGGAATCATCCTCCTCTTCGATGCCGCTATCCTTTCCTTCTCCCTTGCCCTCGGTACCAGACGGTATTACTAACTCTTCCCCTCCGCCAATGTCTTACATCACTTCCCAGGAGATGAAGTGTATTCTTCACTGGTTTGCCAGTTGGTCAGGCCCCCAGCGTGAACGTTTCCTACAGGACCTGGTAGCTAAGGCAGTGCCAGGAAAACTACAGCCACTGCTGGAAGGTCTGGAGCAGCTTAGTGTGTCTGGAGCAAACCGACCACCTTGTATCTTTGAGTGCCAGCTGCGTCTTTGGGATCAGTGGTTTCGAGGTTGGGCTGAGCAGGAGCGCAATGAATTTGTCAGGCAGCTGGAGGTCAGTGAGCCAGACTTCGTGGCAAAGTTTTACCAAGCAGTGGCTGCTACAGCTGGTAAAGACTGATAGGCATTAAAATCAAAGAAGATAACCATAGCTGGCGGAGCGGAGGCCACAGCTTTACAGTGAGAACTTCAAATGTGTCACTTAAAGGTCTGGGGATGGTATCCCGATCAGCTGACTGAACTCACTGACCAGTACCAGGCCTGGTTATTTCAATGTTAACAGCATATCAACTGGACTTCTAGTGTAAATGTTTTTCATCTAAGCAAATCGAGATCAGCAGTCTGCCTCCTAGCTTGCTTCTTTCCAAGCGATGTCAAACCCTCAAGAATTTAATGGCTTCTTTTGTAATTGTAACCAAAAGGAACCTACACATGATAACTCAAGCCTACTGCTGAACCCATGGGGGTGTAAAGGAAAACCCTCCTCCTCCAGAAACAGGAGAGAAGAGTAATAAAAAGCTGTGTTTTTATAGTTTAGCTGGATTCAGATTGCTGGTTTCACCACCCTTACCAGATTCTGACTTAATTATGTGACATTCAAACCACTAGCTTTCCTAGTGATGATTCAGTAAAATTATGGAAAAATCAGGAGAGGGAGATAATTGGTTACTCCACACTTTCTCCATACTGATGTTTGTTTGAATCCAAATAGCAACGACTTTTTTCTAAAGCATATACAATGTCTTTGGAGCTGGTAGCAGATGTTCCTATTCTGTAAGTTTGCTCTACAACAACATGAAAACAAGTGACACTCTTTACAGGTTAAAGGGTTTATTTTTTGTATCAAAATAAAGAATGAATCTTCAAAACCATAAGTCTCTACCTCTTTTTCATTGCAAGGCTAGTATAAAGTGGATATCCAGAGAAGGGCACTCTGTGAAAAGTAGAACTTAAGTGTAGACAATAGATCAACTTTCCATCCACTTGTCCCCCAAGCAGTAATCTCTACCCTACCCCCGTCACGCTCTGGGTAACATCACACCTCCCTTATTCCTCCAACTGGGCCCCTTGTGCCTTGGAGCTCTGGTGAATGGTAAGGGGCAGATGGTCCCACCTGAAGAGTAGCTCGTTTCTGATAGGCCACTGTTCCCAGTGCACCCACCAGGATAAGCAGCATTAGGCAGAGTCCCATGGACAGACCTAGATGGGTCATGGAGGGATTATGGTCCGAGGTAACCAGAAACCTAGGAACATAGAGATAATATTGGGCCTGGAATAATGCCCAGGCTTAGGAGGTAAAGGGCTTTACCTTTACTATAATACACAGAACTCATGACACCCTGCTGCATTCCAACAGCTAAACAGGAAATTAATAAGAGGGAATATAGAATCTGAAAGTAGGAATAAGACCAAGATGCAAGTCTTCCAGCAACTTAAGTTGTTGGAAGGAGACCTAACTTGGCAGTGAGGGAAGTGGCTTAAGGGAAGAGTTAGACTGTGGTGTTGAGGTCACTGGACATGATGCCTGGGTAGTCCTTAAGAAAGGAAGGGGGCTAGGATCCCTATGGCCTAGCCATGGGGGAACTCCATTATTGTGGGAGGGAGAGGTGGCCCAGAGTGATAGGCTTGAGGTGGTCTTGTTAGTCAGGGATCCTCGTTTTCTGAAATAATAACCCTGTCTAGGACAGTATACATATGGGTGAGTGCTTAATAAATGTAATTTCAAACATCTAGACTCCAGGAATTTGGAAGAAGTCTACCTGGAATATTATCTTACTTGCTGTATTCTGTGGTAAAGCTGGCTCCTCCATAATATACTTCTAGAGGCTGCTTCTGGAGAGTCAGGGTCAGGGTCCTGTGCAGCATACCAACCGAAGGCCCTTGGCAGCCAGGAGACTTCCACATATGCACAGTGAACACCAGGCTAGTGGTAATCGAGGGGCCGTGGAAGTAGCACCTAAGAGGACATTTGGATCTCTTAGTGGAGGGATAGTCCCAGAAGAGTCTACCTCATGAGACAGGCGCAGGCTTAGGTGTGGGATGAACACAAGTCTTCCGAGGACAGTTATGAAGTAAAGAACTTAAGCGTTCTCCCTGGCCCGTTGCATAAATCCTCAGCCTGCCCCATCCCTTTACCTGCCAGTGCCTCCTCTGCTCACCAGAGCCTTTAGGACTGCTTCAGTCAACTCGTCTCGCTCTTCCTTCCCCAGGGAGTGGGCTGGGGGCCCAGCTGATCCTAAAGCCAGCTGGAATACCAGGTCTTGGGTTGAAGGACTCAAAGGTGGGGAAGTAGCAGCATTGGTACCTTCATTAGTCTGACACAGCCGACCCCGAGGACAGAAGAGAAGACCGTGGTACCCAGGTATCTGCAAGGAAACACGGAGCAGGGTATAGTTATAGCCTCAATTGCTTGCTCAAGCCCTCCTAAAGAAACTGTACAATCTAGATCAGAGTCATGGACTCAGTGGGTACTTGGTAAAAAAAATGAGCGTTGAAACAGGGTGGATAGTACCACCGTACGAGCATTTCCACACTTCTCCTTGCCTGCATGGCATGGCTGTTTCACATGTGACACCCACCTGAATAGCCTTTCCTGGAAAGCAGGAGGCCCAGGGTGATCCCTCCACCTGCACTTTGTATGCTCCCCTCTCTGTGCATTGATGTAAGTAGCAGCGGCCAGTGAGCTCTGCTTCCTTTAGGTGTGGGATCTGAGAGGGATGCCTGATCTGGTCCCCTGGGAGCAATTGTGAAGTGAGGTTGGCAAGGAAGCAACGACTCTGGGAATGGTAGATCTCCCCGTGGGGATTCTCTGCCCCAGGTGGGACTCCATTTTCCTTCTTCCAGCATTCACTCTGAAGGGCAGGGCAGAAGGCAGAAGAGTGTTTGTCCAGATGCCGTAGAAGTTGACTCCTCTCCAGGCCCACTCAGTTTCATGCTCTGTTCTCCAGTCTACTCACCCCGTTGGCCAAGGGCTTGAACATGCGGCAGCCTTCCAGCGTGGGGTCTGAGGAGCAGCTTCCCTTGTCCAGGTGCAGGTAGTGGCAGCCCGGCCCACTGTGTGGAAGGGATGTGTGTGTGTGTGGTGTGACACGAGGATCACCGACAGCTGGACAGCCCCTCAACCACTCAGTGCACACACCTGCCAGTACAGAAGAAGTCTGAGGAGCCGGTCCCACAGGTGCTCACCAGGCCAAATTCCAGGCCAGATCCTGCTTGAGAGATAGGAAAAGAGAGAAAGAGCCCTCAGAACAAATGGAGCCCCAACCTCAGCGTCAGCTATGCTTACAGCTTCAGTTACACCTGAGCAGCAGACAATCCTCTCCAACCTCTCTCACTTCCCCCAAGCTGACCTGGGTCCTGAGGGCCCCTCTGCAGTTCCCCCTGATTTCTCACCCTGGCCCCACAACAGCTCCTCGGCAGCGCTGTGGTTGACTTGGTACCAGCCTGAGTCTTCGAAGGCAGCCAGGGTGATTGGGTCGAGTCGAGTGCGCTGGGCACCATCGAAGGTGGCAGTCATCACAGAGCCCTGGAGCAGCCGGGCCTCCCAGTGTGAAGACAACAGGCCCTGCTGGAGGAGGTGGCTGGCTGCCACCCGCTACTCCCTCCTCCTTCCACCCCCCCCCCGAGGTGTTCTCATTCTCACCTCTTCTTCCAAGGGGACGCCCAGTGAGACCCCTAGTACTCCCAAGTGTTTGGCCAGGCTGTGGCTAACAGTTGGAGTGGTGAGAAGCAGCTGTCCCCACTCGTCTCGCCTTGTCACTTGTTGCCTTGTAGAACAGTTCTCTCTGACTGACTCCAGCAAGGAGAGAAGGCAATACGAGGAGAGGAAAACTTAGGAAGGGTGAGGTAGAATCGGAAGGAAGGAGTTCATGAGACAGTAGTGATCCCCTCTGGTTGACCTGGTAGGAAGACCTCTCCCTCATTCTGTCCTTTACCGCTGGGTCCTGAGGGGCAATCCCGCCACTTCTTGAAGAGCTGTCCAGAGAAACCCAGGGCATGGAGCAATTCATGTAGCGTAGCCTAAGGGCAAATGGCGCAGTGAGGGGGACTGGATTTGCAGCGGGACTGACCAGCCCCTCTGCCCAATCAGCTCTTCTTAGAGCTCAAGGCACCTTCTATTCCATCCTAGGTTTTTCCACTTCATGGGAAGCTGGGTGACCTGCCCCCCTGCCCAACCTGTTTGCTTCTTCCCATTCATCATGCAGCAGTCACCATGACGATGTCACTGTGGCTGAGGCTGGGGCTGGTGAGATGCTGGGCACAGTAGACAACGGTACCAGCAAGGGGCCTGTCTTCTGAGTCCAGCTGGCAGCAGGCAGCATAGGCTATGATAGAGGGCTGAGGATGGGCCAGGACAAGGTGGGGGCGGAAAGGAGGGAAGAGAGGTAACACGGAAGAAATCTTCCTGAAAGAAGAGGCCCAGGGAACTCAGCAGGGGTGGGACCGAGGGATGGCTTGGGGGGTTTTTAGCCCTGACCCAAACTTCATCAGCATGCCTCAAGTTACCCCAAATAAGCACAATTTAATAAAAACTGCTTTTTTGCTCCCTACCCCTTCCCGTGATATTTAAGGTCAAGAGAGGCAGAGCAGGGCAAAGGGATCCCATTTGAACCTCACCTCTCGGTGGCACTTGGAAGTGTGGGCAACCCGCACATACAGGAGGAAATCAGTGTTTGGGACCCCAGGCCCATCTGGTTGGACCAGTTGTGGGGGACCCTGCTCTGGCCACAAGGCATAACCATGGAGATGGGCATCAGGGATCTGGCGGGGAGTGAAATGTAGCATCTAGCTTAGCAGACGGGCTGGGAGATAGGGCAAAAGGACACTGGGTACGAGGAGTGAGGGCAGAGAGTCTCTATCTTTAATCTGCCTTAGTCTCATCTAGGCAGCTGGCTGGAATAAGGGGTCCTCCCCCAACCCAAGTCTCTGATTTAATAAATTGCCAGGGGGAGAGGGGGTTTAGGAATCTGCTTTATCAGGAAGCACGTTAAGTAACTCAGATGCTGGTGGTCGTGGAGAGGTCTAGGCAGCCTCCCCAAGAGGATCCCCAAATCTGAGTAGTTTCTCTCACCTTCGCCCCTAGGCAACTCTCTCCTTTGTACCCGGGGTTCAAGAGGCTGCACCTGCCAAGAACGAATATCTGTGGGTGAGCTGGAGACATTTCTGGGGACCCCTGAAGAGGGACTGTACACATTCCCAATGACATGAACTCACCTGCGGTAGTTTGGGGTATCTGGGTCTCCCCAGACAGCGTGGCAGTACTGTGCAGGGTCTCGACTCAGAAGCAGAGGGCCTCGCACTGGAGGGACTTAACGAGACCAGAAGTCAGTTTCACCTCAACGTCTTAGAGTTCCCGTTCCCCTTCTGTGGTGTCTTCCTCCCTGGCCCTCTGCTCCTCAGCCCTCCCTAACTCCTGTTCCCCCACTCACCTGCTAGGACACCCTGGAGGCGCTGAGCAGCCTCTCTCACTGCGGCCAGGGCTCGGGATCGCCCTCTCATCCCGTCTCCCTCAGGATCCCAAGCTCCATCTGATACAGGATCTCCTATATAGCAGATTTGGATTCGGAGGGGTTGAGGATCCAGGGAGCCAGGGAGGGTGAGGGAGGAAGAGCGGAAGTTTGGGGGAAGTTGGGAGAAAGAGGGCCTGAGAAGGCTGACAGACTTCTGTGTCTCATCATGTAGACATCTGCTCGTGGCAGCCCCCAGGAGCAGCAGCAGCAGCAACATTTTCCTTCCAGGGTCTCTCCAGAGCCTGCCCTGGATCCTTCTTCGGCTCCCTTCACCTTGCCTTCTTACTTCTGCCTTTCCTCCTTACCACCTCTCTCTATATCCCTCCAACACTCGTGCTTTTGTTTTCAAGATTTGAGTGTTGTTGACTAAATCTACAGTTCCTGCCAGGAGGTCGGATGTGAACCACAAGGGCCAAAGCTTTCTCCCTGGGGGGCAGAGATGGGGAGCTGGGGGAGGGGCAGTATTATTCCCGAGGCCTCAACTGACCTTCCCCAAGAGGAGCCTGCCCTGTCCACGGAGGAACTCTCCTAACCCTCTTCCATCTCTCATCTTCACCCCCATGCTGTTGTGAGTGGACAACCTTGGAACCTTCCCAGAACTAAAATATTGGTGTTCACATAATGGTGTGTGTGTGGGGGGCATTCCTTACTTTATAGGTGCCTGGAGGTGAGCAAACAGGGCTTCTGCACTTCACTAGCCTCGTATCGGCGCTGGGTGGACTCTGAACTGCCAGAGGCATCTCCAGCATCTGGGTTGGGCACTTCTTAGGTGCGCAACAAACACTTGTTGGTTGACTGACACTTCTGTGAGAGGCTGTTGTGTTAGCTCTGTGAGGCTTCACAGAAGCCACTTACAGCCTTGCTGTGGAAGGAAAGCAAACTCTTAAAATGGACACTAATAGAAGATGCTCAAAGACGTTCTCACTGAACTCTTGGAACTCCCTTTGTCTTCTTTGCTCACGCCGTGCTTTCGCATCCTGTTTCCCTGCCTGGAAACCCCTCCTTCCCTGCCGGCCTCTCGCTAACTCCTACCTTCCCTGTGATTACTCTGGGAAGCCTTTTTTAACACCTCCTGCCCACATTCCACACCTGCCTGTGCGGAGGGGCCTCTCCCGCTCCTAACACAACACTTATCGTCCTCTATTGTAGTTGTTGGCTTAGTGGCTCTCCCTCCACATCCTGAACTCCTCCAGGGTGAGCTGCTTCCTGGCTGGCTGTGTCCACAGCACTAGGCACAGCCCAGCAGGCCAGTTTGGGGATGAAGGGAGAGAACCCAACCCCATCACTGAACTTTGGAAGAGGCAGGTCAGGGGTGAAGTGACGTAAGGGGGCGATAAAGCCAATTAGTGACAGACAAGGACTAGAGCCTAGAGACGGGCTGCTGACTTCCTAGGAGGGTGGATTTTATACTTTTACCTTCCAGAGCTGTGGCTGGAACTACTGATTACAAGGAAGACATCCAAATTGGGGCCAAACCAACCCTGCTGCTTTCTATCTATGTCACTTTGGCCAAGTGCCTCAGTTTTCCCATTTGCAAAATGGAGATGATTGTACTTACCTGACAGGGTTGTTATGAGGAGCAAGTGAATATCTGTGAAGTGCCAGGAACAGTGTGGTTCATGGTACATACTAGGTAGAGAGGACACATTCTACAGACACTTGAACTCAGTGGAGAGCTAGTCTGTTCTTATCAACATGTGCACAAATCTTCAGGGGACTCTTGTTCTTTTTCTAAGACAAACCCAGTCATTTTCTCCACGCGTCGGCAGCCTTTTTTCCTCCTGGCTTGGCCCGCCCACTGTGGGAACAAAACGTCCTGGTCAGGATTCGTGTGATGGATTCCAGTCTGTCTCTCTCCAGGTTTTCTGGCCGGTGCCTGCAGCCGCTCCTGATGCTTTGCTGCCCCCTTGTGGCCATACTGAGCTAGGGCGAGCCCCTGCTGGGGGAGGGGCTCATTCTAATTTCACACATGCGCGCGGAACTTCGTACCTTGTGTTTCTCGTATGCCAATACCTCTCTCCCGCCTTTGCCTAGCAAATTCTACCTCATCTTTCAAGATCCAGCTGAGGGGTTATCTGCCTGCTGAGACTTTTCTTTACTTAAGTTTGCGCGCTTAAGTTTGCATATCCTCTGTTCTCTAGCAGCGTTTCTTTCACATCTTTGAAGTAGCATTTATTATACTCTCCTGACTTTTGTTTTTGTGCTGGTTTCCCTGCTAGACTGTGGGCAGGGGCTGAGCCTGGGGCTGAGTCGGTGAGTATTTTCATCTCTGCCTCTTTATGTTTTTGTTTTCGGTGAGAAGATTGGCCCTGAGCTAATATCTGTGCCATTCCTCCTCTATTTGTATATGGGCCGCCATCACAGCATGGCTTGATGAGTGGTGTGTTATGTGATCCGAACCCGTGATCGGGCGGAACCTGTGAACCCTGGAGCGCGCAAACTTAACCACTGTGCCACTGGGCTGGCCCCCATCTCTGCCTCTTTAAAGAGGTATGAAGTAGGTACCAGGGACGATGGAGGTAGAAGATGAAAGTGAGGAAAAAGAAGGGACTTAGGGAGAGAGGGTGAGACTAGCAGTCATTTTATTGGCACTTCCTTTGTGCCCAGACATTGTGCCCAGCGCTTTAGACTCATGTGATCCTTTTGGCAACCTTAGGAGGTAGGTATTATTATTGTCCCAATTCTACAACCGAGGCACAGCAAAACCAGGCAGCGTGGGCAGGTGGTAGATGTGGGATTTGAACTCATGTAGTTAGGCTCCGGGGCTTTAACCCACCACACAGTGGTGCTTCTCAAGTGCACTGCATGGAGGAACAAGAAAGTTGTGATGAGAGGAACATGGTGGGAAAGATGAGGGGAGGATGAAGGCGACAAGAGAGGATGGGGTTAGAGAGGAGAATGGAGGTTAGAGAGGATGGGGGTGGAAGTGAGAAAGGGCCTGGAGGCAGGACGTGAGATAGGGATAAGGAGAGAGGAGGCTGTGAGGAAGGGGTGGAGATGAACGAGAGGGTGTGGGACGTGGGATGTGGAGAGAGGACGAGGCTGACCAGAGCAGTCCTCCTAGGTGGTGTCATCATCTGTGTGGGCACTCCATCCAGCCTGATGACTTCTCAGTTCCTTCCCCTCTCATCTCGAACATTCTTCTCCATTCCACCTTAGCAAGCCACTCCCAGGGTCATACGGGAGCCTTATCATCACCAGAAACTGCAGCACCTATGAAATAACTGAATCAAACATCCCGCTCTCTGATATGATCTCCTTTCCTTATGGTTTGTTTGCTCAAGTCGCCTCGCTGCAGCTGTTCTGCGAGTTCATTGAAGAACCACTGGCCCTTCTTGTCTTTTCATCTCTCCTTACCGGCCTGAGGTTCCAGGCTCACCACTAAACCCCTCCTTTGCAAGTGCCTTCAACTCCCCTTCCCAGTCTATCCTGCCCATCCCACCTCCCTGGGGAAGCCTCAAGCCCAGATGAACCCAACATTTGTCTCCTTTACACTTGCTCCCGAGCAGCTAGGGGCCTGCTGAAGGAAATCACCCGGGAGGACAGACTGTTGTCACTCTGAACTGTCATCATCGACTTCAAATGGGCACCCCAAGTCAAAAATCTGAGCAATCAGCTCTTGCACTCGCAGCAACCAAGATTTTACTGAGAGACCCTCAAGCCGCCTCCTCAGAGCCTCCTGCCCAGTCACTGCAGTCACTTCTTCCACGGTGAAGGGAGAAGCCAGCCTCACCCACTACCAACCTGTCTGCGTGTGAAGGGAGAAGCCAGCCTCACCCACTACCAACCTGTCTGCGTTTGTGTCTGTGTCGGCTGCCCTCCCTCCCTCCCTCTCTCCCTCTCTCTCTTTCTCTCTCTCTCTCATTAGGAGAGGACACGTCCTCCTTTGGAAAGTGTTCTTCCCACTGATGCTCTAGATCCCATCGGGCAAGATCTGGCCTCAGCCCCTCTCTGACCTGAGCTCTGCCCCTTGGTCTAGTCTGCCCCGCACCCCAGCCTCTGTCAGTGACCAGGAAGGACCTGCCTGGGGCCTTTGCAAACACTTCTCTCTCTGCTGGGAACCTCCGCTTTTTGACAGACTGACTCCGACTCACCTTTTAGATCTGCTTATATGTTCCTTCCTCAAAGAAGCCCTTCCTGACCCTCACACTTGAATCAGGTGCCCTTGTTACTCTCTGTTGGTCACCCCTGTCCTTTTGCCACACAGCACTGCCCAAAATTTAGAATTATGTATTTGTCTGTGGTATTACGTTTGTCTGTCCCCCGCGTGAATCAGTAAGCCCCGCAAGGGTAGGGACTGTCCTCCTCCTTTATCCTGTAGCTCCCATAACGAGCAAAGTGTCTGGCCTGGAGTAGGTATTATTAAGTATTTTTTTTTAGCAAATGAATGAATGAATGAGTGTGGTGAGAAGGCAGGAGGGAGGGGAGGGAGGAGGAAGGGTGAGGACGGGAGATGGAAGGCGAGGAGAATGGATGGTTAGTGAGGGGAGAGGATGGTAATGAGCACAGTGTGCAAACGTGAGGTGAGGGATGGAGGGGAGAAGCGGTGAGGGGAGGATCGGGCAGCAGGGGTCTTTGCGCTGGGCCTGAGTAAGGCTTCCAGACCCGAGTGGGCTTCCCAGGAGCGCTGTCTCCTGGCCACGCCAGCCAGCGAGGTTTGAAGGCAGAGCCGGTGGGCGGGGCTAGACTTTATCTTGGGGCGCAGCCCTAACCTCAGATGGTGACAGAGCTCAGCCAGCAGGGGTTTTGCAAACCGTCCCGATTGCAGCAGGATGGCTGTCTCACTCGGGATGGCGGGTGGGGCCTGGGCTTATCTCCCGAGGACAGTCCTGACCTCAGATAGTGACAAGGCGGGCGCTCGCGGGCGTTTTGCAAACCGTCCCGATTGCAGCAGGGTTGGATGGCCTGGCCAGGGGTGACAGTGCTAGCACTGTCCTGGGGGACCACAGGGGTTTGGAGAATTTGGGGCGTCGGGGTGAAGCTTGGCTCGTGGGGCTTGTGGGATTCATTCTATGTACGGCTCGCCTCTACCTACCTCAGATCTCTGTTTCTAAGAGGAGGGAGGCTGCACTCTGCCGGCGGGTCCCTCCCTGCTAGGAAGCCTTCCTTTTCCCAAGTCCCAGGACCCTTCCGCTGCTCCCTAAAGTCAGAATGAATGGCCAGTTGCAGCCTTTTCCTCTGAAAATACCCACAGGGTAGCCTCGGGGATTTCTCATGCACCATGAAAGCTTATCTGAGGCCAGGCCAGGTTGGACCATTCCCACTTTGGAGTAGCCCAGGCTGAGTCCTGAGAGGAGAGGTCTGTCTGCTGGGAGCTAGCAAGGGTGCCGGGAAGTGACTGGCCTGTTGAGGAGGAGGTACAGGGCCCTTAGCCAGCCCTGGCTATTGTTGCTTCAGCATCTCCTATGCAGCCCCCTCCACCCCATAGTCCCCTCATTGGCTTGGGGCAGGGTAGGGGATGGAGGTGAAGAGGCCCCTTTCCACCCCCACAACCCCAACCGGGATCTTGCAACACTGGGATGGGGGCCCTGGGGGCCCAAGAGTGTGGCAATCATTGGGGGCGGGGGGGAGGTGTGCACGGAGTGGGGGACCGGCTTTCACAAGCGGCCACCGTGCCGACTGACCTTGGCAAACTCACCTTGGGCGGCTTCCTCCCTTCCGTGGTGTCTCCAAACAGCCTTCCTTCTTGTCTGCTTCCCTGGGGCCCAAGATCCTGTCTCTCAGCTCAGGACTCTTGTGCTGGTCCCCAGTTTTGCTCATGAAGGAAAAGTGGGCCCGAGCTGTGGATTCTAGAACACTAGGAATGCATGTGTGCTGTTTGGACCTTGACTTGCTGGTTTTCCAAAGTGATGGTGTCCCCAGGCCTGGCGCCTTTCCCCAGGCAGGGGTGGGGCTACTTCCCTGCGTGGGGCTCCTTCCCTCTGCCATCTCCTCTCCCTGCAGTGCAGCGCACTGGGAGGAGGGGTTGTGGTGGGAAGACTGCTCTCCCTCCCACCCCAGCTTCCTAGGGCCCGGCCCCCGACAGAGGGAATGAGAAGAGTCCTTTGCCACTGTTCTGGAGGAGGGAGGTGTTTGTCATGCTTATTCTTCTCCTCCTCCTCTCCATCCAGACAGCCTCATCTGGCTTCCTTTCTTTTTGTTGATCCCCCAGACTCCTTAGGGCTCTGCATTGCTCCCCCCTCGGCTCACCCTTGCCCCCAGTTTGGCACATCTGCCGCCTCCTCGAAATTTTGTAGGTTTCAACCTCCTCAGAGAGGACTTCCTTGACATCCCCAGCTAAAATACCCTCCCTTCCTGCTTGTTTATTCGGTTTCCCTGATGGGTGGATTCAAGTGGGGTAACTGGTGACTTTAATGAAGGTGCTTTATAGAGTTGGGAAGGAACAGGATTAAGGGAAAGTGGCAGGGAGTGGTGAAGTGGGGCAGGTGGCCATCACCATCCCGGGCCTTAAGGGCAGGAATCCCGTGAGAGGAGAGTACCTGTCCTGTCCAGGACGGGTTGGGGGATAAGCACCCAGCTTCACTCCCCTACTGCCTTCCCCTGGAACACGGCAGGATGACCAATGGTAGAGGGGATCTGGAGGGGCAGAGGAAGACCCCAGTGTGCTTGCTTGTTGCCTTTTTCTTCCTACCCCTTCAGCTAAGAGCTGGGTTTGTCTCGGTCACCACAGTGTTCTCAGCACCTCGCAAGGGCCTGGCGGAAGCAAGATGCTCAACAGATACTTGTTGAATATGTTGCTTTGGCCCAAACCACTTAAGGTCGGGTTAAAAGCCTCATCCAGAAAATGTGACCTCTGGCTACCTGTCGCCTCCCTGGGATGTGATCTGCCACAGAGGATAGGGGTGTGCTCGCCACCCTGCGTCATGGGGGACCAAGCATGCTCTTCTGGAACAGTGGGGCCGTGGCTCTTCTCCAGACCTGGAGCTGGGCACCTGCCCGAGGAGCCTGCGGGGAGGTGGGGGCTGGCAGGAGACACAGTTCAGAGCTGTGGGAAAGAAGCTTGAAAATAAGTCAAGGGGCAGTGGTCTTGAGCTGAGAGGAGGAAATCCGGAGGTTGAGTCACTTACCATGTTCTGTACAAACCCCCCTTATGCAACCCATCCCCTGGGCTGAAAGGAAGGTGTGGGATTCTCCCAGGCATCCACAGACTGGCACCTCCCCCTTCCAAACTCTGGCAGCCCAGGCAGGTGAGGGAATAAACCATCTAGTGAGGTTCAGATCTGTCTGCCCAAACCAGACCTGGGGCAGGGGGATCCAGGGCACAGATGTAGGAGAGATGACGCCTGAGAGACATGGAGGCAGAGGCAGGCAGGCATGGTGCACACGGATGCCCAAGATGTGGGAAGGCTGTGACACTGGGGATGTGGAGACAGGAGAGGGAGAGAGAGGCCTGGGAGGATCCAGACCCCAGTCTCTCTCCCTCTCAGAAAGTTATTCCTTGAAGTCTTTCCCAGCGTTGGCCCACAAGTCATTGGTGGCCTAGGAGAGACTCTAACCAGCCCGTATGGTGTACTATGTCTCTGACTCTGTTGGCAATTCCTGATTATTTATTGAACAAGATTCGTGTGCACCCGCCTGCCTCTGAGGGGGGGGTGTGAGCACCGAGTTGAGAGACAGGTGCCGGGTGTGAGACAGCAAAGGGCCTGAGTGAGCTTCAGGAGAATGTCTCACCGGCTCTGGCCCTCCAGGGCTTTATCTATCAAATGTGGCTCACACTATCTTGCTCGTCTGAGGGCGAGCCCACTAGATGATCTCTTGAGGTCGCTTTCAGCCCCTCTTGACATCTGTGATTTTAGGGAGCTAATTTTGGTCCTGCCTCAAACCAATCGCGTCCCTCCCCCTCTCTGAGGCCTCAGTTTCCTCACTTGCCAAACGAGAAGTTTAGATGAGATCTCTGAGGTCTTTTCAGCCCTCTAAAATTGGAATAACAACAACTATGCCTGCTTACACAGGCCGGGCCCTGTTTACCTATGAACATAACAGCACTGTGAGGCAGGTGCTCTTTCGCCTCCCATTTTGCAGATGAGGAACCTGAGGCACGGAGAGGAGTAACTGGCCCGAGGTCACACAGCTAGTACATAGCAGAGGGAGAGTCAAACCGAAGCTCTCAAGCACTGAACTCTGGTGTCCCTCAGACTAGAGTTCTATGGAAAGGTCAGTGCTTTGAACGTGGGGGTTCACTGGCACAGGTGGTTGTCATCCTCCTCATGATCAGTTTTCTCATTCCCCAGCCCCAGGGGATGAGGGACAAAGATGGGGGCGAGTGCGTGGGAGCCATGGGGGGATATCAGTCTGGTGGACTAAAGCTGAGGAACTGGAGAGAAGGGATCGAGTCCTGGATCAAGAGCTAAGGGACCATAAATATGGCAGAGCCATCTAGAATTTTCCCTTGGTCACCTGGGGCAGGAGCTCCCAGACTTATACCTCAAGGTAAGAGAGCAGGGCTAGGGTCAGCAGGCCTGGCATAGAGGACTGGGTGGTGCTGGGGTCTCCCTGCAAGCCACAGAGCTCCGTCAGGAGAGTATCTAGAGGCCACTCCAGGTCCTGTGGGAGGTGGGGGTGGGGTTGCCTTCAGTGTCCAGAAGGACAGAGTGGGCCGGGGAAGAGGGGAAGAGGGGGAGAGAAGAGCAGAGTGACAGACACCAGCCTGGCCATGTGGTGTGTTGGTGGAGAGCTGTGGGCAGCATGTCTGCTGAATATTTGGGAATATTCCTGAATACTCATTTGGGCATGGAATCAATAAGTATGCACACCTAGCCACATGCATTCCCCACCCTTGGAGTCCCCCATGCCACACATGCAAACACACACACACACACACACACACACACACACACACACACAGGCCCAGTGTACAGCCCCAGCACTGAGTCATGGTGCAATTTTATTCAGCCACAGAACCATCACGCTGGGGCCTGCCCTCCTCCCTTGCCACCCGCTGCCGTTTGTCCATGTCTGTGTCTCAGGCTCGGCCTGTGAGGGGCTCTAGGACCCCAGCAGGGTGGGAGTTCCCACGGTCAAACTGGGCCACGGGGCTGGTGCCCACAGTCTGCCAGCCGGGCTTAGCTGCAGCCCCCAACGCCCTTGATGAGGTTGGCGGCCTCAGGGATCTGGCGGAAGAGGTTGCGAAGGGTGTCCAGCTCCTGGGTCAGCTGTTCCACGCGGCTGCGGAGCCGCTCATTCTCTGCCATGTACTCCAGCACCTTCTGCTGCGTCTCCAGAATGCGCCTCTTGGCCTTGTCCCGGCTCTTGCGCACAGCGATGTTGTTCCGCTCCCGCCGCAGCCGGTACTCCAGGCTGTCCTTGTTCACCGCCTTCTTGCCCTTGTGCGAGGGGCCGGCTGGGGAGGGCGCTTTGAGGAGGGGGCTGCAGGGCGGCGCAGCAGCGGCCAAAGGGGCCTGGAAAGGAAGACACAGAGGGAAGAGGTGACAGCTGGGCGGCAAGCAGAGTGGAGGCAGGGCGGGAGTCCCAGCAGCCGGAGCACTCTTGGGCATCAAAGGGATATGGGGTTCAGAGCAGGCTCCTGGCTCCCAGTCAGGACAGCCAGTGCCCTGCCAGATGCAGAGGGTCCTCTGCTCTGACTCAAACTCCTGTCATGTTCCCACACTCTCTGAGGACACTTTCTTTCAATCTATCTTGAGTCTCCAGTTCTACGATCAGCAGGCATTTCTTCTTCTAGAAGCAGGAGGCAGAGAAACAAGAGGAGTGCAGCAAGCTGGTGGGGGGCCAGAGGTCAGGGCAGGTCAGCTGGCCACAAGGGCTGCAGACATGTTGGGTTCCAGCCACATGGTGAGGTTTGGGGTGGGAGTGAATTCACAGAGAAGCAAAGAGGGGTCGTGGTTCGGTGGTGAGCACGGAGGGCTGTGGGGAGGGTAATTTCGCTGAGCAACACCAAACACAGACCCGTTAGGTAAGCAGGGAGCTCAGAGATTCCCCACCCAGAGGGGCATCTCTGCAGCCCCGGGCTGGCAGGAGGAGAATTGACCTGTTCTTACCTTGAGGACACGCAGGGGCTGGCTGGGTGCCGCCAGGGCCGGGGGCAGGTGCATGGCCGTCTGCCCACAGTGCGCCACTTGGTACTGCAGAGGATTGTAGCCGCCGCGGCTGGCCCCTCGACTGCCCTCTGGCCCCCGAGGCTCCTCCTTCACGGCCACAGCCCTGGGGTCGTAGTTCCCTGGGCTGCTGTAGATGCCAGGCCCCAGCGCCTTCCTGTCAGGGCCGAAGGTATGTGGGGGGTAGGCGAAGGGCCGCGGGTCAGGCGGCAGGTAGTGGGGGAAGGCAGGGGTTCCGGAGCCCTTAAGGCCTCGGGCCTCAGGTGCAGGCTTCACAGCGAAGAGGTCGGAGAGGAGCTGCTCCTCCCCAGACTCGATGTAGGCGGAGAGGTCGATGGAGGCCTCATGCTCACACATGTCCCCCAGCTCCCCAGGCCCTGCTCGGCCCCCTGAGAACTCGAGTGGCTGCTGGCCAGCCCGGGGCTCACACTCGTAGTAGGTCCCGTGGGACATGCCGGCCCGCCCCCTGGGCTCCCCGCCCCCGCCGCTGTGCTCTTGGGGCACGCTTTGGGATGCTCGGCCTGCCCTGTCTCGATCTCCCCCTGCCCTAGATCTGCTCTAGATCTGCCCTCTCCGATCTCCTCTGTCACCCACTCCTGTGTGGCCTCTCTCCTCCCTCCTCTGCTGTTTCCTTTTCCTTCCTCTGTAGTCAATGCTTCTTTTCTCTTCCCTTTTTTCCCCTCTCTCCCTGGGCTGACTCAGGGAGGGGCAGGGTGTACCCCGGAGGAAGGGATGCAGGCCTTAGAGCAATGGGGCCCCGGGCCTATTTAGCAGTTGGGGGCACTCTGTGGTCAGGGTCCCAGCCCGGGTTCTGAGATGCCCAGGAGCTGATGCTTCTGGGAATGCCTCCCCCTCCCGTTGAGTCCAGGGGATTCCAGAGTCCTCGCTGAGGGCAACACCTCACTCTGAGTGTCCTCCTCCCTCTGACTTCCAGAAAGTTCTGTGCAGAATGAGGTGCCAAGTCAGAATGAACAGAGAACACCCTCTTCCAGTGCCGACCCCCAGCCTGATCTGAGCTCCTCCTTTGACACGCCTCCCTCTGGGTCCCCCGCAGTGCGGGGCTCCACCTACCCCCAGGGGCAGCGAGTTCCTTTTGTAGCCCCACCTCCAAGGGCATTCTCCTGGGTGCAGGCCAGGGATGTTGTTTGGGGGGTTTAGGAAGCAGTGAAGGTTCTGGGACCAAGCTCTACAAGGGGGCCTGTACCATGGTGCAGAGCATGCTCATTTGCTCAGTTTTTGCACAGGGCCTGTGCAATAGCCCAAACCCTCACATGTTTCCAGCCCTGGCCAGCTCTAGCAGTCTGGCACTGTCCCTGACTGCCTGGGCCTGGCTGGGGTGCCTGGTCAGGTCTTGGGCCCTGTGCCCCAGGCCCGGGAAGCCTGCTGCCCCAGGAACCGACAGCTGCACTCCTCTGGTGGCCCCAGTGCCTCCCTCTTCCAGCTGCCCTGCACTGCTAGAGCCTCAGGCTGGCACTCTGCCCTGCTCTGGTCCTGAGGCTCTGCCCCATTTCCTGTGCCCTGGGCCGCAGGGCTCAGGCGCTCTGCAGCTTGGTTTGCTGTCTTTCCTTCTGCACGGCCGTTCTCTGACCTCGATGCGTGTCTCTTGGTCCACTTCCCCTTGTGAGGCTTGAGAAGCCTTCTCTTTTGTCATCATCTCTTCCTGAGGCTTTGTTTCAGGGTCTCCAGGAGAAGCCCAGGGTTCACTCTGTACTTTTGCTCTCCTGCTGGGCCCCCTCCCTCCTTCCCTTTTCTTTTTCCTCTGGGAAGCCCCACTCCCTCCTGCCAGAGGCACCAGCTGTGGCTCTGATTTCACCTGTTGAATTTCATTTACAAAAGGAACTCGAGGTCCAGTGTAAAGGACAGGACACATAGAAATGTGTCGTTGGCTCTTTTATCACCAGCAAATGCTGTGAGGGCCCTGCGGAGGCCAGAATGTTTTATAAGTCGGGTACGCCAAGGCCAGGCCCCAGCCGGGCAGATGCAGAGGGGATATGTGCGGCGTTGAACGCTAAAATAAAGTCTGCAAGCGTAGACAGGGCCGCCTACAAGTCAGACTAGTTAGCATCCTCCTTCCTCCCTTCCTTCCCACCCCTACACCTACCCCAAGAGCTCTCTTCGCGGGGCTTGAGCTACTTTCTCTGAAAGCCCTGACGTGACGTGGGGACATCTGCGTGCATGCCTGAGACGGGTCTCAGGAACCAGATGGGGAGATTTCTACCTTCTCCTCATTTCGAAGGACCCTGTGGCAAACAGGTACCAGAGCTGAGCTACTTGTGTGGCGGCAGTGCCTCTTTTGACCACCAGGTGGCAATATTGGTCCAAAATTCAGGCCCTGAGGGGCTGCCATGGTCAGGAATCAGGTGGACGGCAGAGGGCAGCCTCCCACAGCCCTGGCCCGGGCAAGGCAAGGCTGGGCCTCCATGGAGGAGGAAGAAGAAACATGGCCAGCATGGGGGCTTGCGGTGCAGTTACACGGAGAGTGGGCAGGTTGAGAGCACTGGGGCCAGGGCCTTGTCTCAGTGAGGAGAAATTTTATCCCCTCCTCAACTTTGAAATAGTGATGATGGTTAAGGCCTGGCATTTTCTGGTGTTATGCTTCTCCAATCATTGAAACATACTTTTCCATGCTGACCATTTCCCTGTGCGTTAAATTGGAAGGTAAGCAAAAGAGACGGTATTTTTACCCCTACCTTATACACGAGGAAACCAGGCTGAGCTGCCCAAGGTCATACAAGGATGCGTTGATCTTGGGGAAAAGGGCAGTGCCCTAGTTCTTGAAACCTCCAGGCAAGAGGGGCTAGGGAGAGGGGGAGCTGTGTGACTCAGAGAGCCTTCTGTGCCCTCAGTCACCCCCCCAACCCCCCCGCGGGGGACGGGGAGACTGCGTGGACAGTGATGCGGCGCTGGAGGAAGCAGGGAGGTGTGCAAATAGAGCCGGCAGGAAATGAGAAAGCTCGGCCATGGAGATAAGGGATCTCGGTCCCTCATCTCCAGGCTGGTGGCTGACGTTGCTGGCGCACTGACATCAGTGTTTCCCAGTAACCGAGGAGTGGAGAGTGTGGCTGGGCCAGCGGCGGGGCTCTGGATGTCGGGGGCAGGAGAGGAGGGGGCACTGGACAGGAAGCGGGTGGGGAGGGCAGTGCCAGTCCAGGGCTGGGGGAGTGTTGGGGATTCAGGAGCGGAAAGAAGCCCTCCCTGGTCAGCAGGATCCTCTTCTCCAGGCCACTGCTGTTGCTACTGTTTGCATGAACTGGAACAATGCCTGCGTATTATCTTAGTGACTTTGGGACAGGCCTCAGTTCAAACACCACCTCCTTCACCAAGACTTTCCAACAGGGAGGGGGTGAGCATGGTGGTGAAGTATCAGAACTGGGGTCAAATCCCGCCTCTGTCACTTACCTGCTGGGTGACCTTGGGCAAGTTACTTAATCTTACATGTAAAATGGCGGTAGTAATGCCTACTTTGTCCTGTCGTTGAATTAAACTTTGAATAAGATAATGTATGGAAAGCAATTGGTCTCAGTAAATGTTCAGTCTCCTTCCGCCCTTCCTCTAACCGCCCCTTGTGGTTTATCTGTGTCTCCTACACAGAAACACTCTCTGCAGCCTCTTCTGAGGCCTCCATTTGACAAGCGTTTTTTTTCATACATGTATTTTTGACTTTTTTGTGTGTGTGTCAGGAAGATTGGCCCTGAGCTAACATCTGTTGTGAGTCTTCCTCTTTTTTCTTTTTTGGTGAGGAAGATTGGCCCTGAGTGAACATCTGTGCCAATCTTCCTCTATTTTGTTTGTGGGTCACTGCCACAGCATGGCTTGATGAGAAGTGTTGGTCCGTGCTGGGAATCCAAACCTGTGAACCTGGGCGGCTGAAACGGAGTGTGCCAAACTTAACCACTATGCCACCAGGCTGGCCTTGACAAGCGTTTTTGAGCACGTAGGTACCAGGCACTGGGCAGGCTCTGGAGATCAGGCAGTTCAGCCCCACCTGCAGCAGCTCACAGCCCAGCTGGAGTGGATGGTCAGTGATGCTGTGAAGTGCACACTTATTTACCACAGGCCTTCTTGCCGTCTTTCCCCCGTAAACTACTCCCTCCCTGAAGGTAGGGTCAGATACATTTTTTGGACCTCTTCAGCTATGGTCACCATGTTGCCTGAATTAAAATTAAGGACAGGTGGATTGATACAAATGAGTATGCTTATGGAGACAATGGCACAAAATATTTGGAGTCTGTGATGATTTGGAAAATTCAGGGATAAGTTTGCTATTCTTACAGCATATAGCAAAATCCTTGGACACGTGGTTATAAAAAGATGTGTTGTGTGACTTTATTAATAAATGAATGCTTAAGCAGCTATGATTTCAGCCTCCAAAAGGCTCCCAAATTCCCTAAGTTCTGAGCATCTGAATTCCTAGCATTAAAGTGACTGACAGGGTTAAGTCAGGGTAAAGGCCCAGGTTAAAAATAAATGCATGTTGCCCAGGAGGAAACCCATATTTGCCCATTTGACCAGGTTGAAAAGATCAGCAAGTGTCACCTTACAGAGAGAGGGAGGGGCCCCAGGGACAAGTGTCTCCAGGGAGTGAGAGGGGAATGGGGAGAGAGGGCTGGACTTGCCGGAATGAGGCCACATGGAGGAGACCTCAGGCAGCCCAGGGATAGGAAAGTGTGTGTTGGGGGAGAGGGGTCCCAAACTGTGGACGTGGGGTAGAGAAGGGCCTCCTGCACAGGACTAGCTCTGCCCAGTTCTGCCCTTGCTGTTTTGGGACAACCTTGGATTGGGGGATTGAGGAACACTTTGAGATTAGGTTCAACTCTTCTTTTTTTCTCTCTAAAAGTGCTAAATAGATGAAGTGACTTGCCCAAGGACACACAGCTGTTCAGTGGCTGACCTGGGACTCAGAGTCAAGTGTCTGTTCCCCTGTGAATGGCGAGCCTCCAGCCTTGGTCTAGAAGAACGCCCGTCACAAAGCAAGAGGGTTGGGGCCGGGCCAGGACGGGACTGGAGGCATCTTGCCTGCCTGTGTCCTCACAGTGTCCCAGTTGGTGGAGGGTGATGTCTTAACACCCCTTCTGTCATGTCTGTCAGCGGTGCTGGCTCTGGAATGATGCCGTCCCAGGACAGGCGGCCCGGAGGGCTGCCCACACAGGAGGGACTCCAAGCAAGGCCTGGGGCTAATCCCTTCAACTTCCTCCAGCGATTACCCCAAAGCACCAGGCCAGACTTGTCCCTCCCTTAACTACTTCCTCCTTTGTCCTCCTAGTCTTCCACCTAGAGATCTTCCTCCTGAAGGCTCTGTACAGCTGTGTGGATCCCCCTGCCTCCCCTCCCTGGCCCTCCCATCAAGCCGTGTCGACCCAGCTTGGCACTCTCCTAAGTCCCCTTCTGGGTCTTTCCACAGACTCAGCCCCTCCCTTCCTTTCTCATTCAGCTGTGGCTGTCCTGGTGCCAGCAGCCTTTGCTGATGGGCCTTGGGGACCACCTCTGCCTCCACCTCCCTCCACTCAGCTTGATGCTGCCTCCTGGTTGCCTAGGTCCCCACCTTGGGGAGTGACGAGTTTTCTGCTTCCCAGCTAGTTTGCAGGCTCTCAGCACAGAGCGGGAACTCACTAACACTTCGTGACTTCACAGAAGAAATGAGAGCAAGTTTTTGGTTCAAAACAAAAGGGAGCTGTTTGAAGTGCTATCACTGGGTCCCTGGGACAGAGGGAGGGCCCTGAGGAATGCCATCCTGGAAGGAACCTGGCAACCAAAGACCTCCTGAGGGCGACCGGAAATGCCTGGCAACTCTGTCTCAGGTCATTGAATTATCAACACCACCAACTTCATTTCCATTTTAAATTTTATTACATTAAAAGAAAAAAACAAAAGCCCTCCACAAAACAAACTAAAAAACCCCCCTAAATCCTAAACCAAAGACAGAGATTATTATCCAGGTAGAACTAACCCCCTCCCCCCCAAAACAACCGTACATTAAAAAAATCCAAAAGAAATAGAAACGCCAGCTTCAAAAATATTTATCCAAAAAGTAAGGCATTCACTTTACTAAAAAACAATAATGGAAGGAAGGAATGAGTTTGGAGGAATGAGAAGAGGGAACAAGTGGATGGTCCCCTGAGCCTTCAGGGGCCAGCCCCAGCTTGCCTGGAGTCCACTCTGAAGGGACCATAAGGTAGACCAAACCAGCATCTCACCAGCGCGGGATCAGGTGTCGGGGCCGGAAGCTGGGAGGCCGGAGCTAGCGGTCCTGGAGGGCTCTCTCATTTTCCAGTTTAAGCGGACAGGATGGCTCGGCTTTGGGATAAATTAGTCCTTAGCGCAGCAGGTGAGGCAGGGAGGCTGCAAGGCCCAGGGCAAACACTGGGCCGTCCTCCGGAGCACAGGGAAAGGCAGCCTCTGCCTGTGGGAGGGCCAGAGGTCCACACACGTGAACGACCGAGAGCCTCCAAAGGGGGTGGCTTCTGCTCCTGCCCTGGGGGCTGTCCAAAGACAGGACAGTGGTGGGGCCAGAAAGAGGAGGGGTTATCTGAGGGGGAGGGGGAGGAACTGGCCTTCAGAATACACTTTCTCCCCCAGTAGAACCCGAGGTTATGGGATGGGTGCCTCTGGGGGGTGGGAAAGCTCCCTCCCGGGAAGGCTTTTTATACCATGTTTGTCCTGAGGGTTAGAAATAAGGGAATATTTTTAGGTCCATTTCTTGGATGGGAGGCGACGTCAGGCTGATTTGGCTCTAGTTTCAGGCCTGAAGGGCTGGGGGAGACTTCACACGGGGTGGAGGGTCGAGAGAGGAGGGAAAGGGCAAGAGGGTCTGCCGGCAGTGCTGGCTGCGTGGGGTGTGGTGGGGGCTTAGCTGCAGGGATAACAGGGTGACTGCTCCCTCCGGTGCGGGTGCAGAGGGAGGGGAGCTGAGCTGCTTTGTCATCAGGAGAGAAATGTCCACTACATTGAAAATAAGAAGGTTTTCTGGCTGCAGGAAGCTTGGCACCGAGGTGGGGGCAGGATGCAAGTGGCAGGGGCATAGCTGGGTCTCTGCAGTCTGAGCCGCTCCCCATCTGCTCCACAGGCCCGGCTTGGAGCTAGGAGGAGGGGGCAGTTCTCCTGCTATTGGTCCTTAGCTCAGGGGAGAGGTGGCCTCCTGACAGGAACCTTCCTCTGGACAGGGAGCCCAGGCTGGGGTGGGTGGAAGTATGGCAGGGTGGGGTGGGGAAGAGGGCAGAGGGAAGCATCGCCTCTAATCTCTTGGGTCTCTCCAGCTGACTTTTAATGGTGACAGATTTGCTTGAGTCTGTCCCTCCCCAACCAACTCGCTGTTGCTGCCTCTTCTCTGGAGCTGAGGCTCCCTTGGGCTCAGGAGCGGGGAGGGCAGGCAGTACTGAACTCAGGTTCCTGAGGAGGCAACTGAGGGTGTGGGCCTGGGGGGAGGGCCTGGAGGGCGCCCCTGCAGTTCCACTCTCCTCTAAAGCTCCAGCGTGGGCAGCCCTCTGCACACAGGCCCTGGGGGCGAGAGGCCGGTTCTTTGGGTACAAATGTCAGTGTCTTTGTTTATAGTTTCTCACCACCCACACCCAGGTCCTGCCCCTGCTTGACAGAAGCAGAGGGGTGTGTGTGTGTGTGTGTAGGGGGGACCCAGGCAGGGAAGGAGGGCAGAGAGGGGGATGAAGGAGGGAGGAGGCAGCTGAGAGGGGCTGGTGGTCCTCAGGGCTGGGGCTGCTCCACTGAGTCCTTGCCCTTGGAGGCAGTGGGTTGGCAGATGGGCTGCCGCTGCTCCTCCATGTCCTCTTGTATCTCTTTTGTCCCCGAGCCCCCCTCCGCCTCGGGGTACACAACCACACACAGCTTCTGGCTCACCAGGGTTAGCAAGTCTGTGGGAGGAGGTCACAGAATCCCGGTCAGTGCTGAGCATGCCACCAACCCGGCTGACCAGGCCCTGGCCCTTCCCAGGTCTCCTGCCTGTAGAAGATTCCCTTTCCTGGAGACGCCACCTCCCCTGCCTCCTGGCTCTCAGGGCCTGTTTGCGGGCTGCCCCTTTCCATCAGGGCCCCCGTCTTCCCCCTTCCCCATGCCCACTGACCACCAATGCCAGGCTCTCCCCTGCTCTCCACCCAGCCCAGGCAGCTCCTGCAGGATGGCTCTCAAGTTGCCTGTGCTTGCAGGTCTAAGGTCTGTGTGGAAACGTCAGCCCTTCTCCTCCCCTCAGAGGTCTCTGGCAAGGTGCCTGCCCCTGACTCCTCCAGAGCTCTGTGGACCAGCCTAGGCCTCCTGGTCCTGGTGGGGCTCCCCCGCCAGACTGCTGACCACTCTATCCCAGACCAGGAGGCCCTCTCACCACCCAGAGCCTTCAACTCACCAATGAAGTTGTTGAAACACCTGGGCTTGTGTTGCCAGTAAACACCCAGGAAATACACGGGCACTCCTGTCAGCATGATGGCCAGGCCGATGCCACACACCACGGGCTCCGACCACAGGCTGAAGACCAGCAGGAAGGCCCAGAACAGCAAGTAGATGATGGGGAACAGCAAGTTGATCTGTGGAGCAGAGGCACTGTTAGTTGTGTAGACCCCTTGGCCCTCAGGATCAGGGCATCCTCCCTCTTCTTCACCCATAGGGAAGCATCTTTGAGGGCAAAGGCTGGCCTTCCCTCAGCTCTGTGGCTCCCACACCCTGAGCCCTGATAGGGCAAGGCTATGTCAACAAATGTTGGTGAACTTGGGCAGTTGAACCAGAAGGGGCGGGGGACTAGGGAGAGGGCGACCCTCATTGCCCATCTCCTCCCTCCCGGGCAGGATCAAACAAGGCCTCATCATCCATGCCGTGTGCCTGTGGCAGCCAGAGAAGCCCATGGGGATTGATAAGCTTGCCAGTATGTTGGCATATACCTGCTGAGGTCCCAGGGTGGAGGAGTGGTGGAGAAATGAGTGAGGGGCAAGAAGGAAAGGACCTGGGTCAGTCAGACTCCCTGCACCTTGCCCACTTCTAGGCAGGGCCCTCCTCTGGGCACAACGTGGCGAATATCCATCCCTGTCACAGGGATCAGCCTCAGTTTGTTTCTCTCAAGCAATGTGAGAAGATAATTCTGCCAAGACCTGAGGAATCAGGAAACCTAGCACAGAATAAGGCAGCTCAGGGCCTTGACTCTACTTCAGAAGGAAGCATCAAGGCTATGGGCTTCATCCCTTCTGGTTGACAACAGGTGGGAGTTCCCAGTGGAGTCTTCTTCAAGACTCTCGATTCAGCTGCCTTTCTCCTCCTTGTCCTCTCCTCTCAGAGGGTGTGAACGTGGTGGGGAGATGGGGTTATTCTACCTCCTCTTTCCTCCGGCAGGCTTTCTAAGAGTGGTAGGAAAGTGCCCGTGGAAAACAGAGATTTGGAGAGCCCTCGATTCTTCAGCTGGAAGAATCTTCTAGAAGTATCTACTCTCTTCTGTTTCCAAAATAGGATTATTCAAATAGCTCAGGGCTATACTCTAGTCTTCTAATTTGCAGGAGAACCCATAGCACTCTAGCATATTTTGTTTTGAGCAATCTCATCCATTCCCATCACAGAGTTATTTTTTGTAGCAATCAGTAAGTTGACTGGGTACTCTACTATGTGTAGGGCTACAGGAGTTTGAAAAGGTGGCTCATGGAGGGCTGGAGTGGATTGGGAAGCTTCAAGGAAGAGGCGATGCTTGAGGCCCATGTGGGATAGAATTCGGATAGGTAGATGAGAGGAGGAAGCTTATTCTGGGATGGAGACATAGCACAATGAACCCAGCTCTCTGAGGGACAGGAAGAAGACTGGCCAAACTAGAGGGTCCAGGGAGATGCCAGAGAGATAAGGTAGCTGGAGTTTAAGACAGAGTCTTGGGGCTGGCTCGGTGGCATAGTGGTTAAGTTCACGTGCTCCGCTTCAGCAGCCCGGGGTTCACGGGTTCGGATCCCGGGAGTGGACCTATGCACTGCTTATCAAGGCATGCTGTGGCAGGCGTCCCACGTATAAAGTAGAGGAAGATGGGCACAGATGTTATCCCAGGGCCCATCTTCCTCAGCAAAAAGAGGAGAATTGGCAACAAATGTTAGCTCAGGGCTAATCTTCCTCACCAAAAAAAAAAAAAAAAGACAGAGTCTTATGAAACAAAGGAATGATGTGATGAAAGTATTATTTAATTTAACTTATTCCTCCAGCTGCAATTTGCTCTGGTCCTGTCCCTAGTGGAGAATGGAAGTGACTGCCCCCTTCACACACGGCCCTTGTTGCCCAAAGGGTCTGCTCCCATCATAGAGACGATGACCTCTGGCCAGCAGCTGAGAACAAGGAACTTAAAAATCTGATCTGTACCTAGAACCAGCAGGGGCGGGGGAGGGGACCCTAAGGGAGGTTCTCGCACCTTGATGGGGCGGGGCATGTTGGGCTTCTTCCAGCGAAGCACTATCTGTCCAGCAACTGTGACCCCGTAGAAGAGGTAGTTGATGAAGCCCACGTAGTTGATGAGCGTGTACATGTCGCTGGTGACCAGCATCAGGAGGGTGGAGATGCACTGTGGGGAGGAGAGAAGCTCATCAGCGATCAGAAAGGTATTCAGAGACAGGAGGAGCTGTTCCCAGGCCAGGGAGCTGTTCTCTGGATGTCTCAAAATGGAGACTCCACAGCCTCCCCTGGTAACCCAGGGCGTTGCTAACACCTTCATTGCCAGGAAGTTTTTCTCATTGCAGGGGTGATAATCAAAATATTTGACCACTGGTATGGCATGGGCCATACTGGCTGCAAACACCTGGATTAGTCACACTGGTGGCACCTGGCTCTACGTCAGCCCCACTCTCGTTTGTATTTCTCCCTTGATTGTAGCTCAAGCTAATTTCAGTTTTTGTTTTTTTTTTAATTTAATTTATTTATTTTTTCCCCCAAAGCCCCAGTAGATAGTTGTATGTCATAGCTGCACATCCTTCTAGTTGATGTATGTGGGATGCGGCCTCAGCATGGCCAGAGAAGCGGTATGTTGGTGCACGCCCGGGATCCGAACCCGGGCCGCCAGCAGCGGAGTGCGCGCACTTAACCGCTAAGCCACGGGGCCGGCCCCTAATTTCAGTTTTTATCCCTTAGGGAAGATGGTTAACTGCAGATTAAGGCTTTATTCTTGCCCTCATCCTCTCTCCTGGCTGAGTCATCAAATTTATTTTTCCTCCTTCCTTTTCTTTCTTTTTTTAAAAAATATCATTAACAGTTATATAGCACTTACTAGGTGCCAGGCCCTATTCTTAGCATTCTACAAATACTAACTCACTCAACCCTCCTAACACCCCTGTGACGTTTTCTTGATAGGGTCCACTTTCCAATTTCAAAATCATCTCAGAGGCTCTCGCGGAACGCTTTGCTTCCTCTGCTAATTTGTTAAGGCCAATAGAAGGTTCAGTTCTCCTGTGAGATCTGATGTGAAAATAATCAAGGCGATTTTAAGGGATGAATAAGCCAGATTCTTACTGTACTTGCCTTGCAGTCATAGTACTGCACAAATGGCTCAAGCTGAAAAGAAGTTTGTGGCCCACTAGGAGTACTGAGTCTTCTTCAGTCGCCTTCACAACTAACCAATCAAAATGACCTTCATCCTGTATCCGAACGTTCTGAAATTCCTCTAATGTTGTCCAATGAATGCCCTTGACTTCTGAGAGCTCTACCATCCTAGTCTAACTGCTTCTCTGGTGGACCAAAGTCATTTTCTATGTTTTATTCAGGATCTAGAAGGAAAAAAAAAGTGACTCAAAAGACTCAGTGGGGACAGGTCTTTGCTCCTTCTTTTTGCTTTCTCTAAATGATTCTACCCTGGGGTCATTCTACCCCCATCTCATGTTTCTTTTTCTCCATTTTCAGTTTACCAGTCTTCCTTTCTTTATGATTTTCCTTATTTGGCGTGCCCTTAACACTGAATTTGTTTCAGTGTTGTTTCCCAAGAGACTGGCAGAGCCTGCTCAGGCAAGAAGATCCATGGGGATGGGGGGTGGGGTGGGTGTGGTGATCAGCCAGGAGCAGAGTCCTAAAGCTGCAACCCTGGGACAACGGGTGCAGGGAAACCGAGAAAGCATAAGTTTCCTTGTGAGGTTGTAGAACCTTAAGGCAGCCACTTTGGTCTGACCCAAAAGGATGGAAGAATGGAAATGAGCCAGGCTGAGATCCTTAAGGTGTTTCAGGATTCGAGGTCTTTCCTTGCTAAATCTCGATATTAATAAAGCCCATGTACACCACTTGCCAGATTATCTAAGACCCAGTGAAATCTAGGAGCAGAGCAGAAGGGTGACGGGGCACGTGTGGGAAGTGTGAACTCCCAGCTCAGACAAGCACCAAGAGGGAGGAGTGTGCAGGGCTGGCAGAAAGAGAGGCCCTTACTGTGAAGAGCAAGGCTGGGATCGGGGTGCAGCGCTTCACATGGATCATGGCCAATACGCTGGGAAGGTGGCCCTCCCTGGCTCCAGCAAAGAATAGCCTGGCAGAGAGAAAAGCAGGTCAGCCTGGGATGGCCCACCGGCCACCCAAGGAAGCTCCCTCCCAGCCTGGCTCCCTCTTCCACGCCCACCTTCTGCCCACACAGGAGCATCTGCCCTCCACCCAGATACCCGCCTTCTCGTGCACACCTTCCAGCCCACTAGTCACAGGACCCACGTTCACGAGTGCAGGTGCAGGCAGACCAGAGGCAGCCAGTGGAGAAGTGGATGGATCCTGGGTGCCTGGAGACCTTCAGTGTGGTCTGGGTTGTAACCTCAGGTCTGGCCTGGGGTTACTGATGATTGTGCCCCCATTCTGTGGGTCTCTTGCAATGCCTAGAATGTGGCAGAAGCAGCCTCTCTCCTTTGCCTGAGGCCTTAATCCCTTAAAAATGTGCCTCCCCCATCCTCAAGGGATATAGGTTCTTTGAGACACGGGACTGACCTGTACAAGAAAAGCCTTAAAAATACTCATATCCTAGTCAGGAGGTAGTTGCCTCTGCGGAGGTGGACCAGACGGGGACCTGTGGGAACTTGGGGGATGTGTGGAAATGTTCTCTATCATGTTTTGGGTGGTGGTCACATGGTTGTCTCAATTGTCAAAACTCATCAATCTGAACACTTAGGATCTGTGTATTTTATTGTATGTAAATTATATCTAAAAATTTATATCCTCAAGCTACTTATTCTATTTCCAAAAAGCCATCCTAAACAAATGAACGGAGAGTTAGTGAAAGGTGTACATACAAAGATATTCTGATGATACAAAAAGATTGGAAATATCCTAAATGCCTAAAAGTGGCAGACTGATTACATAAACTGTGGTATATCCATGAGATGGAATATTATGCAGCCATAATAATGTCTTTGAAAAAAAATTAATTATATGAGAATATGCTCAAAATATAACATTAAATGAAAAAAGCAAGATAGAAAGCTGTATGAATCCATACAGTATGATTCCAATCAATTTAAAAATTATTTACAGGCATGTAAAAACATACATTAAAATACCAACTGATTATCTCTGGGTAGTGGGATTATGAGTAATTTAAATTTTCTTCCTTAGGCTTTAAAGCAAAATTTTAAAAATTCTAAAATAGACAGAAAATTCATAATCAGAATAAAAATTATTTTTTAATTTAAAAAAATTAAAATTTTTATTTTGAGATAATCGTAGATTCACATGCAGTTGTAAGAAATAATACAGAGCGATCCAGTGTATCCTTTACCCAGTTTCTCACATTGGTAACATATTGCAAAACTGTAGTACAACATCATGAACAGAATATTAATGTTTAAAAGTCACTTTTGAAAAGAGAAATTTTAACATAAAAAGCAGCCCTTCTTCCCCTTTTCTCTCCTGAGAGAAAAGAGAATACTATAAACTGCTAGGAGTCATTTACATATTAGTGTGAATTACATCACTTCTTCTTTTTTCTAGGATTTTGTAGGGAAAGGAGCATGTCAGGGGTAAGAGGAAGGGGATAGTGTAATGGGGACAGGAAGGCACTTACTTTGTAATCTGTGAATGGGGAAGAGTGGAGCTAACAGCGGCAGCTCATCAGAAGGGTGGGAGTCGATTATGGCCCCAAGTACCCATGAGCACCACCACCAGTTGGCATCATCAACTACCTAGGCGAGTGTCTCTAGTTTCATGCAGCCACATGGCATCCTCTACAGTGCAGCCTCATGCATCCAACTGAGCCCCAGGTGCTCTGTGGGCCTCATCATGCACATAGCCAGGGTCCCGCATTCACATCCCTTCTCCACATGCAGCCAGGACCAAGTGTAATTGTCCAGGCCCAACAGCATTTGCAAGTGTCAAATTCACAAGAGACAATTCTTGCGCGGATAGCCAACAACGAAAGAGACAACGACATTAAGCATGACACACATCCACACATACTCCTACTCCTCATAAGGATCATCCTCTCCATAACCCAAAATGCAAAAAAGTGAGAGAGAGAAAGAGAGAAGGAGGGAAGAAGGTGGAAGAAAGGAAGGAACTGGAAGATGAGCAGAGGAGGCCTGGTGGGTGAACTGTGTCTCTGAATCAGAGGCTGAACACACCATGGCCACCATCTCCTGCATGCACACACAGCTATACTGCATGCATGCAGACCACTGCTTGGCCTGCCCAAGGGACAAACCCCACTCTAAAGTGACTCTAGCCAGTCACTGTCCTCCAATAGATCCCAGAGAGCCTCATGGGTCACTGCTCTTCCACTGCTCGCCCTCGGCTGGGGCCTCCAGGTGGCCACTGCTCCTGTGTAACACGCACATAAGGTTGCTGTGGGTGAGTGTTGTAGGGTCCTGGGATACAGAGGACACCCACTCCCTCTTTCCTGCCCTGGGTCCTGAAAACATGGCACTTCTTTGTCATTTCACAGGAACTCCTTCCTGATGTAATGGTGGCTTTGGAAGCAGCTAAACTCAGAGACTCACTTCTTTTGCTGTATCTTTCAAGTGCCCTGGGGGCAGGAGGACTTTCTAAGAACCCTGGGAGGACCCCTTGAAACACATCAATGGAAATCACCCAATATCTGCTGGCCTCAACAGCCCATTCTGGAGACAGCAAGAAGGGTCACCAGGGAGGGGCCAGATTCCTGGATGTGTGGAGGCAGGAGGAGACTTCTGGGCCCACTCATGCTTCTGGTTTCCCTGAGAGTTTTGGGTGTGGGACGTGGCTTTGGACAAATGCTTTCCTTCCGCTCCTGCCCCCCTCTCTCACATCACATCCTCCACTCAAGTCTCATGAGTGGCCCCTGGAAGACCTCCCACAGCTGCCTGTCTATTGAGCAGGGAGGAGCCCGCTCCTGTAGGGTGCTCAGAGATGATGCTGTTCCACCTGCAGTCTGCTCCCAGAACTTTTATGGGAGGCCAGTCAGAGGCCCCAGGCACAAGTCCCTCCTGTCCCTTTCAGAGGGGTTCCTTTCTAGCCAGCACAGTCTGTTTCCAGGCAAATGGAAAAGGGGCTTTGGGGCTGCAGCTGAGACTGCCCTGCTGCCAACCAGCCCGGGACCTGGGAATGCGTCAGGCAACCTGGGGCCTCCTCAGCTCTCTGCTCCTATGGAAATGAAGTGGGACGGGGCTTCTCGCCACTACATGTGAAGCCACACACATCGTAGGTAACCACGTGAGCAGCACACACCCCTCTGTGTCCACACCGACACATGCACGCCCTCACATGAGCACTCACCTCCTGCGAGGTCACCACCCAGATGCCCACACAGACCCCGGCTGACGGAGACAAGCCCCCCACATATACACAGAGCAGTATGCACAGCAGAGTGGGCCCTGGCCAGGGAAGGGCACAGACAGCACTCACCGGGAGGAGGTGAAAAGAGACCCATTGACTCCTCCAAATGTGGACAGGGCAACGGAAATGGGCATGATCCAGGCCATGACCCCTAGGAGCTTCTCTCCGAAAGTCTGGGAGATAAAACAAGGGGGTGAGCGGAAAAGGAGAGGTTACGACTCCCCACCTGCACGTCCCTGCTGGGAATGTTCCCTCCCATCCCCAAACTTGCTGTGTCTCTCTGGCCAAGCTCCTGGAGAGGACGGATGGCTACTGGCCCCTCCTGCACCACAACCGCCCACAGTGATGACTACACAGTGGGGATTCAGAAAGTGTTTTGTGCTAATTAACCAAAGGAGACAGTGTAGGGGGTAATAATAATAATAATAATGAACTAACATTTGTTATCCTTGATTTATGGATGAGGAAATTGAGGCACGAAGCGATTAAGTAGCTTGCCTAAGATCACACACCCAGGAAGTGGAGGGCCAGGGCTGGAAGCCAGCTGTGGGAGTCGAGGTCTCATGTGCATTGTACCCTTTCCCTGCACAGTGAGGGGCACAGGCTGCTGAGCCAGGCAGGTTGGGGCTCAAATCTTAGCCCAACATTTGGAGTTTTGAGACCCTGAGCCAGGTTCTTAATTTTTGACCCTCAGTTTTCCCATCTCTAAAATAGACATAAATGCTAATTCATAGGGTGAGAATTTCTAAATTCATAGAAACAGATAATATTAGGGGGAAAATGATAAGAACAAGCCACCATGTAGGCTGAGAAAGAAAACATGGTGAAGCTCTAGACTAGTCTTCATGTACTGAAGGAATATAAAAGTCAGGGGCCAGTCTTTTCCATATACTCTGGGCCAAGTACACACTCAGTTTATAGCCCATTACAGGGGAGAGGGTGTTTAGAATAGCCATCCTGCTGGGGAAGGCTGGTGGTCATGGGAATAGGCTGCCAGGGGACTCTGGAGCCTGTTTCTTTACAGTCTTCAGAGGTAAGACAAGTGATGACACTGTTTGGCAGGGTGACATCCTGGCCCAGTTGAAGCCAGGTGAGGGAGCAGCTTAGCTCCCAGGTCTCTCCCAGATGTCAAGGACCCCCGTGCCTTGGACCTGCATGATCTCCTTCCCCAAAGGGCACATACCACTCCTACTTCCCAATCGCTCACTGGCACACACTTTTCCCTGATGAGGGAAGGAGCCAGATTGGTGATTTCCAGAGGAGGAAATGGAGGTAGAGAGAAATGATGCGTCTTGTGCAATATTATGCCTTTCTGAGGAGGAGCCTGTCTCCTTTACATGATCATCGCATTTGAAGTGTTCTAGATTAGGAGTCAGCAAAGCTTTTCTGTAAAGGGTCAGACAGTAAATATTTCGGCTTTGTGGGCCATGCGGTCTCTGTGGTAATGATCAGTCCTGCCGTTGTAGCTGTTCTAGGTGCCACCCAGCTGCCAGTTTGCTCCTGGGCACCTGAAGGTGTGGTTTCCACCCTGAGGACTTGGGAGGACTTCCGATCCCACAAATCCATGGATCAGGGAAAAGTGAGTGGGGCTAAGCAGGCAGGTCTAGGTCAACATTCCTGGTTTGAGGGACTGCGGGTGGATTTCTTACCACAGCGACTGCGTTTGATGCCAGCAGCTCCTGGGGGGACATTGCGGTGACATAAGCGACATTGGCAAAGACATACACAAATGTGACCAGTGGGATGGAGATGAAGATGGCTCTGGGAAGGTTCCTGTAGAGGGAGAGGAGGTGAGAGAGGGAAGGCCTGGCACCGGGGACCACCAGCCTGGTCGTGAGGTCCAGGGAGGGCCTTCTGTCTTTCTGCACAAAGCTGACCTTGCAGCTTTCCGTGGTGCTCCCTCTCTGGGGGGATGGATTTTGTCTCACTATGGGCAGGATAATTTAAAGGAAATGAAACAGCTCAGATGGGAAATATGCTCCACATCTGTTGATCCTTCCTGAACAGACTCTCCACAATGCGCCCTGCCCCCTGTCTCAAACACAGACTGGCCTGTCCCAAACAGGTGAGTAAGATGCCCGGAAACCTCTCAGGCCGCATTTCATGCTCTAAGGCAGGGCTGTTATCTCAGCACCATTTCCAGCTTTTAACCTGCTTCGGGACAATCACTGGATCATTTTTCTCCTCCTGGCAGGGTGGGTGGCAAATGGTCTAATTTCCTGGGAAGTGAACTATTTCTTCAGGATAAACCAAGTCATGGTCAGAATGGGGGCAGGGGGAGAAGTGGCCAGTGGACACCAGGCTCCCTCTCTCTTGTAGCAAGTGCTGTGGCCTTTCAAGGGATAGAGGAAGAGCTGGGCTATTTCAACTCACTTGTAGGGATCAACAAGTTCCTCAGTCACGTAATTAAGAAAGTTCCAGCCTCCGTAGGCAAAGGAGCCCTGAAGGAAAGCCAGTGCGATGAGGCCGATGTTGGGTTCTCGGAAATTTGCAAATGCGTTCTTTGGCTCCAGCCAGAAGTATTCTCCTGTGGACACAGGGGCAGGAGGCTGCTCAGAGAGACGAGGCAGAGGCCCGGCAGCCGCTGGCCTGCCTGGTCCCGTCTCTGCCCCTCCCTGCAGCAAGGACCCAGCTCTTTGTCTTGTCTCCAGTGAACCCCATGTATTGGAGAAGTAGGACCAAAAGGAACAGGGAAATACAGGTCCAGGACCTCCCCAAACCTGGTAACCTTGAGTCCAAATGGGGGTTCAGGTTCAAGGCACAGTCTGAATGTTCCTCTTTTAAAAGGCAACATTACTTAGAAGGAAAGGCCTGGGGGGGCACGGGACAGGGCAGGGTAAGTTGGAGCTGGCTTGCTGAGATTTGGAGACACAGGGTTAGGGCCACTGGCAGGCTCCTGACCACCTTCCCGAATATCTAAGTTTGTACATTTTCACGAAGAAAGCATCAAGAACAAACGCTCAAACATAAGCTTCCATAATGCTGTTTTTGTTCAAGCTTGTTCTGCTTTCTTTGTCAGTATCCTCCTGTCTCTTTCTAAGGTGTGTGTATGGTCTCCCTTTTCATGGTGTCGATTATCTGTGAACAAAGAGCTTTTAGACTGCCTTCCCAGCCCTGAGCACAGTGTCCTGCACACAGTGGGCCCTCAAGAAAGGCTGCTGACTCAGGGAGGTCGTAATGAGATGCAGATTAACTGCCCATACTTTATTTATTCATCTGTAATCCGGCATTTGGACAGGAAATAAGGGCATTAGAGTGATTAGGAGAGAGCACTAGGACCATATCAGGAGGGACTCACTATCTTTGAAAAGATAGCACAGTGATTTCCTTAAGTCTAAATTCCTGAAAAGAATATGACCTGCTAAAGAACTTAATCCAACAGATTAAAATAATCAGGCACATTATATAGCAGAAACTTAATTGTTTCCTGGAGT
Source organism: Ceratotherium simum simum (assembly GCF_057802395.1). Lineage (NCBI taxonomy): Eukaryota > Metazoa > Chordata > Mammalia > Perissodactyla > Rhinocerotidae > Ceratotherium > Ceratotherium simum. The sequence continues at coordinate 24,690,624 of NC_141902.1, read as the reverse complement.
AAAAATCCAGGCAGTTCACACTGCCTTCAGCGCTTGTGGCCAGGTGGGAGGTCTCCCTGTTTGTCATCTGACTTTCTCCAGGGGGTAGGGACACTGGGCAGAAGCTGGCAGCGCTACGGGTCCCATGGAAACCAAATACAGACCTGGGCTTGGAAAGGATTAAATCCAATGGGGAATGTTGGCAGGGGCCCCAGGAATGTAGAGCTCTTTTTGGTAGAGATTACGAGTAATTTTGAAACGTATAAAATCTCCTCTGTCCCCCATTTTAGACATGGACAAGATACATATAAGATGCAGGGAGTTCTCCTGAGGTTGAGGCAAGAGGGCAATAGGAGTCCAGAGATCTGGAGTCTTCACCTAGATGTGTTAGAGCCATGAGGTCAGCATGGGAGGATTAAAATCTGCAAATTAGGTGGGGCATGCCCTACTTCCTGGGGAAACAGTTTCTCTTCCCCTTTGTCAAGCAAGTGAAGAAGAGAAGTCCTTCAAGGCCAGAATTGGGAAATGTCCGGGTGTGCACTCATCCAAAGGCAGTGTGAGGGTTGTGTACAGCCAAGGGGTGGAAAGTTGGGTGGGGCCCTGTTGTTCCAATGACACTCACCTTTGCAGATCTGTACAACCCCCATGATGATGATCAGGGCCAGGGCCAGGAGCTTCCCAGCTGTGAAAATGTCTTGAACTCGGGTGGCCCACCGCACGCTGGAACAGTTGACCCATGTGAGGAGCACTGAAATGACAGACCCCCAAACATATCCTCAGGGGCCACAATGAGGCTGCAGGACACCTTCTGCAAGAAACAGAACTGCTCCTTGCTCCTGATGATGGGATTGTAACAGGCGAACCCAATATCCTGCAAGCTCAGCCCCCGTATGCAGAAACTTTGGCCAGGTTAATGGGTTACAAATGGGGATTATGTGCCACAAGTTAGAGCTTGGTCAGAACATGCCCAGTCCAGGGCTGGAAGCCAGAAGTAGGCATGGAAGTGTGGGCACCTTCTTTGGGAGAAAAATCAGCATCTGATGAGGGCGTGAGTGTGGGCTTTGTTTTCAAGTCATTGTATGTTCAAAGGGAGACCTGAGCAGCTGGTGGGATCCTGGATGTCATCTTCCTGAGCCTGATTTTGGGGCAACAGAAGTTTAGGGGAACCTTTTGTTACTTAGGCTTATTGGGGTATAATTTACATACAGTAAAATTCATTTCCTTAAATGCACAGTTTGATGAGATTTGACAAATGTATTCAGTTGTTTAATCACTACTTCACTCTCTATGTGGAATATTTCCAACATTCCAAAAAGTTCTTCTGTGCATTGTGTTCCTTTGAGGTCAGTCCCCTTCCTCTACCTCTAGCAACCAGTCACTTGATTTCAGGCCATATAGTTTTGATTTTTCCAGAATGTCACATAAATGGAATCATACAATACATAGCCTTTTGTATCTGGCTTCTTTCACTTAACATGATGTATTTAAGATCCACTCGTGTTGCTGTATGTACGAATAGTTAGCCCTTTTTATTGTCAAGTAATATTCCATTACATGGAGCTATCAGATTGTTTTTCCATTTGCCAGCTCATGGACATTGGGTTCCTCCTAGTTTGGGGCTATTTTAAATAAAGCTGCTATAAACACTTACACAGAAGTCTTTGAGTGGATTGTAGAGGTCTTTGAGCGGGGTTTTCATTTCTTGAGTAAATGAATACCCAGGAGTGGGATTCTGGGTCATATGGTAAACGCATGGTTAACTTCATAAGACACTGCCAAGCTATTTTCCAAAGTGGCTGTATCAGTTTTCATTCCCACCAGCAATGTGTGCGAGTTCCTGTTCCTCATCAATATTTGGCATTGTCAGCTTCAAAAGTCTGGCTATTCTAATAGGTGTGTGGTGGTATTTCACTGTGGTTTTTATTTGCATTTCCCTAGTGACTAATGACATTGAGCATGTTTTCGTGTGCTTATTGGCCACCATCCCTATATCTCCTTTGGTGGCATGGGGCGCTTTTAACTCTGTCTCATTTCCTAGGAGTTACAGGGCTCCCAAAGAGATCCCAACAACGTGGAACCTCCAAGGGCTGGAGGAGAGCTCAGAGGCTGAGCGCTAAGATGGAGGGACCCTCTGTTTTACTACCACACTCCCTAAGCAACCCATGGGAGTCCTGTGCTGTAGGAATGGGACTCTCAATTTCCTGGTGGTTATGAAGTGCTTGAGAATAAAGCGGAAAAAAATTAAAATCCTCTTGCTTCCCCTTCCCTTGAAACGGTGACCAGGACACCCTTCAGTCCTCCGAGGGTACAAGTCATACACGCAAAAGCATGAGACTCTCTCTCCTCAGGCCTCTAAGCAGGCTTCTGACTTCACTTGAGTAGCTGATCAAGTTATATCACTACCTTATCCTGAAACCGTGCTTTTTCTTTCCAAGTATCTTCCAACCTTACTTGTCTCTGAGAACGTGTCGGCAGGGAAAGGACCTGACTTGATTATCCACCTGTAACCTACCTCCCTGCGCCATTTCTACCTGGCCAACTCCTTCTCATCTTTCAAGATCCAGCTCAAATGTCACCTTTTCTGTGAGTCCTCATTAGTTTACTTATTCCTCACAATGTGCCAGCCAGGTAAGATGTATCAGCCGTGCTTCATAGACAAGGAACCAAGTTTGGCCCTCTTCTCTACTCCCAGACCACTTTGTTTATATCTAATTTTGGCACTTATTTCTTTATATTGTAATTATCTCTTTCTTTTTCTCTGTTTCCCTGTGACTTTTCCATGTTTTTAATCCCAGGGCATATCACTGGGGCCTGTAAATAGTAGGTACTCAATATTTAATACTTCAATAAAGAAAATGCCCCAATTCGTGAGCCCCCCAATCTCATCTCAGTCTACACATTCCACACTGCACCAACCTCCCGTGCTCCCCAAGAAGCTCATCCAAAGGAGGCACGACCCCCAGTTAGTTTCACAGAGCGAAAAAGAACAAGAAACTTGACTTCAAGAGTAGCAACTCTTGACTCCTCATGGAGGAGCTGTTATCCAAGACAGTGTCATGTAAGGAGAACCAAAACATGTTGTCAGAGGAAGGATTTTTAGTGCCTGAACAAGGAGAACATTTTGTAAATACTCGAATGTTCCAGATGGACCAAGACGTTCTGATAAATACACACTTGGTTTATCTTACTCAATTCAATAAAGATTTCAGGATCACATGCTGGTGACAATTCAGCCCAAATCACTCTAAGCAACTGGGCCTGTGATCTGGCTTCTCCCCAGCGCCCTGTGGCATGCTAGGTGCGAGGCTGGGCCCCTGGGCCCCAGAGTTCAGGCAGACACAAACAATAATGACTCAAGGGTAAAGGAGATTGATTTATGAAAGGAAAGAAGATTAGAATGCAAAACCCATGTGGCTCAGGGATAGGTAAGGATTACAGAATAAGGAACTGATCTTGATCTCAGAGAAGAAAATTATCCTCCATCAAGGAGAGGAGAGGACAGGGCGGGGAGGTGACAAGAAAGTGCCTGGAGGGAAACAGGGCAGAGCAGGACACCCCAAAGAAAGTCCTCCTCCCTCAAGCAGGAGGAGGAATGTGGCCACCTCCCTGTGTGCTGGGATGGAAAACACAAAAATCATCTCCTTACAAAGGGACTTTGTCAAGGCAGCCAGAAGGACTCCTTCATTTGGTCCGCTCCACAGTAATCCTGAGGTTTGAAGGGACGGACAATTTGTCAAATAAACTTGCTGTGGGTGTTTTCCATCTCGCCTGAGCTTATCTCACAGCTTCACAAGAACCCAGCCCTTGACTAATATTTAACCTTTCACCTTTACAGGGATCTTGGAGAAATAAAAAAGAGAATTCCTGAGAATAAGGCGAGGACACAGGCTGCCCAAGACACTAATCTCCTCAGAACAATGGCTGCCGGCCCCATGTCTGACCCTTTACCCCCGCAGCTGGGTGATCACAGCATGTGACTGAGGGGAAAGAGGGCACTTTCAGTCTCCTGCTACCACAGGACAGCTTCCCTCACAGCAGGCTGAAACCCGAGCCTCCGTCCAGAGAGGAAAGGTCACCGAGTGAAGGCAACAAGCCCAGATGCTTGTGGAGGCCCTGCCCAGCTCCAGCGTTCTACCTCTGCCCGTCTGCTTACCAGTGCCCCTTTCTGTTGCTGACGGCTACGTCCCCTCTCTCTTCTCAGCCAGACCCTGAATTCTGCATGCTTGGGATACAATGACCTCAGGGAAGCCACATGTAGATGGGGACCAGTGGCCACTGCAGCTTGAAATGTGAGGGTTTTCATCCATCATCCATCCATCCATCCATCCAACCATCATCTACAAAGGGCCTACACGTGCTAGGCACTCTGGTAGGTGGGGGAGTTGCAGATAAGACACAAGTCCCTGTCCTCAGGAATTTGACAGCATAAAGCGGGGAGACGGGTGAGCTAAAAGATGATCACAAAACAATGTGGTGACAGCAGAGCCTTCATGGAAGCTAGCGAGCGTCCATGAGGAGCCCCGAACTCAGCCCACGGCAATCAGAGATGTTTCCTACAGGGGGAGACCCTAGCAACAGGAAGAATTTTATAATTTTGGCCCAGCTGGACACAATAAATAAAAAGGCATACGACTGGTTCTTGTCCATTGTAATGTGCCTGGTGGGGGGCGGGGGCAGGGTGGTTGCTGCTTCTCTACAGGCCCCCATTGGAATCCCAGGCTTATCTGTATTTCCTGGGCATTTTCTCATCTCTTTCTCTTCTGTTTATTGGGTAAAAAAAAAAAAAAAAAAGGTGAAAAGACTATCAAGAACAGGAGACTTCAAAAAGATGCTGAAGTCAGGGGTTGGTTACTTAATCTGCCATTTGAAAAGCTTAACGTCAAGGTGATAGGAGGGATACAAAATATGAGGCAGGCAGGGGGAGGGGACTCAAAGCCTAGAGCCCAGGGCCTCTCAACTGCCACGTAGGAGAGGTGGGCTCAGTGCTTCCTGCCGGTGGGAAAGCTGCAGGACTGGCAGAGAGATGCAGAGTCCTTGTCAGATCAATAACAATGCAGATCCTGTTGCTGAGCCGGAATGTGTCCACTGTGGCGGGGGTGGGTAAGCTCCCGCTGCCTGCAGAGAAGGTGCCCCTAGCTTCATCCCAGCCCTGATCCTCAGACTCTGATCCCTGGGGAGTCACAAAGGCCTGTCCTTCACTTCCTCCCTCTGCCAATGACATCAGAACTCCTGGGAGCTGTGGTAGGCAGAATAAAGGCCATCTCAAAAATGTCAACGTCCTAATCTTGTGAATATGTTACCATACACGACAAAAGGAACTTTGCAAATGTGATTAAGTTAAGGATCTTGAGATGGGGAGACTATCGTGGATTATCTGAAAGGGCCCAATGTAATCTCAAGAGTTCTTATAAGAGGGAGGCAGGAGGGTCAGAGTTAGAAAAGGAGATATGATGACGGAAACAGAGAAAGGGAGATATGACGATGCCGTGCTGCTGGCTTTGAAGATGGAAGAGGGGCCATGAGACAAAGAATGTAGGGGGCCTCCAGAAGCTGGAAAAGGCAAGGAAACAATTCTCCCCAGAGCCTCCAGAAGGAACATAGCCTTGCTGACACCTTGAGTTTGGGATTTCTGACCTCCAGAACTGTAAGATAATAAATCTGTGTAGTTTTAAGCCACTAAATTTGTTGTAATTTGTTACAACAGTAACAGGAAACTAATAACAGGGCTAGACACCGTACAGAAAGACCAGAAAGCAGGGGACATGCCCTTAAAGAGAAAAGCTTTGAAAGAGCAACCAAGCAGCACACCCCAGGATCCCAAAGGAGTGCCTGTCCACAGCCTTGCAGGACACCACGTTGAGGGAGGTGGTAGGGCTCGCTAGAAGTGGGCAGCGAATGTGAGGTCACCAATGTGCTAACCTAGTTGGCAAATTTCCACACCACATGACAGTATCCCAACTCTTCCACACCCCTGGGATCCTATAGCTAGAGTGGTACTGCCTCCTCTTCCTCCCTTTGGTAATTTAATATTGCAGTAAACAGGCTTGCCCTATAATAACTCTAGCTGTGCTCTTCCTCTCAGAAAAATTCAGGGCCAAAGATACTCCCTGTACCCCTCCTTCATCTAATCCCAGGTTCTCCCCCAGTCTCCTCCATATTCCATACAACTTCAGGCCCGTATACGCAACCCAGATACACATGCAAACACAGGCCTAAGAGGTAAAAATTTCCTGCAAGGCAAGTGAAGTGCTGGAATGTTCAAAGACGCGATTCCTTTGTTCTCTGCCCTCATGGTTTTGTTGGTGTCCTAATTTTACCAGCCAGAGGCTATAATCAAAGGCCATAAAAGAAGTCAAGATGAAAAGCCAAGAGATGAACTCAAGAGCCCTGAGTCTGAGTTCCTTCCTGGAGTCGGAGGGTGAAGAGTGGCCACACTGTGGGCTATCTCGTAGGGCACAACACCAAACGTGCTTCGGCAGAGCTCCCTGAGACTTTCCTAGGTGGCGTCAACCCAACCTGACGGACCTGAGGTTAAAGGATTACACATTTTGGAAGGGAAGAATAGAAACAAGATTTTGGGGGAAATTTTACCCTAAATTAATACATTATAGACTAGAGGTAAAAGAGGCAATTTAAAATTAATCTCTCTAGTCCATTTTGAAACAGAACACCAGTGAATCATTAGCATAAACAAATAAATCTTCAGTTAGAAAGTTTTAAGGATGGATTCGGGAACTGTGGGGCTGGTTTTAAGTCCCTGCAACCATCACAGAGCCAGGGCTGGGACTTCATCACTCTTCCTTCAGCTCTACCTGGTAATACCTGGTGAGTGAAGGACCATGTGGGTTTCAGAACAAGCAAGTAGAGCTCAGAGTAGCTTGTGTAAGGAGTGAAGTGATAAGAATAGGGTGGGGTTGAGTAGCTTGGAGGGATGGAGGCAGAGATGGCTCCCTCAGAGGGACCTGGCAGCCTGAGCTGAGTCTAAGAATCATAGAACTTTAGAACTTGAAGAACCCAGTGGCCATGGTGCCCTTCCCAGCTCAGTCACTCACTCTCAGGGAGCCTTGATAAGCCACTCAAGCTCTTTGAGCCTCCCTTCCCGCTCTGTAAAATGGACCAGGTGTGGTCCATTTTAATCCCATGAGGATGCTCTGTAACCTGTGTACTGCTATATAAAATGTTAAGGGGTTATTCTTATTGTTCATAAACTAAGAAACAGACCTCAAAAGGAGGGCATGATTAGCTCAGGATAATGCTGACAATTAGAGGTGAGGCAGAGTGGACGGGAAAGGGGATGCTTTTGGAGATGCAACATCACACATCAGGCCATATCTTGCATTGTTGCATAGCTTCTCCCTTATTGCCTCCTCCTCTATCCCTGACCTTGCTCCTCAATTTCTAATCTGTTTCACCTTATTCTCAGGAGGATGCTTGTCCACAAATTACCTGCTCTGGGGTCGTTCAACCCAAGCTCTCCGGAAGTGTGGGGTCACGGGCACGAAGGTGGAGCAGGGGATGTGAGGCTGGTAGGCATAAGGTTAAGGCACTGAATCAGGAGTCCAGATGTTCAAGTATGTCCCTTTGTCTTGGTTTCCACAAATGAAGAAAATTACATCAACCCTTAAAAATCATTGCTAGGAAGGAACGCCCTACAGAAGCCAAGGAGTAGTGTGGCCGCTGCTGCTGCTGCTGCTGCTCTATTCCTCAGGCTCAGGGAAGAATGAAACTTCCCTGTTCTTCCCTCAGCCAGCAGTGCACACACAGCCATAAACAACACCCTGCTGGCCAGTGTGACCTTGAGATCCTGTAACACTGTCTAACACACAGTAGGAACTAACACTTACTGAATAGAGGCTGGATAGATGGATAAATCTATGCAGAAAACATCAGGGAGGGTGCATAGGAGCCATTGTGCTTCTCCAGGGAGTAACTATCAGGGTTTTCTACGTCATGGGCCAGCTCCGTGAAACAGCACAGGCAGGTGCCTGTGATGCCAGACAGAGGTGGGGGGAAGGCACACAATCGTGGCTGCTGCTTCTTCCCCTGAGAGAGCTCACAAAGCACAGATTATCCCCAGAGACCACCAGATGACTGTTTTCAGGTGCCCCCTTGCTTCTGGACACAGGACTCTAGCCTCCTGTTGAGCTGGGTTGGCAAAAGGTCATTTTGTATCTTCATCAGAGGGCCGATGAACACTTTCCCGCATGGATGCCCACACCAGTCTCATTCCTCTTGCCAAGCCAGCTTCTGCTCTACGAACCACACTGTCCTGGTGTGATGGGGTGAAAGTTGGGATAGGCCCATTTGGATAGGAGGCTGGACTGATTGTTGTAAGAACAGGGCTCAGAAGGACAAACTAGTTAGGGCTCTCCTTGTAGATAATTTCTGGTCCTGGAGGGAGATGTTTGAGGCCTGCACCCTACTACCCAGAGGCATGTTTCCAGCCTCGTGGGCAATCAGAGCCAGGAAGGACCCAAGAGACCCAGAACCTCATTTTATATGTGAGTGAAGTAAGACCTCAGCTAATTAGTGCCAAAGACAGGAGAGCCCCCTGCCTCCACCATTCCCAGCCTTTCTTTTGTCACACACACATCACTGTTCTTTCCCTTTGCCCAGTCCCACATCCTCTCTCTCCCCTGCTCCTGTCAGTGGTACCCAATGGTCACTGTTGACAGTGCCACTTGGGGCTCTGAGTCTGTCACCTGCAGATACTGGCTTGGCCCCAACCCAGCTGCTTTCTGGGCAGCAGAAGTAAGACGCCAATATAGATAAAAGGGAAGACTAAGATGGCTACTCCTCAGAAACCAAGAGAGTGTGTCCATCGCCCCCAGGGCTTTAGAAAATTGTTTCCCCAGGCAGACTTGTTTCTCTGCCTTGTGTCCCCTCCCCCTGCACCCCTGGTCAATGTCACCATCACATGTTCCCTAGAACTCCGGAGGGAACTCCATCTGGATTTCTTCGTCTTGCTGGCTCGCACCTTTCTCAGGAGTGGGCTGCAGGAAGCTTGGAAAGGCCTGTTTTCCTCTAGCATTTGCAGCACCAGGCCTCTCCTTGTCTTTTCAGATAAGAGAAAACAGGCAGTAGAAAGGGAAAAAAACGCCCAGACTTGCCAAAGTCCATAAAGACAGATGGCGAAGAAGAGAGGGAAAGAGTGAGCATGAGAAACAACAGGGGGGAGGAAGGAAGCGGAGGAACAATTTACATCATTATGAGTGAGAGAGAGAAAGAGCTTGAGAGGGGAAGAGAGCGAGAGAAGGTCAGGACAGAAAAAAGAAAGATGGAATGTACTAAGCACCCAGCTGCTGTAAAGGGAAGCCAGTGACACCACTTTGTAGAAATTGGAACACCCTGTCCCTCTGCAGAACTTCAAAATAAGCACCTTTCCGGGACAGAGCTCCCCAGCCCTCTGAAACAGCCGTAAATTTCACCTGATCATGGGTTTGCCAGAAGCGGTGGTTTCTTAGTCTCGCCTTTTGCTGGGGCACACACTTCTCTGCCTTCTGCCACGCCCTGGCCAGCTCCCTCTGACTCCCTCCCTCTGGACCTGGAGCAAAAGGGACGAGGGGACGCCCCTCAGACCAGCCCTCCGGGTGCCCACTCTGGAGCAGCGGGTGAGCGCCCAGCCTGCGGGGAGGGGGTGTGGAGACTCTCAGCTCTGTGATAGGCTGGACGGGCTCCTTGACCGCCTCCCCTCGCTTTTGGAAGGAACTGGGCACGTGTTTCTAATTGTGGAAAAGCTGCTTCGGCTTGGCCTGCCTAGCCTCAGCCGTTTCCAGATCTAGGAGGTAACCAGTGCCAGCTGCCAAAGGGCGCTGATAGGCAAGAAAACACTGGAGTCCTGTTTGAGTTCTAACGTAACGCTACGCGAGGCTCTGATAACGTTCCGGTTCTGCCCACGCAGGCCAGCCTGAGCTGTCCTTCCTCCTCAAAGACCTCTGAGAGGCCTGGGGGGAAATTGGGTAGGAGTAAGGAGACACAGAGTTGGCTTCCTAGAACCCTTCCCCACTTGCCCAGGACGGAGACATTTTTCATACGGGGTGAGGAGCGGCATTATAAAGTCTCTGCCTACCTAGAACAAAGGTTGGTGTTATTACGTGTAAATAACTGGACTGATGAAAGACACAAACATCAAAACAAAGCAACAGAAGCAACAAGAAAAAAATCAAAGGAGCCCTCTCCTATAAACTAAGATTTCATCCCAGCTTCTGGATCAAAGGTCCACAATGAGGCTTTGAAATAGATTTTGCCTACCACACTGCAGTAACATTTTGCCCTTCTCCAGCGCTTTTCATCTCAAAGCACTGACAACGTTTTAGAAATCTCAGAAGCCCCTTTAAGGAGAGTAGGTGTGCTGAGCCTTTCCGAAGGTCCACTTTCCTCCAAGGGCAAATAAGCAGAGGAGAAGGGGCGCAGAGACACTATGGAACTTCTGGAGGTCCTCAATCACAGCTTTTCCTGGACACTTCCAGCTAAGCTCCCACCTATGCTGCCCCACCCCCACCCAACTCCCTTCCTGGCTCTCTCTTCCCCTTCCTTCTTATCCTGACCCTCTGTGCCAGTTGCTGAACCTGGAGTTTGTGCTGAATCACCATCCAATACTTAGTTCAGCCAAGAAGCCTGAACACCCAGCTCAGCATTTTCCAAGAGCTGAGTAGTTCTCTCTTCAGCATTAGCTAAACATGGCTCCTGAGCTGGGGAGGGGGAGAAGAGAAAAATAGAAGACACCCAGAAAGCAGGGGAGACAGAAGTACTGTGCCATGCCATCTTGGGGAGCCTCGTTTTAATGCTACTCATTATTTTTCCAGCTCAGGCCTGAAAAATTCCTGTTATCTCATACCCCAATTCTCAGGGCTGATGTCTCCCAGACCCAGAGAAATGGGGATGGGGCAGATTCTGCTGGGTCTGCACAGAGTTCAGAAGGGCCAGCCTGACTCCATCATACTCAGTCTTGGAGGAGAGGGTGTTGGTCCTGGAAGATCCTGTTGGTTCTTGGACTGGAAGGCTTGTGGGCTCTGTTAGTATCACCGAGGTCTATAAACCTAGATCCAGGCTGCAAAGTTCTCAAGACTGGTCAGTTGTAACCCAATTCCAAGGGCAGCTAGTGCTCAAACTTGCTAAACTCTCAAAACAAGTCTTGCTCTCTCTTCTTCCCCCAAAGCTCCATGTATCACTAGATCTCACTCCCATGAGTCTTCTGATTTTATGTTCGTTCTTGAGTATGTGATATAAATTTGGCGTGTCACATTAACCCTTAAAAGTTCACCAGACACAATTAACAGGTGCCTTCATAAACCATAGATACTGGCTCTTCTAGGATAAACAAAGTGATCCTTAAGAGTCAGCAACAGGGCCGGCCCCATGGCGTAGCGGTTAAGTGCTCGCGCTCTGCTGCTGGCGGCCCGGGGTTCAGATCCCAGGTGCTCATCGACGCACCGCTTGTCAGGCCATGCTGTGGCGGCATCCCACATAAAAGTAGAGGAAGAATGGGCACGGATGTTAGCCCAGGGCCAGTCTTCCTCAGCAAAAAGAGGAGGATTGGCATGGATGTTAGCTCAGAGCTGATCTTCCCCACAAAAAAAAAAAAAAAAAAAAAGAGTCAGCAACAAAGGGCCAGAGGAGAATTTAAGCTTCTAGGCTGGTTCAAGAAAGTCAGCAAGTTGTTTTCATACTGGTGGAAGCTGAACTCCAGGAAAACTCCCTGTTTCAGGGAGCCTCAATCCCATTCATTGTTCTGCCAAGCAAGAGTGGACACATTCCCAGGAACAAGCTCCTCAGTCCCCTATTTCCAGAATTAAACTATGTAGACACACCCTTTGAACAGCAGAACTCCAGTCTGAGATTAAAAGCTGGAGAGCAGACAAGACACTACGGGAAGCCAGGAAAGAGGAGGTGATCTGGACCAGGAACTGAAGCATACTGAAACTAAAAAGAAGACCTCGATTTCCCAGGTAGCCAGTGAGGGCAAAGAGCCTGGTCTGTAAACAGACTGGATTTAGACCAATGGACAGAAGTGTCCAGTACCAATGGATCTCTAGGGAAGAAGACCTCCATATAACTCTCAAATTCTCTGTGATATGTGTAATTGCTTACTATGATATATAAACTATAAAGCACTGCACCAATAGTTGTTCTTCTTATTAGAGCTCAAGACTGAGTCACTCTTACGGAAATGTAAGATGGGGATAAAGGAGATACCTTCACAAGAAATACTCCCGAGGCCATATAGGGCAGGGAGGAGGTGAAATGGCACTAAAGAATGGGTGTTTACTCTGCCAAAAGCACAACAGACATCTTCCTCAAGTCCCAGCAACAGATCTTAAATATTGGAGAGTGAATGAGAAGGGTGGCAAAGACAGAGGGGCCAACTCAACCCAGTCTGAACCACACCAATGAGAAGACATTAAAATATGATCCAGTGTTGTCCTCGATTTATTTCACCTGTGTTCCAACAAGAATGTGCCATCCTTGACTCCCTCACCCTTAATCACCAAGTCCTGCTGATTCTACCTTGTAAATTCTCAATACATCTACTTCTCTCCACTCCCACTGCCGCACCCCTGATTCACATCATTGTCATCTCTAACCTGGATTCCTGTAACCACATTGTAACCAGTCTCCTTGCCTCTGATCTAGTCCCCTCTCTGATCCATCTTTTACCCTTATAGCCATGATTTTTCTAAAATACAAATATGATAATGTCAATCCTCTGTTTGAACCCTTGAATGCTTTCCCATTGCTCTTTGGGTAGAGCCCAGTATCTCTAGCATAGCCCATAAGGCCTTTCATGGCCAGGTCTCCATTTCTATCTACATTTCCTACCTTTTAGTCTATGCTGTGGCTATACTGAACTACCCAATGTTTCCCAGGAGGGCCAGGTTCGTTCTTGTCCTCAGACCTTGGCACATGTTAATCCCTCCTGCTAGAACATTCTCCCCATCCCATTCCACCCTCCTCTCCATGCTGGACACTACCTGGCCATCTCCAACTGATCTTTCAGACTTAACTTATATGTTACTTTCTCCAAGATTTTCCTCAGCCCCGGTCACTGCCCCCACTTCTGTTACATCTAGCTGCCTGGATGTTGTCCTCGTGGGGAACTTAGCACATAGAGCTGAAATTCCCTGTGCACTTGTCAGAACGATCCATTGGACTGTGGGTTCCTTAGTACAAGAACTAAGTATCCTCCTGGCTAACACAGTGCCTGGAGCAGAACAAACACTCAAATATTTGATAATGATTGAATGATTCTGTATCCCCTATAGAGGACACACAAGTGGACTCAATAAACACTTGTTGAGAGAATAGGCTTAATTTTCTGCTGCTGCAAATGACAATGAGGGTTTTTTGGTTCTCTGTTGTATCTCCTGTGCCAAAAACAGTATCTAGCACATCATGGGCACTTGATATATGTTTGTTGAATGAACAAAGTCTTAAGACTCTGGTTTATATAATGTTTCTTGAGAGTCCCAACCCTTTCCAAGTTATACTGTTGAAGAGCAGGCTTTTGAGCAGCATCCTGGGGTAACCACCCTGAGGAAAACTTCCAACCAGAGACCTGCTCAGTGCTCCTCAGGGCTTTGTAGAGGACATGGAAGGCAGAAATAGAGAGAACACATTATAATTGCTCATCACAAATGCTGGAGACAGTTAAGTTGAAACATATAGCATTTTGATTTGTAGAAAGACTAGATTTCTCCCTCTTAGTAGTCAGTCAATCAACATGTCCAGCTGAGTCTACTCCTAAATCTTTCTTGTTTTTGTCACCTTGCAACTGTGTTTTTATTTCAGGCCACCACCTCTCTGGCCTGGACAAATGCTTAGCCTGCTAACTCGTCTCCCTGCTTCAAATGTCATGGTCTTTCCTTCTCTCAAATGTGAACATAATCATGTTACTCCTCTGCTCAAAATCCTTCAGCGGTGCCTTGTCTCTTGGATGAAGGCTGCTCTTTTCTGCATGATATATGGGATCCTTCAAGATCTGGCTCCTGCTCACCTGTTCAGCCTCATCTCCTGTCACTTTCCCAGGCTACACACCCCCACAAAAGTACTTGCTTTTCTCCAACAGGTCATTTCTCTCTTGACCCCAAGTCTTGCCTGAGCCTTTCCCTCTACTTAGCTGTTCTATTTTATGCCCATCTGGAGTCTACCTACTTACCTTTCAAGAGTTAACTCAACCTGCGGGTCTTCCCTGACACTCCTCTCCCACCTCTGAAGCACCTTTCTCTCTGTTGTACACACTTTTGTCATTACATGGTATTGTAATTATTTGTTTGTACACCAATCACTTACTAGCCTTTAATCGCTTCCATGACTCTGTATACATAATGCCTATCACCCCTCAGTGTAGGGGCTCAATATGGTGATTAACTGATGGATTTGCAGTTTCTTTATTTTTTCCTAGGAAGTGCACTTCCAGAATAATTTTAGTCTTAATGCATCGTAAAAATGAAAAATGGGATGTTAGGCAAATTGACCACTGAGTAAAAATCAAGAGTTTTTTAATATATTTAGATTTTAAAAGTTGGCTGGTTAGAAGATGTACAGAGGAAAAAGGGGGCTTGGAGATATGGGCATCAAATCTAGGCCAGTCTGTATTTGTCTGGATTCATATACACAAGGCCGACGAGACAGCCAAAGAACTCTCTGGGGACTTGGGAAGGGCAAGCAGGCAGCACTGCCTGGCATCTGAGGCAATAGGTTTAGTGCGTGAGGATGAGAAGTCTGGGGCTAGAGGACACGAAACCTCGAAGGAAAATAAGCTGTGGTTAAGGGACTTAGATGTTGGAAAGACTGCTGAACCCTCTGATGTCAAGGGGTTAATTTGCAAGAGACTTGCGAAACAACACACATGAGTTTCTCTCTCACGGCATCCTGCATCAAGCACTTGAAGCTTTCTGTGGAGCAACTGCTGAGCAACTCAGGGTTAAAAGTCATCCATACAGTGAAGTCCCTTCCCTTCCAAATCACTCAAGGAAGAAGTGGGAGAAATCTGAAGCCCTGGAAAACTAGCTTCTTAGGAATCTTAGTAGAAAGATAGAAAACAAGATAAGAAGCATTTTTTACTTGAGAAATGCATGCAGGGTATTCCTTTCTCAGGGCAAGAAAGGAGAAGGAGCTTCTTTAGTACAAGGCATTCAGGGAGAAGAGGGGGACTTCAATGAGAAGGAAAGATTCTACTTCAGATGCTGGACGTAGAGAGGAAGGCGGCCAGGAGCTGCCTGAGTGAAAGGTGGCCCAGTCCCCAAGAGAGGGGGAAAAACAGATCCCAAAGGAAAACCCAGAGTTAGGCAGCAAGAAGCACAACTGGGCGACCCCAGAACACCTGACACTTCTGTGTCACGGCGACCACTTTGTTTATAACTAGAAAGTCAGGTAATAGCTACAAGATGCAGCTAAATGATAAAAGAGCAAGCCGCAGAAATAACCCATCAATGTGTGTCTCTATATGCCCAGACACGTACATCGATAGATGCATTGTATTTAGAACTGTCGGGACACCCATCCACTGTTGCCACGGCTACTGGGCAGGGGAGAGGGGTGAGGATAAGGGGAAGCATTCACAGTTGACTCTCTTTACAGATTACTTGAATCTTTTACCTAGAGAATATAGTCATTTACTTATGAAATAACTAAAAAAAAAAAAAAAAAGAAGAAGAAGAAAGAAAAGAGAAATACTCAAGTAAATCACAAAAGGCGGCACCCAACCAAGTGTTAACATCTCCTGTTCCCCTTCCTAACTCCCTCTTCCCACTAATATGCTTGCTCTGGAGAAGGGAGAAAGGCTTTCATTTAATTAAAATGTAAAATAGTTTCTTTTTTTGCTGCCTGGTGGCTAGAGTATTCTGCTGACTCAGCAGTGACTAATCAGCTTTGACCTAAATCATAGAATAACTCAGAGTGGCAGCTGCAGTTGCATAAGCGTGATCCAGATCTGCAGTGTCTGCCCTCCCTCCCTCTCCTCACCCCTCCAGGCTCCAGGCAGGAAAGCCAGTTACAGCAGGCTCTCTCTGCCTCACCACCCCCATCTGGCTCTTCGCACCATCATTTCTCATCCAATCTATTCCAAATCGGCCCCACCACCAACCAGACTTAACCTCAATCTCCTTCCTCCCGCAGCAAACCCCAGCCAGGGGCTTTGCCATGCCAGCTCTCCCCGCTGCGCTCCGTACCGCGTCCTCCAGCTCCCTCATCCCACGCACTCCATTACACACCAGCGACCTCTTCACAGAGGGTGGCCTCTCCCTCAAAAACTCTCCTTCCACAGTGGGTCGAGCCAGCCCTGTCACCAGTATGCCAAAATGACACAGCAGAAGGCAGAGCTTCTTATATAAATACATTCAGACCATCCCCAAGCTCTCTGCTGCTTCCCTCAAGAATATGGCTGGACTGGGCCACGCTCGGCTCCACTGCCAAAGAACGGTGGGCCTATTTTACACAGCTGGCTCACCTGGCACCTGCTAAGAGGATGGGGTGCGGCTGGATGATAGTGGGAGGGGTGATGGAATAAAAGATATCAGCATTTAATGAAAGATAGCATCCCCCAAGTCTTTCTGACAGCTTGGTTCCTATTTTACTAGACACTTTGAGAGACGATTTGGGGGACCTGTGAAAGTGAGTCCCCCACAAAAAAGAAAAAAACATTCAACAAACCAGAAAACAAAACCTTTGCACAAAGACTCAAAGCAGCTGGGAGTGTGTGGTGAGGAAGGGTAAGTGTGTGGCTCCGTCCACCGTGCACCCCCACGGGATGGGAGTTGGGGGCTCCACATGGCCCTCACATCTGGGAGGACAGGGGTGGCCTACAGGGTGGGTGAGGAGCTGTTTTCCATTTCCCCCAAGGGAAATAAAGAGGAATGTTTGGATTTAACAAGATTTTTCTGCTTACAAAGGTAGAAAAGTACTTGAACACATATCTCAAGGACATTGAAACATTCCTGTCTCTGGAGGACAAGATTGAATGCTGTTAAGCTAGAGATAATTTCCTTGCAGTTCTTCCTAGGAGGCAGAGGACAGGCCAGATAAGTTTTATTGAACCTTTGATGGCAGGAATTGGGAGAGGGGAGGATCTTGTCATTTTTGTTATCAGAGTTTCTAAATCCCTCCTTGGCTTGGTGCTAGCAGTGTCCAGATGAGGGTGGCCCTGCGGAGGGAACTGTGTACAACCTGTCTTTCTGGAGCTGGGCTACCGGTAGGAGTGATCCTTATCTCCTGGGAGATTCTGGCTTGAGGGGATATCTAGGGGCTACACTACTCCAGAGGGTCTTTGTGCAAGGGGTCACATACCCTTGGTGAGTCTGGGGAATGCAAAGGAAGGTGTGGGGTCTAGCTGCCCAAGGAACTCCACCCCGTGGCCTGGTCTCTCTCCTAGGGGACAAACTGAACAGCCTCAGGGTTCTCGATTTCTAGCTGGAGGGTAAGGATGGCCTCTGTCTGAGACACTTTAGCAGCATCAGCAGGAAAAAGGAAGCCGTGTCTGTGTGCACGAGACGCTGAAATAGCAGGGCCAGCACTTATGTGGTCCCTCTTCCCACCCCCATCAGCTGTCTGATGGCAGAAACAGCAACTTTTCCTGCATTCCCACACCTCCTTCCCCTTCCCCACACCTCCCCCAGCTCTGGATCCAGCTAGCAAGCAAGGACCACGTGACTACCCTCAGTGACCACCCTCCGTGACCACCCAATACGACCAGGCCACGAGGCACCTGACGCTGTGCTAAGAATCTTTGCAAGCATGACCTCCTGCGCAGGCAGGGAGAATCACAACCCCCAACTCACAGTCGGTGGTGGGGAGAGGCAGACTTTGACAAGCACTTGCCACAATAAGAAAGCGGTGCAGCCTCAGGCAACCTGGCTCTGGAGCCCACATTCCTTTGCCTCTAGGCCACGAGCAGGTCTGACCAAGCAAAAAGAATACTCCTCAAACAAGTGTCCTGGCCCCACAGTACCACTTGCCTGGATGGTGGGGGTCTATCCCAGAACTGACACCGCTGCCAAAGAGGGCACACTTGCCAAGGAGACCACTCCTTGGATCCCAGCTGGCTGCCCTGTGAAAGGCTTTGGGATGGGCACCCCCTCTCCATCCCCCTCCCCATCCCCCTAGCATGACTGAAGGAAAGCAGCGTGAAGACCTGGGAAAGGGTGTGGCCGGGTTGGTCACTACCCTCAGCTAAGTGTCTGTGTGTTGGAAGGTGTGGGAAGGCAGGGACCAAGCTAACTCTAGAAGTAGAGTCTCTGAAAAAATCCAAATATTTACTTCAGAAATTAGTTTTTGGTTAAAAGATATAAAATACCCCAATCCGTTTGAGATCCCTGATATCAGAGGCTAAGTGTGGAGACTTCTAGAAACACGGGTGCAGAACTTCTCTGTAAAGCCTCTCAAACCTATTCCTGCTCACAGAGATTATTTCCCCTTCTCCGAATTTTTACTGCAACTGAATCCTAACCACAGATTCTGTTTATATGGCTCTTCTCCCCAGTTAGACAGAAAACTTATCAAGGGTAGGGACCACGGACAATGCATTTATTTTCTTCCTATTCGCACTTTTACACTCTCCTCTCAAAGACTTTTAAGATATAAGCTGGCAGGTTGAGGTAGAGGTGGGTGAGGCCAGAAAAATCTTCCTACGTGCAGCAAGGAGACTTCGGTGGGGTGTGTGTGCTGGAAAGAGAAGGAATCTGGAGACCGGGGCTCCACTCAGGGCCTGCCATCTTGGGTAAGTCACTTGCCTGTCTCTGTTTCCTTATTTGCTCTAGGAAAATGATAATACTGGCCCAGCTTACTCAGGGATTTGTCATGAGGCTCAGATCAGAAAATAGAGGTGAAGGTGCTTTGTGTAGTGTAAAGAACCCTGCCAGTGAAAATGACTGTGCCTCTGAGCAGCTACTTAAGTGTCTTCTTTTTTTAACACCAGATAATTGTATGCAGAATCCATTCATCCAAAACACAGATGTAAGAAATTGAAAGAAAAGTAATGAGGGGAAAAAAAAAAAATAAAGGAAGGAAGGAAAGAAAGAGGGAAAGGAAAGAGAACCAGAGACATGTAGGCCACCAGGAAGGCTGAAAGAAGCCGTCCTGAGAGCAGGGCCCAGATGGCACTTACATAAGCAGATGGCAGCCAGGAGCCGAAGGCCAGAGTCTGGGGGGAGGCAGGTGGGGAAGAGCGGCTGGAGCACGTAGTTGGAGAAGGTGAGGGCGATGACTGCCTGGTTGGTGGGGTAGATCACCAGCACAGCAATCCATAGCCTCAGGAACCTGAAGGGGGATGAGGACGGGACTTGACCCAAGACTGCAGTGGAGACCCTGTCCCCGCCAACAGGCATGGCAGGGATGCCAAAGTCATCAGGGAAAGCCTGGGCAAGTTTCTGGGCCGCGTTAGGAGAGGCAGGTGGGCTAAAGGGGTGCATTTCCTTTTTGTTTTCAGGGATGCTGAGGAGCCCAGCCCTCCCTCCCCTCAAATGAGACGCCCAGCCCTCCCTCCCCTCAAACGAGACACCCAGCCCTCTGCAATGACAATAAAATTGTTGAACGATGCAGAGCTTAGTTTCAACTAGTACTAACACACGTCTTGGCATTCTTTCTCTCACCCCTCTCCTTTCATCACCTCTTCTCTACCACTCTGGCTCCCAGCATCCAGTGGTGGAAAATAAAATTTGCAATCCTGGAATTTTGACTGCCAGGACATGCTAAGGGTGTGGCCACTTAGGCAACTGCCAGGGGAGGCACAGAGTAAGGTTTGAGGGGGAAGTGTCCCACACACCCTTGGGCCCCTTGGGGAGGGCTGAACTCTTCAGTAGCAGGGCTGCAGAAGCTGAGGAAGTACAGTCTGGCTCTAGAGGCCATTATCCTTGGTACTGTGAGAAGAGGGGACCCTGTGTGTGAGGTGATCACCTCATTTGTCAAGATAAAAGGGCTTTGTTTTGGGATGTGCCTTCCATGGGGGTTGTCATATAGTTCTATCTGCTCTCACTCATAGACTCTTGCCCACTAAGATCAACAAAGAGATCAAAACTACAACCAGGTTCTTCTGCCACTCTCAGGAGCATCAAGGGGCACAAGGCTACCCTAGCAACCACACACGGAGGCAGAAGAGGAATCCCATTCTCTAGCTCTCCTCGGCACACTGGAAAACCCCGGTCTCGGCTGCCTAGACCACTCAGGCCTCCACAGAACCTCTTACCCAGCCAGTCCTCCAAAGATGTCCTTGACGTAGGAGTAGTCACCTCCAGATTTGGGGATGGTGACCCCGAGCTCAGCATAGCACAAGGCTCCCACAGCTGTGATGAGACCCGTCACGATCCAGACGATGAGAGCGAGGCCCACAGAGCCGGCATTCTCCAGCACGCCCTTTGGCGAGACGAAGATTCCAGAGCCGATGATGTTTCCTGCACGAGGCACCAAGGGGACAGGGGGAGACAGTGGAGTCAGCACAGCTGGCCGGACCGGCATTGGCAGGGGTAGTCTAATGCCTGATTTGATTCTAAGATGCCTTCAGGATGGGTACATCACTTTCAGGCAGGCGTGTCTAGCACTAATTCTCCTTACAAGTAGGGAAAAGAGGAGCAGATAAGGGGCAGGTACTGCCCAGGGACTTGGTCAGGCACCTTACATGATCCCTGTAATCCTCAGGACGACCCTGTGGAGTCAGATCTCATTTCTCCCATTTTACAGAGGAGGAAACTGAGTGTCAGAGATACCAACTGCATTGCCCAAGTCCATGTAGTAGTAAGTGGTGACACAGGTCTTGAACCTCAGGACCCTCTGCCCGGGCTGTACATGGTCCACTCAAGGTGACAAAGTTCTTACGACTGGCTGGAAACAACAGGTCTGGAAAAACAGGCTGTTCTCAGTGACCAGCTGCCAATTAGAGCACTTCAAAAATGAGCTGAAGAGCAATACCTTTTGGACAGACTGTGATCACTCCCCATGACTGGGGGTTTTCAAGACCCATGAGTGTGGACAGCGCTCCGGGAGGCTGGCCTCTACCTCAGACACGACAGCTCCACCCTTGGTGAGAAACATGAAATAACCCTATAAAAACAGTCCTAGGAGTCTGGAAGTGGTTTGTAGGAGTGCAATACAGACAAAGCCTCCGCACTACAGTCTTCCAAAGGTCGCTCCCCTCCATCATTTCATGTGACCCTCACAACAACCTTGTGGAATTCAGGCAGAAGAGGAAGGGCAGGTGTCTCTCTCTGTCTTACAAACTAAGAGCCTAAGATACAGAGGGGTTAAGTGGCTTTCTCCAAATTCCACAGCTACTGATGGGTAAAATTGGATCTAGAAGTCAGTCTCCTGGTGCTTAATCCGGCACTCTTTCTACTAATCCACTTCCGCTTCTGTGTGCAACAGGCTGGTTTTACCCTGAGAGTGAGGCTGGCAGCAAGGACTGAAGGGTTGGCTGTTGGGTTGTGTCTGTCGGGCAAGGGAGGAGTAGGAGTGTGGGGGCAGCACCCGACATGCTCTTTCCCAAGCTTCCCTTTGTCCACTTCTTGTGATTCAAGGTGGAGATCAGGGTGCATTGGACAGGTATTCGAAAGCTCTCTCTTCGAGCCCCACCCAGCTGCACCACTAAAGGCCGGAGGGAAGAAGCAGAGACTAAATGAATCCAGGGAGAAATGCACAGCTGGAGTTATCATGAGGCTGGTTGGATTTGACAGCGCTCTGAGGACATCTCAAATTCCCACCATCTTTCTTTAGTGGTTTGGAACCAGTTCTGGGTTGAACGAGATGCAGAATATAGGATTTTATGTTCAACTTTCAAAAACTGACTTTCAGAGCTCAGCCATAACTCAACTTCAGTCCATCCTGAAACTTTCACTTCTAAACCAAAATTCAGTTTTTAACCCCAGGCCTCACATCCTGTTATTTCAGTCAAAGGGAAAGAGAAGAGAACATTTATGTATGTTCTAAAAACAATAATATTCTATTCTTCTGGGATGCAGAATATGCCGCCCCTTTTCAAAGTAAAAGATTACAGTGTGAGATGAGTAATGAACGGGAGAGGGAAGGGGTCCAGATGGGCATAAAAGCAGCAATAAGCCATGAGACTGAAATGCGGAGTCAGAGGGCAGGGGCCACAGCTGGATTCAGATGGGAAGGAGGCACATTTCTGTCTCAAACATGCTCTCCTTCTCCTGGCGCTAAGAGTCTATCCCAACAGAATAGGGTTGCATATAGAAATAAAACCAAAAGAAGAAACAACCCCTCATGTTCAAATTTGTGATCTGAACATTAGGCAAAGAGAGAGAGAAAAATGAGGTCTGGGTGCCACCAGTTCTTAAAGGCTTTTCCTTTCCTTGGATGTTGATTGAAAGTCCTATGATAGGGCCGGCCCCGTGGCTTATCCGTTAAGTGCTCGCACTCCGATGCTGGCGGCCCGGGTTTGGATCCCGGGTGTGTACCGACGCACCACTTCTCCGGCCATGCTGAGGCCGCGCCCTACATACAGCAACTAGAAGGATGTGAAACTATGACATACAACTATCTACTGGGGCTTTGGGGGAAAAATAAATAAATAAAAAAATTATAAAAAAAAAAAAAAGAAAGTCCTATGATAGGGTGAGGACATGTTTCAGCCCTCTTCTCTCCTCAACTGGTCCCCATATGTGCTTTGCATGACTGTTGGGTTAGTGGAGACTAAAAGGCCTTCTGGTGGTTAGTATCCCAGGACTCAGGACACGTCACCCTGTCAAGTGACCCTTCACCTGCCAACCTAAACATGCTGCTGTCTCCTGAAAGACACCGAATGCTGGGAGCTGAGAACTGCAGACAAGGTTGTTAAGAGTGCTGAAAGATGATAGCAAATTCCTTGCCTAGCAGGAATTTATCAGGAGGGTGATCTGTAGGGCATTTCAAAGGCAGCCAAGAAGAGAGCATACCAGTAGGATTATAAAGCTAGCTCAAGGGGTTAGAAAAACAATCAATACAGGAGAAAAACAAGGTTTGACTTTGGTCTTTAAGTTGTGTGGCGGGGACACAGCTGGGCGTTTCTCAGATCCAGGAATGGCTGTTTCCAAAGGGAAAGTGGGAGTGGATATTATTGGAAAGATCCCATCTTCTCAGGAACGAAGAATGTCAATGTTTCACTAAGAGTTTTTGGAAAACAAATATTGCGATGGGGACCAGTAAACACTCTTGTTCTCCGGCTTTGACATTTCCAGAGTGTGTGCTCCCTCTCTCGTTCCAGGTAGAGGTGGGACTGGTAGAGCAGATAGCTCTACCTCGGTCCAGGTAGAGCAGCCCTTTGTGTGGTCTGACCACTTCCTGCCTGCACTTATTCTTGGACACCACGTCCATCCATGGAGCTGCCCAGTGATGGTGAGGGTTGTGATAGGTTGGCACTGGGACAAGAGTCCTCATTTTATAAAAATTGGGTTCTCCCCTGCCAACAGTCTTAATTTTGACCCAATTAAAATGACAAAGATAAAAGCTTAAAAAAAATTGAATTATGTTAGCCAAACCTGCGCGCCAGGGAACAGGATGGAGAGGAATGCCTCTCCCTGATTCTAGGAAGCCGCTACCTAGAAAACCAGAATCGGATAACATTTCCTCCACCTTAGTGGCCTCTGGAGCTTCTGCAGGGGGGGGAATGCCACCCGTGGCACAGCTATGTTCTGGAGCTGAAAGAACATTTACTCAAAAGTAATGCCTACTAGCTACAGTCTTGAGTGCGATTATTCGATGAATATTTATCTCCCCCAATACAAGTAAGCTCCATGAGAGCAGGAACTGTATTGCTTCCCCTCGCCTATAAAGTGTCACATAGTAGACATTCCATAAATGTTTCCCGAATGAACCATGTCTGACATCAGTCTAGAACTTAGCTCCACAGAGCAATTTAATATACCTGTTTCTTTGGAACCTCCAAATCCTGTGAAGTATGTCAAGTGTGTATTGTAGGCAAATGAGTAAAGCAACCCACTTATTTCACTGCTGAGGAGAATAGACTGCTGTTTGTTATTACCATCTCCAACTTATAGGGGAAGAAAGTAAGGCAAATATTATTCTTATTTCCCAAATGGGGAAAGTGAGGGAGGTATTATTGTCCTTATTTTATGGATGAAGAATCTGAGACCCAGAGAGGTAGTTATTCGCCTAAATCACAGTGTAGGTTAGTAGTAACTGAATTAGAGCCTAAATCTTCTGTCATAGCCTCAAGCTTTTCCCTGAAAATAGTTTTACATGCTCCACTTTATAGGCAATGAGAATGGTTCACAGAAGGTGCTTATTAAAGAATTGGAGCACAGGTCAGATTCCTGCCTTCTTTTGCAGTACCACCTTCAGTGCTGATTTACAAAACGTCATGTTCATTACCTTGATTCTCATAACTACTTTCTTAAGTGCACAGGGCAGGTATTATCAATCCGATTTACCTTGGCAGAGACTGAAGTTCAGAGAGGTGAGGAGATGATCAAAGTCACATACTGCACAGGGAGCTAGGCCTGGACGAGAGTCCAAGTCCTCGGACTCCCGGCCCAGGGTTTCCTCCACTACTCCACACTGCCTCTCCTGTAGAAATTGCACAACACACACTTTAACTGCAGGGCTTTTAAACATGGACACTGTCCAAATGAGGCTTTTCTGGAGTGGCCTTGAAGAAGAACTGGGAGAAGCCTTTTCTATCTTTTTTCATGAGAGGTTGGAAGAAAGTTGACGACTATGAGGATTGTTTTTCTCCGCTGTTTTACTCTTAGACTCATTGTCTCTAAAGCTATTCAAGAATGAGATTCCCACGCATCTGGCAAAGCCAAGGTACTGGAGGTCAGAGTTCCAATCCTCTTTCATTCACCCCAACTAATAATGTAATTATCTTATCACATAGATCTTCTTTAGTGAAAAATGAGTCCTAAGATGCCTGGACAATGAGGCCCAGCTTGGTTTGTTCTATCAAAGAAAAGCCAGGCAAATCACTTTATTAAAAAGGGGCTAAGTTGTATCAGTGGGCAAGTCTTCACTAGAAAAATTGCCGGAACTGAGAAAATCCACGTTTGCCACGAACAACCACTGACTTCCCCTGTGGGCCCATACCCATGTGACTCCTATTAAGGCCATACTCACATCTAGGCCTGTCCACACTAGAATGCTGTAGCCATCAAAGAATTTCCTGGGCCTGGAATTACAGACTTCTAATGGCCAACAGACCCTTAGATCCAAAGGGCTTTGGCCTTCCTTACTAACTCATGCTAGCCTTGAAATCTAGCCAGAGCTCCTCCTGGAACTTGGAGGTTCTGTCCATTTCCATGATGTCCAGAGAAAGCTGAGGTGAACCTTCTTTGTGCTTCTTCCGTCAAGTGGCTGGGAGGATCTCAGGATTTCCAGGACTGGGGGAACAGCATGCAAGCAGGGTCTGGTATGCTGAGGCCGGGCTTTTGTCCTCACGGCAGGCCTGGAAGCTCACCATGCCTCTCATCCTGTACAGTAGTCTCCCTTTATACGCAGGGGATACATTCCAAGACCCCCAGTGGATGCTTGAAACCGAGGAACATACTGAACCCTATATACACTATGTTTTTTCCTATACATACATATTTGAGGTGAGACAGCAAAACTAGCACAAATTTCTTTTTCCTCTTTCACAATTTCATGGATAGAAGATTCATTCTTCCTGTAGATCTTAGCAACCTCAGCATGCGATTTTTTTTCTTTCCTTAAGTTGAGAACTTTTACCTTTTCACTTAAAGGAAGCACTTGACAGCTTCTCTTTGACATATCCAAGTTGCCAGCATCACTGCTCTTTCTCATTGGGGGCATTACTAGATAAAATAAGGGTTACTTGAACACAAGCACTGAGATATGACGACAGTCAATCTGATGACCAAGTGGGCTACTAAGTGACTAACGGGCGGGTAGCATATACAATGCTGGACAAAGAGATGATTCACGTCCCCAGCAGGATGGAGCAGGGTGGCGCAAGATTTCATCACACTACTCAGAATGGCATGCAATTTAAAATTTACGAATTGTTTATTTCTGGAATTTTCCATTTAATATTTTCAGACCAAGGTTGACCACGGGTAACTAAAACTGTGGAAAGCAAAACCGTGGATAAAAGGGGACTACTGAATACACTTTCCTGTCAGGACTGTACAAATAGCTACCTCAGGGTGACAGCAGGTCAAGACTCTGACACATGCCCTGTGGAGTTGCCATCTCCCACAGAAGAGACGTAGAAGGTGATGTAGGACTCTGCTGTTTTGGATTCCTTACTGAAAAGTGAAAAGGCACTAGACTTAAAGTTGGAGGAGCCATTGAGTCCTTGCTTTGCCACTCACAAGCCGGGTGACCTGAATTTTTCTGAGAGTCCCTTTCTTCATCTGCTGGATGAGAATAATTGTTCCTGCCTGCCTACCTCACAGGGTTGTTGTGGGGATCAAAGGAGATCACATATGTGTGGGAGAACTTTATAATCTGTGAAATCCTAGCAAATGTAAGGAATTGCTAGGATTTATAGCAGTAGGGATAGAGACCATTTCCAGAAGAATCCAATGGGCTTGCTTTGGAAGCTTGGCTCCGAAATAGCACAGCAGAGCCAGGACCATAGGCATTCTCTGAGTCATTTGTCTGCTTGTCTAGGTATAATTTTTAGATGCCTCAGGTGGGTGGCCAGCAGGTAATTGCATCTCAAAAAGTATTTATTAAGCACCCACTCTGTACATGCTTGCTTTAAAACATAATCAGGAAGCACTTGCTCACACATGGACTTATTACGAAATAGATGGCGCCAACCACCACCCACCAGCCACTGAAAGACAGGCATGTTGGCCTGAGGGGCTAAGAATGCTGAGCCCTCAAATATTCCCATTAAGGATTCTCATCCCGCCTCCAGTGTCTCCCTGTCTGGTTGGGGAACCAGGCATTGGCAGTGAGAGGCTTTGTCTACCCTCAGTGGTTCTCTTCCAGGAGCAATTTTGCATCATTCCTCCACCCCTAGGGAACAGTTGGCAATGTCTGGAGACACTTTTGGTTGTCACAACTGGGGGAGGGGGCATTGTACCCAAACATCTAGTGAATAGAGGCCAGGGATGCTGCTAAAAATCCTATAATGCATGGGACAGCCCCCCCACAACAAGGAAGAATCTGATCCAAAATCTAATAGCACCAAGGTTGAGAACCCTGCTCCACCTTCAAGCCTCAATGCCATCATCTGTTTAGTCCCTCAAGTCCCTTTCAGATTTGAATTTAGATGATTTGAGTGTGTGTTTTTTAAGTCAAGCACAAAAATTCATTTTTAAGCTAATAAAATTTTTTTTGTGGTAAAAAACACATAACATTAAATTTACCATCTTAAGCATTTTTCTGTCTTTCTTTCTTTTTTTGGTGAGGAAGATTGGCCCCGAGCTAACATCTGTGGCCAATCATCCTCTTTTTGCTTGAGGAAGACTGTCGCCGAGCTAACATCTGTTGCCAATCTTCCTCTGTTTTGTATGTGGGATGCTGCCACAGCATGGCATGATGAGTGGTGTGTAGGTCTGTGCCTGGGATCCGAGCCCGTGAACCCCAGGGCCACCAAAGCAGAGCATGCAAACTTAACCACCACACCACCAGACTGACCCCTCATCTTAACCGTTTTTAAGTGTACAGTTCAGTACTGTTAAATATATTCACGTTGTTGGGGAACATGTTTCCAATGGATGATTTGTTTTTGACTGACTTCTATTATTCAACAAACACTTTCAAAGCACTTACCAGGCCGAATATGAGGGGATGTGAAAACAAGTAAGACTCAGCCCCTGCCTTTAAGGAACTGTGGGGAGAAGTGAAGACGTGTGTGGACACAGAGCTGACAACAGCAGTAGAGTAGAGGTTGCCTGAGTGCTACTGCAAAATATGACAAGATATTAGGGATGGAAAAGGTCACTGGCCCGGGCTGTTCAGAAAGAGCTTCCTGGAAGAGGGGAAGCAGGAGACAGACACTGATGAGTAATAGACTCAAATCAAAAGAGAGAAGAGGAAAAGCATTGGCTGGTCAATAAGCAGGTTAGACTTGGGTTGAATTGGCCAGTTCTTTTCATTACCCCATCAGTCCAATCTAAACTTCTGAACATAATTAGTGAGTGTGTGTGTTTAGGTTGGGGATGGGACGGGAAATGGGGGTGGTGGAGGATGAGCTCAAGGAGAGAAAGAAACTAATATTTATTGAATATATACCATAGGCTACTGGCTTTATTTTAATACTCCACAAGAAACTTCCATTTTACAGGTAAGTAGACTGATAATTAACTTGTTCCAGGTTACAAAGTTTGTAAATAGGGAAGCAGTTTGCAAACCCAAGACTATCTCCAAAGGCCCTCCCCTTCTACTAGATCATCGCTGATGCTCCCTTTCTACAACATGCTGATGCAAATCATGGAAAAATTCATTATACCCTCTCTGCTTCCAGCATCAGGGCCACTTAACAAATGCCTCCTTATTCCTAGGGCAACCTGACCTGCCTATGTCACCCTATGCAGAATTGTTCCCTAAAGAAGCAGCTAAAGCATTTATGTATTTCATAGATGTACAAACAGCCATCTTGAAAATCCATATGTAGATGAGAAAAGTGCACTAATAATTCTGCAGCCACGGTACTCTCTCTGGGTGATTCGCCTTCACAGCAGGCAGCCCAGTGTGAGTTTGGCCAGAACATCCTCAGGCATATTGTGAAACTCTCTCCCCAGAAGTGACGTCACTGCTAATGCTGAGGATGTTTAAAGCAGGGAGCAAACCAGTGGGAGGACTTGTGACTGTGACAAAGGATGAGGGATGAGATGTGATCGATAAAGCTTTCCAGCTCCAACTTCATTCATTCTATGAATAAAACAGCTTAAAATAGACTCGAGGGATAATTTTGTTTCTTAGAAATAAAATTTATCAGTGCTCAGCACAGGGCCTAGTATTAATGTGCTCAGTGAGTGTTTTTGAATGTTAAAATACGGACCGATCCCGAATCCTATGACCAGCAGCACCCACCCCTGTCCCAGGGAGCAGCCTGCAGTTTGCCATTTCCAGATCTCCAGGGAGAAGGGACTGGGGTGGAGGGGCTCCTCAGTAGGCACATTCTGGGAGGGGAACAAGGAATGTCCTTCTTGCTTTGTATGCTTAGCCAGGAGTTAAAAATTGGAAGGGAATGGTTCCTAGCCCCCTGGGTTCCTGAATAGTTGTTGTTTTCGGTAGTTCAGAATATATTATTTGCTTGTGCCTACTTTTTTCTTTTCTTTTCTTTTCTTTTCTTTTTAGTGAGGAAGATTGGCCCTGAGCTGACATCTGTTGCCAATATTCCTCCTTTTGCTTGAGGAAGATTGTCCCTGAGCTAACATCTGTGTGAATCTTCCTCTATTTTGTACGTGGGATGCCACCACAGTGTGGCTTGATGAGCAGTGCGTAGGTCTACGCCCAGGATCCGAACCCGCAAACCCTGGGCCGCCAAAGCAGAGTGCACGAACTTAACTACTACACCACGGGCCGGCCCCTCATGCCTACTTTTTTGATACCTCCTCCCCACCCTAAACGATAACAACAACAAAGCAACAAGAGCAACCACAGAAATTCCTGAGGCATTTCTTTGTAGGTGTCCAGGCTGCTGGATTAACGCTTAGAGGAAAGCAGGAAACCTTGGTAGCCAGGCAACTTGTGAAGCCCCAACCAGTATGCCCCATACCTCCATGCCACTTCACTAAGCCAACTTAACTCAGAAAAGTTATGTATACAGTGCCGGCCTCTCTGAGAAGGTCATCTGATCTGGGTACAGGGTGTTTTTGTTGTTGTTTTTCTAAATAAAATGGGCTGTTTGGTTCTGTTTCTTGGACACAATTTCTTACCCACTGGGTTCCTATTTTCTTTCTCCAACCCTAAGCATCTCCTGCTAGTCACTCTTTCTGCATAACTCTGCTCTTTGAGAAAATATATTGTAGCCCTGCCAGGAGCAGGCTCAACCAGATTGCTCCTTGATCTCCCTGGTTCCTGGAGGCAGGAAGCATGCAACAGTATCCCCGATCCCAGCCGCCCTGAGCTCCATGCTGTAGCGCACTTTGGTTAAGCCCAGGGGTTTCAGAGTTCAATGACCTAGTGGGAATCCTGGCTCTGCCGTTGCCCAGTTCTTTATTCATTCGAACCCTTCCTTTTTTATAACAGTACTTATTTCATGGGATTAGATGAGCATATTCATAAAGCACTGATCAGGTACCATGTATTTGGTGCATAGTGGTCGATAAATGGAAGCTACGAATTATTATTATTACACTGCTGGGTACAGCCTTTCTCTATTCACCAAGATGTGTTTGTTTTGACAAGCCTCCTAGTTGGCTTCTGTCTCAGAGTTTTCTTTGAGAACAATGAGAATTTTAAACATGTTTTCATCCTGAATGACCAAATCCTAATCCCTCCATGTTTAAAATAAAACAAATTGAAGTACAAACTCAAAAAGCAGTTTTCAGACTCCATCCCTCCGGTTAATAGCCAGTAGACCTTTTGGGAATTAGAAGCTAATACATCATATCAGAGACTAAAATGTAAAATCTTCTAAAGTGGTGTAAGACACATGGGTCTGAAAATCTTTTGGACCTGAAATTTTTCCACATCAGCCCAGTGCCATTTCATTATGGTTACACCTATAGCCACACTTCTTTGTTGACAAATAGACTTAAAAAAAGTTTTTCCCCAAGTTTTTCAGTATCAGACATACATGGTCTTTCCAGACTTTAATCTCAGGGTTATGGTCCCCCATGGCCACCACACAATACACACCAGCCTCCCTCCCTCCTCTCTTGGTTACCAATTAGAAATGGGGAATGGCTAAGAGCTTTGGCTATGGAGTCAGACCTTCTCAGTAGTCAGTCATGTGACCCTGGGCAAATTACCTACCAGCTCTAGAACTTGATTTCGCCATGTTTAAAATAGAGATAGTTATAATACCTACTTCCATAAGATTATGGTCAGGATTAAATAAGGCAATATATTTAAAGAGTTTATGGCACAGGAACTGGCATTTAGTAAGAGCTCAATAAATGCTATTTTTTAAACATCTTGTTAGTTGGGAGAGAGTAGTCTAGTAGCTAGATCTGCATCCAGTATTGCTCTGCAGTAAGTTTCCCCGGAAACATACACTGTGCTAAAAACAAAAAGGTCTGACATATTATGAATATTTTTCTTTAGGCTCCGCAGCCAGCCTGGTCCCTTCAGACCTAGATTCTGGGTATACACCTAAACACATAACTGATATAAATTGACCTAAACAGCCGGGAACTCTGTAGGTGCCTCTACCACAGCTGGGAACAAAGCTGCTCCATAGAGGAAAGGTGTGCACATGAGAGGATTAACGGGAGTGTGGTCTGTGCTGGCCAGATCCTCAGCAGCTGAGCGATGCACCCCAGGCTCCCCCAAAGTCTTCCTGCAATTGTACCAGGAATGTCACCTTCTTCCACTCCCAGCTGATTGCTCAGCTCCCCTTTACACTGGGATGCACCCTCGCCAGGAACACAACACTAACAGCTTCATCTTTAAAAACGAATAGGACCTCTGCCCAGGGTCTAAAGGAAAACACCCCTCTTAGGACATTAAAATAGATGTAGTAGAGAATAATGCTTAAAAGCTTGATTCGGGATTCAGACAAGCTCTAGGTTCGAATCTTGGCTTCAGTACTTTTCAGCTGTGTGACTTTCAATACGTTGCTTATCCCTCTGAGCCTCTATTTCCCTATCTGGGGGCAGGGCTGACAAGTGTCTACCACAAGGGGTTATTGTGGGAGATAAATAAGATAATGTATGTGAGGTAATCAGATGAGTGTCTGGCGTAGAATGTGTGTTTAATAATGATAGCTATTAACAGTAGCTTTGGTATCATTAATAAATGAATTTTGCTGCTCCTTCACACTCTCTTGAGATTTTTGGGGGACTCCACATTCACGGAGAAATCTAAGTTCCTCTGTCGCTAACAGGTTTCCTTAGCCAAGTACATGGAGAGCAATAGCCTGGTGACATTAAGGCAAAGGTGATATTAAAAAATTAAAACAGGCCAACCTAATTGTCCAGACTGATGAAATTATTCCTAGTTTAAAGATTTTCAAGCCAGGTTCCCAACAGCCCTTCAGATAAACACTTACTACTACTGTCTTCAGATTTTTGTCCAGAAGTCAATTAAATTCAAGCATCATTTAAGTAATTATTCCATGTCAGGCGCTCTGCTAAGGACTAAAGATTCAGAGACGTATAAGACACACTTTTTTGCTCAAGGAAATAGTAACCGTTTAGTTGTTGTCCTTTTACCTACAAAATCTCCCAGAATCATCTTCTCTACTCCATCTTTCTCCACATCCTTCAAGATGCTTCTTAATCTAGTTCTGGGTGAGAACTTCTCTCTCTTTGAGCTTTCCACTATTCACCTAACTCCACCCTCCTTCAGCTCTCACACAACTCAACCATATTACTAATTTTCAATGTTCTCTATATAATGCATATGAATCTCATCTCCCCAATCAGATTATAAGTAACTCTAGGGCATGAGTCTTCTATTAGTTCAATTTATATTCATGTAACACCTGCCATTCTGTTATTCTTCCTTTAGATCATCAATGATGTTGGTGAATGAAATTTTTTGAGCTTGTGTGAAACATAGTTTAACTTATCTCTCTAAGTCAACTGGGTATGAGATAGATTCGGGGCAAATTGCTACTTTCCCACACCGTGTCACCTGATTCACTTAGGAAATTTCCTTTCTCTTTTTGCTGTCTAATTCTCCTTCTTCCACAGTGTTGACGTTGAACACTAGATTGCTGATTTCCACATGGAAAATGCCATTCCTATTTTTGCATTTGGTCTTGAAAAAACTCAAATCACTATCATCCACTTGGAAAGCCCTCTAGGGCAGCTGCTCAGCACATTTGCAACTCAACGGTCATGCAAGAGGGGAAGTGGAAAGGATTTTGCCCCCATATCATCCTAAAGGGGAAATGTGCATCTCATCCTAGGTTAAACAGAATTGTGCCTATTAAGTCTACAAGGATTCTCACACTTTAGAAAAATATCCCGATTTCTCTGAAATCACGTATTTGGGATCTCTTTTCACCATAGAACACCAGAGGTATTATTCTTATTACTGTAATGCCAATGGGAGTATTGGGACTATTCTCACATCGAAGTGCCATCCATGGGGCTGTGGACAAATCAGTGGTAACATTCACCCAACTGAAATTGTACTTGTTATGACTGAACACTTTTACTTCTTCATAGTCTTAGAAAAATGTTAAAGAAAGAGACAAAAACAACCTCAGTATATAGGAAAATATCCTCTACCCTTGAATACCTGCCTGTATGTGGGAGTGAGTGAGCAAGGCTGAGGCACAAAGGATGTCTGATTGTGCTTGTGTGCACGTGGGTGTGCACATCTGTGTATGAATCAGAACCTTTCCGAAGGGAGGGAAATGCTTAATCCTATCAGTCAAACTGGTGAAAGAGGTAACCAGCTCTGGGCTATTTATAGACCTTAAATTGGCATGTGCTGTACATATTGAGTACTTTGCTGATCTCATTTTTTAGAGCAATTGAAATAAAGGAGAGGCAAAGAAAAGGTAATGAGAGATTCAGATCATGGCTGTAATTTTTTAAAATAACATTGCCTTTCTTACAACTGTAGATGCCTGGAAAACTTCCCAGGTCAGACAATTAGATAAAGTGGGATTCCATTTTGAAAACAGAGTGGAGATAACATGATCACTGAGGTCTGGGTGTAGAGGTGAAGAGGATTATCTGCACTGATTTTACTTGATTTCAAGGATGTTCTCCAGTGTCACTATTGCTCAGGTGCCAAAATGTCTCTGTGCTACTGCATGAACCCTGGGGTCACCCAGACAAACTGGTTCATGGGCACCAGGACACAATAAGCCTTCAAAAGGAACTCTGGAGAGACAACACAGAAACATATCTGGCCTGACCGCACTGCACCCCTTTCCCTGGGAAGAAAGTAGAGCCCTCCACCAAAGACAGCAGAAGAAACTCACTCTTGGAAGTGAGGACACTAATGAGCCATTGCCCATCCATCTCCAGGGCCTGTCTGGAAAGAGGAGGATGTGTTGTCTAGAGATGGAGCCATATTTGGGACCTCCTGCCCGGTAGAGCATAGTTAGGGGGTTGGAGTGGCCCACACTGGCACTCTCAGGGACACCCACGCTACCCAGCTTCAAGTGGGACACCCAACTCCCAGCTGGGACACATTTTACTGGTCAGTTCTTCCTTGACTTCACATGCTAGGTACTCCCATATCCCTTCAAGAACCTCACAGGGACTTCTGTGCGTGTTAAGAGACAGGTGGACTCCACTAGGCAACTAGAGAAACTGCAAACTATACATTTACAGAAAGGCCCAATCTGTTTCTTCTTTTCTTCTATAATTTATTTCCTCATCTGTAAAAT
This sequence comes from Ceratotherium simum simum, assembly GCF_057802395.1. Lineage (NCBI taxonomy): Eukaryota > Metazoa > Chordata > Mammalia > Perissodactyla > Rhinocerotidae > Ceratotherium > Ceratotherium simum. The sequence continues at coordinate 24,656,267 of NC_141902.1, read as the reverse complement.
GGGAATAACAGCCCTGTCACATCTACTTCACAAAGTGATAGGGCTGAGTAAGGTGGAAAAACTATAGAAAGGCAAGGCATTATTACTGCCTTTGTAGCTATTTTTATTATTACACATCCCCTAGGTGCATAGTTTCATATAACATAAAACAACAAAATAGCTACTAAATATATCTCAAAAGCCAGTCCACAACCTGCTGAGACGGCTGCATAAAAGCTTGTTAAAAATTCAGGTTTCCAAGCCCCACCTTAAGCCTACTGAATCAGAACCTTCAAGTGTGGAGCCCAGAGACCTATGTTTTCAACAAGCTCCCAGGCAATGTTCCATTGGGAGCAAAGTTCCCCTGTTTGCTCCATTCTATGAACGCTGGACAGAACTGCTCAGCCTGGTTTGGGGGAAGAGATGTAATGACATACACCGCTTCCCATACCTCTCAAACTTGACCAGTAGGGGTAGGTTACAGCAAAGGTAGATGACAGTCCTTTTCTAAGGGAGTAGGATAGTGCTTTAGAGGGGTTAAGGTTCCACAAGAGGACCACCAGACGGGGAGGAGTGGTCGGTGGGAAAAGGAATTGGACTCACCTACAATGATACCACAAGCACTGACCAATCCAATCTGTTTCTTCAGGGCTACTCCGCCCCCTCCGGAACCAGTCTCGGGGCTGGCGTCCGACTGGCTCCCACCCGGGTGGTTCTTTTCAGTGTTGTTTCGGTGCCTGGCTCCTTTTTCCATCTTTCTCAGTGGGATTTCAACCTCCGAAAGGTATCTCTCCTTCTGAATGCGTGTGGGTGTAAATATATTTAGAGAGAGAGCCTTTCAAATTGAAACGTCCTTTTCCGAAATAAGGACCACTCCTACCCTCTTAAAAAAGACCCAGGCGGATAAAAGAGTAAACTGAAAATACTCCTACTCCGTATTGACACTTTCTTGTCATTCGTGCTTACAAGCAAGGAAAGTGTTATTAAAAGGGGGGGAAAAGACATAGATATTTAAATATAAAAATAGAACTGTACCAGCTCCTCTGGCTGGAATTCTCGTGAAAGGGATGTAGATCTTCAGAAACCAGGATGGTTCTGCAATGTGTACCAGGCAATGGCTTATTTCAGACGCTTCAAAGAGACAGTCTGAATTTCCCTCAGCTCTCCCCCTAAGAAAACAGAGATTGTTTTTACCTCCCCTTAGCCTTTTCTTTTATGATGAGGATAAAAGTAGTTTTCATTAACTGAAGGGAAAAAAGAGTAATCCTCCGGTAATTCTCTTCCAGGAAAACGATTGTGGACCCGACCGGTTTGCTCTAGATCTTGTTTCCACCTGCTGTGGGTTTCTTTTTCCCTCCCCGTCTCCTGCCTTCCGCTTTCTCCAGATGTCCCCTTCTGTCTCGCTTGTCTTCTTGTCCTTGGTTTTCTTCTTCCGATCTCCGTCCTCACGGCACAGGCTGCCCCATCTCTCGTGGTTACAGGAGAGTGGCTCTGGCACACACGAACGTGCTTCCCTTTTAGCAAGGGGTTTTATGCGCTGAGCTAGCTCCGCCCCCACCTCCTCGGTTCCTCTCCATCCTCGCTCAGACCGTCTCCTCGCTCCTCTTCAGTTTAAACATTAGCACACAGCCCCTAAAGATCACCGAGAAGATGGATTAAAATATTTCTCTTTGTAATGGTCTCTCTTTCCCCATCCTTCACCTTGTGAGAAGTGGAAGTAAAATCCATCCATGTTAACTGTTCCAGGAGAGTTCATTTAGCTAGTATAGCGTTTATGAGCTTTATAATGGTCATACAGCATTTGTGAGCTTTATAAATAAAGGACTGGTTGTGCAGACACTTTAATGCTATCAGAAATACACTGGCAAATGTATTAAAATATTTATGTCTGGATCATTTGAGGATACAGGAGAGAAGGTTATGGGGACATCATCGTCAAGTTTGTGAAAGTAGGGAATCCACGGGTGGGGGAGGGGAATGGAAAGAAGCGTAATGGAAAAGAGGTTCATTTAGTATAATTGTGAGCTGTGAAGAGTAGAGTGGTAACGAAATCACCAGGAAGAGGTGGTAGCCTCCCGGTTCACAGCTCTTATTTAGTGTTAGCTGAGACAGGAAAAAAATGACTCCCATCCTGGTTTCAGGAAAGAATGACACAAAATCTGACGGAAGGGAGACTTATACAACCTCTAATATTTTTTTTATTTATAAATTATTTGAAAGGCAGACCAACGAGGGGATGGGGAGTTATCAGTACCTCTCTGATCGTGAAACAGATTGTTGATGTTAAGAGATGACTAGCTTATTACCATATTGATATTGTGTCGAGTCCCTGAAGAATTTCACCCAGAAACTGCTGCCTCACAGGCGAGGGCAATGATGTCTATTTATAATTGTAAAATACTTTGAAAAAACAGCAAGAAGCAATATAGCAGACAACACTATAAATCTAAAATAAAATTATTTTGAATGTCGATTAAATACATTATGCAAATGTACTTGATTTTAAAGTGAGTCTATAAAATAAAGTTCCCCAAGCTGACCACTAAGTACAGAAATTTGGTCTCACTTTTTGGAAAATGTTCCCAAAGATTTTAGATTTTAAATAAAATAAATAATTACTTACAATGGGGATGGTTGAACTATTATGTAGCAAAGTCTTTTTCAAATGGGGTAAAGATCAATCAGCAGTCTTTTCCACTTTGCCCCTTGATCACTCAGCAAGTATTAAGAGGTTTCAAAGGTTGGGAGTTCAACCCCTTCTTCTTCTGCCAGTTCAAGATACAGCAAATTGAAAGCCTCAGCAAAAAAAAAAAAAAAAAAGTGGGGGTGGAGATGTATAAAGGATTCTTAACAAAAAGAACAGACAGGGCAGGGAAAATGTAGCACAAAAGTCCACGGGACGGGATGAGTCACGGGAAATTTAAAAATCTTGAAATGCCGCTGGCATTTCCTGACATCAGAAAGCACTAAGGAAAAGTTTGATAAATTCATTTTATTATATTCATTTATTTATTTATTTTGTGAGGAAGATCAGCCCTGAGCTAACATCCACACCAATCCTCCTCTTTTTGCTGAGGAAGACTGGCCCTGGGCTAAGATCCGTGCTCATCTTCCTCTACTTTATATGGGACGCTGTCACAGCATGGCCCGACAAGCGGTGCATTGGTGGGCGCCCTGGATCAGAACCTGGGCTGCCAGCAGCAGAGCGCACGCACTTAACCACTATGCCACAAGGCCGGCCCTGATGGATTAATTTTAAACAAGCCAATTTGAAGACTTCTGCTCACATTTCAACATCAAGGTATAAAACAAATAATCTTTCTGCTTCTCAACAGGAGTTCTTTCAGTAAAGTTTGTATTTCTAATTTAAATTATATAGATTTAATATGAGATAAATCATGAATGTGAATGAATTTGAGGTCTCTTGCCAAAACCAGTACAAACTGACCACAATATGGTAAACTTTAGCCATCTCAGTTTATGAACTAAGCAGCTAAGGGGAGTTATGGGATCAAATACATTCTTGGGATATAGTGGTGCTAAGCATATCAGATTGGAAAGGAAGGGTGGTTGAAGATTAACATTTCTATTTCTTTAGCACTTGAAGATTACAAGGGGCTTATGACTGTCTATAAATGGTACAGTGTAAAAGCTAGGAAAGGACTGTCCCCTCTTCAATGAGACCATTTATTCAGATTATATGGCTCTCTTCAGGTTGGGATCTTTTTGTGAAATAAACCCTAAGTGTGTCAAAATCCCACATGACTAACATTGAACACAGGAGAGAAAGAAGTCTTGGTGTAATATGTTGAGAAAAATCTCTGGAAATGATTAACTGAAGTTTCTTCAATTTTGAGCACTGAATACTTTTTTATTCATAACTCTATTCTACATTTGCCTTTCTGTCTTTTATTCTACTTTAAATAGTGCTTTACAGGCTACGAAGTGTTTTATGCACAATATCTCATTTTTTTTCCTCCTCACTAGATACTGTGGGTTGACCAGACAATTATTTTTCCCTATTTTAAAGTTAGGAAGCTGAGGCTCAGAGAAGTGTCTTACCGGAGGTCAAGGACCAGACACTTAATCTAGTCACGGATGAGCGGGATATCAATGGTTTACATTGAGAGCTTTCCCCAGGACACTATAGCTAGTTGCTGATGCCTTAACTTCTTTCGCCTGAAGGCAACAGAAGACCATTGTTCAGGGCAGTGTCCATGTCTTCTTGAGCTGGTGTCATAACTGTGCCTTTTAGAGATCCACCTTGATGCCAACACAGCATCTGTTCAGTGAGATCCACACAACTTAATCTGCCCTCCCCCTCAACATTTGTCACCCCCTTCACACAGCACTTGGTTTGGCCATTTTCCAAGTACTTTAGTACAACTCTGTTTCCAATATCTCGGTGATTGTTTACTGTTGTTTTGCATGCTCAAGATGGGGAGAAATTGATCCTTTTAACCAGGGAAAATGTGGGTAAGAGGGCTGTTGTCTCATGAGTATGGATTTAGGAAAAGAAACACTGTGTGAGACTGACACCTACCTCACAAAGAGAGATACGGCATGAGGATATGCTGCTTGTATAACAGTTGAACAAAAACCCTGTCATGTTCCAATATTCCCTTTTTGAAATAACAGGTAAATAGTATCTGTTAATGCAAAGAAATAGAGCACAAAGTTTATTCACTCTATTCTTGATTTGTTTTTCTGCACCCAATAGACAAGCATTTTCTTCTTCTTCTTTATAACAGAGCTGTGAAATCTGAGGTCACTAATAAAGGACCCCATCTCTTCCCAGAGGGAACTCACAGTCCATGCTCCCACTCCACTTGTCTTCTTCTCACACCTACATGCCCGGAGTCAGAAGGAAACCCTGATGTCAATTCAAGCCAACTTTCTTTCTAGAATCTCAGCAACCACTGCCAAACAGTGGCTTCCTGAGCTAGTGGTTCTAGGAGCCTTTACTTCATTAAAAAATGGAAAGCAGGGCCAGCCCCGTGGCTTGGCGGTTAAGTGCGCGCGCTCTGATACTGGCGGCCCGGGTTCGGATCCCAGGCGCGCACCGACGCACCGCTTCTCCGGCCATGCTGAGGCCGCGTCCCACATACGGCAACTAGAAAAATGTGCAACTATGACATACAACTATCTACTGGGGCTTTGGGGAAAAAAAGGAGGAGGACTGGCAATAGATGTTAGCTCAGAGCCGGTCTTCCTCAGCGAAAAAAAAAAAAAGAGGAGGATTAGCATGGATGTTAGCTCAGGGCTGATCTTCATCACAAAAAAAAAAAAAAAAGGAAAGCAGATGAAAATTAGTGAGCAAAGAGGAAAGAAATAAGAAAAAAAAAAGCCAAATGGGTCAGAAAGAAAGAAAGGAAGATGACATGAGGAGACATAGTCAGTTAATAAGTCCTTTTTAGTGTGTGTTCTGTTTGCCTCTTGGACATATTCATATGTTCAAAGGAAGTTGTATCTTCTAGGGTTTATGCAGTCCTGGGAATTTGGATGGAGCAGACTCTGTTTTGTTATGATGGTCAATTAATTCATGCTCTTCTGGAGAGAATGATGAATTTTGCTCTGACACTAGAGACAAAAATTCCAGCAGATTACTCTTCTGTCTGTTGCACTTGGCCAGATTCCACAAAGCCAGCCCAGGACTAGTGGGAAAGAAATAAAGAGGCAGGCAGCAAGTCTTTACCTCGTTTGCTGGGCCCAATCTGCCATGGGGTCTTGGTATTCTTCTTTCTAAGGATTTAGGCAACTCCAGTTCTGAGTACTTGAGTATGGAAACTTCCACTTCCTGATTGGTTTTCACTGAGGATTTATGTTTTTTTTTTTTTTTTTAAAGATTTATTTATTTATTTTCCCCCCAAAGCCCCAGTAGATAGTTGTATGTCATAGTTGCACAGCATTCCAGTTGCCGTATGTGGGACGCGACCTCAGCATGGCCGGAGAAGCGGTGCGTTGGTGCGCGCCAGGGATCCGAACCCGAGCCGCCAGCGATCCGAACCCGGGCCGCCAGCATCAGCGAGCACGCACTTAACCACTAAGCCACGGGGCCGGCCCCAACTGGAAGCCAGTTTTTTTTTTTTTTTTTTTTTTTGTGAGGAGATCAGCCCTGTGCTAACATCCGCCAATCCTCCTTTTTTTTTTTTTGCTGAGGAAGACGGCCCTGGGCTAACATCTGTGCCCATCTTCCTCCACTTTATATGGGACGCCGCCACAGCATGGCTTGCCAAGCAGTGCGTCAGTGCGCGCCCGGGATCCGAACCAGCGAACCCCGGGCCGCCGCAGCGGAGCGTGCGCACCCAACCATTTGCGCCACCGGGCCGGCCCCTAGGATTTATGTTTACCAAAGATGAGAACTCATATTTTTTAGAATGTGGAAGATAAGTTCCCTGAGGTCAGAAACTTGTTTTGTTCACTGCTGTACCCCTAGCCCCTAAAATATGCCAGGTATGGCTCTCAATGAATGTGATTGAATGAATGAATGAATAAATGTACATTAATGCTTAATAGATAAATTAATTAAATAATAACCGATGAACTGATGTGCCAACTAATTGTAATAACATGTAGCCCTCAGTTCCTGGAGAGGGGGTGGATTGTAGAAAGAGGAGAAAAATGTGATCAAAGGTTTGACTTTGAAGACCATTTCACATAGAGCACAGATCTCAAGCAGGCCCTCAACACTGCCCAGCAATCCTATCACAGTCCTGTAGTCGACTGACTCTTCCATTTACTTTCTTCTCTCTGCGAACCAACAGCATCCTCCAAATCCTCACTTCTAGTTGGTGTCCTGCCTGCTGTTTCATGGAGAAAATAGAAATAGGCAGAAGAGAACTTCCACATCCTCCAACCGTTAATCTGTCAATCTCCCCCTAGCTTTCCCCACATACTCTGCCTTCCCTCCTATGGAAATGGATGTGATCCTATGTATCTCCCTGACTTGTGCACTCTCTTCCCTGTCCTACCTTACCTATTCAGGAACTTTGCTCTTGCAATTATTCCTCTGTCCCTGCATCATCATTTTTTCACTCTCTACTGGATTATATCAGCATGCAAATGTGCTGTATTAGCTCCCATTAAAAAAAAAAAACCTAACAGAACTTTCCTTGACTCTACATTCCTTTTCAGCTGCCACTCAACTTCTCCACTCTCCTGTTTTCACTTCTTCACCTCCATTCATGCTTGAATCCACTACACTTAAGCTTTCATCTCTATCATCTCATTGAATCCATTCTTGTGAAGCTCACCAATAGCCACCACACGGTCCAGTCTAGCAGTCATTTCTCAGTCTTCATCTTATTGATGTCACAGCAGCATGGCTCCTGGGCATCTACTCTCCTGGCTTTCCTCTACCTCACTGGCCTCTTCTCAGGCTCCTCCAATGGATCCATTTCTCTTCCCAACCTCTCCTGTTCTCTATCCTCCCTCACTACCTGGGTGATCTCATCCAGTCCTCAGACTTTCAGTAGCATCTACACACTAATATTTCCCAAATTTATAGGTACAGCCCTCATCTCTTTCATAAACTCTAGAATTAGCTATCTAACTGTCTACTTGATGTGTCTGTTTAATAGGCATCTCAAATTTAGTAAGTCCAGAGTGGGCATGCCTCCTTTCAACGGGCTCTTCCTCCAGTATTCCCCACTCTGGTAAATGGCGAAATATCTTGGTGATAGCTATGCTTTTAATTGTTCTTCTTAAGACAAATTTTTTAAAATATGGTTTTATTTCGTCTTGCTTTCTTACTAAATCCTGATAATTAAGTGTGATCTCCAGAAATGTGTAGCAAAGTTGGGAGGGAGATACAAAAGTTTAGTTGGGTGAAAATTTATGGACCCAATCACCTGAAACTTGCCAGGCTATAGTGTGGAGATCACTGATATAGAATATAAAATCTACAGTAAGAGAAGGTGGTCTTTTAGGAAATTTTCAATACTACACAATTTATCAGACTAATAGAGAAAGAAATTCTAATAGAAATTGGATTACATATACCTGGGTGTGCTCAATTAATTTCATTCATATATTCAGCCAATATTGATCAACTGTTTACTGTGCTAGATCCTGGGGCTATAATGGTGAACAAAAATCCTCTGCCTTCAAAGACCTCAAGGACTGTGATGATTAATTTTATGTGTCAACTTGACTGGCCACAGGGTGCCCAGATTAAACATTACTTCTGGGTGTGTCTTCAAGGGTGTTACTGGATGAGATTAGCATTTGAAAATGTATACTTAATAAAGCCAATTGCTTTCCCCAATGTGAATGGGCATCATCCAATCAGTTGAGGGCCTGAATAGGGCAAAAGGCAGAGGAAGGAGGAATTGGCCCTTTTTTGCTTCCTGTTTTCCTGCTTGAGTTGGGACATCTCCTCTCATCTTCTCCAGATCTCGGATTGGGATTTAAACCATTGATTTCCCTGGTTCTCAGGCCTTGGGACTCCGACTGAATTATACTACCAGCTTTCCTGGGTCTCCAGCTTGCAGATGGCAGATCTTGGGACTTCTCAGCCTCCATAATGGTGTGAGCCAATTTGTCATAATAAATCTCTCTCTCTGTCTCTCTCTCAAGAGTATATATAAATATATATCCCTATCTATCTGTCATCCATCTTTCTACTATCTATCTATCATCTCCTGCTGGTTCTGTTTCTCTGCAGAACCCTAACTAATACAAGGACCTTAGATACAGACACTTTAGATCTTTCTCTTTCCTCCTAAAGTCCAGGGACAGCATAGTTACCTGATCTCCCCAACAAAGGATCACTAACATTTGAGGAAAGCTCCAGCATGAAAGCCATAGACAATAACAAACATAGATGATGCAAGGAGCAGAAGAAAACTTTCAAAAAATTACAATTCACATACTCAGAAAGGATGCTTAGAGTGAGAATACAGGCCCCAGCTCTGAGCCCTGGTATTAACCCCATTGGGTCATATCCATCACTGCCTTCAAAACCAAACTCCTCTCAGTTCCACAGACTAAGCTGTTCTTCCTCCTGTGTTCCCAGTTTCCAGCCATGGCTAGCATCATGCTATCATAGTATCATGCTCTTAATCACCCAGGCCTGAGACCTTCATCTTTCCCTCCCTCTCTCTCCCTTTGTAGCCCCATAGCCAATTGGTCACCAAGTCCTGTTGGTTCTGTCTCTGAAAACTGCCTCACAGTTGTCATCTTCTTCCTACCCCTTGGCTCCTGCCCTATTCCGGAACCACTCATCCCTCTCCTGTCTCACTGATACCAGATCAACACAAGGTTGGTGTAAGGGAAGCCATATTGTAGAAAAGAAACCCTATTGTAACTTTGAATGACCTCTGACTAACTAGCCCAGACATGTTCTGTGGATTTTATGGCACCTCCTAGCTGCTATAAGTTGATAACTTTGTTCTCTTGAGTTCCTTAGGAATGTGATGACCCCCGGGCAAAGAGTCAAGGACAACTAAAAGATCAGGGTGTAGGGTGTTGCTCTGGTCTCTGATGCCTATCAAGTAAAACAAAAGATGATTAGGAACTAAGACCAGATGTCTGCCCCACCTGGAGGTCAGATGGATGCCCCCACCCAGAGACCAGATGCCTCTCCCATCCGGAGGCCAGCCCCGTACATAACTGGCCTGTAATCTTTGTTCTGTAAGATGGGTTTTTTTTTTGGACATTAGTTGGCCATCTTCCCTCTTGCCAGCAAGCTGTAATAAATAGTCCTTTCTCTCCTACCACCTTGCCTCTTGACTATTGGCATGTCTTGTGGTGGGCAGAAGACCCCCAACTTGGGCAATAACACCATTGCAATAGCCTACCAACTAATCTCCCTGTCTGTGACCTTCCATCCCTTCAATCTGTCCCCAGAGGTATGTTTTTTTTTTTTTTTTAATTTTGATAACAGCTTTATTGAGATAAAATTTACATAGCATAATATTCACCTCTTTAGAACTATTCAAGTTAGTAATTTCCAGTATATTCACATAGTTGTGCAACTATTACCATTATCCCACTTAAGAACATTTTATCACCCCAAAAGAAATCTTAACCCATTAGCCATTAGCGGTCACTCCCTACTTCTCCCATTACCCTAGGCAATCACCCCAGTCTACTTTTTGTCTCTATGGATTTGCATATTCCAGACATATCATATAAATGGAATCATACAATATGTGGCATTTTGTGTCTGGATCCCAGAGGTATGTTTTATAAAATATGGGGTTGATCATATTTCTAGCCTGCTCAAAAGCCTCTGATGGTTCTCCATTGTATAACGCAGCAGTCTCTAAGGCTAGCTGAGTGAGCAGCACAATCACCTGAGGAACTTTTATTTTTTGTTATTTTTTAATTAATTAATTTATTTTTCCCCCAAAGCCCCAGTAGATAGTTGTATGTCACAGCTGCACATCCTTCTAGTTGCTGTATGTGGGACGCGGCCTCAGCATGGCCAGACAAGCAGTGCGGCGGTGCGCGCCCGGGATCCGAACCGGGGCTGCCGGTAGCGGAGCGCAGGCTCTTAACCGTTAAGCCACGGGGCCAGCCCAGGAACTTTTAAAATACATCCTTGGCACAGGGGAAGTGCTCAATAATTTCTCAGGTAGACCTTCTCCTATGGTACCCTCTGGTGGCAACTTCATGCAATGGCTGATCTTCATTTTACCCACAAAATTCCCTCTCAGATTCTAATTCAGTGGATCTGCCTATTGCTTGGGGGAACCACTAGCTTAAAAAATAAAGTCTAAACTCCTGTATAGAGGCTTCAGTCCATCTCTCCAGCTTTTTTCTCCATAATGTCTTCTTTTCCTCACCATCCCTCTTGATGTCTCATTCATTCTTCCCTTCGGTCACACTGGACCACCCCGTACTTTCCCAGACTGATGAGTTTACTAGTGCTTTTTCTCTGCCTGGAATGCCCCTTCCCTCCACCTCTACAGGAGAAACTTTCACTTTGTTTAAGGGTCATTCAAATACCTGTTCCTCTAGGAAACCTGCCTAAATCAATCTGATTTCTCTTTTTTTTTATTGATGTTTTAATAGTTTATAACATTGTGAAATTTTTGGTTGTACATTTTTGTTTCTCCATCACCACATACACGTCTCCCTTCACCCCTTGTGCCCACCCCCCTACCCCCATTGCCCCTGATAACCACAATACAATTTTCTCTGTCTGTGTGTTGGTTTATATTCTACATGAGTGAGATCATACGGTGTTTGTCTTTCTCTTTCTGGCTTATTTCACTTAACATAATATCCTCCAGGTCCATCCATGTTGTTGCAAATGGGACGATTTTGTCTTTTTTTATGGTTGAGTAGTATTCCATTGTATATATATATACCACATCTTCTTGATCCAATCATCAGTCGAGGAACACTTGGGTTGCTTCCACTTCTTGGCTATAGTGAATAATGCTGTGATGAACATAGGGGTGTATAAGCCTCTTTGGATTGTTGATTTCAGGTTCGTTGGATAATCTGATTTCTCTTTTCTCTCTGTGCTCACAGTATTCCATACTTCCTCAGGGAAGCCTTCCCAAATTATATGCTCTTATCATTCCCGGTGTTTCATCTTTTATGACAGTACTTAATGTACTTAAAGGTTATGTATTTATTTGTGAGATTTTTAAAAACATGTCTTTTTCTCCTACTATACTGGAAGTGCCTTGAAGGCAAGAGCCATATCTGTTACCATGTACAGTTGGTACATGATATAGAAGCTCAATATATTTGTCGACTGGGTGAATTAATGTTTCTGTAATGATCACATATTCTGCTTTGTAGTGTGTATAATTGTATCTACATTTGGATTCCCTGTGAGGTCGCAGCCTTTTTGAAGGGACAGATGAAATTTCTTGTTTTCGTATCCCATCCCTATCCCCACCTAGCTCTGTGCCTGGGATTCAGTAGGAGCTTAGATAAATTTGCCCTGCTAGAACCCCAGGGGAATGCAAACTCTACAAGAGCGAAGACTTATCTTCTCCCTTCCTATATTCCCAGTGGCTAGAACAGTGCTTGTTCAGTGGCATTTGCTCGGGAAATCCCTGTTGAATGAAAGATTTAATTGCCAGATGGATCCTTCTATAGTACCCAATGGTGGCAACTTTAGAAAAAATTTTTTTAAAGTTCTTTTTTTGTTTTTTTAATTTTTATTTTATTTTATTTATTTTTTCCCCAAAGCCCCAGTAGATAGTTGTATGTCATAGTTGCACATCCTTCTAGTTGGTGTATGTGGGACGCGGCCTCAGTATGGCCAGAGAAGCGGTGTGTCGGTGAGTGCCCGGGGATCCGAACCCGGGCCGCCAGCAGCAGAGCGTGGGCACTTAACCGCTAAGCCACCGGGCCGGCCCCCCAATGGTGGCAACTTTACATAACCACCAGTCTTCTTCATTTCATCCCTAAATTTCTCTTTTCCTGTTGACATGTGTTTCCTGTTTGAGTGTGCTAACTTGGATCTGGAAGCCAGGTAAGATTCTCCCTGATAATTTCCTTTCCTATTCCATCATTTATCACATAGTTACTGAGCACCTATTACATGTCAGACACCGTGGAAGGACTGGTAATCTCAAAGTGAAGCTATAGTCCCGGTCTGGTTAGAGAGAGAGAGGAGTGAACAATTATAACACCGTTAGACAAGGGCCATGATAGAGACAGGCAAAAGATGCTCAGGGAGCGCCCCTCAGTGGGCAGGCCAGAGTAGGCATCTGGAGAAAGTGATATCTGAGCTGAGTCTGGAAGGACGAATAGAAGTTAATCTGGAGGATATGCCAAGCAAAGGAAACAGTTTGCATAAAGGCACACAGAGAGCGCATGATTTAAATTCAACGTGACTGAAGTGCACAGTGCTTTTGACCAAATGCTGAGAGGTGCAAAAAGAAATGTAGATCACAAAGAGCTTGAGTGCTATGCTCCGTAAGTTGTCTTGAAAGTGTCAGGCAGTTTTAAGCAGAGCAGCAACTGGACCTGGCAGCAGTGGTAGGATGAAATGGAGTTGGGCAAACACAGAGGCAGGGAGGAGTTAGGAGGCAATCAGAGTAATCAAAGCAAGGAATTAAGAGAGACTAAAAGAAAGCAAGGGTGGTAAAATGGAAAGATGATGGATTCAAGAAATATTTATAAAATGTGTATACTCAAGGAACACTTTCACATCTAGAAAGTTGCTTTTAGAAATAATTGCATGGGGCCGGCCCCGTGGCTTAGCGGTTAGGTGCGGGCGCTCCGCTGCTGGCGGCCCGGGTTCGGATCCCGGGCGCGCGCCGAGGCACTGCTTCTCTGGCCATGCTGGGGCCGCGTCCCACATGCAGCAACTAGAGGGATGTGCAACTATGACATACAACTATCGACTGTGGCTTTGGGGGGAAAAAATAAATAAATAAAATCTTTAAAAAAAAAAAATAATAATAATAATTGCATGGGTGGGCAAAGATAAATGAATAAAGATGTTTATTACAGCATGTTTTTGCAATAGTTAAAAATTAGAAACACTCTATATGTCCATCAATAGAGAATTGATTCATTAAATTAAGGTATAATTAATCAAATCATGCAAGCTTTATAAAGAATGATGCATATATAAAGATAAAAATGAAATATTAACTAAAAACAAATCTTAGAGGTTATGCATAATATCACATTTTTGTTTAATGTATATAACATATATGTGTGTTGTGTGTTAGCATATGCATTGAAAGAAGTTCTGGAAAGATTTATATATAGGCTGTCAACCATGTTTATCTTTGGGGAATAGAGTCAGGGGTGATGGGTTTTCATTTTCCAATTTATAAACTTGGTTTTTACTTATTTTTTAAGGGACAACTAAATGCAACATGTGATCCTGGAGAGAAAAAACATTTTTTTCTCTTTCTATAAAGGACATTTGTGGGACAACTGGTGAAATTCGAATAAGGTTTCTAGATTAGATAGTAGTACCATATCAATGTTAATTTCTTGATTGTGATAATAGTACTGTGTTTATGGAAGAGTATGTCCTGGTTTATGGGAAATACACACTGAAATACTTAGGAGTAATGGAGCATTATGTCTGCAACTTATTCTCAAATGGAACAGAAAAAACTAATAACAGAGAGAACAACAAAGCAAATGTGGTAAAATGTTAACATTTGGGGAATCTGGATTAAAGTAAACAGAAATTCTTCTATATTTGCACTTTTCTGTAAATCCGAAATTATAAAATTAAACGTTTTTTTAAAAGGTATAGAACAGAATATAAAGTATGCTATCATTTGTGTATGGGGGAAATGGAATATATATAAATATATGCATTTATTTATAAATATATAAATGATCTGTGGAAAGATACACAAGCATTAGCACTATCAATGTCCTTTGGAAATGAGAATTTGGTAGCTGGGAACAGCAGGAAAAGGAAGACTAATTTTTCGTTTTATGTCTTTTGATATCTTTTTAATTTTCACTAAGTAAATGATTTGCCTATCAAAAATAAATATGATTTAAAATAATATATCATCTTGTACAATGAAGAATTGCAAGCATACTCAGAAGTAGAGAGAAGAGTACAAAGAACTCTCATATCCTAGATTATTACTCAGTCTACAATTATTCAAGATTTTGCCACATTGCTTTATCTATCCTTTTCCACTCCCTCTATTTCTTTTGTCTTCTTTGCTGAAGTATTTTAAAGAAAAGTCCAGACATCATTCCATCCCTACAAATCTCAGTAAACATCTCTTAAAAATATGGACATTTTCTTACATAACCACAAGGCCATTATCACACCCAACAAAATTAACAATAGTTCTTTGGTATCAACTAATATATCCAGCCCATAATCAAATTTCTTCAAGCATCCAAAAAGGTCCGCACACCGTATATAAACACTGTACTCCAGCTGAATTTATTTCTCACGGGATATGGATTAACAATTCTGAAACTGTTTTACATGTACACTGGGGTTGATCAAATAAGTACACATATAATTGATGTCGGAGTCAGGGTTCTCTCACTGTCAGAAACAGAAGTAAGAGGGGAAGAAAGCAAGAAGGGGAGCCTAAATGAACCCTGTACTGGATTAGAGTTGGAGACATCAGTATGAACTCATGTTTAGCCTAATACACATGCAGATAAAGAAATAGAAACAATGATAGATATGTGTGTATACATGAATTAATACCCATACTTACACTACCTAGTACTGTCCACTGAGAGGGCCTAGAAGCAATGACATCCCCATGGTAATGAGCACACCTTGTGCCCAGATTTTGGTTTCAAAGTACCCTTCTCCAATAAAAGCAACCAAAGATCCTTAGAGAAATGTCTGATTTTAGAGCTGGGGAAAGGAAAATACAAAATAAGTCTGGAGCGTCTTGTAATATGAAAAATGAAAGAAATGTTTAAATTTTCAAAGGGATAGAGGAATCAACCTGAGAGAGCTCCCCAATGGCCAAATGGAATAATTTGAGCAATAAAATAAATAGCATAGTATTAGATTATAATCCAAAGTATAAAATAAGTATACATGCATCCATACTGATATAAATAAATGACCTAATATATAAGTGAATGGTGGAGTAGAAACAAATCTTTACAGAAGAATTCCAAATAATGTATGGAGATACTCTTCCTTACAGGAGATGGTGGTTAACTACTTCCTCCCCACTTTGAGAGTGGGCTGGACTTGTAGTCTTGCTTCCAAAAAATATAGAAAGGGCAAATATTAAACTTTAAAGTGGAGAAAACTGGCAAGCACTACCCTAACCAACTGATCAAGATTAACATCACCAATTAGTCATGTGGCTATCAGGCACCCCCTGACGTTATGTAATGAGAAGGGCACCTCACCTCTGTGGTATCCTTTTTAAAATTGTGATATCACAATGTTGTACAGCTATCACCTAGTTCCAAAATTTTTCATCACCTCAAACAGAAACTCTGTACCCATTAAGCAATAACTCCCCATTCTCTCCTTCTCACAGTCCCTGCTAACCTCTAATTTACTTTCTTCTCTATGAATTTGACCATTCTAGATATTTCTTTTTTGTTGTTTGTTTTTTTGTGAGGAAGATCAGCCCTGAACTAACATCTGCCAATCCTCCTCTTTTTGCTGAGGAGGACTGGCCCTGGGCTAACATCCGTGCCCATCTTCCTCTACTTTACATGGGACGCCGCCACAGCATGGCTTGACAAGTGGTGTGTTGGTGCACACCTGAGATCCAAACCCTAGGCCACAGCAGCAGAGCGCGTGCACTTAACCTCTACGCCACCGGGCCAGCCCCCTAAATATTTCATGTAAGTGGAATCGTACAATATTTGTCCTTTTGTTTCTGGCTTATTTCACTTAGGGTAATGTTTCCCAAGTTCATTCATGTTGTAGCATGTATCAGAACTTCATTCTTTTTTATGACTGAATAATATTCCATTGTATGTATATACCACATTGTTTATTCATTCATCTATTGATGAACACTTGGGTTGTTTCCACATTTGGCTATTGTGAATAATGCTGCACCAATATCATGAACTCTGATGTATAAGTATCTGTCTGAGTCTCCGTTTTTATTACTTTTGGATAGACACCTAGGAGTGAAATTACTGGGTCATATGGTTATGACCAATAAGTTTTATGATTAACTTTTTAAAAATTTAATTTTTGTGTGTGTGTGAGGAAGATTAGCCCTGAGCTAACATCTGTTGCCAATCCTCCTCTTTTCCTGAGGAAGATTGGCCCTGGGCTAACATCTGTGCCCATCTTCCTCCATTTTATATGGGACACCACCACAGCATGGCTTGACAAGCGGTGCGTCGGTGCACACCTGGGATCCGAACCCAGGCCATCGCAGCGGAGCATGCGCATTTAACCGCTATGCCACGGGGCCGGCCCTATGGTTAACTTTTTGAGGAACAACCAAACCGTTTTCCAGCAAAGGCACCATTGTATATTCCCACCATCAATATACAAGGGTTTCAATTTCTCCACATTGTCCCCAACACTTGTTTTCCTTTTAAAAAAATTATAGCCTTCCTAATTGGTGTGAAATAGTATCTCATTGTGGTTTTGATTTGCATTTCCCTAATAAGTAATGATATTGAGCATCTTTTCGTGTGTCTATTGGCCATCCATATATCTTCTTTGTAGAAATGTCTATTCAAGTCATTTTCCCATTTTTTAACTGAGTTGTTTGTCTCTTTGTTGTTGAGTTGTTAATATTCTGGATATTAAACCTTTACAGATAATATGATTTGCAAATAATTTATACTATTTTGTGGGTTGCCTTTTTGCTCTGTTGATGCACAAAAGTTTTTAATTTTAAAGAAGTCCATTCATCCATTTTTTCTTTTGTTACTTGTGCTTTTGTGATATTTAGAAACCATTGCCAAATCCAAGGTCATGAAAATTTGCCCCTATATTTTCTTTCTTTTTATTTATTTATTTATTTATTATTATTTTTTTTTTTTGGTGAGGGAGATCAGCCCTGAGCTAACATCCATGCTAATCCTCCTCTTTTTGCTGAGGAAGACCGGCTCTGAGCTAACATCTATTTTTTTTTTAAAGATTTTATTTATTTATTTTTTCCCCCCAAAG
This sequence comes from Ceratotherium simum simum, assembly GCF_057802395.1. NCBI lineage: Eukaryota > Metazoa > Chordata > Mammalia > Perissodactyla > Rhinocerotidae > Ceratotherium > Ceratotherium simum. Next base: position 24,638,752 of record NC_141902.1, on the reverse strand, counting down.
CCCCAGTAGATAGTTGTATGTCATAGCTGCACATCCCTCTAGTTGCTGTATGTGGGACTCAGCCTCAGGATGGACGGAGAAGTGGTGCCTCGGTGCGCGCCCGGGATCCGAACCCGGGCCACCAGCATCGGAGCGTGCACACTTAACCACCAAGCCACGGGGCCAGCCCTGAGCTAACATCTATTGCCAGTCCTCCTCCTTTTTTTCTTCCCCAAAGCCCCAGTAGATAGTTGTATGTCAAAGTTGCACATCCTTCTAGTTGTTGTATGTGGGATGTGGCCAAGGCCGGAGAAGCAGTGCGTCGGTGTGCGCCCGGGATCTGAACTCGGGCCGCCAGTAGCAGAGCGCATGCAGTTAACCGCTAAGCCAAGGGGCCGGCCCCACCCCTATATTTTCTTATAAGGGTTTTATAGTTCTTGCTCTTACACTTAGGTCTTTGATCCATTTTTAGTTAATTTTTTTAATACAGTGTAAGGTAAGTGTCCAACTTTATTCTTCTTTATTTGGATATCCACTTTTCCCTGGAAAAAGACTTGTTATTTCTCCCAATCAATGGTCTTGGCATCCTTGTTGAAAATCAGTTGACCATAGATGTGAGGGTTTACTTCTGGTTTCTCAGTTCTATTCCTTTGGTCTATATTTCTTTCTTTCCTTTTTTTTTGGGGGGGGGGGAAGATCAGCCCTAAGCTAACATCTATGCCAATCCTCCTCTTTTTGCTGAGGAAGACCGGCCCTGAGCTAACATCTATTGCCAGTCCTCCTCCTTTTTTTTTTTTTCCTCTTTTTCTCCCCAAAGCCCCAGTAGATAGTTGTATGTCACAGCTGGACATCCTTCTAGTTGCTGTATGTGGGACGCCGCCTCAGCATGGCCGGACAAGCAGTGCGTCAGTGTGCGCCCGGGATCCGAACCCAGGCGCCAGCAGCAGAGTGGGTGCACTTAACTGCTAAGCCACGGGGCTGGCCCCTGTGGTAAGTTTTTAAATTGGAGGATGTGAGTCCTCCAATTTTATTCTCCTTTTCAAGATTGTTTTGGCTATTCTGGGTTCCTTGAAATTCCATGTGAATTTTAGGATGAGTTTTTCAAATTCTGTAAAAAACACCTTTAGGGTTTTGATAGGGATTGCATCGAATCTGTATATCATTTTGGGTAGTATTGTCAACAATATTAAGTAGTTTTAAGTAGAAAACTACTTGCATCTCCTTGGTTAAATTATTCCTATGTATTTTATTCTTTTTGATGCTATTGTAAATGGAATTCTTTTCTTATGGACAACTGATTTTGACAGGCTATTTAGTTGAGAAAAGATAATCTTTTCAATGAATGATGCTGAAACAATTGGATATCCATAAGCAGAAGACAAAAACAAAAACAAAGCAACACACATACACACACAAAAGAACTTTAATCCATACCTCAAACCATATAGAAAAATAAACTTGAAATGAATCATTCCTAAATGCAAACCCAAAACTGTAAAGTTTACATTTTTGGAATTTCTAAAAGAAAACATTGGAGAAAATCTTTGTGACCTTGGATTAGGCAAAGATTTTGTAGATATGACAGCCAAAAGTGCTCGTAAAAGAACAAATTAATAAATTGGACTTCATCAAAAGTAACACCTTCTGCTCTTCAAAAACCGCTATTAAGAGACTGAAAAGGGGCCGGCCTGGTGGTGCAAGTGGTTAAGTGCACGCACTTCGCTTCAGCGGCCCGGGGTTTGCAGGTTCAGACTCCCAGCGCACACCGACACACTGCTTGTCATGCCACGCCGTGGCGGCGTCCCATATAAAGTAGAGAAAGATGGGCACAGAAGTTAGCTCAGGGCCAATCTTCCTCGGCAAAAAAGAGGAGGATCAGCATAGGATGTTAGCTCAGGGCTGATCTCCCTCACAGGAAAAAAAAAAAAAAGTAGACAAACAAAAAATTTAAAAAAAGAAAAAGAAAAGAAAATCTTAAAAAATAATTAAAAAAAAACAAGAGAGAGCTGAAAAGACAAGCCACAGACTGGACACATACTTGATAAAGGAGTTTCTCAGAATATATGAAGAACTCTCAAAATCAATAATAAGAAAATAAACAACCCAGTTAAAAATGGGCAAAAGATTTTAACAGATACTTCACCAAAAATACATACATACATGGCAAATTAGTACATGAAAAGATGTTCCCCATTGTTAGTCATTAGGGATATACAAATTAAACCACAATGAGGTACTACTACACACCTATTAGAATCATTAAAATTAAAAGAATGGAAATACTAAGTGCTGGAAACAATGTGGAGAACCTGGAACTCTCATACATTGCTAATGGGAATGTAAAATGGTACGACCACTTTGGACAATTTTGGCAGTTTCTTCAAAGGTTAGACATGTACCTACCACACCTACTATATCATCTAGACTTTCAGCTTCTAGGTATTTACCCAAGAGGAAAGAAGGCATATGCCAAAAAAAGACTTGTACATGAACATTTATCGCAGCTTTATTTGTAATAGCCCCCATCTGGAAATAACTCAAATGTCACTCAACAGATGAATGGATAAACAAGTGTATATACATACATTGTGGTATATGCATACAATGAAATACTACTCAGCAACAAAAATGAAAGAACTATTGACACATGCAACAACATGGATGGATCTCAAAATGATTATGCTGAATGAAAGAAGACAGAAAAGAGTATAAATGATTCTATGTACATAAAACTCTACAAAATGCAAACGATCTGTATTGATAGAAAGTACCTGGGTTACCTGGGGAGAGAAGTGTGGGGAGGGTTAGGAGAGATAGTTTACTAAGGAGCAAAGGAAAACTTTTGGGGATGATGAATATCTTCACTACCTTTATTGTAGTGATGGTTTCAAGGGTTTATACATATTTTCAAAACTTATCAAACTGTACATTTTAAATATATACAGTTGATTATATGCCAATTCTAGCTCAATAAACTTGTTTAAAAAGTCACCAATCTGATGTACAATTAAATTCATTTATTTCAGTCTCCTCCCCTCCAATTTTTAGGAATTGCTTTTTAATTCTATTTTTGAATATGTAAAACAATTAGATTTCCAAAGACAAAATTATATAACAAGTTAAATTCAGGGGAGTCTTCCTTGCCTATTGTCACCTCTACAACATTCCCTTCCTAACCCTGTAAGTAACATTTTTTAGTAATTTTTCTTTAATCTTCTAGTGTTTCTTTTTGATTTATATCTCTATTCCTCCTTTCTTAAACAAATAATTGTATATTATGTAACCATCTTACCTTTTCTTTCCACTTAACAATAAATTCTGGAAATTGCTTCAAATTATGTATAAAGATCTTTCTCATTCCTTTTTACGTCTGCATAATATTCAACTGTGATTTGTCACTGATAAATAAATACTTAGGTTGTTATAAATCTTTTGCTATTATAAATACTACTGCAAAGAATAACTGTTCATAATTGATCTCATATTTTTGGCAGTGTATCTTTGGGACAGATTCCTAGAAGTGGGATTGCTGGATTACAGGATAAAAGCATATGTAATTTTCCTGGATAGTGCCATATTTGCTGCAGAGCAGTAGTACCATTTGGCATTCTCACCAGCAATATATGAGAGTGCCTGTTTCCCCATAACCTTGCCAACAAAGTATGTTATGAAATATTTGGATTTCTGGAAATCTGATAGATGGAGAGTGGTACTTTGATGGAATTTTCACTTGCATATCTCATTAAAAGTGAGGTTAAATATCTTTTAATATGTTCAAGGGCGATTTTTATGTCTTCTGTGAACTGTTTATGTCTTTTGTTCAAATGTCTATCAAGTTATTGGCTTTCATTTTTAAAAAGTTCTTTATATATTAAAGCTATTAGCCCTTTGTGATTTAGGTGGAAGATATTATTTTCCAACTTGTCACTTCATTTTTGACTTCGTCTGTGGTAGGTTTTGTGTGTGTGTGTGAGTTTGGCCATGCAAAAGGTCTTCTTCTATTTTTATGTAGTGAAATTTATCAGTCTTTTCTTTTATTGTTTCTAGATTTTTGATCATAGGAAGATCTCCCCCACTCCTAGGTTTTAAGTATTCACCCTTGTCTTCTTCCAGTACTTGGATGGTTCATTTTTATATTTAGATTTCTGACCCATTTGAAATTTATCCTAGTGAATAATGTGAGATACAGACCCAATTTTATATTTTTCCAAATGTCTATCCAGTTGTCCCAACTCTATTAAAAAATTCAATGCCTCCCCCTCATTGAATTCCTCACCTTTATCATAAATTAAAATTTCCAAATATACATGATTCTATTTCTGGACTTTCTATTTTATTGGTCTGTATGTTTATCCATGCACCAATACTACACTTTTTAAATTATAGAGGCTTTATAATATGTCTTAATACTGGGTGTGGCTAGCTTCCCACCCCACATGACACTAAAAATTTTCAGGGTTTTCCGGATATTGTTTGTTTGTTTGGTAGTTTTCCATATGAACTTTATAATCAATTTGTTTAATTCCAGAAAACACCTTGTTGGTGTTTTTTATTGGGATCATGTTAAATTTATAAATTAATTTAGGGAGAATTGACATCATTAGGATATTGACTCTTCCTATCCAAAAACAAGACTTGCTTTTCCATTTGTTTATGTTGACTCTTGTCCCTTTCAGTAATGTTTTAAAGTTTTCTTCATATCTATTTGCATATTTCTGTTATGTTATTGCCTAAGCATTTTTATCTTCTTTGTTGCTATTTTAATTAGAGTCTTTTCTCCTATTATATCTTCTAATTGGTTATTATTTGAATATGGAAATGTTACTGTATATCTCTTCGTTAATTTTACAACCTGTTACTTTACTAAATTTTCTTATTATTTATAGTAGTTTTCCCATAGATTTCTCTTGGATTTTTCAACTATACAATAATATAATCTGCTAAAAGACATTTTTTAATCTTTTCCTTTTAAAGTAATGTTCAATACCACGTTAAGTGGTAGTGGCATTCTTGTCTCATTCCTAACCAGCAAGCATGCCTCTAGTGTTTCCTCATTAAAAAACATGTTAGCTTTGCATACACATACACACACACCACTTTTAATTGTGTTAAGGAACTATCCATTGATTCTTACTTCGCTGAGATTTTAAATCAGAAATGCATATGAATTATGACAAATGCTTTATTGGCAACTGTGGAGATGGTTATATGATATTTCTTCTTAGAAATATTACTATAATAAATTATATTAATGGGTTTCCTAATATTTAACCATCCTTTCATTCCTATAATGAACATCACTTGGTTGTACATAATGTATACTTTTTAAAATTTGTTATTGGATTCTATTTGATAATATTTAAGATTTTTGCATCAATAGTCACAAGTGAGACTGTTCTGTAGTTTTCTTTTGTGTGTGTTCAATCTTTATCACTTTTTGATATCAATGTTAAGTTCATTTCATAAAAATTTTTTGAAAGTTTTCTCCTTTTTACATGACTCAGAATATTTAAGTAGAATTAAGATTATATTTAGGAAAATCATTTATGTGATGGTTTGAGTTATGAGCTGAACTAATCACTTTTTTTATGGAACACCATTTTTACTTAAAAGAACTAACAAACAAACTATAGTTATTCAGACTTGAGTATCTGATAGACATTTTCTCAAAAATAAACAAAATGAGCTCATCAATTCAAGGAAAACAAGTGACAGTATTTGTTGCCAATGATAAAATTCAAGCTTTCAGATGAAAATTAGAATTTTGGAAAACTTATATCTGCAACTGTGAGCCTGACAGCTTCCCAATACTCAAAGACTTTTCTGATGAGATAGTGATATTAACAAAGTGATTTTTAAATATTGTATAATGAAGTGTGTCAGTATTTAATATTGTATAACAAAATATGTCAATGTGCATAACTCAGTAAGCCAATATTTTCCAAATGACCAGTTCTACAATTTTATTTATTTTTTTCCCCCCAAGCCCCAATAGATAGTTGTATGGCATAGCTGCACATCTTTCTAGTTGCTGTATGTGGGACACGGCCTCAGCATGGCCGGAGAAGCGGTGCGTTGGTGCACACCTGGGATCCGAACCGGGGTCGCCAGCAGCAGAGCGCATGAACTTAACCACTAAGCCACAGGGCAGGCCCAAATGACCAGTTCTAAATGTAAAATGTTACATGTTCATTGATATGGTGTCAGATCCCACATTGCAACTAGCTTTTAACAAACGCCCACTTCTTGAATTTTGGTATAGTATCCAAAAAAAAAAAAAATGTTCAAATTATCTGAATAGGCTATTAAAATACTACTCCTTTTTCCAACTACATATTTGGATGGGTTCAGATCTTCACACTTCAACCAAAATAGCATATTGCAATAGAGTGAATGTAGAATCAGATATGCTAACCCAGCTGCTTTCCATTGTCAGATAGTAACAGATTATAAAATTGTAAAGCAGTGCCACTCTTCTCACTAAATTGTTTTTATTTTGGAAAATATAGTTATTTTTCATGTCATGTTAATAATAAATGGATTTATTATTGTTGTTTTCAAATGAATAAATATTTTAAAATTTCTCAGTTTTAATTGCTAATATGGTAAATATTGATAGATATAATCCACATAAACAAAAACTCTTTGGGGAGGGGGTCTTCAGTAATTTTTAAAATGTAAAGGAGTTCTTAGACCAAAAAGTTTGAGAACCACTGCTTAGTGGATTCCTCAGGAAAAGCTCATGTTCACATTTTTTTTTGTCAGCAGCCTTTATACTTGAACACAATATAAGGGGATATAAAGTTCTTGGATCATATTTTCCCTTTGAAAATCTTGAAAATGCTGTATCATTGTTTCTAGCATAAAATGCTGCTGTAGAGAAGTCTGATGCCAATCTAATTTTCTTTTCCTTATAAGTGACTAGTACTTTTTATCTGGATGCTCAAAGGATTTTTTCCTTATCTTTAAAAACCAAGAGTTTTACTAGAAAATGTTTTAGTTTTGACTGTTCTGGGTCAGTTTTCTACTATACACGGTATGCCCTTTCAATATGTATACTTAAGCGTTATTTTGTTACAGGAAAATTTTCTCTAAATGCTGTTTTAAATATCTGTTCTGATACATTGCTCTGGTTTTCCTTGGGGGAAATAAATAACGTGTGCGTGTGTGTGTGTGTGTGTGTGTGTAAAATCTCTTTTGCTTGTTTTCTATATCACTTTCTCTTGAACCTTTTTCTTTCTTTTTAGAAAATCATTCTCCTTTCAGCCCTTGATTGTGCCTTTTTTCTCCTTTTTTTATTTCTAAAACAAGTCAAAACTTTTTTCCTGAGATTTGTTAGTTCTCACTTAATATCCAACTGTTCTCTATCCATATCACTTTTTAGCTTTTCTATTTCTGATTTCTGCTGTTCTTTCAAAGCATCTATTATTTTATTTCATTAAAAAATATTAGCTTGAAGTTTTCATTTTGCTTTGTGACCACATTTTTCTACTGTTACTGCCTACTGGAACATTATTAGGTTTACTTTCACCTTGTTTCCACAGTAACATGTATGAGATTAGATTACATTCCTTAATTGTTCCCAATCTTAAACGAGGTATTAGATTTCCCCGGACCATTAAAACGCAACCTCCCCTGTCCCACTGCAAGCCCCGCCCCCGCCCCCGCCCCCGCCCCCGCCCCATCCCCATCGCGCGGCCACGAGCCGCGCCCACGCCTCGACACGCCCGGGCCCCGCCCACGCGCTTAGTACACCGCCGGGGCCCCGCCCACGCGCCTCACACGCCGTAGCGGGCCACGCCCAGCCTCTTGCCTCTCCCGGGTGCTAGGCTCGCTGTGTATTTTCCCGCCATTTCCAGCTCTTCATGAGGAGAACTGGATGGTTTCGATGAGATCGGAGGCCTTCTGGGATCACGGCCGCCAAGTGGGTAGGGAAGGTAGCTGGAAAAGAACTACTGGTAAAGTTGAGACTGCTGAATCCCCATCACTCCTAGAGACCAGGCGAGTCTTGGCCTCACAAACCCTATTAACTGCCCTTCTTATGAGGGGTTCGTCTGGCCACCCATTTGATTAAAATTGTTGTTGCTGTCCCTAAACAAAGCAGGACATAGGTAGTGGGGCCTTTTCAGTAGTTCTTTAGACTACTGTAGAAGTTAGTGTACCGTGAGCAACAAATAGAAATCTGAAGCTTATGGCTCCGACGGTGTAATGCCTCGGCATTGAACTGTTTATTCAGTAAGTTTTTATCATGAATCTTGCCTTATGTGACAAAAACGTTCAAGTGTGGTGCAAACTAGCCATGATTCCTTTGGCAAATCTCTCCATAAACCACTTAAAAACTTTTTTTTTAGAGAAAAGACTTCCATGGGGGAAAAATTACCTTCTGTTTTGATTATTTTGCCAATTTAATTTTAAAGGAAATCAAACTAATAAGTATTATATTCTTAAATAGCATATTCATGAAATTAAACATGAATTCATTAAATGTATAAAATAATTCCAGCTCAGTATGTATCAGCTCAGTTCTGTGTTTTTGATCTGTCAATTTCTTCATTTAAAAATCTTAGAAAGTCATATTTACATAGTGAGGTATTTAACAAATTATATGGAATTAGTATTGGCAGAAAATATAGTTTGTATGGCTGCCATGTCTAACACAAAGGCTTACTTAATGTGGTAGCAAGAACTTTACTCAGGGAATCAGGAGACTTGGGTTCTAATGCCAGAGCTGCCACTAAGTAAAATGGAACTTTGGACAAGTCATTGATTTTCAGTGAACATCAGGTACATCTTTTGAAAAATGGTGGGATTGGACAAACAGTTGAGTGATGTTCAAGGCCCCTTCCAGATCTATGATTCTGAGTTTCTGTAGAGTAGAAGGGAAATTGTACAAGCTGAGACAACATTGTCGTTTACAAACCATGTTTCCCTTAGATAAAATGTGTTCCAAGTGGCTAATATGTGATCTTCTATATCTGGTCTGCTACCTCCTCCTCGCTCCATCTCGACATATCACAGGAAACTGTTAGGAAAGATGTGGATGGTTCTTTTTTTTTTTCTTCTTAAGATTGTTTTTTCTAGTAACAAATTGGTACCTGAATTAATCCAGAAAACTTGGAAAACAAAAAAAGTGTAAAGGCGATGCATACACACACACCCATAATCTCACCACTCAAAAAAATCTCATCATTGTCCTATTACTTTGCTAAATATATATATTTTTCCTTTTTAAAAAATGGTATAACATAGTCTGCAGTCTGCTTTTTTCACTTCAGAGGTATATATACTTCCTTACAACCAATTGGTATGCCCGCATCTCAATAAGGTAGCAGAAGCTAAGCAAACATTGCTACATAGATTTTGGAACAGCTATTAATTACACTCTTTCTCTCTACCTGCTTCAGCATGGATTGGTTTCACTGCAACCAGTGTTTCCGAAAAGATGGGGCCCATTTCTTTGTCACCAGCTGTGGCCATATTTTCTGTAAAAAGTGTGTGACTCTGGGTGAGTGACTTAATTGTTTTCAGATTCAGGCAAAAATTTATTTAACCTGGAAATAATGATTAGCCATTTCTCTGTGTGACTTGGGAAACAAAACTTAGTAGGCCAAAGGTGGTGTGGATAGAGTAGGAAACTGTTGATAATGGAAATTGGTGGAATCTATTAATAAAGAATGATTGAGGAAATGGTATCTATTACTTGAACACCAAAAGGTACTTGTCAGTGTTTTGAAGTCTGCGGCAGGAAAAACCACAAGGTTATCAGGCTGATTAGAGAAAAGAAAAAAAATAAGAATAATGAATAGGAATAGGGGAAAGTGGTTGATAACAAGAGCAATTTCTAATGAGAAGTGATCTAGCCTATGGAATCAATTTGATTAGAAATGATGATGGTGGTGGTGGTGGTGGTGGTGATACCTTTGCAGTTTAAAAGTATTTTTATGTGTACCAATTTTATGTATCCTCACCACAATTCCAAGGGGTAATTATTAATAGACCCATTTTTACAGATGAGGAACTGGTTCAGACAGGATAAGTGATTTGACCAAGTTCTCACAGCTATTGAGTCTTAGAAATGAGACTTGAATTTAAGTTCAATTTTTTAAATGCTAAAATACTTATAAGGTATGGAAATGGCTCAGAAAAGGGACTTCAGATAGAGTGCTTTGATTAGGGAAGATTTCTTAGGAAAGGTGTTGCTTCAATAGAGTTTTGAATAATAAACTGGAGTTTGCCGAGTAGATAAGGCAGGGAAGATCATTCTAGTTTAAGAGAACAGCGTATATAAAGGCATACCCCATCATAAAACCATAGTGCGGGGGACTACACATGCTTGGGATTGGTAGAGTATAAAGAATAAGGCAAGAAATGGTAAGAGATGATGCTAGAGAGGTAGGCAGTGGCCAGATGATGGAAGGCTTTATACACCAGGCTAAAGAACCTGAACTTTATCCTGCAGGTGATGGAGAGCTGTGGAAGTTTCTTTGCTTGTTTTGTGTTTTTCTTAAATAGAAGAATGATTTGCACTTGCTAGCTCACTCTGGCAATAACACGGACGAAAGACTAGGAAAGAGCTTTAGTCCCCAAGGAGAGAAGAGTCAAGTAAGGTAGCCTCTGGAGAAGTTTTTTTCTCTGTATGAATCCCATGACCCTTTTAAGGTGTCTGCTAATGTAACAAAGCTGTTTACTATGGTAACAGCAGCTCACTTTGGAGCAGTTTGTCTCTGTGAAGCATATGTCATGTGATGTGTTCTCCTGACATGGCATTTGTTTTAGTCAATGGACAGCACCACTACTAAAATTTCAACTTACAAGGAAAGATTAGGAATTTTAATTTTTGCATCTTTCAGATTGGGTTAATTAGCGAATGAGAGTAGGAGAGCTTCAAAGCAAGATCCAGGAATATTAGCAAAGTGAGAAGAGGGCAGGAATAATTGGGGAGTTTCTTATAGTATCTAATGTGTGCCTGCAGTCAGGTAGATAGGATAAAAAAGAGTAACTTAAAGTTGAGATCATTGATACTCTTGTACTCTTCCCAGTATTCTTATAAATGTGCTCCAGTACTCCTCCTGGGGAGTTAGAACTGTCCCTCACCTGCAGAAGAAAATTGAAAATTTAAAAAAAGAGAGGGAGAGATGGGTACATGGTAAAGCATTAGTTGTCATCAACATACTAGTTTGGAAATACTGATTTAGAGAACAGAGCTCAAGTGATGACCTTCTGTAGCACAATGATATTCTAGATTCAGTAAGCCCTCTTTTATTCTTCTCGTGCTAGCCTACTTGACTATCACCGTGTACTTTAGGAACTCTTACTTCATGCCCATGAGAATCAAACATTTTTCCTCTTTCCCCTCCCAGAAAAATGTGCTGTTTGTGGAACTGCCTGCAAGCATCTGGCTCTTTCTGATAATGTAAGTTTTTCTCCCCCTGCTACAAACAATCTTATCCCATTCCTGGCCTGTAGGAAATATACAAGGAGTATGGTTGATGAGTGACTAAACACTGAATTTTAAAGAAAGAAAAGAAAAGAAACAAAGAAAATTCGCAGAGAGCAATTATAAAAAAAAGAGTTAAAAAACAGATAGAAGAATTATTTGTGGCTGCTGTTACAGAAGCACCAGGTAAGGAGAATTAGATCATATAGTCTGTATCTTCTAGGGCAGTGGTGATCGCCCTCTTAGCACAGTGAAATAGTACCAGATGCTCTAGAGAGGGTGGTACATCCTTTGCCGTATTTGCCAGTATTTATTTCATTCCTTTTTGGATATGCTCATTGTTTGTCTTACTCTCTTCATAGCTAAAACCTCAGGAGAAGATGTACTTCAGAAGCCCTGTGGAGACAGCTTTGCAGTATTTTAGTCACATCTCTCAGGTATGAGAAACAAAAGTGAAGAAAATCTGATTCTCCAGGCAAGTTCTAATTGTATCTTATTTCTTTATCAAAGATTCTCTTTAGGCTGCATTTGTACACAATGGAGAGCAGTTGGCTGCTCTGTTGGCTTTCTTCTCTGATTATACAAATCTCAAGGGTTAACTTTTTACTGACCCAGAATCTGTGATAGGCTGTAAAAACCACTATGTAGCTGACATCTTGCCTTGTGCTTCCTAGTTCTGTTAAGTAAGTTTTAAGAATAAAGAAGGTAGGGCCGGCCCCGTGGCTTAGCGGTTAGGCGCACGCGCTGTGCTGCTGGCGACCCGGGTTCAGATCCCAGGTGCGCACCGATGCACCGCTTCTTTGGCCATGCTGAGGCCACGTCCCACATACACCAACTAGAAGGATGTGCAGCTATGACATACAACTATCTACTGGGGCTTTGGGGGAAAATAAATAAATAAAATTAAGAAACTGCTAAAAAAAAAAAGAATAAAGAAGGTTCTGGGGGGCTTAATAATCTTTCTGTGCAGGTTAATGAATCCTCTAGAAATTGCTTTGAATATATAGGCCCAACCCTGCAAACAATAGATTTAGTGGTCTAACTTTCAACCTTTTACTTACAAACCTAAGGTCAAGAAGGAATTTCTTGTTCCCCATTCTCATTTTTCAATAACCTTTCTTAGTAATGCATATATATTTAATTCTTCGTTTAGTGTTCATAATTGGTCACCTGAATTTTAGAAAATATTTGTCTTTTCCTGATACCTGATATGTTGGTATACCATTGACTTGGTCAGGAGCAATAGGAATGTAGAAGTTAGAGAGAAGACGGGACAACTGTTTGAGAGAGTTCCCAAATTGTAAAAACTTTGGTTTTACCATTCCACTCTCCAGTTCCCCACTGAGATTATTGCATAGCCTCATGAGATTCCTATCTTGGCATGTTTCTTGAGATTTTACCACTTGTTCTCCTTCTGTTCTTTTTTTTTTTTTTGTGAGGAAGACCAGCCTAAGCTAACATCCGATGCCAATCCTCCTCTTTTTGCTGAGAAAGATTGGCCCTGGGCTAACATCCGTGCCCATCTTCCTCTACTTTATATGGGATGCTGCCACAGCATGGCTTGACAAGTGGTGCATCGGTTTGTGCCTGGGATCCGAACCTGTGAGCCCTGGGCCACTGAAGCAGAACGCGCGCACTTAACTGCTGTGCCACCGGGCCAGCCCCTCTCCTTCTGTTCTAACTTCTCATTCTTAAGAGAGTGTCCCTTTCCTAAACATGAAGGTGATCCTTAGTCATTTTCTGGCTGAAGACAGTAGATTTAATTTTTCTTTGGTGTCTCACCCCTCAATCCTAACTCTGGAGATAGAGGAAAGGGAATTAAGGCTTTGGCTGCATCCTGCTTTTAGCTGCTTGGGTTAGCCGTCATATTTGAGATACTATTTAACATTATGGGGAGATAAAATCCAGCTGAGACTCGAGAAATGTAAACAAGGTCACATGAACAAGAGAAAGAGCAGACCTTTGGTTAATAACTAAACCCAGGGTTAGTTAATGATCAGTAGAGAAATTATATGCAGTCTGAATCTTAACCTGCCTAATCATGGGACCAATTACACATGGTCAAATAATCAAGATAAAATAAATGGAAAGGGTCAGTTAATCATCACTAAGTGAAGGGCCAGTTTGGTGAAGTCAGCAATGTCTGAAAATGTGTTTTCCTAATCTGTGGAGTTGAATAACTGATCTAATACCTAAATTGCCTCATTCAGGCTTCTGCTCAAATTTTCCTTCCTCAGTCAGACCTTCACTGACTCTCATATCTCAGATAGTAGCCCCAACACTCTCTACTTCTTACCTTGCTTTATTTCTCATCATAGCTCTTATCTCTAGCATTATATAATACATTTGTTTATTGTCTGAATGCTGCACTGGAATGTAAGCTCCATGAAGGCAGAGATTTGGTGGGTTTTGTTTACTGCTGTATACCTAGCTCTTCGAATAGTTCTTAATATGTAGTGGACATTCAAAAAGTTGTTGAATGAATGAATGGAATGTTGTTCTAAATATCCATTTGTGTTTTAATCATCCCCAGTCTTTGTAATGACCTGACAGGGGCATTTTTGTGCTGTACTACTCTGTGGCCAACAGTTGATCAAACTGCCCGTTGTGAATTCTTCTTTTTTTCCCCTCCCCAAAGCCCCAGTACATAGTTGTATATCTTAGTTGTAGGTCCTTCTAGTTCTTCTATGTGGGACACCGCCTCAGCATGGCTTGATGAGCTGTGAGTAGGTCCGTGCCCAGGATCCAAACTGGCAAATCCCGGGCCGCCAAAGCAGAACATGGGAAGTTAACTGCTATGCCACTGGGCTGTCTCCCTGTTGTGAATTCTTAACTCACCACTAGATAAAACTATCTAAGTATTTTTGGGGATTGGAGAGCCTCATATGAACCTGTTTAGCTTTCTTCTATTTCTAGGTCATAGACTGTACCCTTATCCACAGCTAGCCATCTTTCAAATGCATGCTGATAATTGTTCCTTCTTTGGTAAAACCTTCCCTGATTCCTGTAGGCAGATTTTTGCTCTGTCCTTTGTACTCTTATCCCACCTTGCTCTTAACTCTGCGGAAGTACTTAACTCTGCAAAAGTGTTTTAATTTATTTGTTCATATGTCTGTTCCTCTCACTAAACTGTGAGCTTTTCAAAGGCAGGTGTCATGTTTGTATTGCCCAATGCCTAACTAGGTACCTGGCACAAATTAGGTGCATAAGAAGTGTTTAAGTGAATGAATTCACATTAAGGCTGGGAGGAAGGAAGGGAGGAACGATTCAAGGTAAAGTCAAAGAGAGAGGCTTGATCATATAGGGACTTGTAGGCCATGGTAAGGAATTTATATTTTCTTCTAAATGCAGTGGGACGCCATTGAAGGATTTTAAGCACGGAAATGGCGTTATCCGATATATAATTTTAAAAGAGACTGGCTGCTGAATGGAGAATGGACCATAGAGACGTTGAGAGTAGAAGCAGGAAAACCAGTTAGGATGCCATAGGAGAAGTCTGAGCAAGACTGCGTGGGCTAAAGTGGTGGCAAGAGAAATGGAGAAGGATAGTTAAATTTGAGATGTGTTTTCTAGGAAGAACTAGTAGAACTATTATTGATTTGGATGTGGAAGATGAGAAAAAGAGAGGAGTCAAGGTAGACATCTGGGTTTTCATCTTGAACAGCTGAGTGGGATGACTGTACCCTTTAGCAAGACTGAGAGGACCATTTTGAGGGAAAATACCATTTTGGAAATATTAGGTTATAGATGCTTATTAGAAATCCAGGAGGAGAATTCATAGAGGCAGATAAATTTACCATTCCGGAGCTCAGGACATAGGTCAAGGATGGACATATAAGTATGAAACTCATCAGCATATAGATAATTTCTAAAGCCTTGGGACTGGATGAGATCACCCAGGAAAGAGTCCCTTCAATATCTAGTGATTAGGTAGAGGAGGAGAGGTTAGCAAAGAACAGCAGTGAGAGGTGAAAACAAGGAGGATGTGGTGTCACAGAAACCAAAAAAGGAAAATGTTTCAAGAAGGAAGAAATAATCAGCTGGGTCAAATACTGTTGGAGAGATGAAGATGAGGGCAAAGGAAGGTCAACTGGATTTGGCAACATGAAGATTGTTGGTGACCCTTGCAAGCGCATGTTGAGTAGGGTCTTGAGAAAGAGAACCACTGTGGAGTACATTGATGGGTGTGTGTCTACACTCAGTGTACTTCACCTCCCAAGCCTTTCCTCAGCTCTCTGCAGTCTGGCCTCAGACTATCTCACTGAAACTGTTCTTGCTAAGGATATCAACAGCCTCCTTGTTATCAAATCCAATGGATACTTTTTTTTTTGTTCTTATTTTACTTGATTTCTCGGCAGCATTTGAGGCTCACTCGCTCCTTCAAATATTCTGTCTTTGGCTACTGTAACCAACTTCTCTTTCCTTTTTGTGTTCCTCTTCTGTCCATCTCTTAAATGGTTATGTTTCTCAGAATTCTATCCTGGATACTTTCCTTACTTTTTATATTCTTCATGGATAATCTCATCCACTCCCATGCTTCAGTTATCATCAACATATGAATGATTTCCAAATCTACCATATCCAGTAGAGATCTCAGCTTAAATGTCACCTCAGAGGAGTCTTCTCTGACCACTATATCTAAATTGGGTCTCCCCCTTTATTCTCTGTCATAGCAACCTTTTTGTTTCCTTAATAGCAGTTGGGTAATTTGCAATTTATTTTGGTGTTACTACGTGTTCCATAGATTGTAAGCTCCATAGAGGCAGGGACCAACTTTGTTTTGTTCACTGTTGTATCCACTACAATGATCACAGTTTTGCTATATAGGAGGCACTCAATACATTTTTGCTGAATGAATGAACGCTCCTTCTCTCCCTCTCTCTCTTGCTCCCTTCAGAGCCATATATTCATTTGCTGACTTGATATCTTCACTAATTCAACATGTCCCAAACTGAACTCATTATTCTTTTTTTTAATAGAAATGCTTCTTTTTTTTTCTTATAATTTTATTTATTTATTTTTCCCCCAAAGCCCCAGTAGATAGTTGTATGTCATAGCTGCACATCCTCCTAGTTGCTGTACGTGGGATGTGATCTCAGCATGGCCGGATAAGCGGTGTGTCGGTGCCACCCAGGATCCGAACCTGAGCCGCCAGCAGCGGAGCGTGAGCACTTAACTGCTAAGCCACGGGGCCGGCCCCTGAACTCGTTATTCTTAACACCCCTCCACCCTGCGCATCCTCCACATACACACAGTGAAACGGGCTACTCTTCCTGTTTCTATTGTGGTAAATGATAATCGCCATCCACATAATGACCAAACCAAACATCTAGGAGTCATTCTCGATGTCTTCTTCTCTTTGCATATCCAATCCGTTATTAGATCATGCTAGTTCTGTCTCTCTAAAATACTTAAATCTCTCTACTTTATCTCCAGCCTCCTAGTTCAGTCCACGATAGTTTCCCATATGGGTTACTGCAGTAGCTTCCTAGCAGATCTTTTGACCTCCAGTCTTTCCTTTTCCTATCAGTTCTCTGTATTAAAGCCAGAAAATCATTCTAAATATAAGTATGATCATGTTATTTCCCTTTTTAAAGCCATTCACTACAACCACGGCTCTGAGGATAAAGTCCAACCCCTTAATATGGCCCATAAGGCCAAACATGCTTTGGTCCCTGCTTATCTCTTCAGTCTCATCTTTTATCCCCACCTCCGCCCAGCTATAATACAGATAGACTGAATCTATTTTAATTATTTGTATAAATAATTTTCTCTGTTGCTTCTGGGGCTTTGTACATGCTGTTCTATCTGTCTGGAACATTTTTATCCCCAAACATATACATGGATATAACATGTGTAATACCATATTGCTGTATTATAGTTTTCTGTTTGCTTGTCTGCATCCTCCCATGAGGAGAGGGATAGTATCAATCTTATTCATCTTATATATCAGCTCCTGATACAGTACCAGGAACATACTAGGATTCAATAAATACTTTTTAAAAGAATAAATGGAATAACCTTCCCCATTGAGCTTTCCTTAATGTATATCAAATATGGTAAAGCGATAATACTGGGAAAACTACTGGAGTAGAAATTCTAAGACTAAATCTGCCTGCTAGCTTGTAACTTAATTTCTTTGAACCGTTTATACTCCCTCACATGTAATGGGAAATAATAATACTCATCCTAGTTCTTATAAAGATCCAATGAGATATGTTTATCAAAGCATTCTGAAAGCTGGAAAGTACTCTATTAGTTTAAAGAATAATATGGAAAACTCATAGCAGATTATGAAAGGTCACAAACCTACAGGAAAATAATTAATGACCCCCTAAGTAAAAAGAAGTTTGTATTTTTTAAATTGTTTTCACAGGGAAGTATAAAATATCCTGTCTACTTTTTATTTTATTTTATTTTTTGTGAGGAAGATCAGCCCTGGACTAACATCCGTGCCCATCTTCCTCCACTTTATATGGGACGCCACCACAGCATGGCTTACCAAGCAGTGCGTCGGTGCGCGCCTGGGATCTGAACCGGCGAACCCCGGGCCACCGCAGTGGAGCGCGCGCACCCAACCGCTTGTGCCACCGGGCCGGCCCCCTGTCTACTTTTTAAGTAACAGCTTTACTGACATATACTTTACATACCAAATTCACCCCTTTAACGTATGCAATTCAGTGGTTTTTAGTATATTCACATAATTGGCGGTCACTACTACCTAATTTTAGAACATTTTTATCACTCCAAAAAGAAACCCTTGTACCCATTAGCAGGCACTTCCCAAATCCTCTCCACCCTCCCTAGCCCTGGGCAATCACTAATTTACTTCCTGTCCCTATAGGTTTGCCTATTCTAGATATTTCATAAACATGGAATCATACAATGTGTGGTCTTATGTGACTGACTGCTTTCACTAAGCATAATATTTTCAAGGTTCATCTACATTGTAGCCTTTATTAGGACTTCATTAGTACTTTGTTCCTTTTTATGACCAAATAATATTCCGTTATACAGATGGATATATGTTTCATGTATCCGTTCATCAGTTGAGGGACATTTGGATTGTTTCCACTTTTTGGCTATTATGAATTATGCTGCTATGAACATTTGTGTAAAAGTTTATGTGTGGACATATATTTTCATTTATCTTGGATATGTAAGTAGGAGTTGAATTACTGGGTCCAGTGGTGACTCTATGTTTAACGTTTTGAGGAATTGCCGGACTGTTTTCCCAAGTGCCTGCACCATTTGACATTCTTACCTGCAGTGTGTGAGGGTTTTGATTTCTCCACGTCCTCACCAACACTTGTTTTTATCTGTCTTTTTGATTGTAACCATCCTAGTGGGTGTGAAGTGGTATCTCATGGTTTTGATTTGTGTTTCTCTGACAAGTAATGATGTTGAGCATCTTTTCATATGCTTATTAGCTGTTTATATATCTTCTTTAAAGTACTGTCTATTCGGATTCTTTGCCCATTTTTAAATTGGATTATCTTTTTGTTATTAGTTGTAAGAGTTTTTTTATATATTCTAGGCACAAGTCCCTTACCACATATATTATTTGCAAGCATTTTCTTCCATTCTGTTGGGCCCATCCACTTTAAAATTAAGAACAAGTAACATAAATGTCCATTAAATAAATATAAATAGGAAGAACAGACAGGATAGGAAATCAAATAGAATAGGAAATAGAGAGGAGAGTCTGAAAGAAAAAGAGGGAAAAAGATATAGATTCATAAAGAAAGACAAATTCAGAGAAGAAGATACAAATGGATATAAAGAGAAAGACTTCCATAAACTTAGTGTTGGGATTGACAGACTTTTTCTTAAAGAGCCAGTAAAGATTTTAGGCTTTGCAGGCCGTACAGTCTCTGTTGCAGTTGCTCGACTCTGCTGTTGTAGGACAGAAGCAGCCATAGGCAGTATGTAAACAAATGGGCATGACTGTATTCCAGTACAACTGTATTTACAGAAACAGGCAGCTGGCCCTGGTCAGTAGTTTGCTGACTTTGAAGTCATATGTTTTGCTAACATATATATAAATAACTACCATATATACCATTTGAATAAAATCAGGTCAAGACCTGACCTCATCAATAGACCAGACCAGTTCTCTATCCCTCACTTGAATTAAAAAATTGAACAACTGAGATAATCAGAGATGCCTTTGAAGAAAGGTTTTGTTTAGTTGAAGATTATTTTATCTGAAAAGAAAAAGCTAATCTGACAGTATTTAGGACTTCTGAAACAGTGTAGTTGAGTTCTTTATCACTACTGAGCAGGCTGAGGAACCTTAAGCCAGTGTGAGAGGTAGTATTGCTTTGATCACAAACCGTGCAACCGAAAACTTAATGCACCTCCTGGTGGGCTACTGGGCCTCTCTCATTCAGAGTGGGTACCTCTGACACCTTAACAGTCCTCCAATTGCCTTTCATAAGGAAGAATTTTTAGGGTTCTTTTTTGCTCAAATGTATTCCCTCTGAGCACCATAATAATCCATTTCAATTACAAATCTAAACATATAACTGCTTTTTCAGAACCCTTTGGTGGCTTCTCATCACCTAAGTTTCAGACTCTTCTGAGTGACACTTAGTTCCCTTAACGATCTGGTTCCTCCCTCTCCAATCTCATCCACAACTACCACCTCACATCTTATGTACCAACATAAGTTCTTAGGTAGGTTATTTATTACCTAATCTGTAAGATAGATTTAGTTCTTTGCAGTGCTTTTTTTTTTTTTTTTAAAGATTTTATTTATTTATTTATTTTTCCCCCAAAGCCCCAGTAGGTAGTTGTATGTCTCAGCTGCACATCCTTCTAGTTGCTGTATGTGGGACACGGCCTCAGCGTGGCTGGAGAAGTGGTGCATCGGTGCGCGCCCGGGGATCCGAACCCGGGCCGCCAGCAGCGGAGCGCGCGCACTTAACCGCTAAGCCACGGGGCCGGCCCTGCAGTGCTTTTATACACCATGTAATTTCATACCTCTGTGCCTGGAATGCCTGACTTCCATACTCTGAAGACTGACTAGTTACCTCGTAATCATTATTTGTGTACTTTTTACATACTTCTGTTCTGCTTATCACCTTGTATTTTATTTATTGGTTCACGTGTTTGGATGTCCATTCTACTACATGTTGAAGAGCTGCTAAGGGACAAGAACCCATACTGTTCATCTTAGCATTTCCAGTTCCATGTATCCATCACCTTGTTTCACCAATTATCAGCTCATGGCCAGTCATCCTTCATCTATACCTTCTGCCACCCCATTTAGATTATTTTGAAGCCCAAACCAGATAGTATATCATTCCGATCTGTAAATATTTCAGAGTGTATCTCTAAAAGATGGGTACTCTCTTCTTAGATCCATGTCATGCTAAAATAATAATTCCCTAATATTATCAAATAATCAGCATTATCAACTAGTCAGCATTCACATTTCCCCAGTTGTCTCATAATTATTTTAAAACTATGTTTGTATTGGGTTTCAATAAGTTCTATATAGTTCAGTTAGTTATGGCTCTTAAATTTCTTTTAAACTATAAGTTTCCTTTCATTTCTTTTTTTGTTGTTGTTGAAGAAGATGGTCTTTTGTCCTAGAGAGTTGTTCACAGTGTGGATTTTGTTCATTGTATCCCCATGGAGTCATTTAATACGCTCATCTGTGCTCTATATTTCCTATAAGTTAATAGTTAGATTTACGCTTAATCAGAATCATTTGATTAGGGACATGGGAGGAAAGATGACTTTATAGCAGTGTTGTGTTCCACCAAGAAGTAGGTAATGGTGTCCTGTCGCTTGTTTTCTGTGATGGTAGCCATTGATGAACTTTACATAGATCCGTTAATTCACTAGGAGTTACAAAATGCTGATATTTTAATTCTGTCATTCCTTTCTCATTTTTTTAGCTGGACTACTTCTATAAAGAGAAATTTTCTATTCTCAATGGTATGATTACCTTGAGATAAAATTAAAAAATACTAAGACCTTTAGATATTATGGAATGAGGGAGTCAGTTTCACAAAAGATAGATAAGGCAAACTAATAGGGGTTTTTTTGTTGTTTTTTTTTTTGCTGAGGAAGGTTAGCCCTGAGCTAACATCTGTTCCCAGTCTTCCTGTTTTTTTCGCTTGAGAAAGATTAGCCGTGATCTAACATCTGTGCCAATCTTCCTCTGTTTTATATGTGGGTCCCTGCTATAGCCTGACTGACGAGTGGTATAGGTCCATGCCCCAGATCCAAACCCAGGAACCTGGGCCGCTGAAGCAGAGTGCGCCGAACTTAACCACTAGGCCATGGGGCCAGCCCCAAACTAATAGGTTTTGAGTGCCAAATGGAGATAGTGAACTTACCAATACCTTTAAAGTAAATTTGTAAAACTTAGAAACTCCTTTACAAATGTTCAAAACATTAAAATGGCATGAGAATATAAATCTTCAACTAAGAAAAACTCTGACGTTTAAAAATAAGAATTAGGAAAGCCATTCGTTAGTACAAAAGAAACAATCGGTCAAGCTAATATTCATTTTCAAAGTATGTATTACTTTTTTTTGAAGAAGAAGATCAGCCCTGAGCTAACATCCGTGCTAATCCTCCTCTTTTTTGCTGAGAAAGACCAGCTCTGAGCTAACATCTATTGCCAATCCTCCTCCTTTTTTTTTTTTTGTTCCCCGAAGCCCCAGTAGATAGTTGTATGTCATAGTTGCACATCGTTCTAGTTGCTGGATGTGGGACTCGGCCTCAGCATAGCCAGAGAAGCAGTGCATCGGTGTGCTCCCGGGATCCGAACCCGGGCCGCCAGTAGCGGAGCGCACACACTTAACCGCTAAGCCACGGGGCCGGCCCTGTATTACTTTTATAAACAAACAAAACCTTTTTAAAAAATAAGGCAGTAAAATGTGCACCCCGCATTGGACCAAAATATCATATGTCTTGTCGTAATAAACTACTGAGCTTCCATTACGGTGCCTCTCTCAGGATCTTTCAGTGGTTTCTCCCTTACTTTCTCCAACCTCTTGCCATTAACTAGACTAATTCAGAACTGAAGTTTTAAAATACTCTCTTCAGTAAATAAAATAAAAATTATGTTCCATGTGATCAATTCCAAAATGACTAATAATCCGGAGCATGAAGATCATGATACCCTTACCTGATATGGAGGTACAGGAAAGGCATCTAGGTCTAGAAACAGGTAGTTTCTTACATTGTTCCAATAAAATAAATAACACTTTGCGTTATCCAGACAGTGTTTAGTGTTATCAGTAGGACTACTTTTATTATTATCTGCTCTGTGTGATTATATTAACAAAATAATCCCAACTTTAAAAAAAAAGTGAGCAAAATTTGTCCTTCTTTAGGAAAAAGAAAGAAGCCAATGTTTTTATGAGAATGAAGGATTTGAGTGAGACAAAATAATGAGTTTACAAACAATGAGATTTTTTAAATACTGAGATTCATTACTAAGTTAGGTTTTAGAATCTTCTTTGGTGGATATATTTGAAAGAGGCTAAACATTGATACCCTAGCATTGGACAAAACCACTTGTTTCTCTCCTCTAACATTTGTTGCTGGTGATTGTTTCTTGGATTGGTCTTTCTTCTTCATGGAATGGTCAGGTCTGAGATTTGGGTTTGAGTTCTTTTGGGTCAGTAGGCAAAGTAGGCCTGCTTAGGCTTAGGCAAAAGGCCCTCCAGGACTCCAGTCTGGCTTCCTGGAGTTCTACAGTGGGGTCTGTTCCTGTGCACGTATGACCCTTGGTGGGAGAACCTCTCCCTCAAAGGGAGAACTGGTCTCGGGCAGGATTTGGGTTTTCTTGGCCCAGCCTGATACTAACTTAATTTCACCACAGACTGATCCCAAGAGTAGGTGAGGATGTTTGGGATACTGTCTCTTGGCTGTATATTACATCTATCTGTAATATCTATTGCTCCCCAACACCCCCACCATTTTAGGTAACTCTTGTGATTCTGAGTGACTTTTTTTTTTTTTTGCTTCTGCACTGTTCAAATTTCCTAAAATGAACATGTTTTATTTTTATTGAAAACAACAACTTTTTAAAAAAATAAAGTTGACTACAATGAATTCTTACTTATCTAGAACTCGTTTAGTTTGCTTTTGAGTAGAAAGGAAAGAGGCTAGAGACTATATATATTTAACTGTATAAACTGTTAAATACAATTCCGTAGTAAGGTGGAAAAAGCAACTTGCAAATTAGGTGAGAGTGAAAAGTTTATGACAAAAGTACCAACATCTAGGAAAGGACCTTAGACAAAAGGTTTATAGTCTGAGTAGGAAGGAAGCAGATGAGACATAAATACTGCTGTCTATTCAAAAATAGAGCCTGACAAAGCCAAAACACTTTCTAAATATTAACTTTCGATCTGATTCAGTAATCCCATGGTAGGCGCATCTGTCTATCAAATGATAAAGTAAAGCAAAAGATAAAATTATTTGTCTGTGCCCAGAAATAAAATTCAGGAACAGGTAATCTCCTTCTGTGCCTCTTTGCCCATTATTGTAGCAGCGTAAACAGCCTGCAAGTGTCTCTGTGTGCATTTCTTAGGAAAAGTAAATAGGTTACAGGGCTCTGTATTAGCTAGGAGTGTGGAAGCTGAGTCCAAACTAATGGTAGACAAGTTAGATCAGAACCAATTCTAAGCTTGAAAAGTGTTTTGGGTGTTACTCTTTTTGCTCAAGGTGAAAGATTATATTTTTAAAGGCCTGTTCTACGATGTCAGAGCATTCTCATTAAGATGTTAGGAAGCCATTGTCCTGGAAATGAAGTTTTGGCTTTCCCCAGTGCTGACTCCTCTAGTTCTGAGGAGTCATGAACTGGGCCAGATGCTCCAGAAGAAAATGATCAGTAATAAAATATGACTTGGGATTTCCCTTTGTTGCCAGAAGTAAAGGGAAAGGAGTTATGGGGGTGTATGTCAAAGGCCTGTTTTTCCCTAGTAGGTGTGGAGTTTCCAGAAGAAACAAACAGATCTCCTCATCGCCTTTTATAAGCATAGAATTACAAAGTTAGAAGCAGCCGTGCAGGAGGCGCAACAAACAGTGACTAGCCAAGACAAGTAAGTGACAAATCAAATCACTAGAGAGCTTTTTTCCTTTCAGAGAAGCTGTAGCCCTTATTTCCTTATGGTGCAAAGCCTGAAAATTGCTCCGTGTGTTTATGGTTTTTTGGGCAAGTCAGGTACAGAGTTTTTGGTCCCCTCAATCTCCATTTTATTTTTCTCTTTCTTTCCTCAAAGGGGCCCTCCTCACTTTATAGCTTTCCTCTTTGACTTCCCCCATAAAAAACTGCTTCATCAGAGAAATCAGACATGGCCTTTTCACAGTGATAAAGACGAAAGAGAGCATTTATTTATTTTTCATTTATTTATTTTTTTGTGAGGAAGATCAGCCCTGAGCTAACATCCATGCCAATCCTCCTCTTTTTTTGCTGAGGAAGACCAGCCCTGGGCTAACATCTGTGCCCATCTTCCTCCACTTTATATGGGACGCTGCCACAGCATGGCCTGACAAGCTGTGGGTCGGTGCACGCCCTGGATCCGAACCCCAGCTGCCAGCAGCAGAGCGTGCGCACTTAACCGCTATGCCACGCAGCCAGCCCGAGACGGGAAAGAGCATTTAAAATGTTACCTCAGGGCCGGCCCCGTGGTTTAGCGGTTGAGTGCACACGCTCTGCTACTGGCGGCCCAGGTTCGGATCCCAGGCATGCACTGACACACCGCTTGTCAGGCCATGCTGAGGTGGCATCCCACATCCAGCAACTAGAAGGAGTGCAACTATGACATACAACCATCTACTGGGGCCTTGGGAAAAAAAAGGGAAAAAAAAAAGGAGGAGGATTGGCAATAGATGTTAGCTCAGGGCCAGTCTTCCTCAGCAAAAAGAGGAGGATTGGCATGGATGTTAGCTCAGGGCTGATCTTCCTCACAAAAAAATAAATAAATAAAAAAACAAAATAAAATGTTACCTCAAGGAGGGTGTGTTTTGGAAATCTTAAACTAAAAGATGAGATTCTTGATGGAAATTTTCAGACATCAGCAGGCCAAGGGTGTGTGTGGAGAGGAAATGGAATTCTGTGTAAAGTCCTCTGAAATCATGCCACGTGGATCCTTATTTTTTCCACCTGATTCTTCTCACTGTGTAAATCCTGCTGTGGTCTCTAGTGAATCACTAGCTCTGACAGAAATACCATCTATAGTGGCAAGCATCTCTCCGTAAGCATTAACTGGGTGTCGATAATAATAAAAATCAGGTTTTTTGATCCCCCTAACATGCTGGAGCTGATTGTTTCCATCTTTTGCCTAGAGAGCTATCAGTCTTAAGGAAGGAGAATGGAGAACTGAAGAAATATCTAGCCATCTTAAAGGTGAACAAAGTAGATTTTCCTTACTATTATTTTCTCCCCTACTTTTCCCATCTATCTAGCTGACTACAGAATAGTGTTTCCTAAGCTTTTTCACATCATGGCACATATAACTGATAATATTTGTACAACAAGCACACCACAGTAAATGGACGAGGCCACAGAAAACCTTGGAGGGCTCAAAAGATCAATATTGAGCACAGTGGTAACCCATTCTCGAACCTCAGTGAGTCACAACCTACCATTTGGGAAGCTCTCTTATGGAAGAGACATCTGTTGTAACTTAAAATTTCTCTTCAAGAATCCCGAGACACCTCAGGACCCTTCCTCTCCTCAAACTCTATTTCCTAGACATTTCTCTCTTCCTAAGAATGTTCTTTGTGTATGTAATGTTACTATTGATCCTACTCCTGTATCTATTCTAGCACATTGTAATCCTGTCATTTTCCTTTCTCTCCCATAGGCTCTCGATATTTCCCCACATATATCAGTCTACAGGATTCCCAATGTGTTTTTATGAAGAGGAACTAAAATTTTAATCCCCCAAAGCTAATAATTTCCTAAGGAGACACTGCTGCTATTTTTCCTCTTACTAGGAATCTTAGCAACCACAGCTAGAGGACATTGCAGCTTAGTTATCTCACAAGGAAGATCCATTGATTAGGACCCTTGAGCTGCAGCTTCCTTCACTCCTGTTTTTTTCACCTACAGGAATCTCCAAGTTGGTACCAAGGAAGCAGGTCAGTTTTATCAGGCCCTGTACTGGCCCTCTTTGAAAATTTCCGTTCTTTCTTGACTCTTGGCTGTAACTCCGGAGTGGGCTCTGAGGTGGAGGAAATGGTTAATGAATTTATCTTTCACTTCTCCAAGAAAGAGTTACTCGCTTAAAAGTGCTGAAGTAAAATCTTGAATGTAAGCTTACCCTTGACTGTCACCTTATAAAATCCTACTCCTCCTTCAAAATTCAACTCATATGTCATTTCCTCTGTCAAGACTCCATTAGACAGAGTTAGATGTTCTATTATTCATTTATTCAGTAAATATTCATTAAGTGCCTACTGTTTATCAGGTACTGTGTTAGGTGCTGGGTGTACATCACCAGTTATTCTAATTGGTAATGTCTGTTCTCTATCAGTTGTTAAATGTTTTTAGTATCAGCCCTGTATTGGTGGATTAAAAAAGACATGGCCCCTGCACTCACAGAAGTTATAGTCTAGTGTTCTTTCATACTTCTGTACTTCTGATATGTACTCATTATAACACTTAAGCATTGCTTTATTTATTTATATTTTTGTCTCTCCCACTAGCCTGTGAGGCTCTCAGAGATAGGAACCATTTTCCAGTTATCTTTGTAATCGCAGGATCTAGGATGTATGAGCACTAAATAAATGCTTGTTGGATAGATAGATGAGGGATGGAGGAAGTGAGGGAATGGTGGATGTGAGAATGGATGGACAGATGGATAGATATATGTAAAGTTGAGACAACTTGGTGAGGCACTGAGGGAAGGAAGAAAGGAGGACTTAGAAACTTCTCCTGTTACAGGCAATAGAGAAGTGGAGAAGGTTTCACTTAGGGAGTTGGAGAGCCAAGGAGTCTCATGGAATCTTTCCCTCCATATTTTGGGGTGACACCTATACTGTATGATAGTAGGCAATTTGTGCTCAGAGAGGAAGCTGTTATTTCTAAGAACAATGATCTGATTTATCCTCTAAGGTAGCACTTAACTTCTACTTATAGATTTTAGAGCTGCCTCTTTCTTTTTTTTTTTTTCCTTGCAGGTCAACCACACCTCGACCAGTGGGCATTACTTCCCCATCACAGTCAGGTACAGAACATTTTTTGCCCAAATATCTGTGTGAGATGAATAAATATCCGTTTCTCATATGGAAGATGGTTTCCTTGGAGACTGTAATGTGATTTTCGTAATCTTATGTATGATATAAAAAGATCATACAACCAGATACCCACTTGCAACCGATTGGCTTGGCAAGGCGGAGCACACCATTGATGGCAACTTTCCCTTCTGCACTTGATTCTTTTTCAGTTACTCCACGACCCAGTTCTCAGCATAGCAGCCAAGTGGTCAGGTGAGTTGAGAGCCTACACAGCAACATTAAAACTGTTGGTAATAGTTAGAAGATGAAAGAAATACCTAGATGTGGCTGAGATAGGGACTGAGGAGACTTTAGGTCTAGGTAAAAGTATAACACCAGGTTTGTTTGTTTGTTTCCTTTTTGTCTCACCTTATACAGTCGGTCCTCCTCAGTGGAGTCTATCCCTTACAGAGTGCCTGGCTTTAGTAGCTTGGGACAAGTAAGTCATATTTACCTTCTCTTTCCAGATTGAGATTTCTAATGCTGAATGAAAGCAAAGATTTAAGGCAAGAATATTAAACTTATATTGATTTTGGCATAAGTTATCTGATGCTGTGCTTGGACTCTCTTTTCTTTTGGCAATGCAGACCTGATGTTAGAGGCTGACACAGAGAATGAATAGGGGTAAAATGGTGGAAGTGTTCAAGGACTAAGTTAACAGTGTCCATCATGTTTCTTTTGGAAGTGGTAAAGTGTGGATCCTTCTTGGATTAGCATACCCACTCTGGAGAACTAAATGTGCTTCAATGTGTAGATGTAGAAAAAGAGCAAGGAATATGGAAGCCAGGAAATTGGGATATATTTATTAATTGATGTTTATTATTTGTCCCTCAGGGAGCCAGAGGCTTGCAGGGAAGAAGCACTCCCAGAGACTATTATACCGGTGAGAGGGGGGGAAAAAAAGATGTCAGAAACCAACATATTCTGTGCAGATAGCAGCAGAATTTCTGGTTTTCTATAATATAGAGTCACATGTCACTTAACAACAGGGATATGTTGTGAGAAGCGTCTCTAGGCAATTTTGTCGTTGTGCGAACATCCTGGAGTGCACTTACACAAACCTAGATGGTATAGCCTACTCCACACCTAGGCCATATGGTACTAATCTTGTGGGACCACCGTAGGATATGCAGTCCCTTGTTGACCAAAACGTCATTACATGATGCATGACTGTAATGCCATTTTACTTAATTTTTTTCCAGACAGTGATTCCAGGTATCCAGACATATATTACTACTTTTCAAATAATGATATTTATGTTCTCAAACTGATAAAGGGAAAATAAAAATTTGAGCGATAGAAAGTCATTGAAAACCTATGGTCAGCAAATGGAGGATAAAATTTTTGAGTAAAATAATTGACTTGGATTTTTAAAATTGCCACAAGATGGCAGTAGAAGTTAGGCTTAAAAGGAAAATTAGATGCTGATTCTGTTAGCCTGAAGGCTATCTGGCTTCTTCACTGTGTATTAAATATAAAAATATTCCAGAAAAGAAATATTTTGGTTCCACTCACTTAATTTCTTCTTTCTTCTTATGAGACTGATGCGCTGCCTACTGTGCTAAGAAGGCACTCTTGTTTCTTTCTTCTTAGAACTGTTACTGTTATTACTGTTTTCAAGAGCATTAGCCATTCTGTAGCGAATACTTATCAGAGAGGACTTCCCTTTCCTCTGTGCTGCAGTGTATAACTGTGAAGGAACTGTGGTGGAGGGGAAAGAGCAGCCAGAAGGCCCGGGTTTGAGTCCTGGCTCTGCCACTTAATGGCAGATCCCTCAATTTGTTTTTCTTTTTTTATCGAGGTGACATTGGTTTATAACATTACATAAATTTCAGGTGTGCATCATTATATTTCGACTTCTGTATAGACTACATCATGTTCACCACCCAAAGTCTAGTTGCCATCCATCACCGTACATATGTGCCCCTTTACGCCTTTTGCCCTCCCTCCACCCCCGTCCCCTCTGGTAACCACCAATCTATTCAGCTTATATATTTGTTTGTTTGTTGCTTGTTTATCTGCCACATGAGTGAAATCATATGGTATTTGTCTTTCTCTGTCTGACTTATTTCCTTAGCATAATACCCTCAAGATGCATCCATGTTGTCACAAATGGCAAGATTTCATCTTTTTTATGGCTGAGTAGTATTCCATGGCATATGTATACCACATCTTTACTCATTCATCCATTGATGGGCACTTAGGTTGTCTCCATATCTTGGCTATTGTGAATATTGCTGTGATGAACATAGGGGTGCATGTATCTTTTCGAATTAGGGTTTTTGTGTTCTTTGGATAAATACCCAGAAGTAGAATAGCTGGATCATCTGGTATTTCTATTTTTAATTTTTTGAGGAATCTCCAGACTGTTTTCCATGGCTGCACCAATTTACATTCCCACCAGCAGTGTATGAGGGCTCTGTTTTCTCCACATCCTCTCCAACATTTGTTATTTCTTGTCTTTTTAATAATAGCCATTCTTACGGGTGTGAGGAGATATCTCATTGGGGTTTTGATTTGTGTTTCCCTAATAATTAGTGATCTTGACATCTTTTCTTTCTTTTTTTTTTTTGTGAGGAAGATCAGCTCTGAGCTAACATCCATGCCAATCCTCCTCTTTTTTTTTTTTTTGTTGCTGAGGAAGACTGGCCCTAGGCTAACATCTGTGCCCATCTTCCTCTACTTTATATGGGACGCTGCCACAGCATGGCCTGACAAGCGGTGCATCGGTGCAAGCCCAGGATCCGAACCTGGGCCGCCAGCAGCGGAGCACGTGCACTTAACCACTACACGATGGGGCTGGCCCCGACATCTTTTCATATGCCTATTGGCCATCTGTATATCTTCTTTGGAAAAAACGTCTGTTCAGATCCTCTGCCCATTTTTTTTTTCCCCCTGATAAAGATTCACCCTGAGCTAACATCTGTTGCCAATCCTCCTCTTCTTTTTTTTTTTGCTTGAGGAAGATTAGCCCTGAACTAACATCTATGCCAGTCTTCCCCTACTTTATTTGTGGGTCGCCAGCACAGCATAGCTGACGAATGGTGTAGGTCTGCGCCTGGGATCTGAACCTGCGAACCTGGGCCGCTGAAGAGGAGCACGCCGAACTTACCCACTATGCCACGGGGCTGGCCCCTCCTCTGCCCATTTTTTAATCAGGTTGTTTGTTTGTTTGTAGTTGAGTTGTATGAGTTCTTTATATATTTTGGATATTAACCCCTTATCGGATATATGATTTGCAAGTATCTTCTCCCAATTGTTAGGTTGTCTTTTCATTTTGTTGATGGTTTCCTTTGCTGTGCAGAAGCTTTTTAGTTTGATGTAGTCCCATTTGTTTATTTTTCCCACAAGAGTCAGTTTTGAAGTTTGCAAATCTCTTTCTAGATAACCATTTTTGAAATTCACCAAATAGTCTCCCTCCAATTCTTTCATATCCACACCTTTGAAAAATGTAGATGTTCTAGCCAGTTTATTTCTGTCAGGTTAGTAGTAATATTCCCTCTTTCATTCTTGATTTTAGCTATTTGAGGCTTCCTTCTTTTTTGCTTGGACAGTCTGGCTAAAGACTAGTCAATCTTGTCGATCATTTCACAGAACCAGGTTTTGGTTTTGTTGATTTTCTCTATTGTTTTTCTATTCTCCATTTTATTTATTTCTCCTCTAATCTTTATTTCTTTCCTTCTGCTTGACTTAAGATCTGCTTTTTTAATATAGATATTTACAGTTATAAATTTTGCTCTAAGCACTGCTTTCACTGCGTCCTATAAGGTTTAGTATGTTGTATTTTTGTTTTCATTCATCTCAAAGTATTTTATAACTTCTCTTGTGATTTTTTTTTCTTTGACCCATTGATTATTTAGCAGTTTGTTGTTTAATATCTGCATATATGTGAATTTCCCAAACTTCCTCCTGTTCTGATTTTTAATTTCACTTCCTTGTGGTTGGAAAAAATACTTTGTATGATTTAGATCCTTTTAAATTAATGACCTAACAGATGGTCTGTCCTGGGGAATGTTCCATGTACACTTGAGAAGAATGTGTATTCTGCTGTTGTTGGGTGAAGTTCCTATAGATGTCTGTTAGATTTGGTTGGTGTGTAGTGTTGTTCAAATCTTCTGTTTCCTTGCTGATCTTCTGTCTAGTTGTTCTATTCATTATTGAAAGGGGGGTATTGATGTCTCCAACTATTATTGTTGAATTATCTATTTTTCTCTTCAATTCTGTCAGTTTTTGCTTCATGTATTGTAGGACTCTGTTATTAGGTACATATGTATTTATAAGTATTAGATATTCCTGATGGGTTGACCCTGTTATTATTTTGACCTTTGACTCTAGTAACAATTTTGTCTTCAAGTGCTTTTGTCTGATATTAGCCACTCCAGCTCTCTTTTGTTTACTGTTTGCATGGAATATCTTTTTCCATCCTTTTACTTTCAACTTATATGTGTCTTTGAATTTATTTATTTTATTTTTTTAATAATTTTATTTATTTATGTTTTCCCCCAAAGCCCCAGTAGATAGTTGTACGTCATAGCTGCACATCCTTCTAGTTGCTGTATGTGGGATGCGGCCTCAGCATGGCCGGAGAAGTGGTGCGTCGGTGCGCGCCCGGGATCCGAACCCGGGCCACCAGCAGCAGAGCGCACGCACTTAACCACTAAGCCACGGGGCCGGCCCTGTCTTTGAATTTAAAGTGAGTCTTTTGTAGATAGTGTATAGTTGGATCTTTTTGTTCTCCATCCTGCCAGTTTCTCCCTTTTAATTGGAGAGTTTAATCCATTTACATTTAATATAATTACTGATACGGAAAAAGACTTCTGCTATTTTGCTATTTGTTTTCTATGTCTTGTGTCTGTTTTGTTCCTTACTTCCTCCATTACTGCCTTCTTTTATATTAAGTAGATGTTTTCTAGTGTACCATTTTAGTTCCCTTGTTGGTTTTCTTTACTATATTTTTGAGTGATTTTCTCAGGGATTATAATTAACATCATAATTTATGACAATTTAGTTCAGATTAATACCAAACAATTTGAACAGTATACAAAACCTTTGCTCCTATATAGTTTGCTTCCATTCTATCCCCACTCCAT
Organism: Ceratotherium simum simum; assembly: GCF_057802395.1. Classification (NCBI taxonomy): domain Eukaryota; kingdom Metazoa; phylum Chordata; class Mammalia; order Perissodactyla; family Rhinocerotidae; genus Ceratotherium; species Ceratotherium simum. Next base: position 24,605,992 of record NC_141902.1, on the reverse strand, counting down.
TGTACTGTTATCATATAAATTACATCTTTATAAATTGTGTACTCATCAACACAAATTTATAATTATTGTTTTATGCAGTTTTCTTTAAAATCAGATAGGAGAAAAAAGTTACAAACAAAAATACACCTATATTTTTATATTTACCTATGTAATTACTTTTACATAAAGAAATACTTTAGTATTTCTTAATGTAGATTTGAGTTACTGTCCAGTGTCCTTTCATTTAAGCCTGAAAGACTCCCTTTGGTTTTTCTTATAAGGCAGGTTTGATAGTGATGAATTCTCTCAATTTTTGTTTGTCTGGGAATGTCTTAATTTCCCCTGTATTTTTGAAGGATAGTTTTGCTGGATTTAAAATTTTTGGTTGACAATCTTGCTTTCAACATTTTGAATATGTTATCCCCTGTGTTGTGGCTTCTGTGGTTTCTGAGGAGAAATCACTGCTAATTTTATTGAGGTTCCCTTGCATGGATGAGTGGCCTCTCTCTTGCTGCTTTCAAGGTTCCTTTTTTTTAGGCATTTTTTGTATTTTTTAATTTTTTTTTAGGAAGATTGGCCCTGAGCTAACATCTGTGCCAATCTTCCTCTTTTTTTTCCTCCCCAAAGCCTCAGTACATAGTAGTATATCCTAGCTGTACATCCTTCTAGTTCTTCTATGTGGGACGCCACCTCAGCATGGCTTGATGAGGGGTGAGTAGGTCCGCATCCAGGATCTGAACCAGTGAACCCTGGACTGCCAAAGCGGAGTGTGCAAACCTAACTGCTATGCCACTGGGCCAGCCCTCAAGGTTCTTTTTTTTGTCTTCATCTTTCAACAGTTTATGATGCGTCTAGGTGTGGATCTCTTTGAGTTTATCCTGTTTGGAGGTTGTTGAGCTTCTTGGATACATAGATTAATGTTTTTCATCTAATTTGGGAAGTTGTCAGCCATTATTTCTTCAAATATTCTTTCTGCCCCTGTTCCTCTCTTTTCTCCTTTTGGAACTCCCATCATGTATATGTTGGCATGCTTGATGGTGTTCCACCAAGGTCTCTGAGGCTCTATTCATTTTCCTTCATTCTTTTTTTTTTCTCCGTCTCACAATGGGTAATCTCAATTGATGTATCTTCAGATTTGCTGATTCTTTCTTCTGCCTGCTCATATCTGCTGATGAGCCCCTCTAGTGAAGTTTTCATTTTAGTTATTGTACTTTTCAATTCCAGAATTTCTATTTGGTTCTTTTTAATATAATTTTTCTTTATTAGTATTCTCTATTTGTTGAGACACCATTCTCATACTTTCCTTTAGTGCTTTAGACATGGTTTCCTTTAGTTATTTGAACATGTTTAAAATAGCTGATTTAAAGTGTTTATCTAGAAAGTCCAATGTCTGGGTGTCCTCAAAGACAGTTTCTATTGATTGCTTTTTTCCTTTATGGGTGATACTTTCTTGTTTCTTTGCATGCCTTATAATTTTTTGTTGAAAACTGGACATTTAAAATAATATAATGTGGCAACTCTAGGATTAGATTCTTCCTCCTCCCCAGGGTTTGTTGTTGCTGTTCATTGTTGTTTAGTGACTTTTTAAAACTAATTCTGTAAAATCCATATTCTTTGTCATGTATGGCCGCTGAAGTCTCTATTTGGTTAGCTTCATGGTCAGCTAATGATTGGACAAAGATTTCCTTAAACACCTGGAGCCAGTAAGTCTCTCCATCTTTGCTGAGGGACTCTCTGTGTGTGTTGGGGTGCACTTTCAACACTCAGCCAGGCAGTTGATAACTGTGCCTTAGCCTTCACTTCTTGCTTATATGACCTCAAAGTAAGCCCCAGATGAGAGCTTAAGTCCTTTTCAGGTCTTTCCTGAGCATGCACACAGTTCTGCACATGCACGTGGCTAGATTTCCCAAAATCTGTTGTTGCTTTCCAAAGTCCTCACGCACAGCTCATTCCCCAGCTTTTCCTTTTATGCTTTTTGGTTAGCCTATTGTTTACCCCATTGATATTCACCTCCCCAGGCAGCCTAAACAGGTGTCTCTAATTGTTTGCCACAAACACTCCTGGGGAAAAGGCTTTTCACACTTGGTGAACTCTAAGCTCCAAGTCCTGGTGAGTTTGGGCTCCAAGTCAGGTCAAATAAATGCAGCCTTGCAAGTGGAGTCTCCAGTGAACCACTCAACAGGTCTATGATGACAATTCTTTGGGAATGAGGCTTTGAAAGCCTTGGTTTTCAAGGCTACCATGGAGCTGAAGGAGAAATGGGAATAGGGCAAGTTAAAATGCCATAGAGCTTGCTGTCCTTACTCACATTCAGCTATTTTTCTGGACATTCCTCAGATTGCTGCAAGCTCTTTGTTAATTTCCAGAGTTCTGAAAAAGTTGATTCTGACAATTTTGGCAGTTTTCTCATTCCTTTTATGGAGAGAATTTTTGTAGGTCCTTACTCCACCATTTTTGCTGATGTCATTCCTTGCCAATTTAATGACCCTTTGCCTTTAGCCATTCTTTCTGGCAACCTCCATCTTAGAGGGGAAACCAAGGCACAGATACATTAGGGCACATCAAGGCAGTGATGGATCCTGGCCCACAAACTCATGAAAGGGAGAGGAAAGCTCCTGTATGAGACACAGCTAGGTGACTTGTGAGCTTTTTCACTTGCCATTAGCCCCTAAGCCTAACATATGTTACTGAAAACCTTTGATCTCCCGTTCCTTTGCCCTGGCCCCCAGTATACCTGAATCTCTTCTCCAGTTCATGGATTATCTCACAAGCTCATTTTTATGCTTTGCAGAAACCCCTTCACCAGCTTCCACTCACAGCCTATCTTACAGGTGAGTACCACTATGCTTCCTTTCACTTGGGATCTGTTCACACTGATACTCTGCCAGCAGCCCTGGGGTTACTGCTCGGCTGGCCTGTACCACTGAGGTTTATAATCTACCATGTAAACAAAAGAGAAGGTTAAATAGGACTATCTAATATATGTCTGAATTACTTAACTTTATTCTCAGTTGCAAGCAGGGGATTTATTCTTCTCTGGTCTAAATGTATAGGCTCTTCCTTTACATATGCTTTTTACCTTTACCCTTTCTCTTCTGCTGATGCTTTTATTTCCCTTCTTAGACCTTCATCTGCCTCCTCTGGACAAGGGCTCTTTCCTTTCAGACCATCCCTAAATGGTGGGGATTCAGGCCACACAAGAGTCCTCACCCCCAACAATTCAGGTAAGTTAAATAACATTCCCAAAGGAGTGGAGCTTCAACCATTGACATATATTCTAAAATGAAGATTTTCAGGGTGAAAAGAAGTTGAGATTTGCCCTCCCCCGCCCACACCCCACAAGAGCATTGTCTCCAGTTCGACTCCTTAATGTTCTTTAAGAGTTATCGCATCTCCTTCACAGTGAAGGGAGGCTTTGGGCTTTGCCTAAATAGCGCTCATCCTGTCACCAGTCTAGTCCTGCTATTTAGGCAGAAGGTTGCCTGACGAATTAAAAATTAAACTGGCTTTTTGAGGGGGGGGGGATTCCTATGTTTGAACATTGCTGGGAGCTCAGTTCTGAATGAGAATGATAAAACCAGTATCCTTTTTTCTCTCCATCTTTTCAGAAAAGTACCTCTGTTACCAGTCCTCTTGATAAGGGGCTATCATCTTCCATAGCTCACCAAAATCTTTATATTGTCTCTACATCTTTCTACTCAAAGTTAAACTCAAATCTCAGACCTCTCTGTCAGCACCCCATCCTCACAGGAAAAGAATAGACTTTATAACCCACTTCTTAAATTGCTTAGCCAACAGTCTTTTCCCTCTGAGTACTGTGCTGCAGATTGGGAACTACCCATTTACCCAGATCCATAAGTAACACTGCCAAGGAACTGCCCAAGGAAGTTATCTTTCACCATCCACTCTATCCTTCAGGTCAGAGGGAGATGAGAACCACACCAGAGAGCCTTTCTGGTTTCCAGCTACCAGTCCTGCAGGTGAGCCCTGGCTAGTCTAAGTTGTCTGTGCATGAAAAGCTCCCACAGTTGGGCCTCTCCACACTAAATGCCTCATTCTGGCCTCTTGTTAAGGTTAGAATGTAACCAGTGGAGCATGACATGGGTATCAAGTGTGGTAACCATATGTTCATAATTTTCCAGAATGGTCTTAGTTTCAAAGATTCTATCCTGTCAGATTAGCTTCCTGGTTTGGGGTTTAAAAATTAGATCACATAGTAATCAAAGGCTTTAAACTGAGAGGTCTTGGCCATTGGGAACTAAGTTTCTGGACACAACTGACATTCCCAGAAGTTCCACAAAAAAATGTTTTCCATGGAATATATCTCTGGGGTGGAGGTACTGCTTGAACTAGGGAAAACCACATTTGCTTCTCCAGAGATAGCTAGAATGTTTCGTAAATTTATGTGACTATGATTCTGATCCAGGCAACAAGAGGAAAAGGGCATGGGAATGAGAAGAGAGGTTTGTAAGAAGCTCTATTAAATGAAAAGTCCAGTCTTGCTTTTTAAATTAATTTTTATGGCTGGGCTTTTGAGGATATGTAGGCCCTTTTCCAAGCCAAGCTCCTGGTGACCCCAGGGACGTACTAAAGTATGTAAATATTTTGCTTTCATATTCCAAAATGCCCTTTATTTTCATCAGCAAGAAATTAGAGTCTGAGGCTGGCCTGGTGGCGCAAGCGGTTAAGTGCGTGTGCTCTGCTACGGCGGGGCAGCCCGGGGTTCGCCGGTTCGGATCCCAGGCGTGCGCCAGTGCACCGCTTGGCAAGCCATGCCGTGGTGGCATCCCATATAAAGTAGAGGAGGGTGTGCCTGGATGTTAGCCCAGGGCCAGTCTTCCTCAGCAAAAAATAAATAAATAAATAAATAAATGAAATCAGCTTCCCTTTAAAAAAAAAAAAAGGAAATTAGGGTCTAAGCCCTAAGAGACAACACTGGGGAAATAACACCCTTCTCTCAGATCCTCACAAATGGAGAGATTAACCTGCAAAGGAGACGAGACTTCTCTAGTGGAGAAGGGCAGTGAGAGTAGAAATGAAAGAAAATTGGCCATGAGTTATTTGTTGAAGTTGGGTGATAGATACATGTGAGTTTATTATAATACTCTACTTTTGTATTTTTTGAAAATTCCCATAATAAAGTTAAAAAAAAAAGTTATTAAAGAAAATGCCACCTCCCAAGAGGCATAAGAACTCTGCCTCCCTGGTAGTCATCTCTGGGCATGGTAGTCATATGTTTCAGATCTCCCAAAAGAGTTTGTTTCAAATATTCTGCCATACTATCACCATAAAACACTGAAATGTTCCAGAGAGTTTCAAAAGTAGCAACAAAGCCTTTGTCACACTAGGTGTATCAAATCTGAGTTTGGAAAAGTTAGTTATCATGCAATGGAGAAAACGATGGGGAACTAACAGCGATGGTTTACTGTCCCAATAAACTTCATATAATGGCTTAAGAGGGCCTTACTTGCCCTTTTTGTTATAAACACCCATATCTGCCTTCCTGTCGTCTGCTGCAGACTCTCTACCAACAGAGACAGATGGGATTAGCCAGGGGGAGAGAAGCATGGACCACTTCCAGATAGACCATCTTCAAAGTCTGATGTATACATACAGCTGAAGGACGGACTATAGCATCCAATATCCGTTAGGCATGATGGCCTTGGAAAATGTACCCCTGCCTTGTTTCCTGGTTTCACTCTGTACCTTATCTTCCTCGATCTTTACCATATACACCCTGTATTACCTCCTAGGAAGGTGGTCAGGTCTTATATAAGGCTTGTGCTTCACGAAGATGTTTATATCTCTCTCACAAAACATATGTAGCTCCCTCACTTCTTAGAACTTGAAACAAAGGTTGGAAAAACAATTCTTGGCATCATTGGGTGTGGGTGGTAATATACTCATTAACTGTGTTTTATTTCTGGATTTCATTTTTTAGTTTTGGATATATATCCTCCCATTGCCAATGTTAACAAGCAACAACTCTGTTCCTTGTCCTAATTTATTATACCTTTTCTATTTGCCTGTTGTTTCCTCTATGCCTAGTTACTGTTAAATGTGTTCATTTTCCTTTCTGTCTGGTAACAGTTGCAGACACAGACTTTCAGCTTACTAAAGTACATACATAATAAAATAAAGACGATGCCCTTTTATTGGTATTGCAACTCTATTGGTATTACAGGCTCTAGAATGGTGGAATGGGCAAAGAACACTACCACTAATCAAACATTTATTTTTCTTTGGGTACTAAGAGGTAGAAATGAGGAATTACATGGCTGGGCCACTAGCAGGCAGGCCTTAATCAAAAATACTGGAAAAATGTAAAGATAGCCAGCATCTGCCAGAAATAAATTAGGTCTTGGGAATGACTTGAAGCTGAATTAGGATCCCACTACCCTTTCTGGAACTCTGAATTTATTTTTAAAGGCATTTCTAGACACCTCTTCTTCTAGGCAAGAACCTGTGCCATAGCACGTGCAGGAAACAATATGCCCAGTGATAGATACTGATCTACTGCCTTTTTTTTTTTTTTTTTGTGAGGAGATCAGCCTTGAGCTAACATCTGCCAATCCTCCTTTTTTTTTTTGCTGAGGAAGACTGGCCCTGGGCTAACATCCGTGCCCATCTTCCTCCACTTTATATGGGACGCCGCCACAGCATGGCTTGCCAAGTAGCGCGTCGGTGCGCGCCCGGGATCCAAACTGGCGAACCTCGGGCTGCCGCAGCGGAGCGCGCACACTTAACCGCTTGTGCCACAGGGCTGGCCCCTGATCTACTGCCTTTTAAAGTTTTTGTTCTCTTAATCTACCTCAGAATATCCTGCTGCTTCAAAAAATAAATAAATAAATAGAGTATACTAAATCAGAATGTTAATGGATTTGGCTCCATTAGTCTCTAAACCATAGAAATGGCAAAGTGGAAGAGAGAGAAACAATTTTATTTTTGGCCTTTTTATTATTATTCTAGAAATTTGGGCCTTCCACTCTTTTATTTCTAGATGGTTAACCCACTGATATCGTTATATCTGACCCCAACTGATGAGAACCATTCTAACACATCAATAATTAGTTCAGTTAAAGACCATGGTCCCTTTGTCCCCAAGACAGATCTTATAAAGAGAGGAAAAAGTCTCTTTTCTGGACAAAAATTGAACCAACACCAAAAAGATGACAAATCAATGTCTGTCAAGCTAGGCAGGAGGAAGTGTCAGGTTTGTAAAACCAAACCTGGAACCTACCTGCACCATCCTTCTGAACAGTCGAAACCATTCCCTCTCCTCTATCCCTCTGTAACCTAATCTACTTTTTTAAAGGACATCTCCCCTAAGTCCCATCTCCAATAAATATCTGGTCTAAATTATTCTCCACCAAATCATTAAACTTTTTCACAAGCTCCGTGGGGAAGATTTACCCTGAGACAAATAGTGAACAGAATGGGGATTCTGGAAAGAGTTAAAAAGGTACAAGGCAAAGTGGTCCCAGTATCAGAAAACATTCTGCTACCTGTGTGACAATAATGAAGCAGGTGAAACATACACAGTCAAGTTGGTATGAGGAAGAGAGTGTTTGTGATAAGACTGGGACATATTGAGATTCTTTGCTGCATTGTGCATGGACTTGTGCTCAGAGAGAAAGGGGTGCAAGGCAGCCTTATATTCCAGAGAAAATGGTGGGACTGGGGGAGGCACTGGAATCATCAATTGAATCAAAATTCTTTACTCCTCCTTTCCAATCCTCCTATAGACGTGGGGCCAAGGTCTGGCCTCTCTGTAGTACACTAAGGGAAAAGAACAGCAGCTATGAGCAAGAGCCTTTATCTGGCTCGTAGTTTGGACCAGATCCTTAGTGCTCTCTTCACTGAGGCTAGAGGTCTGGATTTCCAATCCTCACATCACTTTGTGCGCTATGGTCATCCTCCCTGGTCCACCCTCACTACATCTCCCTGTCCACCAACCTCAAGAACACAAAACTTTTCAGTTCTTTGCCACAAAGTAATTTTAAAAAATGTGGTTTCTTTGTTTAAATGTTACTAAGTTGGTTCATCTTTTAGTAACAGACCTCCCCGCCCCCAGCCGCCCACTCAGTCCTGTATGATGACATCATCATCCTCGTCTTCCTCCTCCTCCTCCTCTTCTTCATCTTCATCTTCTGGCAGTTCTTCCTCCTCCTCTTCCTCCTCTTCATCTAGACAAACCACCACCTCAGCTGGCTCAGGTAATCGAGAGTCAAACCAATCCAATACCTGTTGGGTGCTAAGCCTTGACGCCTGACTCAGTTGAGGGATGTCACTTTGCCGTAGCTGTTGGTGGGCTGCCCAGTACCTCTCCAAGGGTCGTATATCTGGTGGGGGTGGGGGAGCCGGCAGAGGTGGTGTCTCAGGCCATTCATTCAAGGAGCGGGTTGAAGGCGGTGGTGTGGGAATCGCTGGGTCCTGGAAACTAGGGGCACCAGGGACTGCGTTGTCCCGAAACCATTTTAGTTGCCCATGCTTCAAGGCATAGCGTGTGTCACCAAACCACTGAATGATCTCCGGCCGAGGTAAACCAGTGATCTGTTCTAATTTATAGTAATCCTCCCGCCGTGCCCATTGGCACTGTAAAAAAAAAGACTTGAGGATAGCCAGCTGTTCTTTGGTTTTGCGCTTGGTCTTTCGCTGGCGTTGCATATCTGGGGAAGAGTACTCTGCAGGGCCAACCCTACCTGGTACTGAGTTATGCCTTAGCCCCTGGGGCCAGGCTGGCTCCAGATGTGGGGGTAGTGCCTGTTCATTGGGTGACCGTGGCTGTGGGGTACGGCCCAGTGGCTGGAGGGGTTTAGAGGTGGCAGTAGCTCCATTAGCCAGTACCTGGAAAGAGGAAGAAGAGGTAGAGGAAGAAGAAGGAGTCATATTAGATGCTGACTCCTGCTTACAACTACTGGCAGGTAATGAGATTGGTGGGGGCTTATCCCGAGCACGTGGCTGGTGGACAGTTGTGGAGTGGTTCCAGGAAGCAGTACCTCGGCCATGTGACTGGTTGGGACCCCTGCCTGCCTGCTCCTTAGAGAGGCCACTACTTTGAAGATCCTGCCAAAAATTTGATTGGTGGGGGAATGCCCCACTGCCAGGTGCCATCGGGGGCTCCTTTGCTTTCTGGTGACTCAGTGGCTCTGAGGACTCCTCAGGCTCTACCTTCAATCCTTTCATCTGGGTGGGCTCGCTAAGAGTCAGGGGCACTATTCCAAGACCAACTTGTTGTGGAGGTGGCACTGGAGAAGGAGGCACCTCCTCTGGGGGCCGCCCTGCATGATGAGTAAAAGAGAGAAGGGATTTGAAATGGAGTTGGTCCCGATGGTAGACCACTCGGGCTCGAGTCTCTTCTATTTCTTCAGATGACCAGCTAATGCCACAGCGGAGGCGCTGGGCCATGAACCAAGTCTTGACTTTCTCCATCTGCAGCCCATAGCGTAGACAGAGAAGGGCAATGTCTGCTAGACTGGGATAGGGAAAGTAGCTGAAGGTTTGTAGCAAGTGTTCATTGCCATCCAGCTCACTGGTCTGGGCTGCCTGGGTCCACACAAGCTGGAGCTCCTCGGAGATTGGAGGGAGGCAGATGAGCCCCGCAGGGGAGCTATTAAGACTGCTGGCCTCTTTATTAGGAGGCATGGTGTTTTCTGATTTGTGCCCTTCAGAGATAGCTGTAATAAGAAGAGAAACAGCTCAATCACTGGGGCTCCTCTTTTGGCCCATTGCTCAGTTTCTACCAAACAAAATGTTGGACTCCAAAACAATCAACTTCCTATGTGTACCGTGCTGGATTGCTTTTCAAATGCTTTAAGTTTCCCATTTAATTTTCATAACCTTATGCAGTCATCAGAGCCTCTATAATTCCCACTGTACGGATGAAAAAACCATAGAAGTTAAATTACCCAAGTCACATGACTAGTGAGTATTGTAACCAAGACAGAAATCTGTCTTTAGAGGTTAAGGAGGAAAACTCGTCCTTTCATAGTCTTTATCTTTCCAATTCAAACTCACTTCACCCTCTAAGTTCATGGAACAAGAGTCACAAAATGAAGACTCAGCCACAAAAACAAGAGGAGCAGTAATCTGAGAACTGTTCCAAACGTTTTTAGCTCCTAACAATTTGTGATTATCTCTAGAATGTGGAGAAAGGTCAGGAGTACAGTGGATGAATATCTAGAAGGTAGGACAGCACTGTTCCTCTGCCCAGCCCCCTTTTCTTTCCCTTGGTGGTGGTGGAGTGCTGGGGGAGGGGAATGATAGTACCTTTAAGCCCTAAGCCCAAACCTGATAGCTTTATTTTTTCTTTGCGTAGGAGAGGTCAGATATCTGGGATAAATGAGGCTTACTCCACGTGGGTTTAGGTCGGGTGAGGTAGAGAGAGGGGACTGTTCCCCCAACCCAAGTCGTGCTTGGAACAAAGGTTATCCCCTCCCCCCAGCCTTTGTCTCTTCCAACTGCTTAGTCTCTCTCCAGGGAGCCTAGAGAGCTCCCTCAGACTTGAACAGTCCCTTCCACACAGGGCAGAAGGCCTGCAGCTCTTATCTCTTCGGTCCAGCTTTCTTCTGACCAGGTGGGCAGGCTCATTATAAATTGTAGCCAGGTCCTGCAAGCTGCCCAGCCACACCACCAGTCTGGGGGTTATGGGTGTGGAGACTGCGGGAATGGCCCCCGACTATGCTTCATTCCTGAAATACCTGCTCAAGTTATTTCCCAGTACAATTCTGTTGACCGAATTTTAACTCAGCTCTATGTGTGGGCATTAGAGACTTTTTTAACACATCTGTCACCCTTTACTCTTAGAGAAATCCCATCTGAGTTTATAAATGTTACTTCTGATATGTTAAGGATGGGACAGGATTCCTGTGTAAATGCTACATGATCAATTGAGGAAACTCTCGAGTCCAGAAAGTTACAGATAGAGCAGTGTCATATCAGGGCTTTTATATGATGATTAGAAGGATTTGGTAGCATTTTAATGTGTGTCACCATTCCCTTTTAACAAGTTAATCTAACAAACTGAAGACCATGCAGATCCTAAGGCAACACAGCTGGAAGAGAACCTTAAAGGGTAAACCGAGGCAGCATGGCATAGTGGGTAGCAGTGTGACTCTTGAGTAAGGCCAGCCTGCAGTTTGAATCCCAGTTCTGCAGTTAGCAGCTATGTGATCTTGAGCACAAGTTACTGAACTTATATGAGACTTGGTTTCTTCATGTGTAAAACATGGAGACAGTGCTGAGTGTGTGTGAAGTTATATCTTTTTATGGAGCACCTACTATGTGCTAGGTGTCATGTGTAGGCAGGGCCTAAAGCATGTTAGATGGGGAGGTCCAGGTGAGGCAGATTTGAGATGAACTGTAGCTCCACCACTTCCTACAGTGCTGCTGTCCCTGGGCAAGTTATTTACCCTCTCTAATCCTTCGTTTCCCATCAGAAACACAGGAGGTCAGAATAGCACCTACTTCACAAGTTGATGACTAAATGAAAAAATGCACTCGACATTATGCCTAGAACAGAGTAAAGGCTCAATAAATAACAGCTTTTATCATTACTTCAGCCTCATGGGGTGATTCTGATATAAGATAATGCTCCTCCTAGACAATGGGGGGAGTGAGGCAAAGACTGAAATCCTTTAAAATCACTGTTTTCAATCTGTTTTTGCAGAGTCCTAATTCTAATGGGCAGTAGAGGAAACCAGGGTATCTATGATTTTATATTTTGGGAGTTGGATATAATTCCAGAATGGATTTTGCTGCTTTAAAAAATGAAAATCACTGCTTTAGGAGAACTGAATCCATAATTTGGATATAAAGCCTTTCTGACTGCCAGGTGGATTGCAATGTGGTAGCTCTATCTTTACCCTCCAGGTTCATCCCAGACACAGCTGAGTGGCCTGTGAGGACTTGCTTGCACAGCCATTTAGAAATTGTGGCCCACCAGGAATACCACCAAATCTAAGCTGGAGAATACTTTATGATTGCAATATTTGACACCTACGTTACCTTATCTGTGTCCTGTTCTTACCGACACAATAACACCTTAGATAAGAAGGAAATGTAGCATAAGGAATAAAGCAGTCCAGTGTAAGGATGAAGACTGCCAAACCAGAACATAAGGCAGGCACAGTGAGAAGCCTACAGGAGGCATTTTTGCTTTCATTCATGTGGTTTGTGATCCCTCAGATTCTCATGGGATCAGGTTGATATTTCAATGTAACGTGCAGTAATGCAAAGATCATATTTGGTGTACTATATATATCCACAGTTTTCCAATTACACAAAACACAAGTTGTGGAAGACTTTTTGATATAGAATGGTGGCTTAAATCAAGGCACAGCTATATAGCTGGTACCTCCCTGGAAGAATCTGGCTTTGAATTAGGAAGAAGCTACAACCAGAGAGTGGCTCATGAGAACTCTAACAAGTAGGGTAGACGTTATGGTAATCAAAACCACAGTGAAGACACTACAGTGTCTTGTGTTCTTGTGCCTCCATTTGGTGAGGGCAGGAAAAGAAGGGAATCAAAGCTGGAGAAAGAGGTGGTGGGCAGAGGTGGTGGCAGGGGTGGTGGGATTATCAAGTCTGAGTAATTACTAAATTTGTATCCTTATTAAATATGTCAGATATGTCCTACTGCTACTTAAAGTCACTAATTAAAAATAAAGAGCCAGGATAAAAACTTCTTTCCCTTTGGGCTTTCCATACTCCTGGGCAGATGGCAGAAAAGAATGGGCTGCCTTAAACTTATCTAGGTGTTCACACAATCCTAGAAAAATGGGTATTTGGAACTTTAGGCTTGAGCCTAGGCTTATGATTAAAGCAGGAGAAAGTTTGAGTGGGACCCTAGATATGATCCTGCTAAATTCCCTAAATCTTTATTCAGAGAACTGAAGAAGGCCTGAAATGTGTTTTGGTGATACAGTTGTAAGGGCGTTAAAGGACTTTTAGTGATTTTCAACTGATGTGCTTCTTAACTTTTTGGATCATGAACCTCTTTGAGAATCGGATAAAAGCACCTTAGAAAGTTATGACTCCCCCCCCCAATAAACATCCACAGTTACACATTATATATATAATCTCAGGGGGTTCACTGGCTGCCCAGAAGCCCAAGTTAAGAACCTCTGTGTTATGTCCTCAAAACTTAATAAAGGCAATGGTGGTAACTGCTTAAAGAAGAACAAAAAGTTCTGGGATGAACTGGGATGGAAAGAGTGGATGGAAGACTCAAGAGAATTTGAATAAGCCTAGAAGGGACTGGGTATTGGTGATATTAGCTGGAGAGAGTGGAAGGGAGGAGTGTTCAACCAGGCCAGGAGCCTGGCCTAACTGACCCACTGGATTACATGACCACTACCCACAGTGCACTGGACACCAGAGCCGGGGAGGCTTCTCTCTAAGTGTGCCAAAATCATCTGTTTCCTTCAGCTGCCCTGTGTGCCTGGGCCAGCTGTGTGTGATTCCAAACCTGGTTATGCCTGTTGTTTTTCTGTATTTATATAATAATGTAATTAAACATCACATAAACCTATGAAAAATTAGTGCATTAAAAACTTTTCCTATGAAAACAAAGTCAAATGCTTTGGAAAGACAATACAAAAGAGTGTACATTTTAAAAATTGTTGAGAGTAGGTAAGACAACTGTAAAAGATTTTTTAAGGTGACTTAAAAATCTCAAAAGTATTCTGCATTCAGATTGCCTTAAAAGTGTTTAAATTCTCACTCCACTTTAAAGAAACCAAACCTGGTAATCATAGGTGATGAGCGGCAGGACTGCACATTAGAATTACCTGGGAAACTTAAACCCAGGCATCCTCCTACTCTTTCTGACTTAATTAGTCTGGACTGGGGCCCAGGCATCAGTAGTTTTAAAAAGTTCTCAGGGTGCAGCCAGATTTGAGATTTGCTTGTGTAGTTTATACTAGAAAGGCAATTGGGAACTCCAACCAGCAGACTTACACAAAGAACACGCCTGGACACTACCCCAAAAGATTGGTGAAATGAACGTACTTTTAATGACAATGCTTGATATTTATTTGCATCATTTAAAAAATTCCCAACTTGAACTGGCTGTTTTGGTTTTTTCAGTTACTGCCATCTACCTATCTTAATCATATAATATAAAAAGACTTCAAATGTATGGTGAGGAGGAGGTTCATATGATACAAGATCTGATCTGGGCCCACATTACCACACAGGTCTCAGCTTGAGTCTTCTTTCAGTTTAGAAGTCTCAGATTAGGACGCAACACCAGGAACCTCTGAGGACTGGGGTTCTCACTTTCCTGGTTGGTTTTCTGAGTATGGCTGGGTAGGGGGTCAGAAGGGGCAGTTTCTCCTAAACCTTTCACTCCCAAAGGCCACTGCTCCCCAGAATTAAGGCCAGGTTTCTGTACGTGTGTTGAGGTCACCAGGAGGTAGTCGTGGGGGGGAGGCCTGGGAAGGAAACGTTTCTCCTATCCTCCATTTCACAGGCAGTCTAGAAGGCTCCAAACTGGGTCAGAGAACAAAAAGTTGCTGCACTTGGGGCGATGAGCCCCAGGGAGCAGGCGAATCTCAATTCTCCCCTCGCCAAGGGCGTCCCACCCAGCCTTCCCCTCCTCCCTACACACCCACTCGCCCTCCCCCAGTTACAACAGGGAACCGAAAAGTCCAGAGGAGAAGGGAAAACCGGGCGACTTCGAACCTAGAATTCTCCTCCCCCCAGCGCGGGGATGGGGCTCCGGAGGTCGGAGATCATACAGGGGCTGGGAGGGGAAGTCGCAGGGGCTGGGGATCACTCACCGCGGTCCGGCCCGGGCGGCGGCTCCCAGCCTCGCACCATGGGCCGCGGGGGGAAGGGGGAGAAAGGGCAGGAGGGCCTCCGGGGTGGGAGTGGGGTTCCCGCCCGGTGCGGCCTGCTCCGAGCCCACCCGTGCGGAGGGCCGGGACCGGGACTGCCCCCCCGCCACCGAGAGCGCGCCGGCTAGCCCAGCCCTGCTCCAGCGAGTTGGAGGCGGGGCGGATGGGTGGGGCGGGCCCCGGGGGCGGTGCCAAGGTGGCCCGAGTCCCGATTGGTGGGCGCGGGCAGGCGGGCACCGCGGAACGCACTGGGCCGGCCATTGGCTGCGTGGGTCTCTGCTGAAGTTGGCTATTGGCTGCGTGGGGCAGGGAAGCTGTCCCCCGGGGCCAGGGTGCCGCGAATGGTACCTCCCCCAACCCTCGACCTATCGGCGCCGGACCTTCGGAGTACACTGAGCTGTGTTCCTCCCGGAATTCCCCAAGGAATTCACGGCAGTTTGCTGAACTGTCCAGACCGCCTACAACTACTCCCCATTTGTTTCGTCTTGGAGGAAGACGGTTTGAGCATCCCCTTGCCAGCCTTACACTCGAGCCGCGCCTTCCCGGCCGAGGGCCCAACCGCCGTCAGCAGCGTCACTGAAAACGAAGCGCCTAGAGCAACCGGGAACTTGTTGCTGAGGGATCAAATGTCTTGCCACCCGGAAAGACGAGGATCCTAGCAGCCCGGCACCTTTGGCCCCTTCCCGGGTCCAGCTGGCATCGGACAGGTGTTCTCAAAAACGAAGTGCTGGAGGGATCAGCTCGTTGCGACCTACCAGACCGCCAGGCCCCCCTCTCTGCCCTAGTAAAGAGAACCTGGAGCTCTGCCTCGTATCTGGGGACCTTGGTTTTCGCTGTCAAGGAAGGGATGACAATAAAATGGATCTTTCACCAAAGCAGAATTCCACACACTCCGAAGTTCTGGGCCAAAAGTTTGTCTATTTAGGATTCTCAGTCTTCTGACTAAAACTTCGGAACAATACTTTCTGAAGTGACTCTTCTGTTCCCATGCTGGTCCTTGAAAAAGTCTCTTCTTGCTTATTAGGTCACTTAATAGCTTATATACTTACAATAATTTATAAAACAATTTCAGACTTTGCCCTGTATTTCGCAGACTTCACCTCTCCCCATGTATCTCCCAAAAGCCAACCACCATAACGGCTACTTCTGAGTCTTCATCGCTCGGCTTTATGGTCTAGAGCTCTTTCAGGGTTGCCAGACCCTGAAATATTATATCTGCTTCAGCACTGAGCCCTATTTTCTGTTGCTGGCCCTGTATTCGCCCCCGCCTCCCCTCTCCTTCATTACATTTAGTAACAATCTCAACTCCTAAGAGCCAGCCCCACGTCCTTCAAACGACTAGTATCCAGCAAAAGCATCATAGGCGTAAACAACAGAAGACATACACTCAGTTTTAGAGTTAGAAACTTTTGATCCCTCAGGGTTTAAACCAGGGCTGGTGATAGATACAGACCTTCTCCTAAATCATGACTGTTACAATGCCCCAGTGGTTTGCATGTAATGAAGGAAGGGAAAAGTGAAACATTTTAGGCAGCAGCAGCCCTCAGTTTTCAGTGGCGAGGTCATTCTCTCATAATCCAAACAATTAATGAGACTGGATTGACTGGGAAGAACTCATGCTGGTTTGGCTGGGAAGGCAGGCAGGCACTCTGTGGGAACTTAGCGCCTGCCCCTGGGGGGTTCAGTTAGGCATTCTGGGCATCACTGAACATGGCCTTGGAATTATGAAAGGTGGACAGCTCTGCCACCTTTCTTGTCTCGGAAAGACACTCACTCCCAGGTCAGGAGTAGGGAGCAGAATCAAAGACAAATTTAGGAGAGGGAGAATTCCTCTCCTAAAAGGGAAAAGGACAAAGGAGAAGAAATTCCTTTGCCCCAGTTCTGGAGTGCAGGCTGAAGCCTCATTCTTTTCCGTGGGTTTCACCCTAAAGCTTTAGAAGATGGAATGGACTGGGGTGGGGGAGCGGAAGACAGGAAGAGATCCAGACTAACAATATCAGAGAGGGAAGGATCCCAACTTTAGCAAGACAATAACCCTTCCAGCTCTTCCAGGAACTAGTGCTGAAGAATTGGGGACTCATTATGTTAATCTCCTATTTTGGTGAAAATTATCTCTCCCTTTGCATGGCTCAGATATTAGCAGGACTGACCAGAGGCACATGGACCCTACAGCTAAGGGAGCTGAAGTTTCAGGGCCCTTCCTTGCACAGACCTCTTCCATAGCACTGGAGGAGTCCCAGCAATGTGTGAATGTGGTCAGTTTTTGTAAAATTAAAAAAATATATATTTAAACTGCAATTGGTTAAGATTGATGTCTCTCTCCTTTCTGACTTCCCCTCCATCACACTTCCCCTTTTGTCAGGTGGCACTGGAGAGTCCACGGGCATTTTGGGATTGGCTAAGGAAGTTGAGTTGGGGATACATTTAGTCTGGGTTTGGGAGGTATACATTTGTGGTTTGCAGTTACTTCTATGAATAGTTAAATAGTAGGTATAGTGTTATGGGCTGACCTGAGTTCCCCCAAATTCATGTTATTAAGTCTGAACTCTCAGTACCTCAGAATGTAACTGTGTTTGGAGACAGGGTCTATAAAGAGATAATTAAGTTAAAATGAGGTCTTTAGGGTAAGTCCTAATCCAATATGACTGTTGTCCTTATAATAAGAGGAAATTTGGACACAGACACTAACATAGGAAAGACCATGTGAAGACACAGGGGGAAGGTGGCTATCTATAAGCCAAGGAGAGAGGAACCTCAGAATGAAATCAACCCTGCTGACACCTTATCTCAGACTTCTAGCCTCTAGAACTGTGAGGGAATTTCTGTTGTTTAAGCTACCCAGTCTGTAGTATTTTGTTATGGCAGCCCTAGCAAACTAATACATATAGCTTCCAAGAATACTCCTAATGTCAACAATTCAGAGCATATGACATTAGTCACTGCAAATTTGAAATGCTCCAAAATCTTACACCACATATACCATAGAAATTTGATAGAGTTTTTTTCCCAAGTTTGACAAAAATCCTTAAAAATTATGTGACCTTATCACTTACAAAGTGTGAAGGTGAAATTTTTCTAAATTATCAAGAATTTATTTATTTATTTATTTATTTATTTGCTGAGGAAGATTAGCCCTGAGCTAACAGCTGTGCCAGTCTTCCTCTATTTTATACGTGAGTTGCTGCCACAGCATGGCTAACGATTGGTCTAGGTCCGTGCCTGGGATCTGAACCCTCGAACCCTGGGCCACCAAAGTGGAGGGTGCTGAACTTAACCACTAGGCCATGGGGCTGGCCCCAAGAATTTTTAAAAAATGCTTATGTAGAAGACTGAATTACCTTTCTACACTCTTTATATAAAACATTATATATAGTAATCACATGAAAAGGCTATCAAAGAGCATGTAGCCAAAAACAAAATTGTAGGAAAAAATGTTTGCCAGGTAAGATAATTTTTGAAATGTTCTTTTTTTTTTTTTTTTTGGTGAGGAAGATTAGCCCTGAGCTAACCTGTTGCTAATCCTCCTCTTTTTCCTGAGGAAGAATGGCCCTGAGCTAACATCTGTGCCCACCTTCCTGTTTTGTATATGGTACAAGGCCATAGCATGGCTTGATAAGCAGTGTGTAGGTCTGCACCCAGGATCCAAACCTGCAAATCCCAGGTTGCCAAACCAGAGGGCCACCGGGCCGGCCCAAAATTTGTTATTTTTCTTGATTTTCTAGGATTTGTCAGCTTTTAAAAAATTGTAACGTTTTTATCTTCTCGTTCTAAAACATTTACTTTTGTGCCTAATGTATTTATTTTCCTTTAAAAAGGCTCCAAAAGTTGTATTCTTCAGGCACCCAAAAACTTGGATCTCCCCCGGGACTACCCAAATGGATACAGTGAGTTTCTGCCTCAATTAGGGGAACCCTGCTCCAGTGTTCTGTGCCATGTTTGTGCCCTTAGCCAATTCCAGTACCAGAGCTGAGGGCTGACCAATCAGAACTGCAAGTACTAAGGATCTGGGATAGCAAAGACGCAATGAAGGAGTTTGTGGAAGGATTTCAGACAAACCTACAGCCAAACTAAGATATGAGAGGTCTGTAGAGACAGTAGGGCCATAGAGGGACCCTAGGCAGTCAGCAACAGAGAGAACCCTGGAAAGCTCCCCCTTACCTCTCCTTGGGTGTCTGCTCCTCATGCTGAGTCTACCCTTCAGCATATCTGGTTTCACTTACAACATGTACTAAAGAGTGGGTGCTCTGCGGCGACATCACAACTTGGCCATTATGATGTAATGAGGCATCTGAATCTTCTCGGGTTAGGGCTTCCCTATTAGGAACGTTGTCTCATTACTTTGTGGGTAATTGGATTCTTTCATCATTCAGGTGATGTGGAAGTCAATACTACATGAGAATTTGATCTTTTTCAAGGATTCCTCCCTTTAAATCTATTTCTATCACTCCATTCTGGATTAGACAGAGGTCCTTGCTTTTCCTCTCCATCTTATTTTTTGTCCTTTGCTTTAGGGTTGCCCTCGATGGGGAAAAGGGCTTTGCTCTTCCCTCTGGTGCTTAAGGAGCAGAATGTAACTTAGATGGGCCCCTTAAGGAAGAAGAGGCCCCCACCCAAGGGGAAGCACGGGCTTTTACCCAAGCTGTTCCCTTTCACTAGCCCAGCAGCTGGTGCTGGGTGCCAGGGAACTCAAGCGCTGGGCCCTGGTAACTTGCACTACCGCTACCCAAGATGGTGGTGGGACCTGTTGGAGTGTTTTATACAGGGCTGCCCAACTCCTCCATATCTCCTTCCCACCCAACTTCTCTGTAGCCAGAGGACTCTGGCAGACAGGGAATAGGACTTTTAAGAAATGGGGGGCGGGAGGGAGGAATCTTGTCTCTGGGTTTCTTGCCACCCTCAGGCCAAAACAAACAATATTTCTCAATATCTTATGATATACTTTCGTTTCATATTTCAACTTTATTTCAAATACGAGGTCTTTTATCCAGAAGGGAGGGCAGTTACATGAGGAAGCTGAAGTGAGGCACAATACTAGTGGGTTGGGGCCCAGTGAACATAGGGCTGCCCTATGAAGCGGGTGGGGAGGCTCTGGGAGGGCCTGATGAGAACAGTGGTTTTGGGGGATTCACATAGCAACCTTTCATTTCCTCTCCAAGTTAGCTATTCAGTGGGTGGATTAGTCTGTCCTTTTAGCAACTTCACTCTAGCAATATCACCAAAAGAAGTGCCAAGGCTGGGGACATAGAGAAAATTACAAGTGCCTGTATTTCTCTTTATGCCTGGATGGGGAAGAAAACGGAAACTAGTAGCAGAAAATGAAACATTTCCGATGTTATCTCTTGCCATGAAAAACCGCAGGTCTGTGTAATGGGCTGTTTTGTAGCCTGGGAATGAGATGTGGTCAGGAGGCCTGGGGTTAAGCCCCATCTTGAGCTGCACTAACCAATTATTTGACCTTGCTGGGGTCACTTCTCATCTCTGGACCTGTGTCCTCATCTGTAGGGGAGCCTGGACCCAATGATCTCTAAAGACAAGCCTTTTCAGGTCTCTGTTTCTAGGACCTGCGAATTGCAAGGATCCAGAGGAGCTGCAGAGAAACACAGGTGTTAGAAGCAAGGCAATGTGGGAGTTAGATTGGAAAGTTGAGGAGTTGAGGCTTATTATGAAGAGAAATAATGAGCTACATTCATAAAGAGAAACAAAGGAAGAGGAGGAAGGCTATCAGGTAGGTGTGGGAAGACATCTGAGGTCTGGATGCGGGAAAAGGGCAAGTGTTCCTGCTGTGTTGCTTCAAGGACCCAAGCCCCTGACCATGGTAATGGTTTCTCTATGGCACTTCCCAGTCCATGGCTGACATGTTACCTCCTAAATTGCTCCTGTTCATACAGTCATCAGCCTTTAGAGGAAAGTCCCCACCACAGTGCCTAACACATGACGCATCTCTAAAGATTCCACCAAACTCCTGGTGTTTCCCATGTCAGATTAGACTATCAGCTTACCCCCAGGCCCTGGCGCAGCTCTATATGGGAAAAACCAGAAGACTCATGTGCTGGTCTATACAGCTGAGAATGGGGAGTGGGTGAGCCCTGGTACTTCTTACAGAGAAAAAGCTCAGGGTTCCCTGCCCCTAACCAGTTTGCATTTATCCACTCAATAATACCAGGGTTCCCAGAAGGGGCCCAAGCACAGACTATCCAGCAGTTGTCCTAGTTGGGGACCCTTCTAGCAGAAACTTTAAGATTTTATTTATTTATTTTTTCCCCCCAAAGCCCCAGTAGATTGTTGTATGTCATAGCTGCACATCCTTCTAGTTGCTGTATGTGGGATGCGGCCTCAGCATGGCCTGAGAAGTGGTGCGTCAGCGCGCACCCGGGATCTGAACCCGGGCCGCCAGCAGCGGAGCGCGCGCACTTAACCACTAAGCCACGGGGCCGGCCCTAGCAGAAACTTTAGAGAACTTGCCTTTTCGAGGCTAGTAGGGGATCGGAAGGGGTGTGGCACACCAACAAGTGTGGAGGGTTGGCTAGGGCCAGGAGGGAATCCCAATGTATGGAAAGGCTAGAGTTCAAATGGGTTCCCAAGTTCTCTAGCAGGTAGGCGGGGTGGTCCCTTGCTGATCTTGCAGAGCTGGGACACTGGCATAGGAGACAACAGCAAGCTCCTGGAAAGAGCAGATGAAGCATGGGACCCTCAGTGCTTTGCCTTCTCCAACCGTTTGGGAGACTGGGAGGACAGGAAGGCAGAACACAATTAGAAACTATGGTCTTTTCCTATTAAGACATAATATGGCACAGCAAAGTTTTAAATTTTGTTTTTAAAGGAAAAAAATATAACATCATGGTTACATAGAGAGGCTCTAGAGATTTCCTGGGTTCACAATCCTAGCTCTGCCATTTATTAGCTTTGTGATCTTGAACAAATTATTGAGCTTTTCTGAGCTGTTTCTTCATCTCTAAAACAAGGATAGTATTACTCAACTCAAAGAGTTGTTTTGAGAATTATAAGACACCAGATTTTAGCAGGTAAGTAAATGTAAACTATTATTGTTAATACAACATAGCAGTAATGCATACATTGAGCAAGAGATTATTACACACTGAGCAGTGACCCGGTCTCCCTCTCCATTATCCTCCCTTGGGCTCTTCACTGATGACTAAAAAGTGCACTGTTTGGTGGCTTCCAGTAGTTTCTCTCTTCACTCTGCTGGAACTTTGACCTGAAGGCAATCCACAAGACACGTGAAATTCTTTGTTTTCTTCACCAGATAAGGATGATGTTTAAATGGGCATTTGTTTGAGGAATGACTTGGGGTTCCTCTCTTTCAGCCATCTTTCTTTAAAGGATTAAGGCTTTGGACAGGAGGGGCATGGTAACAAGACCCATGCTCTATTCCGAATGCATGTATGGGCACGTGTGCATGCACTCTCTCTCAGTGATAAGGAAGAGGGGGATCCAGAAATTTTCTCTGAGAAATCAGTAACACACATGGGTATGGGGAGCTGGTTACCTGGGAGCTCCTGTTCATCTGCAGCATCAGGAACTGCTTCTTTTTCCTCTTCTCCCTTCTAGAAGACTGTCAAGAAGGAGCCTGTGAGAGGAAGGTGGACCAACCATGGTCTTGGCGAAAAGGAAGTAGGTTCTCCACCCCTTCTGGAGGGAGAAGGAATAGCAGAGATCAACAAGGATGAAGAGGGAGGCAAATGGAAATCGAGAAAATGAAGGTAAATACCCTATATGCTAAAATAAAAATGAAAGTGACGAGAAAGAGGGACAAGGAAAGAGAAAAGCAGAGCTTAGGAATAGAGTAAGAGGAAAGGAAAAACAACCAGCAGAGGTTAACCAGGAGGAGCGACTTAAGGCATGAATGTGAATGGGTACAAGAGTCCAGCTTTCCTATTTCACTCATTCAGGGTATGGAGCATACTGCCATCTTCTGGTGCCATTTAATTTTCAAGTTGCTTTCTTTCTTTCTTTCTTTCTTTTGGTTAGGAAGATTAGCCCTGAGCTAACATCTGTCGCTAATCCTCCTCTATTTGCTGAGGAAGATTGACTCTGGGCTAACATCCATGCCCATCTTCCTCTACTTTATACGTGGGATGCCTGCGACAGCGTGGCTTGATAAGCGATGCATAGGTCCGAGCCCAGGATCCGAACCTGCAAACCCTGGGCTGCCAAAGTGGGGCACACGAACTTAACCACTACGCCACCGGGCCGGCCTGATTCTTGAGTTGAAATGTTTTCCATTTCTTATACCCACAGTCCTTTATCCTCAAGAGAGCCCGCAACATTGTTTCCTTTCATCTTTGGGGCTCCCAAGCATCATTTTCTCCAAGAGACACCTCCCCCAAGTTGTCTCAGAGCACTCAGGCTGGAAGTCTGTAGGGCAAGAGCAAAAAGCAAGAGACAGAAGTTGAACTGTGGCTTGAAAGAGGCCCTGGAATACCCTGAGGATGCAGGCTGACTATGGGATGCTTCCTAGGCTCTGGAACATCTGTGTCAAAAACTGCAGGACCCATCCTCAGACACTGGGTGTGCTGTGTGTTCTGAACTGTAGCACTCAAACTGTAGGTTGGAGAGTGTGGCTTCAGTCCACACTCTGCCACTCACAGAGCATAAAATGTCAAAGCAAGAAGGGGCCCTAAGAGATCACCTAATCCAAATCCAATTTTCCAAGGAGGAAACTGGGACCCGTGAAGTGAGGCAACTTGCCCAAAGTTATGCAGCTAGTGAGTGACTTCCTTTTCTTCTGAGGCAGAAAGAATCAGAATAGTGATTCTCGTGATTCACTGTCCCTTTTCAAATACAGTCCATAAAGTGCTTAGAGGTCATTAGAAGGCACCCCAGAAAGGCAAGACGCATTTTTCTGGAAGCCCCTGAGTGTACCAGCCTCTTAGGAGCTGCATTATTTGGCCTCAAGAACAGGCCTGGAGTTGGTTTTGCCTTCATTTTAATCCCCAGGGCTGCCTGGAGGTTGGAGGAAGGAGCTCTGACTGCTACCTGCCCTCACTCCCCAGCCAGTCCCCGGAGACTGAGGCCAGGGACCATCAGGGGTGACAAGGGAATCCTATCATAATGCCAGGGACTGGGAGCAATGGCCAAGTTCCTAGAACGTAAGCAAGGCAATTACGGCTGAGTTACAGCAGGGATGGGCAGGGCTGGGGGACCTGAGGTGGCAAATGCGGTAAGAGGGAATGAGCCAGCAATCTAAATGACTTCACCGGGGTGGGCTCCTACTTCACCCAAAATACCTCCTCAATCCCAAAGAGGTACCTTAAGCTTCGAATGCCTAGGCCTGACGAACCCAGGCACCCTCTCCCAGTGCCCACTTCTGGAAGAGGAAGTCACCATCATCCCTATTCTGCTTTTTTCTAATCTCCCAGCGCCCTTTCCGGTCTTCTTCCTCCTAAGTCCTGGGCTCCGTCCACTCACATCCAACTAGCGTTTCCCACCCCAGTCTTCCCGACCTTCGTTGCTTCCGCCCACGCCCCACACCCCTGGGATTTCTCCCATCCTCCTCGCCCTCCTCCACTTGACTCTCTCGGACAGCTCCCCGCCAATCTCGGTTTCTCCCATTCCTCCCTGCCACATCTTCAGGCTCCCCCAGCCCCCGGGTGCCTTTGGTTTTTCCGCCGTCCGCCGCAGGCGTCTCAGATAAAGTGGATCCAGCCCTGGGGCTCCGGGGCTCCGCCACTGCCCGGGTGCTCGGGCCCACGGAGAGCATAGTCACGGCCGCCGTTGTTGTCCCAGAACTCGCGGCCGGTGACGCGGTAGCGCAAGGCGAAAAGCAGGGCGCCCCCAATAGGCGGCGCAGGCAGGCGGAAGGCGAAGCGGTCGGCGCGCGGCGGGGGCGGGGCCGGGCCGGCGTAGGCGGCGGGCGCCTCTCGTTGGCTCCGCCAGCCGTCGGCGCTCCAGCGCACGCTCACGCGCTTCTCGTAGGCCAGGTCCAGCACGCGCGCGCTCCCGGCCACGCCCAGCGGGCCCGCCTCGGCGCGTTCCAGGCAGATGCGCTGCGCCTGCAAGCGGGCGGCGAAGCCGGGCTCGCTGGCCGGCTCCAGGGCGGCGCGCGCCTCCTGGCGGGAGAGAGGGAGCGGGAGGAGGGAGCCCAGGCGGAGAGAGGGGAGAGACAGGGGGCGGGGTCAGGGCGACGCATTGGGCCAATCCGAGGCCCGCCCCCGCGCGCCGCCGTCAGAGTGCGGCCCGGCTGGGGGTTGGCCTAGAGTTACTCGCCAATGGGGACCCCAAAAGGGAAGAGCAAGGGCCAGCCCGGGGAACGGAGACGGGTGTTTCTTGCTAAATCCACTCCCACCTGCCCGCCGCGGCCGGGTAGGGGAGGTGCCGGGGAAGGGGCGTGCCCCTGGCGCCTACCTGGAGGCCGCGAGCGCGGGGCTGGCACGGGGTGAAGTGCCGGAGGGCGTCCCTCTGCAGCTGCACCTGCACGTGGCGGGGCACCCGGGGCAGCTCTCCGGGGCGGAAGCGGCGCACGGCGGCCAGCTCCAGCCCCAGCGCGTCGGCGAAACGCACTCTCTTGCGGGTGTCCGGGCTGCGACTGCGGGGCGCCCGGACGCTGCCGCCTCCAGCCGGCGCAGAGCGGGCCCGGCGGCCTCGACTCGGAGCGTGAGCGCGGGATCGGGCCCCGAGGCGCGTCCCGCCCTCGCCTAGCTCCTCCTGCGGCTCCTCCTCGAGGCTGGGCCGCTGGCTGCGGTAGTAGGCGCGCTCTGTCAGCGCGGCAATGAAGCTCAGGTTGCGGGGGATGTCGGTTCGGGGGGGCCGCTCTCGAGACATGGCACCCCCCGACCCGGCGGGGCCCGTCTCCCACCCACCCGGCGTCCACACCGAAGCCGTCGGGCCCGCTTCAGCCGCCCCACGCCATTGCGTACTCTCCTTGCTGTCACCTCCAGGATCCTCCACCTCCCGTAGCTGTGCCTCCGTGACTACCTTTCCCCCACTCTCAGGCCTCCGGGTCTTAGACCATCATCTCCTGCCTCCTGCGAGCTGTCTGCTCTGAGCGTGCGCTCAGCGGCGCTCACCCTCCGGTCCCGCGGCCCCCGCGGCCCCGGCCCCCGCCCACAGCCCGCTGACAGGTGGCTCCCCATCTGTCTTCGCTGCTGCTGCACCAGAGGGCGGGGACTCCACGCTTTTGGTCCTGAGTGAGACCCCTCGGCCTTTTTTTTTTTTTTTTTAACGGCCTCAACCTCTCCGGCACAGGAAGAGTTAACACGCAGAGGGGAAAGCGTAACTTTTCCTTTTCTTGCAGGGGAAGATTTAAAACGCCCAGCTTGTGACTTTCTCTTCAGGGCTCACAATTTTCTTTTCTAAACCCTAGGCTCGAGGTTTGGGAGATGGGTGGGGGTAGATGCAAAGAAGAGTTCATGAACGATAGAAGCTGAGCTGTGGCGCTCAAAAGGGTGGGTGGACCACTGGGAAGAGTTCTGAACTGAGAGTTGCGGTTAGGCATAGCATCTGCTCTCATCTCTGGTGCTATTCAGCTGCGTGACCTTGAGCAAGGCACAACTTCTCTGGACCTCAGTTTTCTCATCTGTAAAAAAGTGGATTCGAGTTCTGCTCTCTAACCTGACTAAGCCCTTGGAGGGCAGAGGCTGTGTCTGATTCATGGTCAGTTTCAGCACATAGTAGGCCTTCAAATTATTAAATGAATGAGCACACAACTTTCTTGGAGCTGGGACTGTGGGGTTTGAGTTTGAATGGGAGCTTCCAAGAAGGGTACAGAGCTGGCTTTTTTCTCTTTCATTTTTTTCTACATTAGTGAAAAAAACATGAAGTTTTGTTTAGTTTTTTTCTAGCTTCCCTTCTGATCTTATGTAGCACTTAACGACGTGCTAGGTATGGTTGTAAGAGTTTTACAAATATTAATTCATACAATACAGCCATCATAAGAGTAGGGAGTATTATTATGCCTATTTTACAGAAGAGAAAATCGAGGGAGAGAGGGAATAGGACTCTTGCCTAGGGTCACATAGATAATAACCCAGGAGCTGGGATTAGAACCTCAGCAGTCCAGCTCTAGAGTCCATTCTCTTATCCACTTGGTTATGTAAGATTAAAACATTTTATAGTAATAGTTAACATCTTCAGAGTATTGAAATGGGGAATCTTGGAGTAGAAATGGAATCTCTAAATTTAAAACAGCAGGAGAGTTTAACTGTAAAATCACCAGTGACTAAGTTGGAAATAAACAATGAGACATATACTAACTTATTGCACAATTCATTCCTGTTTGCATTTTTAACTCCAGTATTAACCATAACAATGTTATTTAGCCAGGACTCATTTTTAAAGTGATATTGAGTTTTACTTTCTTATTTTATTTTATTTTTTTTTGTGAGGAAGATCCGCCCTGAGCTAACATCCATGCTAATCCTCTTCTTTTTGCTGAGGAAGACTGGCTCTGAGCTAACATCTATTGCCAATCCTCCTCCTTTTTTTCCCCAAAGCCCCAGTAGATAGTTGTATGTCATAGTTGCACATCCTTCTAGTTGCTGTATGTGGGACTCGGCCTCAGCGTGGCCGGAGAAGCGGTGCGTCAATGCATGCCCGGGATCCGAACCTGGGCCGCCAGCAGCGGAGCGCGCGCACTTAACCGCTAAGCCACGGGGCTGGCCCTACTTTCTTATTTTATACATACAGGTGTAATCTATGGACATATTTTCATTTCTTAGGGTGTAAAATAACGTAACATGAATTTATGTTACAGTCTAGCAGTTTAAAACTGTCTTCCTCACTCTGGTAAAATATGTCATTGACAGAATAGATAAACTCAAGGTCAACCTATATGGCCTGAGGTTTTCTGGTAAAAGCTCTGTTTTCTTGTCTACACTTTGAGCTGCCATTCTTTGGCTCTGTGGTGTTGGTCTGAGAAGATCCTTGAGGTACACAGCTTTGGACCCAATATAATTTGTGTTGGTCCAGCAGCTCTGTTCTCCTGGCTGCTCAGACTAATGGTGAACCTTTATTCCAAATCAGTCGTTGTTTCTTAAACAGCCACTGCCATTATCTTCAAATGTCTGACTGGGCCTGCTCGATAGCTGGCCAGAGGTGTTGAGTGCTTCTTTTAGTCAGCATTTACTGAGGGTCTGTTAGGCTATGAGGACATAAAAATGAATGAAATTCAGTTCTGTTCTCACAGAGCTTATAAATAAATGGGTGGGCAGACAGAAATATATTTGGATCCTGAGACTTCAAATTATTTTTATTTCAAGTAAATATCTTAGAAGAAATCAGGATTGCAAATGAAGGACTGGACTAGATTTTCTCTAAAGAAGGCGGCAACCTTGCTGGTGGCAGCTGGAATGATCAGCTCAAGAGCAAAGAAGAAATGAGGGAAGTCGAAGGATACAGTCGTAAAGCAATGGAGTAGGCTGTGAGTTCAAATAGAGGGAGAACTGCGTTTAGACTTGTAAATGGTGTGATAACTACATTGATTACCTGAAGCAGAAGAGGTGGCCTTGTAGCAATAGAGTTAAGACAAACTTTGAAGTCAGAATTATATTGTGTCCCACCTTCTAAGTATGTGGCTCTAAGTATGAGCCTTTCCAAGCCTCACTTTCCTCATCCGTAGAATGAGGATAAAACAGCATAAGGACACATGTGAGGACAAAATATCATGCATGTAAAGAAAGCACTTAGCAGCTAAGAAGTCTTCAAAATGTGTTCGCTGTTACTATTATTCTTACAGAAAAGACCTTGCTTCTCCAGTGTCGATAGGGGCATATGGGAATACCAAGGCTTGGACTGGAGGTAGAAGCAAAGGGAACCAGCAGGAAAGGAGAATTGGGTTTCTTCTTGCTGGTCTTTGGTTGGAGATCCCTCCAAATGGAGCGGAAGGAAGTGCCAGCTGCAAGAGCCGGTGGGGCCCAGTCAGAATGCCTGAGAGTGCCCTCGTGTGGATCAGCTGTGGTCAGACGGCTCCACTTCCTGTGAAGTGGGGCCTGTATAATGTACTGCCACGTATGTCTAATAGACATACGTACATGTGCATATATATATAATCTGAAAGGATAAACATCGACCTTGACATTGGCAGCTTCCAGGAGGGGAAGTGGAATTATGGGCGGGCCAGAGGGAGGGAGATTGAGGACTTGCACTTTTTCCTCTATACCTCCATATTGTTTGACCTTTTCATAAGGAGAATGAATTCATGTGTTGGGTAAAAAGAATTAAAAAGAAAACCAATTTGATTACAAGAAAAAGAAAGAAGATGAAGAAAAAGAAAGAAGATGAAGAAAAGTTACCTGCAGAAATTGCTTGTGATCTAAGTCCTGGCTCCCAGATGCTGGGCTAAAGCCCCAGTCCATGAAGAGACTACTGGGTTAAAGGTCCTGGAGAAAAGAGGAAGTGAAATGTTTGGTGTCCCTGTCATGTCTGCCAGTCCCATAGGGCGAGGCACCTGACAGGCAGTTCTCACTGGAATGGGAACTGCTCCTCTTTTCCAGGCACCCGCTCCAGGGCTGGAAAAGTTCAACAAGTGCATGGAACATCAGAGACCTTCTGGAAATGCTGAATTTGTTCTGAGGTTTCCTGATGCCTAGCTGGCTTCTCTGGGCAGCCTCCAGGCTCAGGACCCCCGACCACCCTCTGTGCCCTCTCCGCCCAGCTGTTCTTGGGCTCTGGTGGCTCTCTCCCTGAGTTGTGGCCCTTCCCAAGCCTGCGTCCCAGCCCCGCCCCTCTCTCTGGACGCATCTCTGGGCCCCATCATCACCCGGCGCCGGGCCCTCCTTCCCGCCCCCCCTTTCTCCTCCCTCCTCCTTCCCTCCCTTCCTCCCTCTCTCCCTCCCTCCCAGCTCCTGCACCAGGAAACGGCCCGGATCCCGGCAGCGGCCTGACCCGTGAGATCCCTAACCTGGCAGGCGGGCGGGGTTGGAGACAGGGTGAGGGTGGGGGTGAGGGAGGAGCTGGGCCTTTGGGCTGCACTGGGGGGAGCCGGGAGTAGAGATGGTGTCGGCAGGAAGCCCTTGGCCCTGGGTTTCCCGGGAGGACGGTCATTAAACATGGATTCGGCCACACAGCTGGTAGAGCGTTGGGGGCAGGGACCGGTCCCGGGAGCTGCAACCTCAGCCCTTCTCAGCCCAGACCCTGATCCCTGGCCTTCCCTGCCTAGCTCTGCTCTCCCCTCCCCTTCCCAGGGCTCCACGCTGGCCAGGAGGATGAAAGGCCCCAGCTGGGGGCTCCTTGCCACCAGCGCTGGGTCCTAAGAGCTGCCATCCAGGCTGGGTGAGTGTCCCCTTCCTTCTCTGTCCTGGGCAACCCTTTGCTTCTCCCACCTTTCCCTTCAGCCCCTGTCTCCCCCCTCATTTGTGCCTCTGCCAGCAGCTTCACATCTTGCCTCTGGGGAGATCCTAAACCCCTTCCTCTAGCCAAAAAGGTGTGTACTGTGGAGAGGGGATTAATAGGGATGTCATAGAGCTGGTGTTGTCTTATTACGGAAATAATCTAAAGTATTTTAAAAATAAAATTTACTTGTTTTACATTTAATTTGGCATATTACGAATTTAATGGCCAGCCCCTCCTGTCCTGATCCCTCAATATGACTTAATTCCCTTGTTCTGCCCACTCGCTGCCCAGTGGTCTCTGAGCATTTCCTCCCGCCTCCCTCCCCATGTGACTGGGTTGGCCAAGCCTGACATGCCCCTTTTGGGTCTCTGACCATATATTCATGCCAGTCTTTCATCCTTGACTCTTCCAGCCGCCCGGATGGCGACCCCAGCCTCAGCCCCAGACACACGGGCTCTAGTGGCAGACTTTGTAGGCTATAAGCTGAGGCAGAAGGGTTATGTGTGTGGAGCTGGCCCTGGGGAGGGCCCAGCAGCTGACCCGCTGCACCAAGCCATGCGGGCAGCTGGAGATGAGTTTGAGACCCGCTTCCGGCGCACCTTCTCTGATCTGGCGGCTCAACTGCATGTGACCCCGGGCTCAGCCCAGCAACGCTTCACCCAGGTCTCTGACGAACTCTTCCAAGGGGGCCCCAACTGGGGCCGCCTTGTGGCCTTCTTTGTCTTTGGAGCCGCGCTGTGTGCTGAGAGTGTCAACAAGGAGATGGAGCCACTTGTGGGACAAGTGCAAGAGTGGATGGTGGCCTACCTGGAGACGCGGCTGGCCGACTGGATCCATAGCAGTGGGGGCTGGGTAAGAAGCTTCTCAGTTGTTGTTCTGCATATCCTTCTGCAAAGCTGGTCTCCAGGGGAAAGATGGGGGCTCTGGCTGGAGGCTGGGGGATGGCTATGCTGGGAATGAGGCATAGGGGCTGAGTCTCCCTATTTGGGTGGATCAGATGCCCTCACTTTGGGCATCACATTGGCCTCTGCACTCCGGGGCTGCCATGCAGTCACCACTGGATGGGCTAATGGTCCAAAGCAGAGGACAGAATACACAGTACCCAGGGAGTGCCTGCAGGAAAATGGCATCCAGCCGTCAGGAACTTTTTACACCTGAGTACGTGGCATGGTTGGGGGGTGTCAGGGATGAGTGGTAGTCAGGCAAGCCTTCGCAAAGGATGCCAGTTCTGGGCAAAATGTTTGGCCAAGGAAAGGATGGGATTTACTTGAGGCAGAGAGGGCAAATGAGCCAGGTGCTCATGGGGGATCAGAGGGGCTTGCAGCCAGTAGAGCTTTGGTCGGAGAGGAGATGGGTGTGGGGTAGTGCTTGCAGTGGATGGAACTGGAACTCTTCCTCTCCTCTTTTCTCCACTCTTTCCTCTCCTGATATCCCTTTCTCCTTCTTTCTCTCCTACTTCCCTTCTCTCCCACAGGCGGAGTTCACAGCTCTATACGGGGACGGGGCCCTGGAGGAGGCACGGCGTCTGCGGGAGGGGAACTGGGCCTCAGTGAGGACAGTGCTGACAGGGGCCGTGGCACTGGGGGCCCTGGTAACTGTAGGGGCCTTTTTTGCTAGCAAGTGAGAAAGTCCAGGGCCAGGTGGGGCTAGGTGTGGCTGGGGGACAGGAGAGCAGGAACAGAACAGAGAAATGCCCTTGGAAGAAGTGGGGTGAATGGATGGGCGTGGAACGGGGATGGGAAGGGGTGGGGTAGTGTGTGAGGGAGCTGAGTGTGCCAGGCAGGTGGCTAGAAGAATGAGCTGGAGACACTGGGGAATGTATTTGGAAAGTCAGGGGGCCAGGAGATGGAGTCATTCCAGGGCGGGGGGAGGTGGGAGGGATCATACCCAGAGGTGTAGGCACATGAAAGGATACCTGGAGCCTGATTTGTAGCCCTGAGGAGGGTGGACTTGCATAACGGGTCCGTGCCTTCGTTGGAAGAGTGGGATTTGGGGAAAACACAGAAGGCTTATCTCTTTGGAGTGGAAGCCCAGGGTTCTCAGGTGATGGGGAGAGGTGGCTGTGACAGTGGGCTGCTTGGACACACGTGCGCATGTGCATGCTGGGCTGCTTGTCTAATCTGGCGGCAGTGAGATTCTTCAAGGAGAAAACATTCCCTCTTGCAGTGGCAAGAACAAGGGGCAGTTCTCTGCCCCTCCTCCCAACCCCTCCTTTCCCTCTCCCCTCCCCATCGTCCTGATGCCTCAAGGCTGAGGGAGAAACACTGTATCCAGACAGAGGGCTTCCGGCAGTTCTTTGCAGAAAGTCAGAAAGTCATTAGCAGGGCTTTGCAGAGAAGAGCGGTTCTGTAGCTGGCCTTGTTCCTTATCGTCCCCCTCCCTGTGCATCACGCACTTGCTGCTGCCTCCTGGGCTCTGACAGAAAGGCAGGGCTGTGGAGCCTGCGGTGGGTAGAGGCTTTGGTAGCTAGACCTGCGGGCTGCCCTCCTCTCCCACTGGGGCACACTGTTGCCTAAAGCGTTCCCTATCTCTGGGACCTTCTGTACCCAAACTTAAACTCTAAATTGGGGCTCTAACTGATTTTCCTTTTGAGTGTGTGGGTGTAAATGCTGATCTAGAATACAGTCTGGGTCCTGCACTGGGTCTCAGTGAGACTGTTGATGCCTTGAGAGGAACATTCCAGCTCTGAACCCCATAGGTGTGAGGGGGCCGTGTACTCCATGACTGGCCTATTCCGTGTGGTGGGCTTTGGTGCTGCTTTATCAAGGGCCAAGTGTATGGGTTCTAGAGTACCGACCATAACCTACAAGCATTTATATTTTCTTTGAAGCCACGCTGTTTGCATGGGTGTTACTTGTCTGTACCTCCGAGTCTGAGGATGTTAACTTTGGAGCTCACCGTCCTCTAGAACAGATTCAGATTATAGCTTTTTCTTTTAAGAAACGATTTCACTCCAGATGCATGCCCTGAGCCAGACCTCACTGCTGCACTTTCCAAGGTGCTCAAATTGCTGCTCTCCGATGCTGACCGCAGACACAGTGCTCTAGAACCCTGCCCTTGATCCTGAGCACTGATTAGCTTAGCTAGACCATGGTTGACTCTTCTTGGAGATTTTCACTTGGTCCCAGAATGTGGCAACATAGTTGTACTCACTAAAATGTGGGACCAAAATTGGCCTCAGGTGTTCAGCCCAGACTTTTGCTTTTGAGAGAGGGCTGCACTTTTTAATGGTATTTATGGGGGAGGTGGTAGACTGCAGGCGCCACTTGCTCTGTCGTGAGTATGCTGATAACCAGAAACTCAGAGCCGGTCTGTGGCAGGCAGTTGGGGTGGGGGGTCTCTGACTTGCTCAGGACAAACTAGGCCAGTGGTTTTCAGACTGCTTGGCAGAGCCCCGAAGTTTCCTAGGGGTTGCCTCAGGAGTGCTTGCGGGAGGTCAAGGGGGGCGCTGAGCAGGCCGGGCTACTTGCCCTCAAACAGAACAGCTCCCCTTGTAGCTGTCTTATGTATCGGGGTTCAGGGTAAGATTTTATTTGCATTAAGGGGTTTGCTGCTGAAAAAAAGTTGGAAAACCACTGACTAGACCATCGGCTTCAAATTGGAGCCTCTGCTCCCCCAGGTCTGGGGCAGACTCTTCCCCCTGCCCTCTCCCACAGGACACGTAGCCTGTTAGCTCTCCTGGGGGCCTTTAGCAAACCGGGGCAGCAGGGACCGTGGTCAGGTTACCAAAAAGCCCTGCTCTGAGGCCTTCACACCTGGTGGAAGGAGAGGCTGTTTTCTGAAAGGGTAGAGGGCTTGGTCTGGATTCCCAGAAGCATAGCTTGGATGGGATCACAGTGTGCAGTGTTGACCTGTCCTGCCCTTCTTAGCTTGAGGGGCATTGGAAACCCCAGAGACTCTTCTGTCAGGGAAAACTAGAGACTCTCTTCTAGAGCCATATAGTTCCTTGGGATTAGC
The DNA here is from genome assembly GCF_057802395.1 of Ceratotherium simum simum. Taxonomy (NCBI): domain Eukaryota; kingdom Metazoa; phylum Chordata; class Mammalia; order Perissodactyla; family Rhinocerotidae; genus Ceratotherium; species Ceratotherium simum. The sequence continues at coordinate 24,571,928 of NC_141902.1, read as the reverse complement.
TCTTGGCCAAGAAGGCTGAGTATGGCTCCCAATTTTTAAATCCATTTCATTTTTTAAAAAATAAGGGAAATGAATATCTAATTGCCATTTTTCAGAGATGAAATAGGTGGAGAGGGTGTTTCTTGCTTTCCAGAGCCCAAAGGGACAAATAGGGACTTTGCTTAGGCCAAGGAAGGAGCAGAAGTAGGGCAACTAGGTCCTGCGATTATTAATCCTACTCCCTACTTATTCTAGTGCATACACTATTCTACTTTTTTAAATCATAAAATGGCGGGAGAACAGATTGGTTAGTTTAGAAGAAAAGAAAAAGCTCTATAAATATAAATATATATTCCTGTATTTTTATTTAATAATTTATAAATACCAAGTTCATTTGACTTTTATTTTTGTGTAATATGTAATGGTCGTATTAAAAAAAAATAAATAAAGCCCAGAAGTTTAATGAGAAGGACTGAGCAGGGTTTGTGACTTCTACACTGTACAGCCTGGGGTCAGGACGTTTCTTGATCCAATCATCTCTTCATGACCTTGAAAAGGGCAAGAATTAGAGTAACAAGGATTTGGGAAAGTGTTGAGATAAAAAAAAAGAAAAGGAAATCAGAGTTGTTCCCCCATCCCCACACCTCAGCCAAATGCCCAAAGCCAGAACTCCATCTATGCCAACCCAAGCCTTAAGAGGGTGTGTGTATACAGTACTTTGGGATGGCCACAAACAAAAAACAAAAGAAAACCTACCAAAAATCTTTGTATGACGGTTATCAAGTCCCCAGTTGTGGTTCAGCCTCTAACTGGAAGTGTGTGATAATGAGCATTTCTCCCCAATACCCTGCTGCCTATTTCAGACTTAAAATAAGTCTGGAAAAAATGGAGCCCTTGCTTCCTTTCCTGGTCCTCTGAAACATTTGTTTGTTTGTTTATTTATTTATTTATTTATTGCGAGGAAGATCAGCCCTGAGCTAACATCCATGCTAATCTTCCTCTTTTTGCTGAGGAAGACTGGCTCTGAGTTAACATCTATTGCCAATCCTCCTCCTTTTTTTTCTTTTTTCTCCCCAAAGCCCCAGTAGATAGTTGTATGTCATAGTTGCACAGCCTTCTAGTTGCTGTATGTGGGACGCGGCCTCAGCATGGCCGGAGAAGCGGTGCATCGGTGTGTGCCCGGGATCCAAACCCAGGCCGCCAGTAGCAGAGCGCAAGCACTTGACCGCTAAGCCACGGGGCCGGCCGCTGAAACATTTGGTTTCAGCCATTTTAATGCAAACTGCTAAATTGGATGGAATCTTCAGGAACTATTCAGCCCATCCCTCTGTATTTCTAGTCTAGAACCACATCAAAGTCATGTCTGACAGGAAGAGTGATCCTAATTTTAAATTACAAGTGGAGATTTCTAGTCTTTCTATAATCCAGTGCAATAAAATGGTATTTGGGTTTATGTGTTAAATTGTAGAGAGAAATCATACTGCTTAGAGGAATCCAGTGTTGAGTTTCCATTCTTTCTCTATAGAAAAATCTACAGAACAAGCCATATTAAAATCAGAGTGGCTTGGTGAACATGGCATTAGGGAAAAGGGAATTAGTTGCTCTTAATAGTTAATATCATCAGGCTGTGATAGCTAGTGCATTTATCTACACTGCAGTGTGATTGGTTTAATGATTGATTGGTTTATATTTGCCTAGTTCCAAAAAGCATATGCAACATCTTACCACAATACACCAAAGACGAAACAATAGGAAAATATAGATTTTTAAAGTAGGGGTAAAAGGCAAATTGAAATATTGCAATAGATGACAGCAAAGGGAAAATTAAGGCACAGAAAAGCATTCTATAAGCAGTATTCCCAAATACTAAAGCTAAGCTGTGAATTCAGCCTTGAGCTTCTTGGCAGCTAAAGAAATGGGAAACAGACTGAGATTCACATTGCTCTTAGGATTTATAAAAGCCTTTCAGTTCCTCAAGATGGGCAAAAAGTTTTGTGGCTCTTCTAAGATGATATAGTGGACACCACCGTCTGACACTTGACAGAAAATATGATGTTGAGTTATGCAGCACTGATTCTTATACAAACACCAAAGTGAACAAACACAAATTTCTGCCCTCATTTTACTTGCATTCTAGTAAGGGAAACAAACAAAAACGAACTAACTAAATACATTCATTTCACACATGCATGAATGAATGTATTTAGTTAGTTTGTGGTAAATGAAGAAAAGTAATTCATTAAGGTAAGGCTGGGAAGCTGTATTTATGTATTTCAATATTAGGAAGCCCCCATTTCTCAGGTGACTTTTGAGTAAAGTCATGAAAAATGAAATTGGGAAAATATTTTTAGTGATATGGAAAGATGTTTCTGTACCTTACTGGGTAAAAAAGAAAATAGACTAGAAAATAATATACACAGTATGGTCCCATTTTGCTAAAATATTTGGATATATGTGTGTGCCTCTATATGTATTTGTGTGTTGAAAATTTCAGGAAAGTTATGCCAAATATCATTAGTGGTTATCTCTGAGTGGTGGATTTTACAGGTGATTTTATTTTGTACTGTTTACTGTCAATATTTTCTGATTTTTAGCTAAAGAACACATATTTCTGGTATAGTATATTAAAACAAATTTTTCAGGTACAAAGCTTTAAAAAAGTTAACCAAGCAGAATGGAAATTAAGGAGCCCAACAGAGGCTCCTTTTCATTTAAATGGTCACCCCACTCCATGCAAGGGCAGACCTAGGGAGTTAAGGCCAGTGGGGCCAGACTTTGCATTAGACAACAATTGGTGTCTGCTCTGAAAGAGAGGTAAGTAAATGATCAGGGTTCCCAGGTTCTAGATCAGCACTGTCCAATAGAAATACAATGCAAGCCACATATGGAGTTTTACATTTTCTAGTAGTCTTATTAAAAAAGCAAAAAGAAACAGGCAAAACAAATTTTAATATTTTATTTAATCCAGTATATAAAAACTATTATAATTTCAACCTGTAATTAATATTAAACAATTATTAAGTTGTTTTACAGTCTGATTGTCATACTAAGTCTTTGAAATATGGTGTAAATTTGACACTTTCAGCACATCTCAATTCGGACTACTCATGTTTCAAGTGCTCAAGCCGTGTGTACCATATTAAACAACATAGTTCTAGATTATAGAGAATTATTGTAGCTGGTAAAAATTTCAAAGCGGGAGTTAAAAATAGGGATGAAACTACCAAGAAGCCAAGTATTTATGTTGTTTACTGAGAAAACTCTTCCCTTCTAGACAGAACTGGAGATGCCCTCATCCATTTTTACTGATTTAATTTGCCTTTTCTCAACTCCACTGACCATTCACTTCTATTAACACATTTTTCTTTCTTCTACGGCACAATATCACTGAGTTTCAGTTTTCTCAAAATTCCATGGCCCTCTGTTGATAGATTATTACTAAAGGAAAATTATACTCATAATGGGTGAATCTCACATCATTACATACTAATTTTTAAAAAATTCATGGGCCAGCCCCGTGGCTTAGCAGTTAAGTGCGTGCACTCCGCTGCTGGCGGCCCGGGGTTCGGATCCCGGGCGCACAATGACGCACCGCTTCTCCGGCCATGCTGAGGCCACGTCCCACATACAGCAACTAGAAGGATGTGCAGCTATGACATACAACTATCTACTGGGGCTTTGGGGGGAAATAAAGTAAATTAAAAAAATAAAAATAAAAAATAAAAAATTCATTCTCAGAGGGAAACTTATCTCTTTGATGTTCTCTATGCATCAACAATAGGCAAGATATTAAATAAGATTATTATAGAAGATCATTCATTCAGTTAGCATTTATTGAGCACACAGTGATAGGCAATGGGAATACAAATATAATTGAGATGGTGTCTCTGCCTTTTCCAGTTTACAGTCTAATAGGGAAGTATCATACTTTACACGTCACCATTCAAATATTTTTTTAAATGTGTGTTTATAAAAGTAATCATGCTTATTAGAGTACATTTGGAAGTTGCAGTTTTTATTTTATTTTAAGTAAAAATAATATATGATATTGTGGAAAAATCATAGAACATAGAAAATTATAAAGAAGAAGGTCAGTCATAATCCTACTGCCCAGAGAAGACTACTATTACCATTTTGGCATATTTCTTTCCAGGCTTTTATCTGTGCTTATAGTTTATGATCATACTGTATATACAATTTTGTATACTGCAATTCTGCTTACTATTATATTGCAAGCATTTTTCCTTGTCATTAGAAATGTTTTGAAGGCATAATGACTATAAAATTACATCTGTATGTATACAATAATTTTCCAGAAAGTGCCCACTTGGACATTCAAGTTGTTTACATTTTTTCACTTTGATGAACATCTTTATTCTCAAATGTTTATCCAGTTTTTAGATTGTTTTTTAGAACAGATCATAAGAAATACATTACTGGGTTAAGAATCTCAACATTTTAAAAGCTTTTGTACATATTTCCAAAGAAAAGATTGTACTAGTTCTTGTTATTTTTCTCCCCCAATGCCCAGGTTGTTTTTTTTAAAAATCAGATATACATAGTTTTAATCAGACTTTATATACAATTTTACATTCTACACTTTGACCTAATAAAAATTATTTTTTCATGTTATCACACACTATGTGTAAGCCTTTTAATAGGTGCCTAATAATCTTTGGATGTAATTATAATTTGCCTAAACATTTGTCTATTGTTGGAATTTAGTCTTTTTCCAATTTCAGCATCATACATGATGTAATTTTTGTGTATTAAAACAGACCTTATAGTAATTTTGATCTTAGCTTGTAAAGCTGGCTTTGAATGCTCTGCTGACTTCTAATTAGTTCCACGACTTGGGCAATTTACTTCACTCTTTCCTCTTCCCTAAAAAAGGTTATGGTTTTGGAAATATTTACTTCACAGGATTGTGGTAAGAAGTCAATGAGATAATATAACAAGGAGTCTAGGATAGTGCCTCTTACAAAATCAAGTGCTCCACAAAATTAGGATTCAAAAGCATTATTAAAAAAAACACATTTCCCTTGATTGGCTTACTTAGTATAAATTAGTCACCAATAAAACATGCAAATCTTGATTAGGTTAAGATCAGTAGAAAAGCTTTTCTTCCAGCGAACTCACAGTCTCTTAGAGCTTATCTTCGGTGCTCAACTTACTTCTGGTCCACTGAAGCTGAGATGGCTGATGAAGTAAATTTCAGTGAAATTTTAAGCAACTGTGACTCTGCTCCAAGTTCCCCTGTTCCTGAGGTAATGATTTGTGAGAAAAAGTGAGGGTGAGGGGAAGAGTGGGGTACACTGAGAAGCTTTTGACTTCTTGGTTTAATAGGGATCTCCTCTTGTCCAAATCCCCCTGCCCCAACCATGCACACCCTCTTGGGGTTGTTTGATTACCTATTTGGTTGGGGTCATGTGAATCGCTCTCAAACCGTAGCTTGGTCTGGCTACAAATACCTCTCTTGCAAACGTAGCACCGCCCTTCCTTCCTTTTTAATAAATGCGTAGGATCACTACTGAAAAATGGCAACCCTGCTTTCCAGGGGTAGGTCTCATTGGTATCTCCGAGTCTACGGTGTGGCAGGAGCCTGCCTGGAGAAATTCCTTTGGGATTTGAAGGAGGGTTTGAGGGCTGGGAAAGCGCTGAAGATGAAGGGTGGCACCCAGATCCCCAATCAATCCATCCTTCAATCATCAAACATTTATCGGACACTTACTATGTGCTAAGCATATTGCCTCATGGTGGATATGCAAATATAAATTGCATCCAGCCTCTCATCTCCAAGCTCTCACACCTAGTTGGGAAACGCAACACAAAATGATTAAGCGCATAGTGGAGGTAGGCCCGCTTGTCATGGGAGAGGGGAGGCTAGTGGAAGGCTTCGCAGAAGTGATGCTGGGGTTTGCCGTTGTCTGGTTGAAGAGACTGCATGTACAGAGGCACAGACCTGGGTGCAGGTACACCACTGGAAGGAGTGTGGAAATACCATTAGCGAAGTAGCTTGGTCCTGAGGTCTCTAAGGCCACGGTAAGGAGTTTTGAGACTTGACCTGGCTAGCAGAGGGGAACCAGCTCGGTCTGGCAGCGGTGCAGATTGGAGTAGTGACACTGGAAGCTGAGAGACCCATTAGGGGGCTGTAGCAAACAGTCCAAGCAAGAGAAGAAACAGGCTGAAACTGGGGCATGAGCAGCGTGCTTGGAAAGTATGCCTGTGCAGGAAGACAGAACAGACAGGACTCGTGACTGGCAGCTCTAGAGAGAGGATTCCTCCCTGCTTTCTGGTTTGGGAAACCTGGTAAATGATGGTGCCAATAACCTGGGAGGGAAAAGTAAGGTCTCTCCTGGAGAGCTCCATTCAGAACCCTGTGTGTCCAGCAACATCCCATTTACTGGTGCTTTCCCGGTCAGATTTCCAGTTTCCAGAAACCGCCGCAATGTTTCTGGCTTCTGCCTTCCAACAGCTCACTAGTTGGCAACCAGTAGTATCAAGATGGCGGCCTCCTAAGGACTAGTCATGTGACCTCGGGTTTCCCTTGCTGGAAGCCCGCAGTCCGTTCGAGGGCAAGGTTCACCTGTCAGGAAACGGGTGTCAGCCCTTCGAATCTCGCGAACCAATCGGCATCCGAGACTGGGCCGCTGCGGCGAGGCGAGCGGAAGACTGGTCCTTTCCACTCGCCTAGCCAGCGGCCAATCACCGAGCGTCATATACTTCGCGGGCCCGCCCATAGGCGGGGAAGAAGCAGCAATGTCGTCACAGCGTGGCGGTATTGTTACCTAAGGACTTGAGAGGAGGTGGGACGTGTGTTGATTGACAGACTGATTTCCCCTACCGGGATTTGAGAATTTGGCGCAATGCCCCGCCTTAGAGGTGGGGTCTTATTTGATTGCCAAGTAATCTTCTCCAATGGAGTGCTAGCTGTTGGTGATGGGCAGACTGCTTGACTAATGAATCCCCGGCGTGGCCGGCCCAGCTCTCCAATCGCCGGGCGGCGGGCCCCAGTCTGAGCGGCGATGGCGGCGGCGGCGGCGGCGGCAGCAGCAGCGGGGGCTGCGGGCGGTCGGGGCTCCGGGCCGGGGCGGCGGCGCCATCTTGTGCCCGGGGCCGGTGGGGAGGCCGGGGAGGGGGCCCCGGGGGGCGCAGGGGACTACGGGAACGGCCTGGAGTCTGAGGAACTGGAGCCTGAGGAGCTGCTGCTGGAGCCCGAGCCGGAGCCCGAGCCCGAAGAGGAGCCGCCCCGGCCCCGCGCCCCCCCGGGAGCTCCGGGCCCTGGGCCTGGCTCGGGAGCCCCCGGCAGCCAGGAGGAGGAGGAGGAGCCGGGACTTGTCGAGGGTGACCCGGGGGACGGCGCCATTGAGGACCCGGTGAGGGAAGGACGGCGAGCGAGCACTCCCGCCCGGCCGGGTCACGGGAGGCCCAGAGCTCGGGCGAGCGGGAGGCAGGCGGGGGGTGGGGTGGGCGGGGAATAACGTGGCTGGGGCCGGGCCGGGGACGGATCCTCGCCCGCCAGAAGGGGTCTAGCCGGGTAGATTCTGGCGTGATGGATGCCTAGTGTTCTTCTAGAGAAGGTAGCTTATTTTTCTTTTCATCTTGATCTTCGCGTGGGGCGAGGGAAATGGCTGAGCATGGCTGGGGCCGCGCGCGGACCGAGAGCAGGGCACAGCCCCTGCGTTGGTTCCTCTTAAGCTCTTCTCCATGCCGTCCCCGCTCGTTGTAGGAGCTGGAAGCGATCAAAGCTCGAGTCAGGGAGATGGAGGAAGAGGCTGAGAAGCTAAAAGAGCTCCAGAACGAGGTAGAGAAGCAGATGAATATGAGTCCACCTCCAGGCAATGGTGAGTAACTGGCAGTTGCACGACGAGGCCGGGTCCTTGGATTGGAAGGGTTTTGGGAGCACGGGTTATATGGGATTAGATGCTCCGGACCTTAGAGCTGCTTGTCTGAACGATTACTGGGCAGGTGTCGCGGTCATAGTCCATTGTGTGTTCTTCTGACCTTTGTGAGACAGAGCCTCTGTTTTGGTGATGGCAGTCTTGTTACAAATGTGTTGCTCTTTGTTCTTAGTCTTCTTTTACCCTTTGTGGAGGTTGTCAGCTGCCATTTGACCTTCAAGTCTAATAGTGCTTCCTTCAGTTGGAGACCCTTTAATTAGGAGTCCTAAGAGAAACTGCTCAGCTGCAGAGGGTTTCCCCTTTAATCTAGAAATGTCGAGTCTCGATTCGCTTAATTTTGTTCCGTTTTCAAATCGTTTCATCCAAAGCAATTCAATAGGGACTTGATTTGTGGGCGGGAGGGAATTCCTGTGCTGTTTTCTTTGATTTTTAAGAGTGTATTAATCTATTTCTTAATTTGTCAAATATTTAGTGAGCATCTACTGTGTACTAGACACTATTCTAGGTAATGGGTACAGCCCAGAACAGAACAGACCAAAATCTTTGCCTTCACTAGTGGTGGTGGTAGTCCTGCATATATCGGTCAAATAGAAAACAAGTGGTTTTTTTTTTTCTTCAAAGCTGGGCCAGTGATCATGTCCATTGAGGAGAAGATGGAGGCTGATGCTCGTTCTATCTATGTTGGCAATGTATGTACTAGGGCACTGTTTAGGGTTTGGGGAAGCTTTTATTTTGGGGAGTTATTTAATAGGAGTTTTGAAAGGAACATCTCAAGAATGGGTGATGGACTTAACAAGTTGAAGGAGGGTTGGGAGGAGGTGAAAGGTAATGGTGATCAGCAGAGGTGCTTTGGGGTTGGAGAGAAAAAAGATTAGTTCCCTAGAGAACCAGATTTGATGTGCCTTGGTGTATATGGATGTCCCAGCCCAAAAGCTGGGTAGGGTACTTGTTGAGACAGGAGTTTGCCCAGTACCTGTGAAATAAACCCCCCTCCCCCACAGGTGGACTATGGTGCAACAGCAGAAGAGCTGGAAGCACACTTTCATGGCTGTGGTTCAGTCAACCGTGTTACCATACTTTGTGACAAATTTAGTGGCCATCCCAAAGGGTAAGTAGGGAAGTAAGTTGAGGTCATTTTAATCACAGTTTAAAAATAGATAAATTATGTTTTATGTTGAGCAGTAAGTTAACTTGTTAAAACAAATGGTCTTTGTCTTTTAAGATATGGCATTAATGTTGGTGTATATCAGGGGTTGCACATAAATGCGTTCAGCAGCCAGACAGAAGAAAGATGAAGGCTAGGTATGGGTGGGATCATGAACTAGAAGGGGCAGCTTCTACTAGGCCCCAGCTGGTTCTGCCATATGGAAATCCAGGCCCTGTATATCTTTTTTTATAATTTTCAAAGAGTAGCTGGAAATTTTGTTTAGAATCTTTCATTTAAAAAAAAAAACTTTGTCATTAATTAAAAATGTAAACACATTGTTCTCAGAGCATGCCTGCGAGTTGGATTTGACCTGTAAGCTGCTGTTTGCAACCTCAAATAGATAAAGTGACAATTATTCTTTTCAGGTTTGCATATATAGAGTTCTCAGACAAAGAATCAGTGAGGACTTCCCTGGCCTTAGATGAGTCTCTATTTAGAGGAAGACAAATCAAGGTAAGCCCTATGTGCATTGCTGTTCTAGTTCTATGTAAACTCTCCAGGTTGCCTCTAAGGCTTTCTGTTGTATATTCCTCACTCGCAGGTGATCCCAAAACGAACCAACAGACCAGGCATCAGCACAACAGACCGGGGTTTCCCACGAGCCCGATACCGTGCCCGGACCACTAACTACAACAGTTCCCGCTCTCGATTCTACAGTGGTTTTAACAGCAGGCCCCGGGGTCGCGTCTACAGGTCAGGATAGATGGGCTGCTCCTCTCCCCCGCCTCCCATGAGCCCTGTATGCTTCCTTCTCTCCTGCTCTTGAGGAACCTCCCTCCCTTACCCTCCCCTCGGTCTCCAGGGACTTGGTCTCCTGCCTGTGCAGGGTGAGGAAGGTAGTTGCAGGCCAGGAGGCCAGTCTCATCATCTTTTTCTGAAGCAGGAATTGGTGATAAGGTCTGAATCTCTCCAATCTGCTCGGAGAGATGCTTCTTCCCCCAGCCTTTTTTTCCTTGAGAGTTGGTGGCAGTGAAGGCGTTTATACAGAAGGCCGGGAAGAACAGGGCCTCAGAGCAGTGAAAGCACTGCTTGGAGATTTGCTACTTTTCCCAGAATTAGGGAGGGGTTGAAGTTTGAACCTCCCTTGGAAGAATACCAGAGGCTGGTCGATCCTCCTCAACAGCCATGTGGGAGGATTTTGAGATATTTGCTCTTTAATGAGCCAGTCTTTTGCAGGGTTAACTTTCTCACTGGGCCTAGTGTGGTGCCTGTGTTGTGTTGTTGCTTTACTTCCGTCTCTTTACATTTAAATAGATAGGTTAGGCATATAGACCTTGGCTTTTCATAAGGTTTACCCATCTGCTCCCAGGAGTTAGGGAGCATCTGTTGGTGAGGGCCTAGGGTTTAAGAGCTGTGGAGAACTGAAAACTGAATAAACAATGAGTCCTTTTTCTTGCCCCTATGTCTCAGATTCACTTCTTTATCGCCACTGTTTGGCTAAGTATTCTGTAAATTCCCCCCCTCCCATTTGCCAGATGTGTCACTATTTCTGGGATTGTGGGATCAGTTTTAGGACACTTGGAAACTTCTTTTCCCCCTTCCCTTCACAGTAACTGGGGCAAGGGCCCACGGGGAGGGGCTTGTACTGAACTGTTTAGTGATCCTGTTAACACCTAACTCTCCTTCTTTCTTCCAGGGGCCGGGCTAGAGCGACATCATGGTATTCCCCTTACTAAAAAAAGTGTGTATTAGGAGGAGAGAGAGGAAAAAAAGAGGAAAGAAGGAAAAAAAAAAAAAGAATTAAAAAAAAAAAAAAGAAAAACAGAAGATGACCTTGATGGAAAAAAAAATATTTTTTAAAAAAAAGATATACTGTGGAAGGGGGGAGAATCCCATAACTAACTGCTGAGGAGGGACCTGCTTTGGGGAGTAGGGGAAGGCCCAGGGAGTGGGGCAGGGGGCTGCTCACTCACTCTGGGGATTCGCCATGGACACGTCTCAACCTTGCAAGCTGCTTCCCTTGTTTCCCTGTCCCTCTTCACCCTTTGGGGGCTGCTCAAGGGTAGGTGGGCATGGGTGGTAGGAGGGGTTTTTTTACCCAGGGCTCTGGAAGGACACCAAACTGTTCTGCTTGTTACCTTCCCTCCATCTTCTCCCTAACTTTCACAGTCCCCTCCTGCCTGCTCCTGTCCTGCCAGGTCTGCCACCCCCCCGCCCCTCTTTTCCGGCTCCCTGCCCCTCCAGATTGCCTGGTGATCTATTTTGTTTCCTTTGTGTTTCTTTTTCTGTTTTGAGTGTCTTTCTTTGCAGGTTTCTGTAGCCGGAAGATCTCCGTTCCGCTCCCAGCGGCTCCAGTGTAAATTCCCCTTCCCCCTGGGGAAATGCACTACCTTGTTTTGGGGGTTTTTGGGGTGTTTTTTTTTTTTTTTCAGTTTTTTGTTTTGTTTTGTTTTCCTTTGCCTTTTTTTCCCTTTTATTTGGAGGGAATGGGAGGAAGTGGGAACAGGGAGGTGGGAGGTGGATTTTTGTTTATTTTTTTAGCTCATTTCCAGGGGGTGGGAGTTTTTTTTAAATATGTGTCATGAATAAAGTTGTTTTTGAAAATAAAAAATTGTTTGGCCTTTTGGGTGTAAAGATTATTTATCTATCTTCCTACTCTCTCTTAGATCCCTAATGGCTGTTAATTCTGCTTTGTGGAAGTGCTGGTGTTGTGGAGGGGAAGTTCCCACTTAGGAATTAAGGAGTAGGAGTTTAAAATTACAACTAGCCGGAACATTATGTGTTTAGTTGAGGATGATGGGTTTTCTGGAGAGCATGTAGCCTGATTGGCATTGGAGAGGTGGATTAATGGGGCTGGGAAAGGAAATGAATGGCCAGGTTAGAGTGATCTAATAGTGCTTCTGTGTGTCCTGACGAAACTTAGCGTGCAGATGAATTATCCATACCGGTAGCAACAAATTTCTCAGATTGGGGTCTCAGTAGACTTTCTTGTCTCTACCCCAAAGGAGGCTTAAAAAATGAAAAAAAAAAAACATTTAGCTAACAAAGACAATTGGAAAGCTTATGTTGTCTTCTCTAGCCAGGCAGTGACCACTTAATATGTTCAGCTGACTTAACTCTGGGTCATTCCATTATTAGGGATTAACAACTGGCTTTCATTGTTTTAGTATCCTTAAGTTTAGTTTAGTTACTTGGTCATATTAATCTAATTTACCCATTTTGTATTCTAATGTGAGATTAGACTTAAAATCCTTGGGTATTCCCTCACTGCCCCTGCTGAAGTCTTCGTAGACTCCATTTCTTACAGGATTTCTAAATATTTAAGTCTCTGTACTATTGCACTTCCTGTTCCCAGGAAGTTTTGTTCATGATCACCTCTGACCTAGATGCTCTCTGCGATAATCTTTGGTTAAGGAAATGGCTCTGTTCTAGCTCCGTGAACCCTTAACCCACCTCTAACATGGCTTGGTATTCTGAATTTTCGGGTTGGTATTGACCGCCACTTTAAATTTAGCATCTGATCATTTGTTGTACTACCTCCTATTGTGTCATTTGTTAGGCATTTGGGGGCCTGTCTAACTAGCTTCAACTAGAATAGTGCCTGATTTATCAGTGTGGAGACTTCTCCAGAGGCTGATTAATAAGAAGCTGGATAAAGGTTTCAATATTAACTTTTTTTCCTAGAAGAAGGTGAAACATCCTGTGTTTTCATGGTGTTAATGCTGGGAAGGTCTCATCTATCCACCAGGGGGCACTAAATGGCTATCTAAGAAAGCCCTACAAATTGTTGGATCTTGGAGGGTGAATGTCATTTTTTGACCCTTTGTTTTTAATTTTGTATGATCAGTTCGTTCTCAATATCCTGTCCATTCTCCTCTCTGTCCTACTTTAACTGCTTGAGCGACTCCCCATCTTCATTGCAGTGGGCTCCTGGCAGATGTCTCCAAACTTCATGTTGCCACAAAGGCCCCTGTGCTGCCACCAGTAAGTACAAACTCACGTGTGGAACCAAGGCCTTTCCCAATTTGATCCTGATTAAACTTCTCTGCCACATCCTGCCCCACGTCTGGTGCACTGCATTTCAGTTGAGTTTTACTTTGTTTTCATGTATTGCTCATGCTGTTCCTCCAACCTGCGATGCCCATCCCGTCTACTCTGTCAGCATCATAAGATGTAAGCCAAGTATCACAGCCGAGACACCTTTCTTGATTCCCCAGTCAGAATGAATCACTTCAGCACTTGGAAAATTGCTCCTATCCGTATACCACTTAACGGTCTTATAACTAAAATAATTACATCCCTGTTTCCCCGCTAGACTGCAAACTCCTTGAGGGCATGGATTGTGCCTTTGTCTGACCTCACAGTGCCTGCCACTTAGTAGGGGCCCAGAAGGTGTTAATTCACCTTGAGTGAGGGGAGTCCCTTTATCCTGGACCTGCTGGTTCCTATACTTATAGGAATCAGATTTCCTACTTTACCTGATATCTTCATTTCTCTTGTATCATCCTCAGTGATTTTAGAGGAAGTGGCATGGAAAGAAAGTTGTTTTCCTTGGGAAAGATTGGTTACTTTTTTGTCAGTCATTCTTGATAAGCTCCCTCTTAACCGAGGGATAGGAATGAGCCCAGTCTCATTGGGATTCTGTGGGAGGTAAGTGTCTTAATGAAGAGAGATTGGGGGAGCCTGTCTACAAGATTTCTGTTCCAGTGCGAGTCTGGGAGTCAGAGATCCTTCGACTATGAGTGATACAAAATGAATGAAGACAACCCAGTGCTTTTTCAGGCAGGATTTGCCCAACCTGACATCAGCAATAGAGAAAAGCAGTTGCTGGGTTTTTTGTTTTTTTGTTTTTAATTTTATTTATTTTTATCCCCCAAAGCCCCAGTAGGTAGTGGTATGTCATAGTTGCACATCCTTCTAGTTGCTGTATGTGGGACTCGGCCTCAGCATGGCTGGAGAAGCGGCGGGTCGGTGCTCGCCTGGGATCAGAACCCGGGCCGCCAGCAGCGGAGCGCGCACGCTTAACTGCTAAGCCACGGGGCCGGCCCCTGGGTTTTTTTCAATAATATATTTTTCAAAAATATAAAAGCTGGGGGCCAGCCTAGTGGTGTAGCAGTTAAGTGCGTGCTCCACTGCGGCAGCCTGGGGTTTGCAGGTTTGGCTCCTAGGCCCGCACTGAAGCATGGCTTGTCAGGCCATGCTGTAGCGGCATCCCATATAAAGTAGAGGAAGATGGGCACGGATGTTAGCCCACGGCCAATCTTCCTGAGCAAAAAAAAAAAAATGGATTGGCATCAGATGTTAGCTCAGGGCTGATCTTCCTCACACACACACAAATATATATATATGTGTGTATATATATATATAAGCTTTCCTTGTTTTTATATATGGTTAAAATTAGTAGCCTTTCTCAAATCATGATCTAATTTTAAAATGTCTTTCAATCCTGCTAATTTCTCATGCCTCTTTCCCCTTATTTATGGCTATGGTAACCATTCATTCAACAAACATGTTTATTGAGTAATTACTAAGTGCTGGGCGCTGTTCTAGGTCATAGAATTTGTTACAGAAAAAGGAGTCACTTAGTGAGGGAACTTTAATTTTATTTGCTGAAGAAGAGTGTCAGTTTGCCATACTTCTGAGTTGCATCCCACCACAAAGCTCCATGGATTTTTTTTAGATGTGTAATTCACATGCCATAAAATTTACCTAGTAAGTGTATAATTCAGTGGTATTTAGTGTGTGTATATATATTTATTTTAGAGCATTTTTGTCACCCCAAAAAGAAGCACTATACCCATTAGCAAGCATTCCCAATATTCCCCTTGCCCTCCTCCCTAGCATTCACTAATTTACTCTCTGTCTCTATAGATTTGCCTATTCTGGATATTTCATATAAATAGAATCATACAATATGTGGCCTTTTGTGTCTGGCTTTTTTCACTTAGCATAATGTTTTCAAGATTCATCCATGTTGTAGCATATATCAGCATTTCATTCCTTTTTATGGCTGAATAATATTTTGATGTTTAGATATACCACATTTCCTTTACCCACTCATTGATTGATGTACATTTGAGTTGTTTCTATTTTTTGACTATTAGGAATAGTGCTGCTACAAACATCTATGTACAAGTTTTTGTGTGAACATACCTTTTCATTTCTCTTGGGTATATGCCTAGGAGTGGAGTTGCTAGGTCATAAGGTAACTATGTTTAAACTTTTGAGGAACTGCCAGGCTGTTTCAGAAAGCAGCTGCATCATTTTCTATTTCCACCAGCAGTGTATGAGGGTTCCAGTTTCTCCACATCCACACCAAACTTATCGTCCATCTTTTTTGATTATAGCCACCTTAGTGGATGTGGAGTGGTATCTCGTGTTTTTGATCTGCATTTCCCTGATGACTAATGATGTACTGAGCATCTTTTCATGTGCTTACTGGCCATTTCTGTGTCCTCTTTGAAGAAATGTCTATTCAGATCCTTTGCTCATTTTTTAATTGGGTTATTTATCTTATTGTTGAGTTGTAAGAGTTCTTTACATATTCTGAATACTAGACCCTTATCAGATATATATGATTTGCAAATATTTTCTCCCATTTTGTAAGACTTTTTTTACTTTCTTGATAGTGTCCTTTGAAGCACAAAAGTCACAAAGATTTACACCTATGTTTTATTCTAAGAGTTTTATAGTTTTAGCTCTTATATTTAGGCCTTTGATCCATTTCAAATTAATTTTTGGGTATGATGTGAGGTAGGGGTCCAACATCATTCTTCTGCATGCAGATATGCATTTGTCCCAGCACCATTTGTTAAAAAGGCTATTCTTTCCACGTTGAATGGTTTGGCACCTTTGTTGAAAATCAATTGACCATAAATGTGAAGGCTTATTTCTGGAGTCTCAGTTCTATTCCATTGATCTGTATGTCTATCCTTCTGCCAGTACCACACTGTCTTCATTACTGTAGCTTTGTAATAAGTTTTGAAAGTGGGAAGTGTGAGTCCTCTGATTTTGCTCCTTTTCAAGGTTGTTTAGCTATCCTGGGTTTTTTGTATTTCCAATATGAATTTTAGAATCAGCTTGTCAATTTCTGCAAGAAAGCTAGAATTTTAATAGGGATTACGTTGAATCTGTAGATCAATTTGGGGAGGATTGCCTTCTTAACAATATTAAGTCTTCCAATCCATGAACACAGTATGTCTTTTCATTTATTTAGGTCTTCTTTAATTTCTTCCAACAATGTTTTGTAATTTTCAGCGTACAAGTCTTGTACTTCCTTTATTAAATTTATTCCTAAGTATTTTGGTTTTTGCTATTTTAAATGGAATTGTTTTCAGATTGTTCATTGCTGTTATATAGAAAAACAGTTGATTTTGTATATTAATCTTGTATCTTTCAAGTTCAGTTGGAAGTTTAGCAACTTTGCTGAGCTTGTTTATTTAGTTCTAATAGTTTTTTTTGTGGATTCCTTAGGATTCTGTATATACAAGATCATGTCATCTGCAAACGTAGAGTTTTACATTGTCGTTTCCATTCTGGGTGTCTTTGATTCCATTTTCTTGCCTCATTTCCCTGGCTAGAACCTCCAGTACAATGTTGAATAGAAGTGGTGAGAGCAGGCATCTTTGTCTTGTTCCTGATCTTGGGGGGAAAGCTTTCAGTCTTTCACTGATAAATATGATCTCAGCTGTGGGTTTTTCATAGATGCCCTTTATTCCATGGATGTTTAAAATAAACACTTGCTGTTCTCCATGCACAGCATGTTCTGTCAAGCCTCTAAGCTTTGCACTGTTTCTTCCTCCATTCTGTCTCTGGCAAACGCAAGACTTTTCCTTTAAGCTTCAATCCAGATATCTGAGAAGCTTTCCTTGACTGCCTCCAATAGAGTACATCCTTCCTTTCTCAGAGCTGCTACAGCACTTTTCACATTTCTCTGTATTTTCCATAGGATTGTCATTTGTCTCAGTTTTTTGAGCTCTTGCAGGCAAGGACCATGCCCTTTCCCCCAGACCTGAGGCAGCACCAGACAGTAGTAGATAATCAGTAAAAATTGGTTGCATGGTGGCCAGGCTAGGTTGACTGAATGAGAGGAACAGGAGCGGCCTTCATGTTACTTCATGTAACTTTTCAGGGTTAGAAATGTACCCTGTATATCATTTTAATTTTCCCTTCAATACTCCCTTACAGCTCTTAGTTGCGAAGCCAACTAAAATATTGCTAAAATCTGTTCATGTTTTAATCAGTACAACCTCTCCAAGGAAAGTAGTCATTTCCTTATTTGCTTGCAAACTATGTCCAAGTTCCTATGGTATCTTCTAAACTTAATATTACAGGGTAGGTAATACTTTCTTTCATGGTGTTTAGAAATATTTTCTATCTGCTATTCAGTAAGAAGACTGCAGGCTCTCAGTTCTCAAGATCTGGCTACTCTAATTATTTACCAGTCACATAACCTTGAATAAGTTACCTCTCCAAACCTCAGTCTCCTCATCTATAAAAGCCTAAAAAATGATAACTTTTTCCTGGAGTTATTGATGAGGATCCAATGAGATCATGTGGTTGGTGAATTTTAGAGTAACTGACAAGGTGCCAGTTATTTTAGCTACACACATTGACCCTTTCCACCTAGACTATGAATCGCACGGGGATGAGGGACTGTATCTTCCCCTTGTGCTTCATTGATGCCTCTCGAATGCTCCCATATTTTTTTGCCTTCACCTCTTTGGTTGAAGTCAGAGAATCTTGCTCTCTTTCACTTGCCCTCCTGCTGGAGCTGCTCTAGCTTTCTGAGTGCTTTAACTTTCCTTCCCTGGATCTTTTTCTTGTGGTATGCAAAGAATGGGTTCATTGAAATGACCTTTTGACACCATTCCTCACAGTGTGTATTGGACAGTGTCATTAGCATGTAACTCCTTGGCTTTACATGGGCTCTTAAGTGCTTTCTCACTTACCATCCTGTTGGTTCTCACAGAATCTCCAGAGACAGCCATGAATATGGTCTCTTGTTTTGTCACTGGCTGTCCAAAACTAAAAAGTCAACATTGGAGTCAGTTAAAACCCCACAGACACTGTTCTACAGAATGTGTGCTGCAGGGTGTATAACTGTGACGGAACTGTGGTGGAGGGGAAAGAGCAGCCAGAAGGCCCGGGTTTGAGTCCTGTGTCTGCCACTTAACGGCAGATCCCTCAATTTTTTTTTTCCTTTTTTCTTTATCAAGGTGACATTGGTTTATAACAGTATATAAATGTCAGGTGTGCATCATTACATTTCGACTTCTGTATAGACTACATCACGTTTACCACCCAAAGTCTAGTTGCTATCCATCACTGTACATATGTGCCCCTTTACCCCTTTTGCCCTCCTTCCACCCCTGTTCCCTCTGGTAACCACCAATATATTCACCTTATATAAATGTTTGTTTATCTTCCACAGATGAGTGAAATCATATGGTATTTGTCTTTCTCTGTCTGACTTATTTGCTTAGCATAATACCCTCAAGGTGCATCCATGTTGTCACAAATGGCAAGATTTCATCTTTTTCATGGCTGAGTAGTATTCCATGGCATATGTATACCACATCTTCTTTATCCATTCATCCATTGATGGGCACTTAGGTTTTTTTTCATATCTTGGCTATTGTGAATAATGCTATGATGAACATAGGGGTGCATGTATCTTTTCGAATTAGGGTTTTTGTGTTCTTTGGATAAATACCCAGAAGTAGAATAGCTAGATCATATGGTATTTCTATTTTTAACTTTTTGAGGAATCTCCTTACTGTTTTCCATAGTGGCTGCACCAGTTTACATTCCTACCAGCAGTGAATGAGGTTTCCCTTTTTTCCACATCCTCTCCAACATTTATTTCTTGTGTTTTAAATAATAACCATCTGACAGGCGTGAGGTGATATGTCATTGTAGTTATGATTTGTGTTTCCCTAATGAGTGATGTTGAACATCTTTTCATGTGCCTCTTGGCCATTTGTATGTCTTCTTTGGAAAAATGTTCATATCCTTTGCCCATTTTTTGATCAGATTGTATTTTTGTCGTTGAGTTGTATGAGTTCTTTATATATTTTGGATATTAACCCCTTATGGAATATAGGACTTGCAGGTATTTTCTATCGGTTGGGGTTGTCTTTTCATTTTGTTGGTGGTTTCTTTTGCCATGCAGAAGCTTTTCAGTTTGATGCGGTCCCATTTGTTTATTTTTTCTTTTGTTTCCCTTGCCTGGGGAGGCATGATATTTATAAAGATACTGCTAAGACTGATGTCAAAGAGCATACTGTCTGTGTTTTCTTCTAAGAGTTTTATGGTTTTAGGTCTTGCATTCAAGTCTTTAATCCATTTTGAGTTAATTATTGTGTATGGTGTCAGATAATGGTCTACCTTCATTCTTTTGCATGTGGCTATCCAGTTTTCCCAACACCAGTTGTTGAAGAGACAAACTTTCCTTTCTCCGTGGTATGTTCTTGGCTTCTTTGTCGAAAATTAGCTGTCCCCTCACTTTCTTTTATTTCCATTTTCTCAGTAATTAAATACAATAAAAATAATAATACCTATTTCAGGGGGCTGTGAAGATTAAATGAGAAAGGTTCCTATGAGTTCTCCAGTAACATTATGATTATTGCTGAGAGCCCAGTAGCATGGCTTAAGTTCATAGAGCTTTGGGCCTCAGACATGGATTGGCAGAGGGTAAGGAGATAGGAACAGTGGTGCTGCAGGAATCTGTGGGTAATGGGCCTCCTTTCTCTGGAAGAGGCTGGCCTCAAGACTTTGATTTTCCTAAGAATCCCTCTCTCCAGGACCACCTCACCCTAGCCTACCTCCAGGCCTCTGCTTTCCTTATGCCCTTTGAGTTGAGAGCACTGTACCTGTGTCCTAGGCCCTTGCCTGAGGGTTTCCTGCCTCTCTTAGAGAAGTCTCATCTCCTTCTGGATGCAGCCTTTTGGTGCTCCAAAGCACTGGCCTCTCTTCCTCCTCAATATTCCTCATGTTAGATGGATTTTAAGCTTTTTGAAGGATAACCTATGCCCTAAATATCCAGGATGGTACTGGTCTGTAAACTGGACACAGGAAACGTAAGCTGAAAGAATAAACAAATATTAACATATAACATCTGTTATGTCAGGCTTTGGTGCTTCAAAGTTGAGTAAGACAAAGTTCCTGCTCTCAAGGAGCTTACCATCTAGTGGAGTAATTTAAGAGGTACTTACAATACATTATCTTGTTTAATCCTCATAGCAACCCTTGAAGGAAGCTGGAAGTTAAGAAATTTGCCCAAAGTGGTAAAGCTAAGCCAGAGCTAGACCGAGAGGCAGGCCCTGGCGCTGGGGTGCAAGTTCCAGTCTCCTACTGCCACCTCCCAGGGGTGCCTAGAGACTCACTACTCGCTTCCAAGGGTAGTGCCCAAAGACTGGAAGGAGTTGGGAAGGTGGCCACAGTGTATATCAATGAAGAGCTCCAGCTCCAGGATCTAATCATATCCCAGCTCTGTCGCTCGTTAACTGTAACCTTGGGCAAGTTACTGAGTCTCTCTGAGCATCAGTTTTCTCATCTGTAAAAGAAGAATACTGTGGTGGGCATGCATGGGTTTACCTGCACAACATCCAGTCTAACTTCTGCTAACGGCACTCAGGGGTTGCTCTCCCTCTCTCCAGTTGTCAGTCATATGTGTGGGGGTGTGTGTTACTCAAGCTAGCCAGTCACTTGCTCTCTGGAAATGAATCTTCAGTGGGGTGACCCAAAGATTTAATCCCATTGGAGTTCATTCAACCAGGTAAAGCCCTGACAAAATATTACTGGTTCCTACTCCCTGGACCCGTGGCCTCTCTGGTTCCTGGACCTTTTATGACTAGTTCTGCTTCTCCGTCCATTTTGAGACCCCCACCACAACCTGCCCCACCACATCCCTCTAACAAATTCCCTTTTTGCTTAAGTTCATTGGAGTCAGTTAGTTTTTATTGTTCGCAACAATAAAACACTTTAATTGATCCAAACACCTACCTTGCAGTATTGTAAGGATTAAATGATTAAATGAAGTTTGTGAAGTGCCTAGCCAGTCCTAGCAGCATAGCGAGCAGTCAGTAAGGGGTGGTAGTTGTCTGTAAGTTCACACACGGTGGGAGATGGGGGAGCAGGGCACAGGGATGGGGAGGGAGATAGTTATTGGTTTTGGTTCCACTGAGAGAAACCTTTACCCAGGAGACAGAAGAACAACAGAAGGGAGGGAAGTCCAGGCTATGGTATGCTCATTTATTCAAAATGTCTTTATTGAAACAGAATGATAGAGCAAGAAAGAATGAGGTCTGGGAGGATGTCTTTGGGCACAGGATGGAGCCCAGACCTAGTGGTTACGGTGTGGGCTTCTCTCCCTGTCCCGACTCTTGCCAAGGACGTGAACATAAAGCAGTAGGGAGGACTTGGGGGTGGGGACAGCCCTCTGAGCTCTTCTCGATGGCTGGCGTGAGGCGCCTCTGAGCCTTCTGGGCAGCCCTGCCTTCCTTACTCAGTCCTCCTGATCTCCTTGCCAGGGCCTTATGCCACCTTTTTGTACAGGCCAGCCTCCTGCCAGGTGCTCAGAGGCCACTCAGAGGGCAGGGTTGGGGGTGGCAAGCAGCGGGACATGGTCACAGCGGTTAGGGGGTGGCTGCCGCAGCAGGGAAGGCCGGCGGCACAGCTCTCCATCCCGGAGCACCTCGGGCAGGAGCTTGCGCTTGGTCTCCGGCAGGAGCATGATGCTGAGGATGCAGAGGAGGGCACAGGCCGCCAGCACCACATGCTGCAGGAAGGCTCCGTGGCCCATGTGGAGACGCTGGGCTGGGCCACTCAGTCCTCCAAGTGCCCCCAGTGCCATGATCAGGCCCAGGCCTCGGCCCCTGGGGGAAGTGGAGGAGGCACTCAGCCTTAAGCTGTGGGTTTCACCCCAACCCTTCTCCAGCAGCCTTCCCTCCTTCATCCCTCAGGCCCCGTCCTCAGTGGGAGGCCCGGAGGACTGGCCCTGGCAGCACCCCTGCTCTCACCGGACGGTGGTAGGGATGACTTCAGCAGCAAGGAGGGTGCTAAGGATGCCAGCAGCTTGGGAGGAGAAGAGGCCAAGGACAGAGAAGGTGGTGATGGCGGCCTCGTTCAGATCTGGAGGACCAAGAGGGAGGATGTGAATGGAGGTGGGGAGATCATGCTTGGCCTAGTCCCTGGCATCATCCCCTTGCCTCTCTGATCCTATGGTTCCAGCCGGGTGGGCTTTTGGCATTCACTAATTGATCAGAATAGACAGGGTTGTGTGGCCCGGGGAGTGTTGGCATGCCCAGGGTGGAATATCTGGGCAGGGACTGGTCTTGTCTTGGGAGGCCTGTGCAGGAAGCAGTGGCTGGGCCTGTCTGAGGCACCTCTGCTGGGGTTCCTTTGCTGAGCCCACACTGTGGAGAAGGGAGGATGCTCACAATCCCACAGGCCCAGCAAGACCAGGGACGCGATGCCAGTGAGGGTCATCGACAGAAGCAGGATGCCCCGGCGGCCAAATCGGTCCACGGTGACCCCCAGGAAGACGCAGGCCAGGGCTGCTGTGCCGCTGGCCAGCAGGGAGCACAGGTAGAAGTCCGATGGGCTCCCTCCTCCTCCCACAGGCTGGTAGCAGTGGCGAATGGCATGGGCAATAAAGCTGTGAGAAGGGGTCGGAAAGCAAAGGACGGTGTCTGAATCCCCATCTGCAGCCTTCCACAGCCCTGGCTGCCCTCTGCAGGGGTCCTCGGGCCTGCCCCACCCAGCCACCCCCATCCCAGCTACTGGCCTGGCCCTCAGCTCAGACACCCAGGCTCACTTGGTGAAGCCCAGGATAAGCAGATTTTTCCAGATGTTGCGGTAGTTGAGGAGGGAAGTGAAGGAAAAGGAGGATGTTGCAGGGAGAGGGCAGGTGTTCTCCAGGTCTTTGGGAGAGAGAGAGGAGCTGTCTGTTAGAAGAAAACAGTGCAGAACCCAGGGTCCTCCCACATGAGTGGTGAGGACCCTGGGTGAAGATGGCACAGCTACAGCCATGCAGAGGGCACCGTCATGTGTGCACGTGAGGTGTCGCCTGTAGGGACCCCTGTCTCTTACCCTGCAGGGCCTCCTGGGCCTCCTCTCCCAGCATCTGCCCATGGGGCCGGTTCCGCTCAGCCAGGATTCTCAGCACGGACTGGGCCTCCTCAATCTGTCGCTTCACTATCAGCCACCGTGCAGACTCCAGAAACAGACCAGGCCAGCTGGGGATGAGGTGGCGGGGTGACCGTGAGGCCTGACCCAGGGATGGGAAACTCCCACCTCTGAGGGGCTGGGCTGGGGCAGGCCTGGATGAGGGGCATTGGGGAAGTAGAGGGGTCGCCAGGCTACAGCTAGGCTGGAGGGAGAGAGGGGAGTGGCCAGGCCACAGGTGGAGGTGATACTGACCCATAAAACAGGAAGAGGATGCAGGGAGCGGTGATCATTCGCTGCAGAAATCGCCAGTCCTTAGAGACAAGGGCCAGGCCCAGGAACAGGAAGTGCCCCCCCACCCCCACCAACTCCCCTGCCAGGGCCACCCGAAGCCTCTGGGTTGGGTCGCACAGCTCCAGGCCTGGAGATACAGCAGGGACAGGGAGGAGAGGCCAGGGAGGAAGGAGGCGTGGGAGGGAAGAGGAGGGAAGGAGGGAGGAGGACAGAGAGCGAGGTCAGACCCTGAGTGGAGGCTGCAGCCGTCGCCTCCCACAGACTAACCTCTGAATGGCAAAGAGTGGAGAGATTGTTCAGGGAGGGCTCGAGGTTCAGAGTCCCTGGTGGGTGTTCCACATTCCCAGTTCATAGGCCCTTTCACATCAGACCTCTTATTTGACCTTCATATCAACCCTTGTTCAAGGTCACATGGCTAGTCAGGATTTCATTTTTTAAATATGGCTCTACCCTCTGACAGCAGTAAGTCCAGGGCAACGAAGGCCTTAAGGATCGTGGGGAGAGAGGGGTATGGAGAGGAGCAAGACCCCTGGATCCTTCAAAGTCATGAGAAGAAAGACAGCTGAGATTCTGGACAGCTGAAATTTGGGGCTGAACAAGGGACTGATGGGACCCTAGGGGGCAGTGGGAACGGCCTGGGGAGGCAGACAGGCAGGCATGAGCCCCAAGGGAAGGACCTCTGGGAGGGTGCCACTCACGCATCAGGTAGACACCAAGGTCAACGCCAGCAAGCAGAAAGCCCAGGAGGAATCGGAGGGCCATGACACCTGTGGAGGAGCCTGCGGCAGCCCCTCCCACTCCACAGGGGCCCACCAGGCCCAAGGTCAGCAACACGATCCCACGACGGCCAAACCTGGAAAGAGGAAGGGCCTCTAGGGGAGGAGTTGCTGGGTGGGACCCAGCTGCCCACTTCAAAGCTGGAGATATGAAGGTGAGGTCCTGGGAGCAAGAGTTGGACTGAGGCTAGAGAGGATGGGAAAGAATGGGGAACGTGGGTAGTGATGTCTGGCTACTGGGACCTGGGGCATGGCTATGGTTCTGCAGGGGTGGGACCACTGACTCTTGGGGATGGGGCTCCTGGTCAGAGATGAGGGTATTTCTCCATGGAAGTGAAACCAGCCATTAGAGGGGATGGGATACCACTTAGGGGACTTGGAACCATTGATCCTTGGGGATAGAGCTATTGGTCAGTGGGGATGGAGCTTGTCTTGCTCAGACTGGTCAGAGGAGATGGGGTCATTGATATATGGGGTTGGAGCTATCGATCTGTGGAGGTGAGGCCATTGACCACTTGTGCATGGGGATAGTATTGGTCAGCGAAGATGAAGCTATTGATATTAGCGGACTGAATAATTGATTTTGGGGGATGAGGCCATTGTTCCATGTGGTTGGGGCACGGGTCTACTAATCCATAAGGATGATCAGTGGGGATGGAGCCACTGGCCAGAAGATGGAGCCACTGATCCATGGGAATGGAGCTATTGATCCATTAATCCATGTGGTAGGACTGTTGATCAGTGGGGATGATCACTAATCTTTGAAGATTGGACAATTGATCTTAGGGGATGGAACCACTGATTTACGGGGTGGGGATCTTAGCCTACATCGTGTATTGGTCAGTGGGGATGAATCTTGTAATCCATGGGGATAATCAGTAAGAATAGGGTCACAGATCAGGAGAGGTGAGACTATTGGTCACTGATGATGGTCACTGACTATGAGTCAGTTGAGGACAAGGCTACTGATCCTTGGAGGCCAGGCTATTGATCTTTGGGGATAAGACTACTGATCTATGGGGATGAAAACTGGGATCACTGGTCATTGGGAAGGGGGCATTGATCCCAGAGAGTGAAGCTACTGACCCAATAGAGTAGGGCCGTTTTTCCATGGGGATGAGCTTATTGGTTAATGAGGGTAAAACTACTGAATTTAGGAGACTGAATTATTGGTCTTTGGGGATGAGCTATTATTCCATAGGAATGATTCTACTGGTCTGTGGAAATAAGGGCACTGATGCATGAGGATGGGCTATTGACCTGTGGGTTTAGATTCATTTGCCCACAGAGGTATGTGACTACTGGGCTGTGAGGATAGGTATTGATTTTAGGGAACTGGATTATTGAATGTAGGGCTGCCTTTGATCCATGGGAGTTGAACTATTAATCCATTTGGATGGGACTGTAGATCAGTGGAGATGAGTCTAATAATCCATGGGGATGGTCAGTGGAGATGGAGCACCTGGTCAGGCAATGTTGAGAGTCCGAGGAGATGGGAGTTTTGATCCCTGGGGAGAGCTACGGGTCCGTGAGGATGGGCTGTTGATCTTTGAGATGCGGCCACTGACTCATGGAAATGGGGCTTTTGATTTGAGAGGATCTGAGAACACTGAAGATCCATGAGGATGGGACTGTTAATCTCTGGGGGAGTGCTGTTGTGGCCATTGATCCATGGAGGTTGGACTGTTGACCCATGAGGGTGGAGTCATTTGTTTGTAGAGTTAAACCATTGGTCATTGGGAGTGGGGCTGTGATATTCAGGAATGAACATGATGATCTTTAGGAATTAGGCCGTGGAGATGGAGTTAAGGGTCCACGTGAATGGGGCTATGAGTGGGGTTTGAGTCTATTAATCTATGAAGATGGTGAGGGAGGTGGTTAGTAGTGATAAGGACAATAGATGAGGAACTAGGGCTTTTTTGATCTGTGGAGATAAGGTTTTTGGTCAGCGGGGATGGGCTATCGTCTTTGGAGATGAGGCCATTCATCCATAGGTATGGGGGTGGTTTTATTCCCTTGCGCAGAAGAGGTATGGAAGGAGTATTTCTTGATGGGGAGTGAAGTTGAGACAGAGGTGGGGCTGCATATCATTGAACAGAAGAAGTCCAGAGAAGACTGCAGAGTCCAGCGAATCCTCTTCAGCCTCTTGCAAACACCACTTGCCTGGGCTAGCCGGCCTAGCACCCCCTCCTCTCTACTCGCCCTGTCCCGACAGCAGCCCTCACCTGTCCGCGGGGTAGCCCAGGAACAGGTAGCCGGAGGCAAAGCCCAAGATGAAGAGGATCTGCTCCAGGATCACCTGCCAGCCCAGGTCACACACCAGATCCCACTGGGGATGCGAGAGGGATGGAGCGGGCGTGAGGCCCCGCGCTCGTAGCTCCTGGCCCTCCCCCAGATCCGTGGCCCACCAGGCCGCCTCACCTGGCCGATGGCGTTGGTGGTGAGCACCGGCAGGCCGTTATAGTCCCAGTCCTTGAGGCAATGGTTGAAGTCCGGCGGGGCGAAGCCGCTGCACGAGGGGTCCGTACTGGTGGCGACGCGGCTGGCGGCGCTGGCTGCTAGGGCCGCGCTGGCGACGCTGACGCCGCTGGCGTTGGGGGGCTGTTCCCAGCCAGAGGCGTTGGGGGCAAAGCCCCCGTAGTGGCAGTGCAGTGGGGGCGCCAGCGTGAAGATGGGGTCCGAGGCCATGCCCAGCGCCACGAAGAGCACGGGCAGGCAGCAGAGCCCGAGCTGCAGCTGCTGGCCGCCGCCCAGCGCCCCCACCTGGGCGAGCAGCGCCTCAAAGCTGAGGGGGCCGGGGGGCACGGCCAGCGACAGGCTGCTGCCCATCCCGTCGCCGCCCGCGTCGCCCTCCCCCTCACGCTCGCGTTCGCGCTCCCGCTCACCCTGCAGTTGCTCCGTGGGCACCGCATCTCCGAGGGTCCCGACCTGCTGTGGGGGTGGGGGGTGGCAGGAGACGGGTGAAGCGGAGAAAACCGCAGAGCAAGGGAAGAGGGCGGGCGCGGGGAAGGCAGCCACGAGCGGGGATACGCGGGAGGAAAGGGCCAGGCGCTCGGCGGGGGTGCGGGAAGATGATGGCGTAGCCCCCAGGGCGCGGGCACTTACTCCGTTGGGGCTGGAGGTGATCTCTACAGTGCTGTCGATTTTGCTGCCGCCCCCGCCATTGGGCTCGGGGGTCCCGGTGGCCACCCGGGGAGCCAGCTTGCCGACCGCAGGGGCCTCGCCGGCCCGCACCGAAAGGATGCGCTGTCCTCTGGCCCAGTAGCGCGTCCGGTGCCGGACACAGAGGCCGGAAAGACCCCGCTCTGCGGTTCTGCAGCCGCGGGCGCCTCCTTCGTCTCTGCGATCTCTGCGCTGCTTTCCCCTCCTCTTCCTCCAGACTCTCCTCCCCTTCCCACGTCAGCAGAACCTTGGGTCCAGACTCTTCGTCAGAGAGAAGGGGGGCCAGGGCCCAGGGGAGGGAGGGGATAGGGCTCTGTCTCTGTTCCCTGAGTCTGCGGGCCATTGCAGTAAAAAGGGGAAAAAAGCTGAAGGATAGTAGCTGGCCCAGGCAGATGCCAGAGAGTCCTCCTTTACTTCCAATTCTTCCTCATCATTCATTCATCCATCCACCCATCCATCATCCATTCATTCACCCACCAGTAAAATTTATTAGGCTGTTCTATGTGCCTGGCCTTGTGCTAGGCTTTGGGGATAACAGGATGGACAAGACTCATCTTGGAGTAGCTTACTGAAGAGATGGCATGTATACTAGCAATTACAGTACAGGGAATGCATATAATTATTTATTTTTATTTTTATTTTTTTCCCCCAAAACCCCAGTAGATAGTTGTATGTCATAGTTGCACATCCTTCTAGTTGCTGTATGTGGGATGCCGCCCCAGCATGGCCAGACAAGCGGTGCGTCGGTGCGCGCCTGGGATCCAAACCCGGGCCGCCAGCAGTGGAGCGCTCGCACCCAATCTCTAAGCCACGGGGCCAGCCTGGACAGGGAATGCATATGGAAGACCGGTTTGGGCACTGTACTCAGCCCTGGCCTCAGTCCTCTACCAGCCCACTTCTCCAGGTTCCACCACCCCATCCCGGTCAAGTCTCCATCATTTGCCAGCAGCATTTGGCACTGTTGACCACCCCGTCCTCTAGACACTTTCTTGGATGCTTGGCCCCACACTCCCCTGGTTTTCTTTCTCTTGCTCCTCCTCTCTCCATTGCAGGCTCATCCTCCTCTTCCTCACCATCATCCAGTGTCTGCGATCCTCAGAGGCTTGGTCCTAGGCCCTCCTCTCATCTCACACTGTTCTCTCCACCTCAGATCTCACCAATGCTCATGGCTTCAATCACCCTCAATATAAACAATACAAAGCAACACAACCCTAATCCCCAGATTGACATCTCCAGCTCCCATCTCTCTTCGGAGCCCCAGACCCAAGACGCTGTCTGTTATTTGACCTTTTACCTTGGATGACTCACAGGGACTCAAGCTCATGCTCTTCCCCCTGTAACCTGCTTGTCTTGTAGTGCTTCTTTCCTCAGTGAATGGCCCCCCTCATCATCCAAAGGGGGCCAGATGCTCAGGTGACAGCCCTTAGAGCGCCCTCTTCCTTACCCCATTAAATCCTTACAAAATGCTGTCCATTTTACTTCCTAGAGTTCTCAGATATTCTGCTTCTCTCCATCTCTACCACCATTAGTCAAGCTACCTGTTACACAGACTGCTTTAGCCTCTGAATTTCTAACTGGTGTTCTGTGTCTGCTTTGTTTCCACCCCCATCCCCCATCTGTTATTTAGAGTGCAGATGGAGTGATCTTTTCAAAATGCAGATCTGTTCATGTCCCTTTCCTGCTTAACAGCCTCCAATGGCTTCTCCTCATCATCAAGATAAATACTAACATTCTACGCACCTCATATGTGGTCCTATGCTCTTTGCAGCTCCATTGCACTTCTCTCCCCACTCTCTGCACTCCAGTCACACTGGCCTTTCAGTTTTTCCAATGTCACAGGGCCCTTGCACAGGCTGGTCTTTATGCTTAGAAGGCTTCTCCTCTGGGTTAGTCATCCTTCAGCTGTCAGCTCAAGCAGATTTGCCTCAGAGAAGCCTTCCCTAACTCCTAGAATTGCTACTCAAAGTGTGATTTACAGACCAGCAGCACCCACATCAGCTGGGAGCTTATTAGAAATGCAGGCCCTCGAATCATAGTGTGCATTTTTACCAGATCCCCGGGTGTATGTACATTAAAGTTAGAGACATACTTCTCTAAGAGATTTGATACCTAATAGGGACTTTATTCTCTAATCTCAGGTGAAGCCTGGAAAGGAGTGTCCTGAGAGTCTTAGCCAGGAAATCCAATCCCTCTTCTCCCCACTGAGCCACACTTCTAATTCATCTCCTCTGTTCATAAGTTTCCAAATATGGGAAACTCTTCTAACGCGTTAAGCGGCCTCCCACCACTTCCCCTGCCCCAACTCATTTCAGCATCTCTTCAGGATTTACTTTGGTGCTGTCACAGCCAACATTCGAGGGATTTGTCTGTGTCCGTGTCTGTCCTGGAACTACAATCCCTTAGCTGTATGTGGTGTCAGGCTGTCATGTGTTCTTATTAGGACCTCACGACAACCCTGTGAGACCATTATGATCACCCTCATATTAAAGATGGAACTGGGACACTGAGGGACTGACAGGATGTTCCTGCAGACACCTAGGTACATGGCAGATCTCGGACTTCCGCTGTGACCTGACTCTAATTCCAGGCTGACCTCTTGAAATTCTTTCTGGAAGATGATAGAGGATGGCCCCTGTTATAAGTCTTCAACATACAGGGTGAATTTTGGTAGCCCCAGAATCTGGAAATGAGAGTGAAATGAGAAAGAACCCAAAATGGAGGAAGCACATGCATAGTGGATGCCAAGAGACTAAGACTATGACAGAAGTTTGGGGTGCCTCCAATCCCGTCTCTAGGCCAGGGTATCACCTTAGGAAAGCAGAACTGAAACAATGGATCTGTGGCTTGGGCTTCTTCCCTCGTGTAAGTGGCTGGAGTGATACTCCATCCAGGCCAAGGCTCATCAAGTTCACCAGAGCCCTGAGGACTGTGGCCTCCAACACATTGCATTCACCTGCCCCTCCGCTCCTCTAAAAGATGGTGTGTCCAGAGGACGGGCAGCAGGAAGCCTGGGAAGCGGCATTTAAGGGGCTAGACCCTTTGGGTTAACTTAAGGGGGTGGGTGCCCAGGCTGGCCGCGGTACTCTCCAGTTGGCCAGAGCTGTCCTATGGTGCAAAGATGAGGACAGGCCTTTAGTTGGGGTGACCTCTTCAGAACGGCACCTTTCAAGGCTCTCGTGTGGCCACCCTCTCCACATGCGCACCTCTCTAAGGACATCATTAGACAATGAGGTCATGGAGGAAAGGCCCCCGATCAGTAATCAGTGTCTGCCTTCCTGGAATGCTAGTTCTCAGGCCCTTCTTGTTTCTGTCATCCTTGGGATCTCAGCTCAGACATCCCCTCCCAACCACCCCGTCTAAAGTCTCCTTCAACAGCCTCTCCCTCATCTAACTGGCCCTTCACATCACCCTCTTTGTTTCCATTACCAGCAACTGTCAAATCTGTGGCAAGTATTTTTTTATTTACTTATTTTAATTGACTTGTTTATATCCATCCCACCCCCACAATGTACGTTCAGACCTGTGCCTGGCAAGTGATGGGAGCTGAGAGCCCGCTGAATGAATAGTTGTTGAAGAAACAGCAAAATTTCCCCAAAAACCCTAAAGGCATCCTGCCTACAGTGTGTCCCATAGGTTAGGCCAAGGGGCACCAGACCCACCCCCTGCCAGGCTCCCAAGAAGCAGAGGGTCAGAGAACCAGACAGCAGGGTTTATTGAGGTGCACGCCCAGTGCCTGAGGCCCAGCTCGCTCCTGCCTCCTGTGGGGAGGAGCCCTCTGGCCTCACCCAGACGTTCATATTCCAGATAGTCAATGTCCTGCCCTCACTCTCAGCTAGCAATGAGGCACTGATGTTCTAGAGTAAAGAAACAGGACAAGAAAGGGGCTCTGGGTGGCCCCAGGTTTCAGCCACCTGATTCTCTGTGGGGCCAAGCTTCCAGAGGTGGGCGGCAGTGCAGTGACCAAGAACCTCCACCCCAGGCTGAGGGAGGAGAAGAGTCCAGTTCCTCCCTGCCCCAGAGGGCCCGGCGCCTGCCCCTGACAATGCAGGGAATAATATTAAATATAAATAATTTATACAAAATGGCTCGTACAAAAAGCTGAAGGGGCAGGGGGGAGCCGCCTCTGTGAGCGACTGAGATGACTGGAAGGGACGGAGAGAGGAACGATACCTCCACCTCTCCTGGTCCCTAAAACAGAGCCCCCAGCCACCCTAGGCCTGGAGGGAGCTCTGGCAGGCAGGTGAGGGCAGACCGGGGCCAAGGGCCCCTCAGGGAGCCAGGCTGGTGAGCAGGGTGGTGAATTGTAGGGCCCGCCCTGCCAGCTCTGCCACACACTGCGCCATCTCTTGGGCCGCGGGGCCAGAAGGGTAGCCCAGGGCAGCCCCCTTGACAGCCAGCACAGTGGCCCGCAACGCCTGGCCAAGCGCTGTTCCTGCAGCCCCGACCTGTGCTCGCAGCGGGGCAGAGGCTGCCAGCCGGCCCAGGGTATCCCCAACGAATACCAGGCGGTGAGCGGCCACCACCACCCGCTTGCCGTGGGGCACGAAGAGGCGTGGGGGCTGGTTGGCCCGGGTGCTGGACGTCAGGGCTGCCATGGCCGCCTGCAGGGCTGAATAGTGGCTCTGGCACTGCCCTGCGTAGAAGTGCAGGAGCTGGAGGTCTCCGGCGGGCAGAACCAGCGGCTCCCCTGGGGACAGGGCCTCCTGAAGCAAGAGGAGTGGTCATGGGGACACTCATTAGAGCCACCTCTGCTCTCGCTTCCTCTCTCCCTCCCTCCCTCCGTTCCTCTCCTGAGTGCAACCCCTATAGCTCCTACCTTCGCCATCAGAAAATTTAGATTCCCATAGCGAGTGGCAGGAAAGTGCCCAGAGTTAATGTCAGATAAATCTGGATTCAAACAACCTCAAACAAGTCTCTGAACTTTTTTGTTTCCTTATCTCCCTTTTTTTTTTTGTGAGGAAGATTAGCCCTGAGCTAACATCCGATGCCAATCCTCCTCTTTTTGCTGAGGAAGATGGGCCCTGGGCTAACATCTGTGCCCATCTTCCTCTACTTTATAAGGGACGCTGCCACAGCATGGCTTCACAAGTGGTGCATTGGTGCATGCCCGGGATCCGAACCCTGGGCCGCTGCAGCAGAGTGCACAATTAACTGCTATGCCACTGGGCTGGCCCCGTTTCCTTATCTCTAAAACGGGGACTCTAGACCGCACTGCCCAATACCGTCATGCACCGCATAACAATGTTTTGATCAACGACCGACCGCATAGATGATGGGGGTGCCGAAAGATTAGTACCACAGAGCTTAGGTGGGTAGTAGGCTATCCCATCTAGGCTTGTGTAAGCGCACTGTAGGATGTTTGCACAATGACAAAATCGCCTAACCTTGCATTCCTCAGCACATGTCCCCATTGTTAAGTGATGCATGACTGTATAAACATAATGTGAACCATATGTGTAATTTTAAATTTTCTAGTAGCCATGTTAAGAAAAGTAAAAAGAAACTAGTATATTTTTTCTCACTCCAAGTATGAAAAATGTTGTAATTTCACCATATAATCAATGTAAAAATTATTGAGATTTTTTTTTCATATTCAGTCTGCAAAACCTGGTGTGCATTTTATATTCACAGCACATTTCAATTCAGACTAGCCACGTTTTGAGTGCGCAATAGCCACACGTGGCTAGTGGCTACCACACAGGAAAGTGCAGTTCTGAGATCTGCCTCCTGAGGCTGCAGTGAAGATTAATGGACACACTATATAGAAAGGGCTTAGAACAGATCACAGCACACTGTAAGCCCTGTAATAGTACTAACTACGGCTGTGATTAGTGTTGACCCCTTACAGGGTCTGGCACTCGGTAAATACCTGATAAACGGTAGCTATTGTGATTGGGACCAGTCTAGACAGAGTTGAGGAGACCACCTCACTTTCCTGAGGCCCAGAGAGATTAACAGGTGGCTTCTGAGCCCTGGCTTCTTAGTGGTGGAGCTGGGATTAGGAGACAGGTCTCTTAGGAACAACAAGAATTCACAGTTGGAAGGAGCCTCAGAAGTCTCCTGGCCCAGCTCTGACCCACAGCACAGAAACTCCTTCTACTCCCCTGGCTGCTTGGTTTTCTGACTCCTCTCCAACACATTCTTTCTCCTCTTTCTGAATTCCTAATATCCTTTTCTAAGTACCAGCTCCTTCCTGTTGAATACAAACTCTTCTCTACCCCAGCCCTCCCCTTTCATAAACTCTCCCCTCATCCTAATCTATTTCCCTTGAGGGTTCAGTTAGGAACATTCCTTCCTCCAAGGTCCTGTCCCTCGTTCTTGGTCCCCCTTCTCTGGCACCACCCCTACAAGCTTACCTGCTGCTCCGGCGGCCCCCCCTCCAGTGGTTCAGGATCCCTTGGGAAGGCGTTATCCAGGGGCCTGAATCCCTGAGCTTTATCCATGCCCTGCAGGAGGGGATCAGGGTCTCAGTGCAGGGGTCTTCCTGCCCCTCCCCACTTCCCCTTCCTTCCCCAGGTCTCTCCCGCCATCAGAGTTGCAGGCCGTGACTCTGGTCTGGAAGAGCCTGGTGCAGGTCAAGGCTCAGGAGGCGAGCTCACCTTCAGGTGGACGTAGTCGTACTCCTCGGCCAGCGGGATGCCCTCATACTCATTGTGCTGTCCTGCGGGATCATCCTCCACCTCCCTGCCCTCTGGATCCCCCTCGACCTTGGGGCCCCCGAAGCCAGACAGGTGGGGTGGGGGTGGGGGCAGAGGCCGGTCCTGGATGCTGCCCTTCCGGCCTGGAGCAGGAGAGGGAGCCGGGGAAGGGCTGGGTGCCTCGGGGACAGGCAGGGCAGGCAGAGGGCGGCGGGACAGGCTCTCAGCTGAGGGCAACCGGGGCCTGTGTGGGGTTGCGGGGCTTCTGGCCAGAAGCAGGGCCAGAGGGTCCTGGTCATTGGAGGCTGAGGCTCCTGGGGGCTCTGGAGAAGGGGGTGTCTCCGGCCCCAGCAGGGGCACATCGTAGATGCCCTCGTCAGTGCCCCTGCCCTCCCCGTCTGTTAGCAGTTCCTCGGGTGCCTCGTACAGATTGAGCAGGGCTGATGCCCGTTTCAGGTTGGAGGGGGCAGCGTAGAGGGGGGGCCCTGGTTCCCGGCCCCCCTCCCACTCCAGATCTGGCTCCAGCTCTGCCGGTGGCTTCGGGGCCAGAGGCACGTCATAGGGAGCTTCATCCTCTCCTGGGGGCTGCGGGGCAACCCGGGCCAGAGGGCGGGAGAAGGAGGCAGGGGAGTCATAGGGGCCACTGGAGGGAGCTCGGAGGGCAGTGGGGGGCACGTCGTAGACCTGGAGAGGGAGCAGTTAGTCACCCTCAGGCTCAGCAAGGGGCCCCCTGAGAGCCGTCTGTTCCCTGCCCAAGGTACACACAGACTTCTAGCTCTCACCTCCAAGGCATCTCCAGGGGCAGCCAGCTGGGTCCCACTGCCTCTGGGGACCTTGTAGATGGGGTCAGGGGAGGGCGGGCAGGGTCCAGCCAGAGGTCCTAAGGTGGGACAGGGCCGAGCTGGGGGTGGCACCACATACACCTGGGGGATCAAGACAGGTGGGTGGGTCAGGAGCAGGGACCAGGGACACATGATGTGTGACTTGGAGGAGTGTAGACACCTTCCAATCCCCTCCCTGTCCTAACGGGAAACAGAGACCAGAAAGGGGTGGCAGACAGGCTTCACACAGCAGTCAGTGAAGAGCGGCCATCTCAGGGCTCTCCCTGCCCCGCCCCGCTGCAGGCACCAGCCAGGGGAACGGGGCTCTCCCGGCTTGGGCGTGGGAGGGCTCCAGCTCTCACCTCCTGGTCCTCACTGCTGTGCTCTGGGGCTGGATATGGTGAGCCAGGCTGGGCTGGGGGCACCTGGGAGACGCTGGGCTTGGGTGCCGGGCCAGCAGGGAGGAGCTTCACTCTGTTGGCGGGCACGATGCCCTGCTGGCCATGCAGGGAGCAGAGGCACCAGCCGTCCAGCCCGCCAGCGCCCTCCCTCTGCAGCACCCGTAGAACATCCCCTCGGCGGAAGGACAGCTCCTGGGGGGACTCAGCGGTGTTGTCGTAGAGTGCCCGGGCCAGCTGGGCCTGGTGGGTGAGGTGGGAGCGTGGAGAGGGGTCTTCACACACAGATCAGGTCATGTCACCCCCTGCTCAAAACGCTCCAGAGTCCCCCATTTCCTCAAGCTAAAAATCTGACCTATGACTCAGTTCTTCCTGACTGGGCCCCACCTCATCTCCAGCTTCTTCCCCTGCGCTCTCCCTCTTCCTTTCTGTTCCTTGAACTAGACAAGCCCTTCACACCCCAGGGCCTTTGCACTTGCTGTTTCCTTTACCTAGAATGCTCTTTCCCTGACTGGCCCTTGTTCATCTTTCAGTTCTGCTTAAATGTCTCCTTCTCAAAAAGGTCTTTTCTTTAGTATTCTCCCTACCCCATTCTGTGTTGTCTCTACCCACTGTTCCCTTCATAAGACTTTACACTATTCATCTATTTACTTTTTTATTATCGATTTCTTCCCTCACACCTAAGCCCTGTGAAAACAGGGACTGCTATATTCCTAGCCCTGCATAAGGCCTGACTTGGAATCAGTCCTCAATAAACACATGTTGAATGAATTTCCTCCAAAGCCTCGTGTACAGGAGGCCGTCCTGCTAAGGTCTCTGACAGAATCTCCGTTACCTTCCCCGTTTCCCAGGCAGCATCCCCCACAAGCAAAAGGTTAGGTTAAGCACCTGACCTGAGACTGGGAGAAGCACAGCCCAGACAGTGCCCAGGCATAAGGAAGAAAACAGAAACCGAAGCAATTGTTTTGTGCTCAGTCTGAGCAAATAAAAGATTCTACCAGAAGAGGCCGAGGTTACCATGGAGAAGAGAAAAGTGTATATGCTGTAGAGTGTGTGTGTGTGTGTACAGAGGGAGGCTGGCAGACCAACCAAGAGCAAGCTTTTATCAGCCTGTTTGCAGTCCTGTCTAGTGGGGACATCTAAGCTTTTACCTTCCAGAGCCACATGCTCAGGTAATAAGCTGCAGATAACAAGTGCAGATTATGTATCCAGACACCGTGCAAGTCTTTGCACTAATCACCTCATCTCATTTAATCCTCACAACAACCTTAGGAGGGATGAGCCGTCATTCTCCCCATTTGGAAAGGAAACTGGACCAGAGAGGTTAGTATTTTGCCCAACAACACGCAGCTGGAGCAGCTGGTGGAGGGTGATTTCAACCCCAGGCTGTTGGACTCCGAGCCTGCCCTGTCGCTCACTCCTCTCCTGCTTCTCCACAACCACAAACACAAGGACCTACTTTTTTCTTCTTATAGTAGTAACAGTGGTTAAGTCTAGAGGGCCCATGACTCGATCATGACTCCAGCGCATGTGAAGTCTTCATTACACCCAATTTCCCTTTGCTAGTCACTCTTCACAGGGCTCTGGTTCCATGATGTCCTTGGGGAAAATCGAGCTTAAACCACTCACAGTATCAAGACATACTCCACTTCAGCTATGTCTGTGCATGACCGCACCTGCTGGCAGATCCCAGGCCGTGGAGGCGGAGAGCAGGCGGGCAGGCATTACTGAGCAGGTAGGCCACGTGGGCTGACGAATTCAGTGAAAAATCTCAAGCTAAAGGTCTCAGGCAGGCTGCATTTGGCCACCAGGCCTGGGTGGGTGTGTGGCAAGTTGCCCTCAGGCGAGAGGCTGTCTGGCCGTTCATTGCCCTGCCGGGTGACCTTAACAACAAACAGACTTCTCCTCTTGCCTGATTCCAAACTCACCAAATCATTTTCTGATTATATTTTGGCTTCTAAAGGATATTTTCCCACAGAAAGAAAACCTGCTAACCAGATGACACAAGTTCCTGGTTAGCTCAGCACTTTTCTTTCTAATTGTAAATTATAAGTACGTGTTCTGGGTCTATTCTGAGGCAGACAGATGTGGAGTGGGTTTGCGCCCCAGCTCTGCCCTTTCTAACTGGGCAACTTTGGGGGGGTTGTTTAACCTTTCCGAGCCTCAGTACTGTCCAGGGTGGTTGTGAGGACTGGATGAGATAACGTGTCAAACAACCAGGACAAAGCTTAGGGCCAGTGAATGCTCAGTAAATACTGGCTGTTATTAGGATCCTGTGAGTTTGATTAGCATAAACAGCACTCCCCCACATCCCAGGGTAAAAAGAAAATTCTACCTCCTGGGACTACAAAGCTGACCAGCTGGCTCCTGAGCCAGCATCATTGTCAGAGTCCCCCCACTATCTTCAGGACCTCTCCCGGCTCCAAGCTAGAGTGGAGCCGGAGTTCTCACCATCACACAGACTGAGGAACTAAAAGGAGTTTGGTCTGAGAAGGAGTGGAAAATCGAACTGGTCCTCGAGGGGTCCGGGAGGATGTCAGGAGCCACGCTTCTCTGTCCGGCCTCACAATCCTCCTCCCCAGAGTACCCTTCAGAGGGGCCCAGAAAGCAGGAGGCAGCCTGGCTTTCCCTGGGAATCCTAGGGCCTGGGGAAGGGTGGAAAGGGGACAGGACTGCTTGGATTCAGACTACAGGGAGTGCAGCACAGAAAGCAGAGGCGGGGCTGTGGAGAGCTCCTCCCTGAGTTAGGTTTGAATTCTGCCCAATGAGGCCAAACCTCTGGGCCTGGCAACTTCAGAACCCAGGCCAGAGCTGCTGATTGACCGACTGATGACGGGTGTGGCCCCCCCTGCTCTATTCCCTCCCTCCTCAGGGGCCCAACTGACTTGCGAGGGAGTGGCTGCCTTAATGGGGGTGGCAGTGGGCCACACACTCTCTGGGAGGCCTCCTCCCACTGTCCCATCGTGCCAGCTGTCCCCTCCCTTTGTCCCCAGTCCCCGGAAAGTGGCCAGAGGCTGGCTGACATCACCTCCTCTCCTCCCTCTATTTTCTCTTTCTCCCTGTCTGATCTCCCTCTTGCTCTATTCCCCACTTTCCTCCATCCCTCCTCTAGAAAAGGTTTTCCGTGGGCCCTTTGGTCTGTCTCTCCCATTTTCCTGGAGCCACCTCGGTTGTTTCAGCTCCCTCCCAACCTTTTACTTGCCTCCCAATCACAAGCCCCTGCCAACCACCAGTGGCCATCTGTTCCCGCCCATAAAAGAGCAGACAGGACTCGGGCTGGACTCGCCCCCTCCCCTCCATCCAGGGGCGGCCTCTAGAAAGAAAAAGGGGAGAATGGAGAGGGGGGCGGAGAAGGGGGAGCCCAGACCCAGAGGGAGCTAGGGATGAGGAGTGGGAGGGAGAAGGCAAACAGAAGTGAGAGGCGGGGGACACAGGCTCCTGGAGAAGAAAGGGACCGAGGAGAGAGACAAAGAGAAGGCAGAATAAAAGTGATAGGAGTGCAGGGCAGGCTGGGGAGGTCTCTGCCCGGCAGCCTCCTCTCCCTGGTGGACTCACCGACGTGGCTACGGCCATGGCCTTGGCTTCCCGCGCGGCCTGCTCCGGGCCAGGCTCGGTTTCGCTGACTTCAGCAGCCGCTGCCCCGCACCATGGAGGCGGCCCCCGGCTGCGGCGCCTGAGTCGTGGCCTCCGCGGAGGTTGGAGGAGGAGAAAGAAAACCCACAAAACTCCCCAAATGGGAAGCAGCTTGGCCTGGCGGGAGGAGGAGCGGGGCGGGCCGGGGCGTCGCTGCGGGACCTCATCCAAGGGCGCGCACTCTGTACTGTCCCCGCGGCCTCCCGCGGGCCGCCGGGTTGGCCAGGCCCCTGGAGCTCCCTGCCCTAGGCCGCGGGGGGACCCCGGGTCCGCAGGTGCCGAAAGTCCCCTTCCAGGGCCGCGGCAGGCGAGGAGGCCGGGGCTGGGGCTGCGCTCGACGCCTCTGCACGCCGCTCAGGACGGCCCCGAGGGCAGGGAGAAGCGGCCGGGGCGGTTGGGCCGGACGAGCGAGTTCAGGGGCCCACCCTCCCCACTCGGGGGCCGCGCCGGAGAGCGGTGCTCCCAGGGCTGTGGTCCGGGCCCGGGGCACCGCGGCGGCCCCGCTGAGAGGGAGGGAGGGGGGAGGAGAGCGACAACTGCGACGTTCGTCCCTCTTCACTCGCCCAAGTTGGCGAAAGGAGGCCAGGCTGGCGCCAAAGGCCCCCGAGAGCGTGGCCGCTGGGCTGGGCCGTCCTAGGGGCTGCTTTCTGCCCAGACACTCGCAGCCCCGGCGGAGAGGCGGGTGCACACTCACGCACTCGCTCTCGGCAGGCCCGGGGGCCCCGCGACGGCGCCTCGCAACCCGCACGCGGCCCGGCTCGAAGGGGCGGGACGACCTTCCCAACACCACCCTCCTCCACCCTCGGCCCCGCGCGCAGGGGCGCGAGCTCCCGCCCCCACCCTCGGCTCCCTGGCCCGGGCGCCCCGCTCACGTGCACCCTCGCAGAACCCCCCGGCGCGCCCCAGAGCTCGGGGCAGCCCCCAGTGTCTCTGGGAAGGGAGAGAAAGGCCACAAAACAAAAGAAGGAGCAAAGAGGAGGCGAAGGAGGAGCAGGGGTCAGGGTCCTGAGGACTCGCCTGGAGGTGGGGGGGACACTGAGAGGGCTGGGAAGGCTCCGGGGTTCGCGCGTGGCCTTCAGCCTCCCCCCGCCCCCGCCCGCGGCTCCCCGTCCCTCCCCTCCCGGGCTCCCGCTCCCTCTCAGTGCGGTTCCTTTCTCCTCCCCCGGGCCCTCTCCGCTCCGGCGCGGGGCTCAGTCCTGGGGATTAAGAAAGGAGGGAGGGGAAAAGGGAGGGAGGCAAGGGGCGGAGGAGAAAGGAGGACGATCCCTCCGAAGGCGGGTGTTGAATTTCAGCTCAGGACCCTCGGGCCAAACTGCGCGCCCCCTCCCGGCCCCTCTCCCCAGCGCCTTCTTCCTCCCGACAGGGCGCCGGACCTCCCCGCGGTTCGGTGCGCTCTTCTCCCGGAGCTCTCCTCTCCCGCCACGGCCCCGCTCGCCCCCGCCAGCCCCCTGCCTCTCTGCCGCCCTTTCATTAGCCCCACATCTGTCTTTCCCGTGGGGGGCAGCGCTTTCCTTCCGCCTTTCTGGGGTCCTCGGCGGAGCCTCTCTACTCCCCTGGCGTTGTCTCTGCAGGAGTGGCAGGGTTAGCCGGGCCTTTCCTGCGGGGGACAGGCCGGGGGTCTGGGGCTGGACGGGGATTCTGGCCCTGGCGAGAGAACGTGAAGCCTGAGCGTCTGGTCC
Source organism: Ceratotherium simum simum (assembly GCF_057802395.1). Taxonomy (NCBI): domain Eukaryota; kingdom Metazoa; phylum Chordata; class Mammalia; order Perissodactyla; family Rhinocerotidae; genus Ceratotherium; species Ceratotherium simum. The sequence continues at coordinate 24,531,331 of NC_141902.1, read as the reverse complement.
CAGAGCTGCGGGCGGGCGGGCGGGTTGTGGCACCTCTTACACTCCTCTGCCAGTCTGGGCCTGTCCCCTGTCCTCACTCTGGCTCACTCCTGCTGCGGCGAGGAGCAGGAGTGGGGACTGTGGGCCCATCAGGGCAGAAGTCTTTCAGAGGAGCTGGGATCTGCTCCCGGAGTCTCAGTGAAAGGACAGACTCTTGGGTCTCCGCACCCCTTCTGCACTATTTAGCGCGCGCTGCCTCCCTCCAGCTACCCCCTTCTCCTGGCTCTTCCTTTTGGGGCACACATCAAGGCCTCCAGAGGCTCCAGGGAAGCCTTCCTTCTTCCGTTTTTGAGGTTCCTGAGATTTAAAAAGTGAGAGGCCAAACAGGATTGAAAAGCTGTGGTGTATTTTCATTGTTTACATTCAGCAAATTAACACTTCAAACACATAAAGTAGACAAGGACTCTGTATAACCTCATTCAGAGATAACATCAGAAGTTTAATTTAAGGCCCTTTGCGAACCTGAGGGCTTGGACACATGCTCCCCTCCCCCACTCCACATTCCACATGCCTACAATCCAGGCATTTCCCGGTAGGGGAGGGGGAACACCTGCCCTGGCGCCTTCCCCTCCCTGCTGTCTGGGCACCTATAAAGAAGGAGGGAACCTATGGGGTGGGTTAGGGAGAGAGTCTGGTTTCCAGATTCCAATATTGGTTCTGGGCTTGGCTCAGAGATGGGATGCAGACCTGGGTGTGGAGGCTGGGAATCCTGAACAGACCTAGACTCCTTTAGGATGGTAGAGGAACTTCTAAATTTCCGCATCTGAAGGGAGAGGGAGCTTTCCCATTCCAGCTCCAGACTGGTTCAACCTCCTTCAGACCCCAGCCCTGGAGGGCCTAGCTGCCTGGAACATGGACATTCAGCTGCTGGGGAGTGACTTGGTATGATTTCTGCCCAGGGGACTGCCGAGGAAAATTGGAGCCCAAGATGGAGGTGGGTGGGAAACCGAGTTCCCAAAGATGAAGGCTCTGACTGGCACATGGGGAAATGGATGGAGGCCAGAAAAGGCTAAGCAGGTAAGAAGTGGTAGGACCAGGCACGATGGTGGTTTGGGAGGTGGGCAGTGGGGCTCCCTGCCTGTGGCTCACTGCCTGGGGAAATGTAGGTGGAGGGGAGCAGAGAGCAAACCTGCAGGAAGGTAAGACTGTGCTGCTGGAGTGCCCAGGCATGGAATGGAGCCAGTCAGACTCTGGAGTGAATCCTGGTTTATTAGCTGTGTGACCTTGGACAAGTTATATAACATCTCTGGGTCTCAGTTCCTCGCCTGTAACGGTCACTTTGGTGAGCAGTAAATATATGTAAAGCACCTAGCACAGTGGTCCCCTCCTGTCTTTTTTTTTTTTTTTTTTTTTTAAAGATTTTATTTATTTTATTTTTTCCCCCCAAAGCCCCAGTGGATAGTTGTGTGTCGTAGCTGCACATCCTTCTAGTTGCTGCATGTGGGACTCGGCCTCAGGATGAACGGAGAAGTGGTGCCTCGATGCGCACCCGGGATCCAAACCCGGGCCGCCAGCATCGCAGCGCGCGCACTTAACCACCAAGCCACAGGGCCGGCCCCCCCTCCTGTCTTTTAATCTTCACCTTGGCTCCCCCACTCCCCCAACTTGTGCTTTCGTGAAAGCTAACAGTGGTTCTTTGTTGGGGGCGGGAGGAGCCTTTTCCTGTCCTTATGCTTCACCTCTGCCCTCTCCTTCGCAGAGATTTAAGGTGATGTTAACTCGTGCAGGGAGAGCTCTGGGCTCCAGGGAAGGTTGAAGAAAGGCCAGGGTGGGCAGTTTGTTAAGACCCTGGGTGAGTGGCAGCCTCAGGCAGCTGGGCCCTCAGCTTCGGGGCTGGCCCTTACCATATTAAATGGGTAGAAAGAAAGGAACCCCTTCATCTGGCTTTCTGGGTCCTAGTCTTCTCTCCCCTTCCCAGCAGAGCCCACTGGCTGGTCTCTTCCTTGTCCCACCAGTGACTTCCTTGACCTGTCTGGTTCCTCCTGCTACTCAGAACTTCTCAGATGCTCATGAATTCTTCCAGTTCTCCTCTCTTTGGGCCCCACAGCACCCAGATTGCTGGCTTCTAATCCTGGTTCCAACATGAGCCAGTGACCTTGGCAGTCTCCATGACCTCTTGGAGCTTCTGCTTCCCTGTCTGTGAAGTGGGATAACAATGGAACCGATAGACCGGCTTGTTGTGAGGGTTGAGAGAATCCTGAGTAAATGCCTGGCCCATGACGTGCAAATGTCGGATGAAAGCGAGTATCAGGATGATTATTTGATGCCAGCCCCGTGGGGGCAGCAGAATGTCAAGGCCACGGTGCCTGCCCTCAAAGAACTCATAGCATGTAGCTCATGCTTGAATCTGGTCAATACCTTCCCACTGACCTTGGAATAACAACCAAATGCTCCGCCACAGCCTGTAGCATCCTGTGCGATCTGGCCCTGCCCACCTCTTCACCTCATCTCATCTTGCTCTCCCCTTAGTCTTTGTCCTCCATCCCCACTGTTCTTTCTGTTTTTCAGGTACACCGAGCTCTTCCCCACCTCTAGGACTCTGCGTGCTCCGCTGCCTCGGCCTAGAACACTCTTCCCCTTTTCCTCATCACATCAAATTCTCCTCAGGGAAACCTTCCCTGGCTTTGCAAGTTAAAGCAGCCCCCTCCCTCCTGACCCAGCCCCTCCAAAACGCCTTGTCTCCTAACGCTGTTTCATTTTCTTCATAGCACTTATTATTATCTGAAATTATCTTGTTTCCTTGTGTATCATCTGTCTCCTAAAATGTAAGCTTCACGAGGCCGGGACCTTATCTGGCTTGTCCTCCTCTGCATTCCCAGCATGTGGAATAGTGCCTGGTGTGCAGTAGGTGCTCCGTAAATATTTGGTGAATGAATGAATGAGCAGGGCAGCCATGGAGGACAAAGCTGAGTTAGTCGAGGGCCCTCCGCGTGAGGCACCGGGTGGGGGAGGGGGTTGTGGGGCTTGTTGTCCTGTTCACTCTGATTCTCTGGGAGTCTCCCAGGCCAGACTGGGTTCTCCTTGAAGGCAGGTTCCTGAGCCTAAGCATTTTTGTAACTAAAGGGGATACTGCAAATAATTAGCAACCAGTGCCATTACCACCTACCAATCGTAGGACCTGGGAGCAGTGTTCCTGAGGCCCCCATCTGGGCCGGTGTTCACTCTTTAGTTGCTGGATCACAGGGAGTGGATCACAGGGAGGTTGTGATTGAGGGGGTGCCCCAGGGCTGAGGATGGCATCAATTTACCAGCAAAGGCAGAAGTCTGTCAGCGTTTTAACCACCGGTGTCTCCCCCACACCCCCCCATAAGGTGAGTGTGACGAGCTTCAGTAGACCCTGCTGGGTCCTGTGGTTTCAGCACTATTTCCGGAGCCGAAGTCCAGAGCAGCTAAGCCGGGTGGTGCTTTTGTGGTCATCCAGGTTACCCCATTCGCCCCCCAAAAAAGCACATACACACTTCTATAAATGAGGAGAAAGGACCAGGGAGGGCCCACTGTCTAAAGCTGATCAGAGGGAGGGTCAGGACTGCCAGGCAGCAGGTGAGGATTTGAATGTCTGTCTGAGAAAGGGCAGGACAGCCATATTCTCGCTTCCTGCAAGCCCCTCGAGCCTTTCCGGGCACAGGGTGGGGGTGTATTCCATCACATCATCCCTGTTCTTTCCTGCTAGGTGCTCATCTCTCTTCCCAGGGCTCAGGGGTGGGACTCCCAGTAGGTCCCCTCTGGCTGCCAGGTCAGGCCCAGGCAGATGAGGTCACATTGGGAGGCATCTTTGATGTCAGGTGCTGGGCAAACTTTCCTTTGCTTCTGCCTCCACCATTCTCCCCATTGCCACCCCCATTTCCCCACACCCCCAGGGATTCCGTGGAAGCTGAAGTGACTCAGGGATTCCAAAACTAGTCACCTCAGGAGGATAACCCTCTGGAAAATGTTTCTCATGGCAGGGAGTTGCCCCAAGGAGTCCCACAGAGATGCTACTGAGATAAGGGAAGAGGCTGAGCAAACGGGAGGGCTTGGGGGGGCGTGTGGCTTAGAGCACAGGTTCTCGGGTCGGGCCTGATCATCATAGCGAGGAAAGGCCAACCCTGAGGGAGACTGTGTGCGTAGGGGGGATCTCCCTCTGTCTTTTGGGGCTTCCTCAGAGGAGGTCCTGGTACAGAGGCAAGGGGACACCCGGGAGGCCTCTCCTGAGGGCAACGTCCCAGGCAATGAATGAATGTGGGTCCTTTGCAGCATCAGCAAATGAAATAAGTAGCTGGGAACACTTCCAGCTCTTTCGAGCACCCCTCCTAGATGGTGGTCAAGATCAGGGGAGCTGGGCCAATGTCAGGCTCTGAGACTCTGATTGGTTTGAGGGGACCCATAGGGATCCAGCTCTTCTGGAAGTGTACTTCCCCCTCAGAGCCTTTTCTGGGGTTAGGAGTTGCTCAGGAACACCAAAAGCCACTCTGGGGGCCATGTGCCAGACCAAAGGCTGGGGAATAGGAGGCTGGAGAGGTGGACCCCAGCCAGCAAGGCTGAATGCCTGGGTGGGCAGGAGTGCCCTGGGGCCTCTGGCAGGTTCAGGTGAGACCTGCCCCAGCTCCAGGCCGGGCGAGTGGGAAAACACTTACTGCAGGGGCTTCGCTTTCATTTGCAGCCAACCAGGGGTCAGCACAGTGTGCGCCTCCGTGCCAGGAGCTTAGATGTGGAGTTGGTCGGGGCTGGAGCTGAAAACCAGCTCTGCCTCTTCCCAGCTGTGCAACCCTGGGTAGGTTGCTTAATTTCTTTGAGTCTTAGTTTCCTCATCTGTAATATGGGGCTAATAGTTTCCATCTCCTGGTTTATTGTAAGGATAAAATGAGCTGATGCGTGTGCAGGGCTGGGCACCAGCCTGGCACCTGAGGCGCAGGAGCTGAGGCCAGGCGTGTGGGAGTGAGCGGGCGTGGGGGCCTCAGGGGTAGAGCGGAGCTGTGAGGGAGGAGGGAGGCATTCCTGGCCTGAGGACTCCTCCTGAGTGTCCTGCTCTCCAGCCACGCCTGTTTCCCCTAAGCCCCCACCCCACCCCCACTTCCAGCCCCCCAAAACTCACCAGAACAGCTTCTGCCCGTTCTCCACCATGTCCCCTGACCTCATCCCTCCTTTGCTTTGGGCTGCATTGCCCTGAAGCCTTTGAGGGGTTCTTCCACACTCTGCAGTCCAGTGATCCCTGGTTCCCTTTGTTTATGTCCTGAGTCCTTGGTTACCAGCTGAATATTTTCTAAGGGAAAGCACATGCAAATCAGGAAACAGCATTCTAGAGACAGTGTCTGTGTCTGAGTGTGCTGGGGAGGGCGTTGTGGGGATGGGGGATGAGGGAGAAAGACCCAGTGCCTCCCAGGTGGGGTGGCCCCTGGCTGACCTGTGTCTTTGGGGTCAGACACGGACCCCCTCCTGGCTGACAGTGGCCCATGGAGCTGGGGGGCTGAGGCGGGGTGGGCTCACCCCAAGGCCTGAGTGCAGCAGCTACTCCTGCTATGGCCCTAGTCCCCAAAGCCCTGTGAGTGGGATTGGGGACAGGCTGGTCCTGGAGCTGGGACCTCCTGCTGGGTCTGAGGTGAGGCTGCCCCCGTGCCCCTCCTCTTCCTGGTGTTGCCTTCTCATTTGGGCAATGGAAGCACATCTTCCTCCATCAAACTCTGCGCATCCAGCCAACAAATATGGGGTCAGGGCCTTCCTGTCAGTCCTGTGGGGTTAGGCCTGTATGCCTAGCCCAGAGGAGGTCAGGGAAAGGGCGGGGATGGAGGAGGGTGGCCACTGGAGAAGGCAAGGGGAAGTTAGGGAGTGGGTAAGAAACGGTGGAGAAGAAATCATGGATGATAGGGTCATAGAAGTTGGGGTCATCCAACATGAGGAAGGGGTCAGAGAACAGAAGGGTTGAGAGTCACCGGAGATAGAGAGGAAACGTTCACTAAGGTGGGTGATCAAGGGCATTGTGAGAAGAAGGGGAATGGTGGAGCCAAGACCCTGGGTGGGAGCAGCAGAGATCACGGAAATGAGGCCTCTTGAAGACAGGCCAGATGCTGTTCCCTAATTCTGGGTACCAAGCCAACCAGTTCTCAAACGCTCAGAATAGCAGAATACTGCTTTGACCCTGTGCCTGAAAAAACGCAAAGAACAAAAGTTTACTTAATAGGCATTTAGGCTTACAATGGTGTTAATCACAACTTCCATTAGTATAGCATTTTAAGCAGCTTTTGGAAACACTTTCAGGGTTTTTTTTTTTTTTTTTTTTTGGTTTTGGTTTGTTTTTTAATCTCATGTCACTCCCTCCAAAGGTAGTGGAAATAAATTTGAATAAACAAAACAGTTTTGCTGAAAATAAAACAAGGACTGCTAAACTCCTCCAGTCAGCCTGCTTCCACAAGGCCTACCTGTCAGCCAGTGCAGCACCGTGCCTGGGCAGCTGGGCGGCTGGGCGGCTGGGCGAGCAGCATCCGGCATGTACCAGGTGAGGATGCAGAGGCCCTGCCAGGCGGTGTTGAATGGGGAAGGAGCAGAGATGTTGCTGAGGGTGGAGGGAGGCCGGGCTCCTAGCTTGAGGGCTGGGGCCCAGGGAACAGCCGGGGGAGGGGCACCCAGATTAGGTGAGAGTTCTGTCACTGCCATTTCCTACAGGTGGTTGCATTTTTGGCAATGTTCATGGGAACCCACACCCTCAATTTGCGGCTCCAGAGGGAGTGCACCCATTGGCCCAGTTGCTGCCCCAACAAAGGACGGGACCCCACTGAGGAGTGGCTGAAGTGGAGCACTGTGCACGTGCCTCCCCCAGAGACCGCCAGCCTCGCCCACCACCCAGAATCCTGCAGGGCCAGCGAAGACGGACCTCTCAACAGCAGGTCCATCTCCCCCTGGAGATATGAGTGAGTCTGCCGTCCCCTCCCAAGTGCCTGCCTGTGTGCCGGTCAGGGTGTGTGCCAGGGGCCAGGGGGGTGCCACCCAATTCCAGCCTACCTGCCCCTTCTTATCTCAAAGAGGCCATAAAGGTTTGGGTGTTAGACAAGGGGGTCTTAGCTCTGACTCCTACTGGGTGACCTTGGGCCAATTACTCAAGGTTTCAAAGCTCAGGTTTTTTTCATCTGTAAAATGAGATAATACCCTATAGGCTAACGTGCAGGTCATATGAAATAATATATGTAATGTAAAATCTGTACTTAGTACAAAAAATGTTGGTTCTCTCCTTTTCTTACCTCCTCCTTCTCCTTCCCTCTCCCTCCTCCTCCTCCCCCTCTTCTTCTTCTGTCCCTACAATGGCCATGTTTTTCTAACTGAAATATCAGGGAATAATGGTATGATATGGGCATGAAGCATCCCAATACTAAATGCTGCTGCCCTGGCCATGACTGGGTTAGAAGTGTGCCAAGATGCTGAAACCCTTAACCCTTGGGGGCAGCTGGGTGGCTGGAGCCTTGGGCTGGCTATCTTTGGTCATGAGCAGTCTTATTCTTTCACTCAGTTGCCACACAAATATTGTAATCCTCTATTTGTGCCATGATGTAAAAAATATTAGGAAACACTGAAATTGAGACAGTGAAGCAAAATATTAAAAATTAGGGCCTTAGGGATCCCAAACATATTTCTCCCTCTCTTGTGTCCTCATGGGGTGTCTGTGTTCCCACTCCTTGTAAGTCTAGCTCTGGCTTAACCTTGGCTTTGGGGTGGATGGAGAAGTTCAGTGGGTAGGGAGGGTGTCAGCTTTCATTGAGACTAGATCTGGGGTGGAGACTCCAGGTCACTATGCTTTGAAGTAGTCTCAGAAGGCTGGCTGGGTCCTGGGCTACATTCAAAGAGGTGGGAGCCTCTTTGGGGAGGCTGGGTGCCAGATGGCTGACTCGGCTGAGGTCCAGACCCCTCGTTGGGAGGCCGTGAACCCCTGATAACCACTTGTCTAGTCTTCCCCAAAATGTGTTCTTTGCAACACTTGTCCCACAAGCTGCTCCTCAGAAAAAAGTGATGATGTCCAGTAAACGTGGGAAAAGATGCTCCAGGCCCCACCCCTTGGGGATTCACAATGTACTCAGCACATTAAAGTCTGCAAGAAAAGAAAGTCCGCAGAAAAGAAACCATTAAGCTCAGTGTTTCCCACTCATTTGACCACAGACCCCTTTCCTTGCAGGGTACTTATTAGGGAACACACTTTGGGAAAGGCTGTACTAGCTGAGCCCCAGCTTGTGAGGGCTTGTCTATATGGAGAATGGTCTTACAACCTAGCAGCTGTTTCCTGCCTGCCTTTGGGGTTCCAGACCTTGGGAGCATCTACTTTTCAAGTTTGTTTTGGCCGTGAAATCCTTTCAGAATAAGTCTCACCATGCCCTCTTACATGTGCTTATAATATGTATGTGGGAAGTGTCTGGAAGGCTGTGCAGGAAATGGTTGACAGTGGCTCCCTCTGGGGACCGGGACTGGTGGGGAGACAGACTGTTAGTCTTCACTTTATACTTGTTTAGTTTTGGGTATAAGAACAGTTTTTACTTTTATAATTTAAAAAAACCTCTAAAAATGTAATAACAATTACAAAAAGAAACCTCATGCCAGAGCCCAGCGTGTATGTTAATGGAAGCGGAGCTCGCTTGTCTGGTGGAGGCTCAGGCAGGAGACTGCTCGCCTTCCTCTGCCTCCCTAAGGCTTCCAGGACCAGTTGGAAAGCCACTCTTCCATTCTTGACCCTCGCTTACAGTTGAGGAAAATAAATCTGGAGAGAAGCGGGCACTGGAGCTGGGGCAAGAAGCCAGGCCCCCCCACTGCAACATTTCCTTCCTCTGGCATTTCCACCCTGGGCCTCCCTGCTTTTGGCCTGTCCCCTGTCTGCCCTGCCAGCTTCCCTTCAGGGCCTGACAAGTGCCACCCCCACAGGTTGGACAGGGACTTGAACCGGCTCCCCCAGGACCTGTACCACGCCCGGTGCCTGTGTCCACACTGCGTCAGCCTGCAGACAGGCTCCCACATGGACCCCCTGGGCAACTCGGAGCTGCTCTACCACAACCAGACCGTCTTCTACCGGCGGCCGTGCCCTGGGGAGCGGGGCACTCATGATGGCTACTGCCTGGAACGCAGGCTCTACCGCGTCTCCTTGGCGTGTGTGTGCGTGCGGCCCCGTGTGATGGCCTAGTGGTGCTGCCCACGGCCAGTCCCTGGTTGGAACACTGGAGCTGGGTGTGTAACCACCTGCCGTGGTGAGCCAGAGTGCTCAGCCCCTCCAAAGCACCACCTGGAGCAGCGGGATCGTGGGATAGGATGGGGGCCTTGGGGGAAACTGCACTTTGCACTTTTTGGAGTGGATGGAAATGCAGGGTGAAGGGAAGGGAGCCCTGGTCTTATGGCCTCTGGAAGCTGGTGTCCTGGCTTTTCCTCTTCGGAATGGTCTTCTAATCTGCCCATTTCTGGAGGCCACCACCCCTGCCTCTTCCTTTCCTCTCATCCCCAACTGCCCTGGTGTGACACATGCACTTTCTTGATATTTTCCCCATTGCCAATGGAGAGCCCCTCATTTCATTTCTTTGTTCATTCATTCATTCATCAAACACTCGGTGAGCGTCTATTTTGCACACATCCTGGTGTAGTTACTAGTCTTTTGACATGGGTGACTCTGAGGAAAAGGCTGTTGTTGAGCATGGAGAGACTTATCCAAATAAATAATCTGTATTTAAAAGCGGTGTAATTTGTCTTTGGCATTCCTGGTGCCTGAACAACTTGTGGTCCTCAGCCTGGTCCCTTCCCCTCCCCTCAGTCAGCCCTTACCTACTGCCCTCTCCCTCCGCCCTCCAGAGCTTCCGCTGCGGCCTCCCATCCCTCCCCTTCTCTGGTTCCCTGGCCCACCGCTGAGCACCAGGGTGGGGGTTAGGCCGCCCTCTTGGCATGCTGGAGAGACAGAGGCCCATTGAGGCACTGCAGCAGGCACACAGCGCCCCCTTGTCCCCCCAACAATCTGCTTTTGTCCTCGGTCTTGGCTGCTACAGCTTGGTCCTGGGGGTGCTGCCTGGGCCGGGCTCCAGCTCCCACCCTCCCTAAAAAGAAAAGGGAGAAAGGACGGGACAGGAGGACGGCTAAGGTTAGGGGAGCGGGACATAAACCTTAGGCTCAGGTCCTTGGGGGGCTCCTGGTCCAGCCCGTTTCTCAGCTCACCTCCCAGCTCCTTCCAGTTTCTCCGTAGACCTCCTTCTCTCCCCCCTCCTCCTCTCTCCCCTTCTCAGGGCTTGGTTGGACTCTGACCACTCCCCCTTTCCCGCCCCTCCCCTACCATGTGCCTCCTGGGGGGCTGGTGCGGACACCAGCAGGGGCACTCTGGCAGCTGGGTGAAGGCCCATCTGGGCGAGCCTCCCTCAGCGGCCCCACGGCAGGCCTGCCCCCTTCACTTTCAGGTTTCTCAAAGTGCCTTCCTGCTCCTGTCTGCTTCCCCATCCTGCCAGGTTTCCATCTTCCTGTTTCCCTCCCTGGGCTGGTGGCAGTGGGGGGCTGTGCCCAGTGGGCCCCGTGGAGATGCTCAGTGCCTGGGATCGCCGGGACCGGCCCCCCGAAGAGGGGGCAGCTGCAGGGCTCCAGGGCTTCGCTGTGGACAAGACCTTCCTCTCCTCTCTCAAAGGCATCCTGCTGGAAACTGAGCTGGTAACAGCTGCCTCCCCAACCTGGTGCTTCCATCCCTCCCAGGATGACCCGCTCCTCCCCTACCCCAGGGCTCACTCCTCGGCAGTCTCCCTTCCCAGGCTTTCTGGATACCCCTCCTGCACCCGCCGCCCCGGCCTCGTCTCCTATCCTGCTTCTTGCTGCCTCTCCATCTGGTGGCAGTTACCGCAGGTCCAGCTGCAGCAGGGAGGATTGAAGTTAGACAGGAGAGCTTTCTGGGACATGGAGCGAGTGTGAGGCACAGGGATGGGACAGGAGTACCGCCAGCCTGTCTTTCCCTGGGCTCTAAGATGGCCGCCTATCAGAAAGGGCAGGCTTCCTGCAGCCCCGCTTTATCTGTCATCTGCTCCCCATGAACATCTGTTCTCGGGAAAGGATCTTCCCCTGGTCACTTAGCAAGACCTTAGTGTAAACATACATGCCATCCTATGTGATCAGAGCTGAAGGGACCCCCCCAGAGTCCTCCATGGAGAATCTGCCTCCTACACGTTGTCTCTTGGTGTGGAACCAAAGGCTTCTGGGGGTGGGGAGAGTATTAGGGGGCAGCGGGGCTGCTGCAGGCACAATTCCAGGGGCTGGCATGCACACTGTACTCTGTGTGTCAGCGGGAGGGACACCTCTTTCGTGGATTCCTTAGAATGGTGCCCTGGAGCGTGCAGCTTGGCCAGTGGCTGGGGCTGCTGGGACCCCGGGGCAGGGGTGGCCTGAGCTGGTGGAGGCGGGAGTCTGGAGACTGTCCTGGAAGGGCAAATGCCCTGACATGTGGCTCTCGCCACCAGGAATGAGGAGACCTCCAAGGACGGGTAGGGGGCCAGCCCGGGGAGCTCTCGAGAAGGGGAAAGCAAGGCCTGGCTGTGCCTGTGTCCCCTTCCTGGCAAGCTCTGCACATTCCGTCCTGCAGGCCCTGACCTTCATCATCTTCATCTGCTTCACGGCCTCCATCTCCGCCTACATGGCCGCAGCGCTGCTGGAGTTCTTCATCACGCTCGCCTTCCTCTTCCTCTACGCCACCCAGTACTACCAGCGCTTTGATCGGCTGAACTGGCCCTGTCTGGTGAGGGACCCTGCCTCCCCGACCCCCTTCTGGTCTCTTTCTTCTCTGAATGCTGAGTTTTCCTTTCCTTTCCCAGCTGTTCTCCTTTCCCTGGGTCGGTAGGGGGCCCAGCCCCCACACTCCAGCTGGGCTTCGCCCCAAGCTGTGCCCCGCATTCAAAAACGGCTTTGACTGATGATGATCTCACAGCTGCCAGGTCACTGACAACAAGGGTGCACATCCCTTAGATCTGCCCTTCCACTCGCCAAAAGTCCGGCCTCACCCCAGCCCCCTGGCTTCTTGTCCTGGTCACTTTGCATTTATCTGTATCTTTTTCCTGGCTAGTGGTGTAAGCCTCTCCCCACTCTCTCTCGAGTGCTTTACGTTGTGTCCAGGGGTATCTCCATGTAGGGACTCAGTGCCTGAGGGTATAGCCGCTGACTGGCCTGGAAAACCTTAGGGTGATGCCCCCTGCCCTCTGACTTCCCTTTGACCCTGCACTCCCCACCCTCCAGGACTTCCTCCGCTGTGTCAGCGCCATCATCATCTTCCTGGTGGTCTCCTTTGCGGCCGTGACCTCCAGGGATGGAGCTGCCATTGCTGCTTTTGTGAGTCCAGCCCCACAGAGCTCTCCAGCCCCCCAAGGACCTCTGGCTGCACACTTTCTTGCCTCCCCCAAGTCCAAGCCAGGGCCCAGGGTTCTGGCTCACACCTTGCCCCATATTGCCCACCTCCCTCTCCCTAATATCTGATGGCCTCATAGCCTTTGTTGTGCCATCCCCACCCCCACTCCCACAGGTTTTTGGCATCATCCTAGTTTCCGTCTTTGCCTATGATGCTTTCAAGATCTACCGGACTGAGATAGCACCCAGGGCCACCCAGGGTGAGTGGCTGTGCCTTGGGGAGGGGAGACGCCCCCTCTACCCTCTGCCCTGGTTACCCTACGCTGACATGCCCTTCGTTGCCTGGCTCCATCTTCACAGGAGACCAGCAGTGACCCTGGGGCTACCCGGCTTCTGGACTCAGCCAAATAAAGGAGACAGTGGAGCCCAGATACATCTCCTTGGGATTCAGCAGCTGCCCCAGCCCACTGCCCCTTACCCCAGGCCTACAGAGTTGGAGCCTGGCCTGAGAAGTCACCGGGGACTTGTCTCTGGGGCCTGGTGTCTGCCATCTTGCTCCTGATGAAGCTCAGCCAGGGAGCGGGTGTTACGGAGGGAGGAGGATATAGGAGGAAGCTGGTCATTCCCAAATTAAAAGATTCGAATCCTACTGGTGAGTCTTTTTCTTCCCCCAGAAATTAGGCAGATCAGGCATGCCAAGGAGTGTTCATGGAAATGTTGCCTGGAGCAGGTCGTGGTCCCTTCCCTGGGACCCGGGTGAGCACCGAGAAAGTGGGGGCCTAGACTGAAGATGCTGGAGACATCCCTCAACACCAAACTGTGCTGCAACTCCCGGTGTGCAAGGCCACTTCGTGATGCGCCTGTGGCTGGGCACCCCGAGTTCTGTGTCTGAGAAGGGACAGCCTTCCCGACGTGCGTAAGTGCCCGCTGGCTGTACCTGTGCACACAGATTTTTGGTAGGTTTGAGGCAGGGTGCTTGCTTGGGGCGTGTGTAGAGCTCCCCCTTGTGGTGTGGGGAGGACTCAGCCTGTGGCATCAGATGAGGGCAGAGATTCCCACGAGGCCCTTAGAGGTCAGCTGGTCCAGTGCCCTCATTCCACATAAGAGAAAACAGGCCCGGTTAGGGGAAGTGACCTCCTTATTTGTGACAGAGCTGGGTCTAGAACTCAGTGCTCCTAACACCTAAACAGGTGTGCTGGATACTGTACTGAGCCCCTTGTAGCTCAGAAAAAAACGGCCCAGCCTCATCTCCAGCTCCCTCCACCAGTGGGTCCACCTTCCCAGCTCGCCAGTGCCTCAGCAAGTATTTCCTGAGCATCGCCCGTGTGCAGACCCTGTGCTGGGCCCCAGGGATTCAGAAGCGACAGGCAGGCCTATCCTTGAGCGCTCCCAGACTGGGGAGATGGGCTGGTGAAGGGCTGCCGTGGCTCCCCGTGGTGAATGCTATGGGAGTTGGAGCTGCAGCCTGAGAATCAGCCCTGCCGGGCCCATGACAGTCCCGTGCAGCCAGGACATTCCTGCCCAACCCCGCAGAGCCCAGCACGGCCTAGCTCAGCAGCTCATCTAAGCTGACTTGCTGTCCCCTCTCTCTGTGTGTTCCTGCCCTGAAATACCTTCCTTCTTCTGGGGGGCTCCTTCCAGATGCGGGCTTCAGCCCCAAACCCTACCCTGGAACTCTGGTAGTGGTGCTCTGTTCCCATTGGTGACAACCATGAGTCTCTCCTGGTCTGATTTTTCCTGCCATCCACTTCCTGTTCTCTTGTCCTCGTGTCCTGGATCCTCACCAGGGCTGGTAGCCCCTCCAGGGCTAGAACCAACTGGGTTTTGTGTTTCTCTGTCTCTGCTCACAGTTCTCAGGGCTTTATGCACAGTGCATTCTCAAGACTGGTGACCTTGGAGGAGGTGGGGTCAAGGCCTCAGAGGCAGGATAGAAGGAACTTAGCTAGGGGAGTCCAGGAGATGGGAAGCCAGAAGAAAGGATGAGAAGGTAGTCAGGAGAGCCTGGCCATAAAGCCCAGCAGGGGGCAGGGATTTGCTTGGGGCAGAATGGGGTCAGGACCAGCCCTGTCCCCTGAGCAGCTGTGTGATTGGGGCCACACTGTTCCTGGCAGGAGCTCAGAGACAGCAGAGTGCAATCTGTGGTGTGTACTGCACATACCCCTGTGCTTGTCTGTGTCTGTGTGAGAGGACAAAATGAGACAAGCTGTGCCCAGCTTCGGTCCACACTGCATACGGGTTTGGGCTCAGCAGTAGCTGGCCTGAGTCTCAGGATGCCCTCATGGTGAGGTGCTGACCCACAGAGGCTAGGTCAGAGCCAGGCCCCAGCTGACTGCACCTGGGGATCACGGGGAGGGAGACTCCCTGTGAGTTACTTCTAGGGGCTGACCAGAATGGGACCAACCCCTTTATCTGTACCTCCACCCCCAGGCAGCCCTGAGCCTCTCCTGATGTCAGTGGGAAATTCATTTTGGAGGGAACGGGTGTCCCAGGACTCCTTTCTCCCCTGCAGCCTCAGAGTTGAGGGGGGCGGGTGGGCAGCTTCAGCTCTAAAAACCTGTCTCCCAGTGGCTGGAACTGCCCACCCTTCTGTATCTTTGTTTTCTCCACTTTTGAAACTTCTCCCTCCCTCCCTTGTGTGAGTGACTGAGAGGAACTGGGACCCATGGCTGTGCCCCCTCAGGAGGGACACCTCCCTCCTCTGGACCTGGGTTTCCTCCTCTATGGATGTGGGATGCCTTGGCTCCCACAGCTCTGATACGGGGGGGGCCCCCCTCCTCCCGGGAGCTTCAGGACAGCTCCTGGCTGGCCGGCAGGAAGGACAGGGGCCCAGGCAGCGTCTGGTACTTGTGTTTATTGTAGGTTAGCAAGAGCGAGGTTCCAGAGGCAGCATCACTCCTCGTCGTGCATCTTTTGCTGAGAAAGGAATAAGAGGTGTGAGGGGGCAGCTGACAAGAGGGAGGAAGGGCATGGCGAGGAATCTCTAGGGCTTTCAGAGGCCTAATGGAGATGACTTTATGGGGAAAGGTTCTGGTCTCTGGGGTCTTGGGGTCCCATTTAGGGGTCCTTGTGGTTTGGTGGGGTAGGACTAGGCTTTCTGCAGAGGTTCCAGTCTGTAGGGGCTGCTCTGAGCAGAAGGGGGGTTATCAGGTCTGTGTGCTGTGGGCCCCGCAGGGCTGTCCAAATATAGGGTAAGGAGTGTCCGCTCGGGGGGCACTGATGTCAGGGGGTATGCTGCCGTGGGGGCCACTAGCCAGGCCTGGGGTTGGGGGGGACCCACCTTGGCCCCGATGTCGCGGCTCTTGGCCCGCAACTTGTTGACCTGGGACTCGGCGATGTCCGCCCGCTCCTCGGCCTCATCCAGCTCATGCTGCACCTTGCGGAACTTGGACAGGTTGGTGTTGGCCTGCTCCTCCTGCGGGGTCCGGGGGAGCAGAGGAGGTGATGGGGGGGTCGGGGGGACTCCCTGTCCCTGAACCAGGGGCTCAATGCTCTCACCCCTCACCTATCTTCATGCAACAGCCTCGTCAAGGGTATCCTGCTCCTGGCTTGACACCCTCCTCAACTCATCTTGCACTCAGAATTCCTCACGGCCACCCGCTGCCCAAGATGAATCCCGCTGCCTGGTCCAGTCCCCCTCGGAATCCAGCTTCACTGCACCTGTCCAGCTCTCTGTCCGACTCCAGTAGACGCTCCCTGACCCCCGGGTTTCCTGCATAGGTGTCCTCATCAATGCCTCACATCCACACTTTTCTGCCCACCCAGATGTCCTCCCCACTGCCCTACTTGCGGTCAGGTCCCCTTCCAGGCCCAATTCCACTGCCACCTTCCAGCCTTCAGCACTGGCTGGCCCCGTGTCCTGCATTAGCAGCTAGGCCACCTTCTCTAGGGCTCATTGGTGTACGGATTATAAGCAGCTTGTGGGCAGGTCCTGAGTCAAATAAGCTTTGCTTTTGTTAACTCAGAGTGCCTGACACAGCTCTGAGCCCACTGGATATGTGTAACAAATGTTTGAGAGGTAAAGTGAATAGCAAACCCCTTGGCCAGGCCGCACGCAGGGGCAGACGCTCGTTGGTTCTCACACATAGGAGGTGTGTTGATGAAAGAGTGGAGAAGACCATGAACTCACCGCCTCCTCGGCCTGGCGCTTGTAGGCCTTGACCTTCAGCTGCAGCTTGTCCACCAGGTCCTGCAGCCGCAGCAGGTTCTTCCTGTCCTCCTCCGTCTGGGGGTGAGGGGGGTCAGGAGAAGCCAGTTTTGGGGAGGAGTGAGTGCTATCATCCTTCCCTCCCTCACCTTTCCACTCTCCTCCCCATGCCTTAGCTGCCCCTCCCTCCAATGGGCCTGGTCAAAGAGATGGTGGTGAAGAGTCCATCTCTGATGCCCTTGTAGGTCAAAGGGCCAAGGTCCTCAGCCCAGGATCTAAAAAGCAATGAGGGCTGCAGCTCTAAAGCTGGAAGTATAGGGAGGGGCTCAGAACCAAATGGAATTCCTTCCTCTGATAACAAGGGGACATAGATGCTCTTGGCCTGGTTCTAGAGTGACAAGAGAGGAACGATGAGGAACGCAGAAAGAAGGGGTATTGTCATAGTCCAGATCATTCTAATCTATCATAGCCCAATGTTCTAATATATTGTATTGGGCCAGATTTTGGGCACCAGGATCACTGGCTCCAATGTCACTTGATCAGTCCTATCTTCACATTATCGTATGTGCTCAGATGCCATTTCCACATCTGTCTACAATACATCTGCATCTCCTTCCTGTGCTTCTCATATCCGGCTGTCAAATGGACCCTCTTTCTCTGTCTTTCCTTCTCAGGCAAACTGTGAAAATGACAGGTCAAGGGCAAAAGCTCTGAGCTATGCAGATGGAGGTCTTAGAACATTCTAGGATCTTCTTTCTTTAAGGCATTCTATCTGTCTTCCCAGAAGTTCCATGGAAGATCTGAATCTTTTCCCATCCTTGACTTTTATCCCTAAATTGCCACACAATGTCCTTCCCTCTCAGGCTGGTAGAATGTGGAAAGATTCCTTGGACTGTCTGAAGCCTTCATGGTAGCACTTCAGGTTATTAAAACCCTGGGGAAATGCTGGTTAAAAGAGCTTTCAGGAGATAGAAGTAGATTCTCCATTCGCTAGAAAAATTCATGGCCTCCAGCCCAACTGACTCCAGAGAATGTGAAAGAAAATTAATCTAAAGACAGCTTCTCAAGGAGCAGGTGCCAGGAGGGCTGGGTGGCATTCCTGGAAAGTGGCTCTGCATGGGCCCATGTGGGCCAGGAGGTGGGGCTACGGAAGCGCTTTCACATTCACTCCTGATCGCCCGCACCTGGTAGGTGAGCTCCTTGATGCGCCGCTCGCTCTTCCTCATGCCCTTGATGGACTCGGCGTTGCGCTTCTGCTCGACCTCCAGCTCGTTCTCCAGCTCCCGCACCCGGGCCTCCAGCTTCTGCAGCTGCTTCTTGCCGCCCTTGAGGGCGATCTGCTCGGCCTCGTCCAGCCGGTGCTGCAGGTCCTTAATGGTCTGCTCCATGTTCTTCTTCATGCGCTCCAGGTGGGCGCTGGTGTCCTGCTCCTTCTTTAGCTCCTCCGCCATCATGGCGGCCTGTGGGCAGGAGAGAGGTATAAAAGAACAGGGGCTCAGGGCCTCTTCTCCCTCACGGATCACCTCTTTCCTGTCCTGGCGTTTGCTCCCAGAGGCCCTCAAACCCATGGAACTGCAGTCAACTTGTCATTACAGCACAGTGGCCTGGCCTGGGCCCGGAGCCCTGGTTCGTATCGTTAGGGGAGGCGAGGAGGTGAGCGGTCACTCACGTCCGTGATGGCCTTCTTGGCCTTCTCCTCAGCGTTCCTGCACTCCTGCACTGCCTCCTCCACTTCTGACTGGAGCTGGGTCAGATCCGACTCCATCTTCTTCTTCTGGTTGATGAGGCTGGTGTTCTAGATATAAGCAGAGAAAATTCTCCAACATACACTTTGTCACCTGATTCTACCCCTTTATCCAAAGAGATTTAAAACTGGTCATTTTTAAAAAATAAGTCTTGCTTTTAGTAGATTCCTTGTTTTGTACCTGCTTTCCCTTTTCCCTATGCAAATAGATATGTTCTAGATGTTATATCTAAAATTACTCAGCTCTGAAGAAAGACTTGAAGCAGAAAGGGTCTGTAGTTCTCCTGAGCACTTTAGTAACATTTCTATGCAGGAACATGAAAATATTCCAAGGAAAATGGGACCAAGTTTTTTTTACCAGGACAATATCCTGGAAATGATTATAGTTACAGAAAAACTGTAGTGGAGTAAGGAGGAGAGGACCGGGTCAGTGGAGGATGTCATTCCCACATATACTAGATTATGGAACAAAACTCCCCAGGGTGCTGCAATAGATGGGCACAAAAACTCATTGCAGAGTGTAGCTGAAAACAGTGTGGATGCGATTGCAGAAAAATGTTCTATCGAGAATTTGGTTTGCAAGTAAATGCAGATCATGCTTCTTTAAAGTCCCAAAGTCCCATTTTTACAGAGCAAGCTGGAGGCTGTCTTCTAGATCAAGGATATTGAATAACAGCGTGCAGTCCACTACTTCCAGATTTGTGACTTTGGCAGGCATCACCAATCAATCATGACACTCTTAGCTTTTAAGTGTAGACTCCCCCTTCTCAAGGTGGTGGCTCCTGCAGCCACAACTAACAGATGAGAGTTGGCCCAAGAGATGAAATAATTTGCAATGCTGGTTGGACACGCTCACTCAGAGCAGCTGGTTCAGAACATCTATAGATGTCCTGAGCTCTGCCACTCAGCAGGTTATCTCGTGGTAGCCCCTGACCTCCTCACCTGGGAGTGCAGCAGCTGCACCCGCTCGCTGGTCTCGATCAGCTCCTGCTCAGCCAGCTTCCGAGACCGCTCCGTCTGCTCCACCACAGCCCGCAGCTCCTCCAGCTCAGACTGCAGCAGGGTGTTGCGCCGCTCCACGATGGCGATGTTCTCCTTCAGGTCATCATTGGCACGGACTGCGTCATCCAGCTGGATCTGGGTGTCCTGTGGATCAGGAGGATGGGCATGAGAGAGGGAACCGGCCTCTGGGCCCATCAGAAGACTGTTAATGCCAAACTGGATGCTGGTGGAGAGCCCGTTGCGGTGGTTCAGGAGGGGCCTGTGGGTTGTCTCTGCAACGGCCCAGGGGCAGGAGGGATCTGATGCAGTGAGGGGACACCACCGCCTGACTGGGCCATGTGGAGGCCAGTCCCTTCTCTGGGTGAGGTGACTTTCTGCTTCCAAGAGTCTCCATGTACCTTCAGTAAGCTCTGGAGGCTCTTGACTTGCTTCTGGGCCTCGGCAGCCATGCGATTGGCATGGCTGAGCTGGATCTCCATCTCGTTGAGGTCGCCCTCCATCTTCTTCTTCACCCGCAGCGCCTCATTGCGGCTGCGCGTCTCTGCGTCCAGGGAGGTCTGTAGTGAGTCCACCACCCGCAGGTGGTTGCGCTTGGCCTGCTCCATCTCCTCGTCCTTCTCTGCCAGCTTCCGCTCGATCTCTGCCTTGATCTGGTTGAACTCCAGCTGGGCCCGGAGGATCTTGCCCTCCTCGTGCTCCAGGGAGGCCTGGGAGAGGGGCGGGGAGAGAGGGTCTGAGGCAGGCAGTCAGGGCACGGGGCCAGGGGCAGGTGAGGGAGGCTGAGAGGATACAGGGTGTCAGCCAGGATATGGCCTGGAGAGGAGGAGCTGGGAAGAGACAGGGAGGTGGGACCTGCCTCCCAGCCCACCTGGGTGCTGTGGGGAGGAAGTGCTGGATGCCATGGGCTTCCTCTGTCAAGGAAAGTGTTTGGACCTCATAATTGCCAAGACCCTCCAGCACCAACATTGCGTGACTTCCTGACCCATCTAAAATATCGCAGAGAAGGGAGGGGATTTTATAACCACACATTCAAAGCTTTATCTTGAAGGGACTTGTTTCCCAAGTCCCTTACCCTTTAGTGAAACAAGTTAGAAATCCCTAAACGCAGGACTATCCCTAGGTTCTTAAAAATGAATAGTAACAATAGCTAATATATATTAAGTGTTTAAGAGTGTTACCTCATTTAATCTTCATAATAATCATGCCTAAAATCTTATGAGGTTTGTACAATTAATTCCACTTTACAGATGAGAAAACTGAGGCACAGAGAGGTTAAGGAACTTGCGCAATGACACTGTGGAGGTCCAGAAGCCAAGTTTCAAACTCAGGCCTCTTTGACTGTGGAGCCCATGTTCCCACCCACTGTGAAGGGTTATGGTGATGGCCAGATTGCAACTTTATAAACCTAGTGGGAAACAAAACCTATGGCCTATGATCAGACTGTGACGTTTCCCTTTGTGCAGACCTTGGCTTTGGAGGTGGTCCCGGGTAGTGGGGAGTGGGTAGACAACCTTGGATTAAGAATAAAGAGCTAATAGATTTTTTTCTTGGGGTTAAGGTCACCCCCAGGTGAGGGAGAGTTGGGGAGTCAGAGACAGTAGTGGGGGTGGGCAGGGGAGGGTTCTAGGCAGGGGTGTGGGCAGAGCCAGGCCCTCACCTCGGCCTCCTCCAGGGCCGACTGCAGCTCCAGTTTCTCCGCCTCCAGCTGCTTGCGGATCTTCTCCAGCTCGTGCACAGTCTTTCCTCCTTCTGCCAGCTGCTCAGTCAGGTCCAAGATCTCCTCTGGGGGTCAGGGGGCCAGAAAGCTCAAAGCCTGTCTTTTCCCTGCCCCAGTGTGGCCCTCCCTGCCTCACCCCTCCCCGGGCTCTCGGGCCCCAGCGCACCCTGGAGGTTCTTGTTCTCCCGCTTGAAGGTCTCCAGGTGCTCCAGGGACTCCTCGTAGGCGTTCTTGAGCTTGAAGAGCTCCGTGCTGAGGGAGCGCGCCTCCTTCTGCGAGGACTCCAGCTCCGACTGTGACTCCTCGAACTTCTGCTTCCACTCGGCCAGGATCTGCGGACAGACGGGCTCACTGCGAGCCCGCAGCCCCAGCCTGCCCAGGCCCCTCATCTGGGCTCAGCCTCCTCCCCCCACGGAACGTCCTCCTTGGAGGACACCGGCCCCCTCCTCTGCCCCCTGGCTGCGGCCCCCAACCCCAGCCCACCTTGTCGAAGTTCCTCTGCTTCTTGTCCAGGGCGGCGGCGGCCGCGTTGGAGCGCTCCACGTCCACCATCAGGTCCTCGATCTCATTCTGCAGCCGGTGCTTGGTCTTCTCCAGAGATGAGCACTTGGCGTTGACAGCCTCCACGGCCTCCTCGGCATCCTGCAGCCGCTGGGCCAGCTTCTTCCTGTCCGGGGCGGTTGGGTGTGTGTATGTGACTCCACCTGGGAACAGCAGGGCCTTGGGACCACCCCCCTCCCCTGGACTACCAGATGAGAGGCCCCTCCCCACAGCTCCTTGGGACGCTGAGCAGCCCTTCAGGCCGGGGAATCCCACCCTCGAGGGAGTCAAGGCTGCGGGTGCCTAGAACAGAGTTTCCTCCCGACATGAGCAGCATCTGTGTGGCAGACCCCACCTTTCCCCACCCAGGCTGATCGTCGATAGCTCCTCTGACCAACAAGCTTTTTGCTCGTCTTATACGTGAGCATCAGGTATAACCCGGGCCAAAAGCTCGCCCGTCACAGGAAGTGAGTCAGGGCCAGCAGAGTTCACTCAGAGCGCAGGATCCAGACTCCCTTTCGAGCACCTCTGTCACCCACCATGTCTCTCTCACCCTTCTCTCTCCCACCTCGAATCTTCCCATGCCCACTCTGCCTGCCCCACTCCAGGTCCTCTTGCTCCTTCTTCTCTCAGAATTAGGGTGAGGGCTGCCCGGGACTCACTTGGCCTCCTCGAGCTCCTCGGTCCTCTGGATGGCATCCGTCTCGTACTTAGTCCTCCACTGGGCCACCTCTGAGTTGGCCTTGGACAGGACGCGCTGCAGCTCAGCCTTGGCCTCTATCTCCTCCTCGTACTGCTCCCGCAGCAGGTCACAGTCATGCCGGGCCGACTGCAGTGCGTGGGCCAGGGCGTTCTTTGCCTGGGGAAGGCGGGCACCAGGCGTTGGGCTCAGCTCCCTGGAAGATGGGAGGGAATGCCCTCTCCCAATTCTCCAGGTCCTTTTCATGTCTACAAACTTCACCCTGGCCCCAGCCTCATGCAGGGTGAGGGCTGAGGTGGAATCTCAACGTTTTGGAGTGGCTTCCTAGCTTGCCCATCCAACCTCCTTACACATAAGAAAAGAGGCTTTAGATGACTTCTGGGTATGGCTTAGCTGAAGCTTAGAAGAACCTAGATTGGAGGTCTTTCCATTACAGAGGCCTCTCTCCAGCCTCCAGGCTCCATTTCTGGCATTGACATTAATGGCCCCAGGGCCACCATCAAGCCCATCCTATTGCCCCCTAGCTGGGCCTCACCTTGCCCTCCTCTTCCAGCTGCCTCTTGAGGTCCTCCAGCTGCTGGGTATAGGAGAGCTTGCCTCGGGTCAGCTGGGAGATCAGTGCCTCCTTTTCCTCCAGTTGCCGGGACAGCTCACCTGGAAGTGGGATTGAGGGTTTGTGGGCCACAGAAGAGGGCAACCAATGCCCTATCTGGGGCAGGTGCAGGGCTGGTTAGGGGCACCCACCATTCTCGGTCTGCAGCTTGGCTCGCTGGGTGGTGAAGTCACTGAGGGAACGTTGGGCCTCTTCCAGCTTCGTGCGATACTCATTGGCCTGGTCCTCCAGCGTCCGGGACATCTTCTCCAGGTTTGCCTTCAGGCAGGAAGGGACACAGGAAGGGTGAATGCGGGAGGGGCTGGAGTTGTCAGGGAGAAGGGACTGGGTCGACCAGATGAAGGAAAGAAGGGCCAAGGTGGGGAGAGCACAGAGGGCAGGGGGTGAAATGGGGTGGTGCTGGAGGGGCACAATCTGAAGAGGGCACATGCATTAAAGAAGGGAGGGATGGTGAGGAGATGGGGACTGGGTGGAGGGTGAGGGAGGGGCAAGGGAGAGAGGGAGAGAGAGAGCAAAGGGTGATGAGGGGATTGAGAATGTTGAGAGGGATGGCAGCTAGAGAAAGTGAAGGAAGGCACACTGTGAGGCTGTGAAGGAGAAGAGAGTGAGGAGAGGTGAGCGGGCAGCCCACCTTGGCCTTGATGATCTGCTCCATGTTGGAGGTGACATCGTCCAGCTCCAGCTTGAACTCACTCTTCTCCTTCTCCAGCTTCTGCTTCACGCGCTGCAGGTTGTCGATCTGCTCGCCCAGCTCGGCCACGCTGTCAGCGTGCTTCTTGCGCAGGGCCGCCGCGGTGGCCTCGTGCTGCAGCGTGGCCTCCTCCAGGTCCCGCCTCATCTTCTGGAACTCAGCCTCGCGCTTCTTGTTCATCTCGATCTGCACGGACGTGGCCCCGCCGGCCTCCTCCAGCCGCTCGCTGATCTCCTCCAGCTCCCGGGACAGGTCTGAGCGCAGCTTCTCTACCTTGGCCCTGGCGGTGCGCTCGGCTTCCAGCTCCTCTTCCAGCTCCTCAATGCGTGCCTGGGCGCAGACACAAAGGTCTCAGACCCACCTCCTGGAACCTTCCCTTGGAGCCCCCTCTCAGGGCTCTAGAAGACACCTGGCCCAAGCACTCAGGTTCTGTAGAGCAGTAGTTCTCAAACAGGCAAATTTTGTGCCCCAGGGGATGGTTGGCAATGTCTGGAGACATTTTTGATTGTCACGACTTGAGGAGGGGGTGTTGCTACTGGCATCTAGTGGGCAGAGGCCAGGGATGCTGCTAAACATCTTATACTGCATAGCCATCAATAGGAATTTGGTTGAAGCCAAATCTTCAAGGCACTTCTCAGAGGCATCTCGGACCCAGTCTGAGACTCTGCAGCCCTGAATCCTGAGAATCTGCGTTCAGAGGAGGATCTTGGGATCCCATGAGATCCCGAAACTCAAAGATTCCACAGATTCACTAGGCTCTGCTCTGCAAACCATAAGGCAGGAAAGCGGGTGCTTGTATTTTACAAATATTTGCAACAATATGCCTCAAAACGATCAAAAACTTTTGTAATCTTCAGAGTTAACCACAAAGTCCAGTCAACCATATTCCTCACTCTCCACAGCTTGCTTTATTGATGCCCAGGGCTGGGTTCCAGCTTGATTGTTCCCTTCCAGCCCAGGCAAGTGCTAGCAGGGTGCTCGCCTCTACATCATCCTCTACCTCATTTTTCTGGCCTTAGCCTTGGCCGTGGCTACCTTGGGAGAAAGTCCCATCTACCGTTTTGATCTGTTGTCTGACTAGCCAGGAGCCACGGGGAGGATGCGTGGGCTCCCTTCATCTGTGGTTGTGGACAGTGATAACGGAATGTGTTGGGGTGGTCCTGGGAGCAGGAGAGAGACGACCACCATGCCTTTGCTCCTGGGATGGAGAAGGTGGGACTGTGTGCAAGAGCTTGGACAAGAAGAAGGAGGAGCCACAGCCCATGGCCAAGGCCTGAGGGAGATAACAGTAGTATTGTTCTGGGTCCAAGAGTCCAAGCTGCCCAGTGCCAGGTAGAAGAACCTGGGGATGTCCTAATATTC
The DNA here is from genome assembly GCF_057802395.1 of Ceratotherium simum simum. NCBI lineage: Eukaryota > Metazoa > Chordata > Mammalia > Perissodactyla > Rhinocerotidae > Ceratotherium > Ceratotherium simum. Next base: position 24,506,485 of record NC_141902.1, on the reverse strand, counting down.
TGGCTAAAACACAGAAGGGGCACCCAACAAGATGGGAGGGCAAATTATCACTGAAGGAAGACCAGCCCCTGAGCAGCCCCCAGAGAAGTAGAACTGTGTTCATGCATCACTTGTAGACTGGGCCATGGGCCCCAAATGCTGAGGGTAGATCAGCTCTCTTCACCAGCTGCAGTCTGACCCGAAAATGACAGGATAAGGCCCTGCCCCCAGTAGCTGAGTGCCTGTTGCCCTTGGGATCACTATGTCCAGACCTGGCCATGCAGCTTCTGCAGATTTGAAATGGGGATGACAGTACCTGCCTTCCTTGTGTCCAGGGCTCTTCTGACAAACACAGGACCAAAAGCACATGAAAATTTAGGGTGCATTAAAGGTAAGGGAGACTATGGCTGTTAATTTAATCTCCTTCTGCAGTGGGAGGAGAAAGCCATGGGGAAGACAAAGGAACACCTTCTTGCTAGTGGCTGGCTGACTTCTCTAACGTGGATTATATTACAACGACATTTATACAGAGCTTCCTAGTTGACAAAGCGGTTTCCTACACATTATCTCCTCTGGTCCTCTGTAAGGCAGGGGTTATTAGTCCCATTTCACAGATGAGAAGAGAATCTGCGGCTCAGGGAGGGGAAGTGAGTCGCTCAAGGTTGTGGGAGTTGACTTAATCATGGGTGCTACATGGGGTCTCAGCCTGGGTTAGTGGCTGGGTCAGTACCTGGGAAGAGTATGAACAGAGCACCCTAGAGGATGGTGCTCCAGGAAGGTCTTTCTCAGTCCCATGCAGGGAAGAGAAGTGTCAAAGGAAGGGTTAGAGGAGATTCGAACCCTAGTGTTTGTCCCAGAGCAGAAAACCCCTGAGGCAGAGCACAGTTCAGAAAAAGAAGCCTTTGGGCCAGCCCCGTGGCTTAGCGGTTAAGTGTGCGTGCTCTGCTGCTTGCGGCCCAGGTTCGATCCCGGGCGCGCACCGACGCACCACTTCTCTGGCCATGCTGAGGCCGCGTCCCACATACAGCAACTATAAGGATGTGCAGCTATGACATACAACTATCTACTGGGGCTTTGGGGGAAAAAATAAATAAATAAAATTATAAAAAAAATAAAAGAAAAGAAAAAGAAGCCCTTTCAGTAGGTATGAGTTCCCCCCAAAATAGCATTGCTGAAATAAGACATTATTGCCCTAATGGGGGGAGGGGGGTGTTCCTAAGTGCCTGTGAGTCAGGGCCGGTGGGATCTCTGGGGTGGCCTGGCTTTCCATATGCCGTCTAGAACCCTAAGCAGCTCCTGCAGCCTCAGCCGCCTCAGGACAATTGAGTGCCCGGGAGGAATTTCACCTGGTTTTCCTTCAGTTTCTTCTGCAGCTGAAGGGCCAGTGCCTGCTCATCCTCAATCTTACTGTTCTGCTGATTAATTTCAAACTCCTTCCTGGAGGAGAAGGGGAGTGACAGGTGGTCTTCCTTCCTCTACACCCATGTCTTCTCTTGCCTTGGCAAGCTATCACCCATACCACACCCTCCACCCCCGCCCCTGCCCTGCTCCGCCCCGAGGGTGAAGGTGGAGGGCTGTAATTGACCTCTTGTTCCCACTGTGCCCAGGGCAACCACAGCCAAGGTGGGGGTGGGGGGGGGCAGCACCCTGTGCTTTAACTCTCAGGGCAGGTTCCTCCATTAGCCCCTCCTGGCCACTGCAGGCTCCTACTTCTTGAGCTTTTCTTCCAACTGCAGCTTGTCGTTCTCCAGGTCCATGATGCTCTCCTGGGTCAGCTTCAGGTCGCCCTCCAGCTTCCGCTTTGCTCGCTCCAGGTCCATGCGTACTTTCTTCTCCTGCTCCAGGGATCCCTCCAGCTGGTGGAGAGAAGAAAATGAACGGGGTGTAGAAAACCTGAGTTCCACAGTGCATGCTCTTCTGCTCCCTTCTAAGCTCAGTCCAGTGGGATTGGAAGTCAAGCCAGCAGAGAAATCTCTGCAAGCACAAAGAATTCAGAGACCCAGTTCAGGGAGGAACTGCAGAGAGCAAAAAGGCCATAGGGGTCATAGAGGTTAGTTCTAAGGATCAGGAACTCCTTGGCCATTGGTGTTGCCTGCAAAATCCTGACCTGAGAGAGATGGAGCATGGTTCTTATTACTCACATCATCCACCTGCTGCTCCAGCTTGACCTTAGACTTGGTCAGGGTGTTGACCTTGTCCTCTTCAGCCTGAAGGTCATCCAGGGCCTGCTGGTGGGCCTCTTGCAGAGCCTTCTTCTCCTTGGTCAGCTTGGCAATGATTTCATCTAGCCCAGCCATCTCCTCTGTCAGGTTCTTCACCTGCCAACCAAGAACCCTATTCCTTTTAGGTTCAAAGGTCACTAGCCTGGAGACACCTATGGGGACCTCCAATGCCAAGGAGCAGGACCACACTCTAGTCTGGGAATCCTGAAAAGACCTGGGCTGGAGCTAGAAGCAGCTGCCCTCACCTTGTTCTCTGTTGCATGCTTCTCCTTCTCCACCTTGGCCAGTGTCAGCTCCAGGTCATCAATGTCCTTCTTGAGCTCAGAGCATTCGTCTTCCAGCTTGCGCTTCTTGGCAGTGAGCTCAGCGTTCATCTCCTCCTCGTCCTCCAGCCTCTCAGTCATCTCCTTCACCTTGGCCTCCAGCTGGATCTTGTTCTTGATCAGCTGGTCGCAGCGCTCCTCCGCATCATTGAGGTTGTCTTGTTCCTGGAAGAAGAGGAGAAAGAGGAGAGCTGATGATTACAGAGAGGAGAGATCCAGGGTCTTACTCCCTGGTGATGAGATGGGCTATACTCTAGGGGGTGGGAGAGGAGAAATGAAGAGACAATCACGTGGTCTCACCGCCTGCACTTGGAGCTGTAGGTCGTTCTTCTCCTGCAGCAGGGACACCATCTTCTCCTCCAGCTCCTTGCGGCGAGCCTCGGACTTCTCCAGCGTCTCTTTGATGCGCCCAAACTCCTCCTTCATGGTGGCCATCTCCTTCTCTGTCTCTGCGCTCTTTAGCAGTGGCTTGATCTTAAAGTAGAGCTTCATCCAGGGCCAGTTCTTGACCCCCATGAAGGCCCGAATGTTCCACTGGATTACCAGCAGGGCATCCCTGGCAAGGAAACATGCAGGTGGGGAGGAGCGCTATGTATGAGCTCTTCCCAGTCATGGGGCAACTGCATTCGGCTCCCAGTCCGTCTGAGCAAGTTTATAGGCATCTGAGGGCAGGAGCCCTGTCTTGTAGCCTTGACATGCACCCCACCCCAACCTTACCACATTGAACATGGAATTGCTCAATAAATACTTATTAATTGATCAGTTCAACAAAAGGGCAGTTTATATCTTCCATACTGGGGTGTTAGTAGTAATGGAAGCTGCCAGTTATAGCATGTCTACTGTGTTCAGTGTTTCTAATCTCATAAGAACCTCAAATATGTTAAAAATTGTGATATTTTACATATAAGAATGTCTATAATATGTATGTAAGTTATGAAGCATGAAACAAAACTACCATCTGTGAACGTATCACTCAGACAAGAACTAGAGCATTGCCAGCACTGGTTCTACCTGCCTGCTCCTCCCGCTCTCCTTTCCTGGTGCCCCCAGAAGCAGCCACTACCCTGAATCTTGTGTTTTTCATTTCCTAGCTTTTTCAAAAAATACTTTAACCATATATGTATATATCTTTAAACAATATGTAGCTATTTTTTTAATTATTTCTGAACTTTATAAAAATTGCATCACACTATGTGGATAGCTTCTGTAACTTGCTTTAGTTTGCTCAACAATATGCTTTTATATTATACCAGGTAGTTGTAGTTCCCTCCTTTCATTGCTTTACATTATTCCACTGAACGACTATCCTACCATTTACCCGTCCCTCTGTGGGTGGAATTTGGGTTGTTTCCAGGTCTTTGCTATTTTGACCAGTGCTACTATGAAGATCCTCTTTCATCCCATGTTGTACACGTGTAGGAGTTTTGCTGTGGGAAGGTACTCAGGAGAGGAATCAAAAAGTATGCAATTGTTCATCTTTAAAAGATGATAAATTCTTGGGCTTGCCCCGTGGCTTAGCGGTTGAGTGTGCACACTCTGCTGCTGGCGGCCCGGGTTCGGATCCCGGGCGCGCACTGACGTGCCGCTTCTCTGGCCATACTGAGGCCACGTCCCACATGCAGCAACTAGAGGGATGTGCAGCTATGACATACAACTATCTACTGGGGCTTTGGGGGAATAAATAAATAAAATTAAAAAAAAAAAAGATGATAAATTCTTTTCCAAAGAGGTTGCACTAATTTACACACCCGTAAGCAGTAGGTCAGATTTCTTAATTTTTGTAAACCTAGTGTTTTAAAATGGTATCTCATCAGTCTTAACTTGCATTTCCCTATGGGAATTTTATTTTTTAAGAATTCAAAATAGGACCCAGAGTGGTAAAGTCACTTGCCCAGGCCAGCTGGTAAGTGGTGGAGTCAGGACTTGAACTCTGGTCTTCTGACCCATGCTAGTTGGCACTGCTTGTCTGCCTCTCACATCTCTGGGAGCCCCTCTCTCTTTCCTTCACGTCTCACCTGCGCTCCAAGATCTTCTTGAACTCGATGCGCATGAGCTGGCCCCGGGACTGGGCCTGGATGCGGGTGATGATGCGGCTCAGCCTCTCGTCCCGCATCTCCTCCAGCAGCCCCAGCAGCCCCGCCTTGAAGAACACCTGTGGGCAAAGAGTAGAGCCCAAGGGGCCGCAGCCTCAGAGAACGGTAGCCAGGGTGGAGGAAGAGGGCGGGAGACCCTGGTTGAGCTCTCAGGGGACCCATCACCTGTGCATCCTAGACCTAAGAGTGAAATGTGAAAGACAACAGAAGGGAAGCCTGGGGTCCAGCTCTTGGGTTGGAAGGCGAAGCCAGGAATCAGAGGTCTGCCTTCTGAACTCCCAGCTGCCCCACTCAACATGGCCGCACGTCCTGCGAATACACCCCATGGGGCTCTAGACTCACCTTAGTATGGCCAAACTTGTACTGGTTGTGGTCAATGTCCAGGGAGCCCAGTAGTTTCTCTGTCCCTTTCCTGCTGTCAATGAACTGGCCCTCGGGGATGGCCGCTGGGTTCAGGATGCGATACCTGGGGAGGGAGGTGCCCGGAGTCACCCATGTTCTGTGCTGATCTGCTCTGCCCACAGGGTTTGGGGCAACCTGCGGACTCCCCTCCCCACCAAGGCCACCCAAGCTCCCGCTGTTCCCTGAGCCCTGGGGTGCCGTGGTACCCACCTCTGCCGGAAGTCCCCGTAGAGGATGCGGTTGGGGAAGCCCTTCCTGCAGATGCGGATGCCCTCCAGCACGCCGTTGCAGCGCAGCTGGTGCATGACCAGGGGGTTTTCCATCACCCCTGCAGCAGGAGGGAGAGGAGAGGGGTGTGGAGGGACAGCACTGGACTAAGAGCCAAAAGTTCTGGGTTCCGATCCTGGCTCTGCTACTTATTAGCTGAAAACCTCAGCAAGTCAGTTAATAATGATCCTTTATTTTTTTCACTTTTTTCTAGCCATACTTTTAAGAGTAACCAAAAGGCTTTCACATTCTTAATTTTATATGGTTTATGCCTATATAGGCAGTAGCCAGGGAAGATGTACCCCATTTTCTAGAGAATAAACTGAGCCCAGAGGGGTTAAGGGACTTGACCAAGTTCACTCAGCTGATCAGAACACAGCCAGCCCTGGAACCCAGGCCCCTGAGCCTCCATCTTCTTATCAATCAAAAAGGGATAAACAATGCTTATATGTCTCATTGGGGGTTGAAGGGCACTTGTGAGGTAACATCCATCAAAGTGCTTACTCACTATCCTGAGTTACACATTCCAACTGTTAGGTAGCACTGGGGGTGGGGTGGGGGGGTGAGGTAATTTGTGAGACCTCATGGGGGACAGGAGGAGAATAATGTGGCTTGGAGGGCGCCGTGGCGGGTGATGAGGACAACTTAGAAGGCCCTGTCCCTGCAGCAGTGCCACTCCAGCAGTGGGCCTGCCCGAGTCTGGGGCTCACCTGGAGACTTTGTCTCATTGGGGATAATACAGCGCACAAAGTGAGGGTGGGTGGTCCTCAGGTTGGTCATCAGCTTGTTCAGATTCTCCTGGGGGTGGACGAGAGTGGGAAGTCAGGAGCCATAGGGACCGTCATTTTTGTTCCTGAGCCCTGGGCCCCAGACGCCTGTCACCAGCACCCTCCAAAGGACAGGGAGCTGACATAATTTATGACATGAGCTCAGACTTGTGCAGAGTTTACATGCCAAAAATGACCACGTAGCTCTAGCTTCTTTCCTCCCCAAACTCAGAGCATCAGGTTAGGGTGGTGCAGCCAAAGGGCTAGGCCTACCCATCACAGGTCTGCTGGCATCTCTAGGCCCTTCTTACCCGGTGGAGGGCCGACACCGTCTGAAAGGATGAGCCCTTTTTCTTGCCTCCTTTGCTTTTACTGCTATCCCCTAATAACAAGAGAAGGAAGGATGAACAAGAGCTTGAAGATGGAGGAGCCCTTGGGCAGGTGCAGGGCTCTGCGGCTCACTGGCTGGGTGACTTGCCATGATTCACTCTCCATGTCTCAGTTTTCCCATGAGGAGGATAGGAAGTACCTCTAAATGGTGTGAAGAAGATCGGATAAGATCCAGCATGTAAGGTCCCTGACCAGCACTTGCCATGATTTACTCTCCATGTCTCAGTTTTCCCATGAGGAGGATAGGAAGTACCTCTAAATGGTGTGAAGAAGATCGGATAAGATCCAGCATGTAAGGTCCCTGACCAGCACTTGCCACAGAGCAGGCATTGAAATAACATGGATGTTCTTCCCTCACTCTCGCTTAACCCCACCTTTATTCTTAATCTTTCCACTTTCTACTTTTCTTCTTGTACTTCATCCTCTTTCTTTCAGTCCACATCTTTTCTCTTCCTTCTCTGACCTAGAGGCTCATCTGTTCTACCATTTCTTCAGCGATCCTCTCAGCATTTACTGAGACCTCCTGCAGGCACGGCGCTATGCTGCGCCTGGTACAGAGACGCACTTGCCAACTCACTGACCTCCAGTTGCTCACAGTCTTGAGGAGATATGTGACACATACACCAATACCCATAATACCAAGTGGAAAACGGCGCTTTCACAGAAGGGGTCCAGATGGACTGCTGTGGGACCTCCTGACCCCCATCCCGGGTCAGCAGGCTTCCTCCTGACTCTAGACTCAAGTGCTTTGAAGCAGTGGGACCCTGGCCTGTTGCACCTCCAAAAGTGCTCTGGCCTAGTGCAGGGGCTGCCCTCTTACCAGCATCGGCGGAAGTATACGTGGCGAAGAGTGTGGCCATGAGCTTGAGGGAGGACTTCTGGTACAAGCCCACCACAGTCTCATTGAGGGGGTCTTTGTTCTTCTCCAGCCAGCCCAGGATGTTGTAGTCCACGGTGCCAGCATAGTGGATCAGGGAGAAGTGGGCTTCCGGCTTCCCCTTGACATTGCGTGGCTTTTGGAAGTTGTGGGACTTTCCCAGGTGGTTGTCGTACAGCTTGGCCTTGAAGGTCATGTCGGTGGCCTTGGGGAACATGCACTCTTCCTCCAGGATGGACATGATGCCCATGGGCTGAGAGCAGGGTGGGGAAATAGAGAGAGCATCACTGAGCGCACTCCCAGGCTTCCAGAGCCCCACCATCCGAGAAAGGAAAGACTACAGCCCAGTGTAGCTGACAGGCCACAGAGAGCCTCTTGTCCCAATATAGGTAGCCAATGCTCCTGGAATTAACCTAAATCCAATTACATTCAGATCTGGCCTATATAACCTCTTTCTGCCCCAGTGAACCCAGCAAAGAGCCTTGTACTCCCAATCATTCTACAAGGCCCCAGTGGCTTCACAGCACAGCCCCTTCTTCCTGGATGGCTCCCTGCCCCTGAGTGGGGTGAGGGCAGGGACAGATGTATGTCAGAGGTGCCAGACTGCAGGGCAGCTAAGACCTGTGTCTGTATGATGGTAACAATTCTTCAAGGGATGGTTCTGTACAACATCTTGCTGTTCAGAAAGTGTGGTGGTTCTTGACTTTTCTTGGGGGAAGAATCATATTGAGAATTTAATGATGCCAAAGACTCCTTCTCCAGAAAAATGCAAGTGTACACACACACCCACACCCACCCCCACATGCTCTTTTCCATACAGTTTCAGGGGACTCTGAAGCCTCTGGAAGAGCAGCGCCCTGGATCACCACCCAAAGCTTGTGGGAAGCTCCCGTTTTCTGAAGGGCAGTGGCTGGGCTGGGTGATGGTCAGTTACTCTGGGCTCTGGCTGTTTCAGTAATGTGCAAAGGCCCTCTGAGAGCAAGTCAGCACCGGGAGCCTCCCGCCAGCTCTGTGCTACCTCCTCTGGTCCACAGACAAGAGCAGCTGAAGATGGGCTTATTCCCAGCAAACAGGAAGAGGATGGGAAGCCAATGTCTCTAGTTTCAGCCTAGGATCTTCCCATGAATGACCCTTCTCATGGGTGTTAGAGGGACCAGGAGTCATCTCCTTCACTACATCCCCCTCTTAAGACACTGGGAGGTAACCACCCTACAGGACAAGGTCTCAGGTCCTGGAGAGAAAAGGAAGGGGCTTGTCCTGTGTAGCCCGTGACCTCACAGCGGGTGGAAGCTGAGCCTGGAGAGAGGTTGGGGATTCTGGGGACGCTAGTTTCTTGGGTGTAGAAGGGATGGGCTGCCACTTTGTCTGGGATGGTAGGGGCCGGGGACACAGGTGGTGGGGCTGAGGCAGCACCTTCTCGATGAGGTCGATGCAGGCCTGCAGGTCCATGCCGAAGTCGATGAACTCCCACTCAATGCCCTCCTTCTTGTACTCCTCCTGCTCCAGCACGAACATGTGGTGGTTGAAGAACTGCTGCAGCTTCTCGTTGGTGAAGTTGATGCAGAGCTGCTCAAAGCTGTTGAACTGCAGGGGGAGTGAGGGCGGGAGTTGTCAGGTAGGCAGGGGTCCGAGTAGCCAATGGGGTCAGCCCAGGGCTGTGCCCGAGCCCAGCAAGAGGTGTGGCTGGTCCCCTCCCATGTCAAGACAGGGAGGGAGAGCCCCCCTGAAGTCAGGACAATGACTGCCTCCGTCACTGCTGAACCCCACTGCCTTTCCTGTGCCTGGCCTACAGCTGGCTCTACAAAGGTTGTTACATGTGCGAATGAGTGAGTTATTGTTCTCCCACCCCCAGGGCTGCCCCCACTCACATCAAAGATCTCGAAGCCAGCGATGTCCAGGACTCCTATGAAGTACTGCCGTGGCTGCTTGGTTTCCAGGGTGGCGTTGATCCGGGTCACCATCCAGTTGAACATCTTCTCGTACACTGCCTTGCCCAGGGCCCCGATGGAGTAGTACACCTGCTGGACATTCTGTCCCTTGGTCACGTACTCGTTGCCTACTTTCACCCGAGGGTGGCACAGCCCCTTGAGCAGGTCAGCTGAGTTCAGCCCCATGAGGTAGGCGGACTTGTCGGCGTCTGTTGGAGAAGGAAAGGAGTAAGGAGGCACTTTCAACAGACCCTCCTTCCCCGTCCCAGGGCCAGAGCCTTTCGGATGGCTTACGTCCAAACCCCTCTCATTAAAGAGTTGCAAATCAAGGCCCGGACCAGCACAAAACTTGCTCAGGGTCGCCTTGTGCCCAGGGTCACACAGCCAGTGTGCACCCGAGTCAGGCTGGAACCCAGGCCTCTTCATCAGCCCAGGGCCTCCCACCACACACAGCTCCTCTAGCCTCCATCTTTACGTCTGCTGAGTGTCTCTGGACCAGGTCCTTCACCAGCATTGCTGTAAGCCTGCCCTCACTGCAGCCTCTCGTCTCTCCAGGGCAGAGACTAGTTGATGGGACCAGCTGTGCTCTGCTCCCTGCCTCCTTTTGTTCCCCAACCCAGGACGTAGCTCAGGACCAAGAACGCTCTACGCTCAATGCACGTGTCCACCAGTTTGACTGGCTGGGAAATCAAGGTTCCTAACAGCATGTTGGACAGCCACCCCCCTCGCAACTCCAGCTCTCCAAACGTGCCATCCAACATACCATCTCTATTTAAAGGGAATTCATTTGGTTTAATTTCAAGAGTTTTGTGATAACGTGACATGCTATCACGAAACCCAGGCTTGGCATTTTGATCTGGACAGACACAGAGAGAAGCGGTCCTTAAAGGTAAGTCAAGAGGAATGTTCTTGAGCATTTGTCTAGCACTGTTCACACCTTTGCATCTCCTTCTTAAAAGATTCTTGCAACAGCCCCAGCTGGGAAGGACTGTAGCTCCATTTCACTGAGGAGGAAACTGAGGCCCAGTGAGGTGGGCAACATAGCAATGCCCTGAGCTGTGTCCTGACCCCTGAGCTGCTCCTCCCAAACAGAACATGGTAGAGAGCCTGCCAGGGGCTCACCCAAGGGCTGGGCAGCTTTCTACCCTGCATTAGTGATGGGGATGTTCAGAGCTCAGGGTCTGTGCTTTCCTGGGCTGGGTGAGTCTTGGGCACAGGAGGAAAAATCTCCAACTCACTTCTGGTTGGTGCAGCTGGAGTTGAGAAGTTGATGGGATTGTGGGGGCCCCCTCTCTGCCCACCTCTCCCTTGTCCCCGCACCTCCCCAGCCCTCACACCACCCACCCACCCCATAAGCCTCAGGTCCTCCGGGAGCCAGCCTGTCACGAGAAAATGGGTGGCCAGAGGCCTGGCTAGGCTCCAAGGGAGGAGAAAGCCTGGAGGCAGGGCCCGATGGGGCCGGGTGGGGGAAGAGCCCGCCCCTGGGAAGAGGCACCACCCCCTGACCACCTGCTTCTCACACTTCTGGTTTCTTCCCACTGTCTCTGTCATGGTCCTGACAACCCAGCTGGAAACCTAACTCTTTAAGAATTGTTGAAAGGCCCCTGTTCTGGATGTAGCATGGGGGACCCTGCTCCCAGTGGACTGCCTTTGGCCCGACAGGTAAACCTGGCACCTCAGGCCTTTCCAGCCCCTGCCTCCTGCCCCTCGAACCTTCCGTGCCATCTGGCTCAGCCTGCTCCTCCCGCTGCTTCTGCTTGAACTTCATGTTTCCGTAGTGCATGATGGCGCCCGTCAGCTTGTACATGCCAGCTTTCTCCTCAGGAGTGAAGCCCAGCACGTCAAAGGCGCTCTGGGACAGGGCGAGAGAGGCAAGGAGGGTGGTTGGAGCGGGTGGCCCAGGAGCCCTCGGGAGCCCTCACATTGCCTCTTCACTCACATCCGTGGCCATGAGCTCCTCGGAGTCGTCGATGGAGGCCACAGACACCTCTCCCTGAGACACGAAGGCGTAGTCGTAGGGGTTGTTGGTGACCAGGAGCATGTCTGTCCAGGCAAGGGGCAGGGCAGGGGACAAGGGGGCAGGAGAGGGTGGGGGATGGGCAGAGAGGGGTCGGGAGAGGGGCAGGGGGAAGGGAGGAGAGGATCAGAAGCAGAGAGAGAGGAGGAGAGTCAGCCAAGATGAAGGAAATAATCCAAAAGAAATGAAAAGGTAGGAGGAGGTGGGGGGACCCAAGGAGGGAAGAACCAAGGTCCTGGGCTAAAAGGAAGAGGGAGGGTAGTGGGGGAATAACACCTGGGAGGAGAGGAGGCAAATAATGAGGAGAAGGAGGAAATCTACAGGCAGGAGGAGAAGAAACACGACAAGGAAGGGTGGAAAGGGAGCCAAGGGGAGCCGCAGGCAGGTCCAAGGTGGGGAAGGAAGAGAAAGGCACTGAGCAGATGCAGGGAGGAAGGTGTGCAGGGGAGGCAGGGAGACGAGGAGGGCGCCTGCCCTGCACACAGACGGGCTTGGCGTGGGCTGTGGGGCAGCAGGGGCATCGACCCAGCTCACCCAGCAGCTCTGGCTTCTTGTTGGACAGGATCTGGTAGAAGATGTGGTAGTTCCTCTCAGCCTTCAGCTGGAAGATCACCCGGGACTTCTCCAGGAGATCTAAGGTGAGGAGGGGGGAGGAAGAAAAGAGAGAAGATCCAGCAAAGCGTGGAGATCAGGGGACAAAATTTCCTACAGCAAGATAGAGAGAGCCAGGGGAAAAGACACGGTTTAAAGAAAAAAGAATCCTAAAGCCAGGAGGCCAGTGTAGGCAAAGAGGATGGAGGGCAAATGATGACATAGGGCCGTCCAGCTGGGGAAGAAGGCAGGGGTGGGGATCCGGAGGGCAGGCAGGGCTCCCTGCGTACTCACAGGTCTCTATGTCTGCAGAAGCCAACTTGCCAGTGGCTCCGAAGTGGATCCTGATGAATTTCCCCTGGGGGCGGATGTGACAAAGAGTGAGGGCACTGGACAGAAGGGACAGAATGGGGATCTTGGACCTCAATGCAACCCAGAGTGCCCTGGAAATGTGAATGACCTATTTGGTGTCCCAGTTTAGTATGAGACAAACAGGGAAAGGATGCCTATCCCCACACACCAGCAGGGCTCTCCGAGCAGACACAGGGCACAGGATGAACACAGATAGAACACCTCCTGTTTGTACTTCCAAAAGGATTTTATATAATCCTCCCAATAAACAGCAAGTAGATATTACTACCTCTGTTTCACAGATGAAGGAACTGGGGCTCAGAGAGGTGTGGGGGCTTGCTGGGCAAGTGGAAAGCCAGGGAATTGGCTCCAGTGCCTATGCTCTCTTCCCACTTCCATTGTGTAACAGTCATAAGGAAAATTCTAGAAAGTGACTGAAATCAGCTCCATTACTTGGCTATGGAACAGCTGTGGTGACTGAGGGTCTCTTTTCTTGGGTTCCCAGAACTCATGGAGCCAGGCTGAGTCGGGAGGGTTTGGAGTGTGTGTGTGTGTGTGTGTGTGTGCGCGCTCATTGATATCCCAAAGCCAAATAAAGTACAATCCACTGGATGTGCTGACTGTCGGCAAAACAGCACCCCCCTTTTTTTGTCAAGGCCGGATGAGGCCAGTTGGCAGCGGTCAAGGGCACTCACGAAGCGGGAGGAGTTGTCGTTCCGGACGGTCTTGGCGTTGCCGAAGGCCTCCAGGGCGGGGTTGGCCTGGATGATCTGGTCCTCCAGGGTGCCCTGCGAAGGGAGCAGAGCTGAAGGGGTTCATCTTCTGTCCACCTCCAGGTGGTGGTGGGGAGGGCAGGGGGCTGCTCTGGTCCTGGGGAATGGGGGTGGGGCTGGATGGACTGCTGGTGGGTCTGAGGCTCCAAAGGGCCATATTTGGACCTCAGAGTGTGTCTCTCGCCAAGAAGGTCCTCAGTACTGGGCTCAGTGGTGCTGTCCCCACCTCTCCCCAGGACAGGGCTAGGGATCACCTGGTCAGGATGTCCCCAGACTGTCTCTGCTGAGCCTGTGGCCCACCCCTCACCTTGTTTGCATTGACATTGTCCTTCTTGCCACGGTCACCTATGGCTGCGATGCTGGCAAAGTACTGGATGACACGTTTTGTGTTCACAGTCTTCCCTGCCCCGGATTCTCCACTGGAGGCAATGGGGACTGATCAGAACCCAGATTCCCACTGTTCCTCATTCGGAGCTCAGCATGGACCCTCCTCCCCGAGAGTCCCAGCAATTTGACCTCCTCCCCCGGGGCCCAGCTCCCTGCAAAATTGGCCTGTCCTCATTGGTCACTCCGGCACTCCTCTGAGAGCCAAGCACTCCTACTCCTTGCAACCACAGCCTTAAACCTTTCCTCCTCTCTGCACCCCCAGGAATCAGCCTAGGTCTCCCCCAAGCCCCTCTCTGGGTGACGGCGCTCACTCACGTGATGAGGATGGACTGGTTCTCCCGATCTGGAAGAGAAAAGAGGAGAGGCAATGGGTCAGGGCTGAGGGCCCAGGTCCATAGTTAAGGGGCTGGGGGGGCGCAGGTCATGGCTGGCGGGCTCACCTGTCAGCATGTACTGGTAGGCATTGTCGGAGATGGAGAAGATGTGGGGCGGCGCCTCACTCCTCTTCTTGCCCCGGTAGGCGGCCACCACCTCCGCGTTGTATACCGGCAGCCACTTGTAGGGGTTGACAGTGACGCAGAAGAGGCCCGAGTAGGTCTGGATCAGGAGACAGGGCAGGCATGAGAAACTGGAGGGGAGAGCCCGGGACAGGTGCTGGCTGCAGGCAGGAGAGTCCCTCGTCACCCCAGGTGGCTCCTCTCTTTCTGCAGCTGACCAGGGGCAGGGAGGGGTGGGGGGAACCTGAGTCCCTTGGGAATGTTCCAACTCCCTCCCCTTGAGAGAGTTCCCTGGCCTGCTTTGGTCTCTGTCCAGCCCGGGCTCCCTGCGGTGTGCAGGACACACTCACGTAGATCATCCAGGCCGCATAGCGCTCCTTGAGGTTGTACAGCACCGCAGGCTCATGCAGGAAGGTCAGCATGGCCATGTCCTCGATCTTGTCGAACTTGGGAGGGTTCTGCTGCAACACCTGGTCCTCCTTCACGGTCACAGTCTGGGGAGGAAGCATGGGCAGTCGGTCAGGATGACCACACTCCCACCAGGACCTTGCTGGTCTGGCTTGCCAGCCTCGCCCACTTACCTCCTCCCAGAACACAGCCCCCACCCCTGCCTTGCTCCCCAGCTCTTCTGTGACCAGTGCCCGGCCCTACCCCATAGCTCCTCCAGGACACTTTCCCCAAATGACTTACCCATCCACTGTCTCTCCCATCCTAGGGACTGTCCCTGTCTTGTTAGTATCCCAGACTGTGTAACCGTGGGCATCACCTTTCAGTCTCTGCATCAAGTGTCTAGGGGCAAACTCAGAGGGGCTGGCAGCTCTCCCATCTGTATACACACATCTTACCCTGACCAGAGGCTGCCTCTTGGGGGCAGTGCTTTAGGGCAAACCTTTGCCCCTACTGGAAAAACACCTCTCCCTACTACCCTCCACTCCCCATCGGTCATTGTCGGTGTGGTTTGATTGGTGCCACAGAGTTTGCTATGCCCTGACATCATTAGTTCCTGTGGGTAGGTATTCTAGAATTTTTTTATAGTGGAGGAAGCTGTGGCTTGAAATAATTAAATGCACTGTTGGCACAGTGGCCAGCCAGTGGCAGAGCTGGGATCAGAGTCGAAGCCCCCAGCGGGTTGTGGCCTGTTATTTCACTCCTCCAAGGGACACAACATTCAGTCAGTGTGTGTGCGAGGCAAGCGGTTCTGAGCCACTGCTGGTGACCAGTGGCGATTCTCAAGGCTGGCGTGAGGGACCGGGGGCCGGGGACCTCTGAGTGCCAGTCACCAGCCCAGGACTGAGTGTTCAGGTCAGGAGTTCCCACTCTTTGTGTCCATCTGGGTCTAAGAGTTTGCTTTTGGCTTGGCTGAGGGCGATTTGGGAGAGTCGGTCCGTGGAGGAAACTGAGGCACAGAGAGGTGGGATACAAGTGTGAGAAGGGAGCTCCATTTGACACTCTGTCTGTGCCTCTTTATGTGCAAGGCCCCTCTGAGGAGGAAAACAGCTGAGGCCCCCGCCAACCTCCTCTCTGGCAAGGGGTGTGCATCCTTGGGCTGGTGCCCTGGTGCGCCTGCTCAGGTCCAGCTGAGAAAGGTCCGAGTTCCCACTCAGATGCTAGGCTTTTTGAG
The DNA here is from genome assembly GCF_057802395.1 of Ceratotherium simum simum. Classification (NCBI taxonomy): domain Eukaryota; kingdom Metazoa; phylum Chordata; class Mammalia; order Perissodactyla; family Rhinocerotidae; genus Ceratotherium; species Ceratotherium simum. The sequence goes on along the minus strand of NC_141902.1, from coordinate 24,491,000 downwards.
GGGGGCACGTCCTGCACCTTCGATGGCTTTGGCTCTTCTCCAGGGCTCCTCAGTTCCCACTGTAAGTGGCTCCACCCCTGCACCCTTCCCCCCAAACTTTCCCTCCCCTCCCTCGGCGCTGTGCCCCACACACCTTGCCACTCTCAGTCTCAGCAGTGACCTTGCCCCCCTCCCGGGACAGGATCTTGGCCTTGACAAACTCCTCCTTGTCATCGGGCACGAAGCACTCAGTGCGGATGTCGAAGGGCCGGGTCTGGGCCTCCAGACGCTCCTTCTCTGATTTGCGGAGGTACTGGGCCGCCGCCCCAAAATCAGCCATCTGGGAGTCGGTCATCTTGTTGCTCCTCTGCAGCTGAAACAGGAGGACCCAGGCTTCAGTGGGTGGCACTGCCCTCCACTCCCCACTCCCTGCCCCATCTCCTTACCACCTGGGTCCTATCGCTGTCCCCGCCACTGAGAAGCACCTGGCCTAGGGCCTGCCCTCCCTTCTCAGGTTCTCTTTCCTTGTCCTCTGACTGGACGCTGAAGGAGAATCTCTGTGAGGGTCTGCATGGGGTGGAATTGGCCGGAGTTTGCTAAGGGGATGTGCTGAGCTGCTCAGAGGAGAGACACCGGGACACTGATCCAGCAACCTGGCTCCCAGGAGGAAATTGGAGTGGTTCTCACCTGGTTATCTCTTTGCAGAGAATCCTGAAGACTCTGGACCATGAGGGGAGCCACAGAGGTACGGCCAGGCAGAGAGAAAAACAGATGAAGAGAATGAAGAACAATGGAGGCAGGCAGGAAGAAGATAGCAGGCTTGACCCAGAGAGCCAGACAAGAGCAGGACAGACTGAAATGGGGAGTTAGGGAGAGAGAGAGGCAGAGAGGCAGGAAAAGAAAGGATGCAGAGTCAGTACAAGTGCAAGGGGCGGATGTGGAGTTAGAGTTGGAAACAGAGAGGCAAAGAGATTAGAACACACAGTCAAGAAGGTGGGGCAAGGGGGAGAGACAGACAAAGAAGTGTGAGAGTGATGAGTGTTGACAGAGACCAAGAGGTGAAATAAAGCCAGGACAAAGAGAGGGAAGCCATCCAAGGAGGGAGAAAGATGGAGACCGTGTATGGAGAACACAGACAGCAGGAACAGACAGATGCAGGGAAAGCAATGCAGATCAGGGAAGAAAAGAGGGTTCTGGTTTGTCCCTTGGAACCTCCCCTCTGCCAGGGGGAACTTCCCGGGGCTGGAGAAACGCAGTTCTAGCAGAACCCTGGGGCCTCTGACCGACTCGCACCCTATTGCTGGTGAAGGCAGAGTCCCTCAGGTGGGGCTCTGAGGGCTGGCCACAGAGCCTCCCCAGCCAAACCCTCTCTCACCTGGTCCGGAGGAGTGTCTGTCTGTTCTCAGAGCCGCTCCTTTATAACCCGCTGCCCACACCCCCTGCCTAAATTTGGAGTCCTTCCGGAGGGACCCTCCCTCCCACCTCTCCCCACTCCCAGCTCCTCCTCCCTTGATCCCTTGGCTCTGGAGGTGACAAGAGGATAGCAGGGCCTCCAGATTTGCCCATGAAAGGTCTGTCGCCCTAGCCCCCCTGGCTCCAGGGCCTTTTTTTAGTCCTTGGGCACATTCCTCCCCTCCAAAGCACTGATGGGCAGAGAGTGGGAAGACAGGACCTTCTCAAACCACCTCCCCCACCCCCCCAGGCACTTACCTTGGTTATTTTTAACCTGAAGGGTGAGTTGAGCACACTGGGTGAGGGTCACCTTCTCCCGCAGGCCAGATGCTTGTTCTGCCCCCCAACCATGGGCTCCCCTCCCTTCTTCCCCCCTCTCCTTTCTACTCTGGCCTGTCCTCACACAGCCCCAGGCTGGGAGCATCTCCCTACTCTCTCGGACCTGGAGTCTCACAATGCGAGGGACTGAGAGCTGGAGCCAAGATGCCCAGGGAGGGGATCTACTGCCCAGTGCTATGACTCAGTTTCCCAGTTTTAGGAAAAGAATTTCCATGCTGCCCTCTCTCTGCACAAATGCCAGGCCTGGTTTCCTTCTATTCCCCCGTCTCTGGGTGGGTGTCCTCCCAGAGACCTGAGGCTGTGCTGCTTTGGGGACAGGTCTGGAGCCCCCAGCCCCTTCCCTGATGCTCCTGATACAGAGGCCACCGTCCAACCCCCTCAAATAGGGGAAAGGATTCCCCAGTGCCATCACAGCAGATTTGCACTCTAACCCACAGTCCATTACCCTCGCATGGGGACTTGACTACCACACGTCCATGCACATTCTTAGCCACACACATGCAGATTTACACACTTAAGCTTGCAGATTTTCCTACTTGCTCTTATGCACACTGATACACAATTTGCACACCCACATTTGCACACATAAACTTTTACCCTCCCACTGCCACCTTCTGCTCCTGGCGTGGGGCAGGGTGGGGGTGGGTAGAGGCAGGAGGCGTTAATCCCGGAGCCTGAGGGAGGAGGGATGGGGATGGGGGGCTGCTCCCTCCTGCCTTTCTGGGCTGCCAGAGGGTGCAGGTGCTGCTGAGGCTGGCGGGGGTGTCTGGCAGGCCTGGGGATTTACACCAGCTGGGCCCCAGTCTCTGCATTCCATGGGGTGGGGATGGGCTGGGGCTCTGCAGTCTGCTCCCCCTCTGCAGGTAGAACTCTGGTGTCCCCTCCCGACCCTCCTGGGACTAATACTCACATGCCCTTCTTCGTGGGTATCGCCAAGTGCCCCAGGCCCTCAAGGCCCCCCTCCTCAGCCTCCGGGGATGCCATCTCTCAGAGGCTGTAGATGTCAGGTCTTCAGCAGGCCGTGCCTGTTATGACTAAGTGGACATTGTGTTCATGAAACAAAGCCAGACTCCCCGGCTCTCACACCCTCACACCCAGGAGCACTGTCCCAGCTCCCCCTTCCCACCCCATCTACTCTCACCTCTCAATATAGCTCTAGAAAGTGGAGGTGGGTAGGACGGACAGGGGTCAGCTTCACTGGGTAGAAGAGCTTTCCATTAAATATGTGGCTTCTCCCCCAAGGTCTCCACTGGGGGAGGACCCTCCACTATCACCCTACCGGACTCAGGAACACACATCTCTCTCCAGGAGACTCATGCCCTATATCCAGTGTTCTTGGAGGGACCTGAGTCAACCCCACATCCCCACCTCCTGCAGATGCCTAGGCCAAATCGTTACCCCCAGGGAAAGCAGGCCACCTGTCCCCAGCTCTAGGTCACTCAAGGCCCCAGTGTGCAAGCTAGGGGGTTAGCCCATGGCCCAGTGCGTCACTGCCTGTTTCCCATTGCCCCGGAGACATGATAACGGCCTGAGAACACCGGGTCAGGCTGGGTCAGGTCCAAGTGACAAAGACCAGGCTTTGTCCTCAGGGAACCCTGTATTCCGAGCTGGCCAGACTCAGCATAGACGGAGAGGGGGTGAGGGGTAGGCAGGCAGTAACCGATGTTGCCTAGAGAAGGAGGAGGAGGGACGGGGTTAACTTGCTTCCAGGGCTCTGCCCCGCTGTGTAGTCTGGTTTGCCCTCCTCTTCCTTTCCAAGGCCCCCTCCTCTCTCCTAGCTCTCACATCCATCCCTACTCTCCATCCTCCCTCAGTTGCTCCTAAATAGCTCCTCATTCTGCTGGAAGTCCTGGCGTGCAAGGGCACGGGTTGGAGACTCCTGCCACAGGTGAGGGGATGAGGAGGCAGGGGCAGCCTCCTTGGCACCAGGTCACCTCTCTTTGCCTGGCTCCCTGTATCTCTGTCTGTCTCTGTGTCTGACCTTCCTTTCTCTCTGCCTGGTTCCCTGTCGCAAAGTCGGACCTGGCCTCCGATTCTCCCTGGCGCCATGTTTCAGCCCATCTTAGGTCTGACCTGCCTGCATTCCCACGAGTATCTGCCATCTCTAAGCCTGACCTCTGCCTGTCTCCTCTCTGCCTCCACATCTAGCTCCAGGGTCTTGTCTGCCCCTCTCTAATCAGCTTCCCTGATTTTCCTTGCATCTGAAGGTGACCCAGGAGTCTTTCCTTCGCCCCCCTGGATCTTCCGGCTTCTCTATCCAAGGATCAACCTCCTTTCTCCTCTTCCATTCCATCTCGGCACCCTCCTTCTCCTGGGGGCTCAGCTGCCAGTCCTCTCTCACCCCATCTGCCGTGTTCTCTCAACATCTAGATCTTCTGCTCTGGGAGCTTAGATTCTCTAAGTGTCCCCTGCATCCCCCTTTTCAAGTGTGTCCCTCCCTTTTCTCTACTTATCTCCTCATCGCTCTCCAAGTCCTTCCTAGAAGAGGAGTGTCCTAGGCCGGGAGAGTGGAGGGGTGCGAGGAGAGAGGTGGGACTGCCTGTGGATCTCTCTTCCTCGCTTCCTGTACCTTTTCTCTTTGTTGGTTCCCCTGCTCACCGTCGTCCAGTTTCTTGAGCTCTCTCCCTCTCCCTCTCCTGCCACCCTCCCCAGGTCTTTCCTTTTTCCTCCCCCATTCCCTTTGTCCCCCTCCCCTCTCCTCCTGTTCTCTAAGACTGGCATCCCCTCCTTTCTGGGATAGGCCCTCACTCTGGCTGCTGCCAGAGCAGTGATGAGCAAGAGCTTGGCTGGGAGTGGCTGTGTGTGGTGGTGGTGGGGATTCCATCCAGGGCTGAACCAGGACTTCCGGGTGTCCCAGTGGGACAGTCCCATTGCCTCCCAAGCCCCTGCTCTCTACGGCCCACAGTCCCAGGCCTTCCCTAAGCAGCCCATGTGCAGTACGACTCCAGGAGGGCAGGGCTTGTTCAGTTGGAGGGGGGCTTGCTCCTTCCTCCACTTCCCAGCCCTCCAGGAACCCTTCCCCAGAGTCGTCCTCACACCTGTGACTCTCCCCAGTCCCTGATCTGCCTGCCTCCCCTCCAGATGGCCTGCCATAAATGGGCGGAAGAACCCCCCTCTTCTAGCAAGCCCAGACGAGAAGGGTCTGGGGAACAGAAGTTACAGTGGGAAGAATTGGGGGAGAAGAAAGAAGCACCCTGGACCAAGGGCCGGCCCGGGAGGAGATGAAGAGGAGAGGAAGGCGGGCTAGGGTGCAGTGCTCCCAGCTGTGGTGGGGACGAGGTGCGGGCCTCTGGGGGTGGTTGGAGACGGTGGTGGCCCTGTCTGGAAGAGCAGTGAGCTACAGCTACAAGTTCTTGGCCCTCTCAGAGACTTGCCTTGGACCAGGACTTGGGGGTCATTACCCCACCTGCCCAGTTGGGTCACACCTCAGAGGGAACCCCTACAAACATCCTCCCCACGGCTGAGCCCCAGGTGTTATTGGTAGTGGTGGGGCTGGTGTTGATCAGAGCTAGGGTGCAGGTCTGTGGCACATGGGCTCATGTGGTCTAGGTGAGCCTTAAGGGCTTTCCTAAATCTCCTTTAATCCAGAGTGTCTTGGAGCCAGGGAGGGGGCTGGGAGGAGAGGGCTGGGAGGAGGAGGCGAAGGGGAGCACATGGGCAGCCCTGCACCAGGGGTCTCAGAGCCTCACAGGCTCCCCAGGGAGGCCTTCTTGGTCTGGCCTGTGAAGCTGCCCCTCCTCTTCTGGAGCCCCCTCTCCTCTCACACCTGTGTCCCACCCTTGTGTCCATGACCCCATGTTCCTGTGGCTGGCAGGCAGTGAAGAAGAGTCTAGACGCAGGATCTCACTTCAAGGAAAATTGCTTTATTCTGCTTCCTCCAGAGGGGTTGCTATATGGGCTCCGGGACTGGAGCTCTGTTGGCACCTTCAGGACTGGGCAAGTCAAGAAGACATGGCACAGCTACTCTTCATTCAAGCCCTTTTGAAAGGAAACAAAGTGCAAATTAGCACTGGAGAGGGGGGCATTGGGCAGGGCTGACACAGAAAACAAAGGGGGAGGCGGGGCACCCGATGGGTGGAGGGATGCTGTGTGGCCTGACGGGCCCGTGGGTGTGGGATGCATCCCAGGGATGAGTGTGGAAGGCAAGTTCTGGAGGGTAGGTCTCTGGGGTCAGCTGGAGGGAAGCTGAGTGGGTGAGGACAAGGGGGTTCCCTGAGATGTCCTTTTTAGATTTGAATTACGAGGCTGTAGGCCAAAACTGGGGGGAGGAGAAGAGGAGACTAGCAGTTGGGGGAAATTGGGACATCCTGGGTGTATCAGTTGGGGTCTTTGAGGGTTGCTGACCACCCTAGGGCTGGGATTCACAAAGTCATTGAAAGTTAGAGCTGGAAGAATCTTAGAAATCCCAGAGGACTGAATTGCCTGCCTCTGGGGCTTTGTGGTTCAGTTCTGGGGGATGAATGAAGAGGCATCCCTGGTGTGAGGGGCTCTGTCTGAGGGGCACTGATGTCAGGGGGCGTGCTGCCGTGGGGGCCACTAGCCAGGCCCAGGGTTGGGGGGGGACCCACCTTGGTGCCGATGTCGCGGCTCTTGGCCCGCAACTTGTTGACCTGGGACTCGGCGATGTCCGCCCGCTCCTCGGCCTCATCCAGCTCGTGCTGCACCTTGCGGAACTTGGACAGGTTGGTGTTGGCCTGCTCCTCCTGTGGGGTCCAGGGAGTGAAGAGAAGGTGAGAGGGGCCCCAGGGTGCTCATTGTCCTGGCTCCCCTGTGTCCCTTCTCCAGGCTCAGTCCCCAGCAGGGTCACTCACCGCCTCCTCGGCCTGGCGCTTGTAGGCCTTGACCTTCAGCTGCAGCTTGTCCACCAGGTCCTGCAGCCGCAGCAGGTTCTTCCTGTCCTCCTCCGTCTGGGGGTGAAGGGGGTCGGGAGTGAGGACGACGCAGTCATAGGAAGCAGTGTGTCCCCTCCCCCAACTTGTCGTCTTTACCCTGACCCAATTCTACTTTCTGATCCTCATCAAATACTTGAGTTCTCCTTATAATTTCTTACCAAAAAAAAAAAAAAAAAAAGGATGACTATATTTAATGGTTTGTACCAGGAAAGAGTCTAGGGAGCTGATGGGACTCCTGAAATTGTGCACAAAATTATGTGTGTGCGCTGTTCTGGGAGCAGGGGAGCAGGCCCCTTGGGGTCCTGGGCCCCCATGGAGAGTAAGCTCCCCTGTTCTAGAACCCAGCAAGCGCTGGCAGTAACTCTGGGATGGCAGGTGGGATGAGATTTCCCGGGCTGCAGGGAAACGATACAGACTTGATAGAGGTTAAGGACAAGTGTGCAAAGGGGATGGTTACTTTCCGGATTGGAACAGAAATAAAATCTAATTGAGAGTCTGATTCTAGAAAACACCATGGAAAGCCAAAGCCTACACTTCTCTGGATAACTGAAAAGTTTTGAGATTTGTTTAAATGGCTTTGGTATATTTTTGGTGTATTTAGCTGGTGACAGCGCCAGGCCAAAGCTTGGCTACATATTTGCTTTCCGGTGATCTGTGCTGGGTAAGCTCTGTCTGGAGCTCTGGGTGTGTCCCCAGGGACAAGCTGAGGATGCTAAGGTGGAGCTCACAGGTCAGGAGGCTCGGAGACTGACCTCTGAGCCAGGGGACGCTCAGGGTAGAACAGGGCTAGGCAGAGTGGAAATGGAGCCGCCAGGGGCTGCACTCCCACCCTCACCCTGGAAGAGGCTGAGAGAAAACACTTCATTCCTCTTGGGTGGCTGTCACTCTGGCTTCAGGCCCTGGTGCAAAGGGCCCTGCCCCAGAGCAGCCACTGCGCCCGCACCTGGTAGGTGAGCTCCTTGATGCGCCGCTCGCTCTTCCTCATGCCCTTGATGGACTCGGCGTTGCGCTTCTGCTCGACCTCCAGCTCGTTCTCCAGCTCCCGCACCCGGGCCTCCAGCTTCTGCAGCTGCTTCTTGCCGCCCTTGAGGGCGATCTGCTCGGCCTCGTCCAGCCGGTGCTGCAGGTCCTTAATGGTCTGCTCCATGTTCTTCTTCATGCGCTCCAGGTGGGCGCTGGTGTCCTGCTCCTTCTTTAGCTCCTCCGCCATCATGGCGGCCTGGGGACAGGAGAGAGGTGATACATGGTCTGGCTAAGTCCTCACGTGCTCACTGACCGACCCAAGGAGACTCTGGCCTGGAGCAGGCAGGCAGGTGGGAGGACTCACGTCTGTGATGGCCTTCTTGGCCTTCTCCTCGGCATTCCTGCACTCCTGCACTGCCTCCTCCACTTCAGTCTGAAGCTGGGACAGGTCTGCGTCCATCTTCTTCTTCTGATTGATGAGGCTGGTATTCTGAGGACCAGGGTGGGCAGAGCATGAAAAGCACTGATCAGCCTCGAGTGGCTCCCAAACCTCACCTGCTGGGTCCTGCCAGCAGGCCTTCCCTCCAAGAATGCCCAGGGGCGCTGCTCACCTGGGAGTGCAGCAGCTGCACCCGCTCGCTGGTCTCGATCAGCTCCTGCTCAGCCAGCTTCCGAGACCGCTCCGTCTGCTCCACCACAGCCCGCAGCTCCTCCAGCTCAGCCTGCAGGAGGTTGTTGCGCCGCTCCACGATGGCGATGTTCTCCTTCAGGTCATCATTGGCACGGACTGCGTCATCCAGCTGGATCTGGGTGTCCTGTGGATCAGGAGGATGGGCATGAGAGAGGGAACCGGCCTCTGGGCCCATCAGAAGACTGTTAATGCCAAACTGGATGCTGGTGGAGAGCCCGTTGCGGTGGCTCAGGAGGGGCCTGTGGGTTGTCTCTGCGACGGCCCAGGGGCAGGAGGGATCTGATGCAGTGAGGGGACACCACCGCCTCACTGGGCCACGTGGAGGCCAGTCCTTTCTGTGGGTGAGGTGACTTTCTGCTTCCAAGAGTCTCCATGTACCTTCAGTAAGCTCTGGAGGCTCTTGACTTGCTTCTGGGCCTCGGCAGCCATGCGGTTGGCATGGCTGAGCTGGATCTCCATCTCGTTGAGGTCGCCCTCCATCTTCTTCTTCACCCGCAGCGCCTCATTGCGGCTGCGCGTCTCTGCGTCCAGGGAGGTCTGTAGTGAGTCCACCACCCGCAGGTGGTTGCGCTTGGCCTGCTCCATCTCCTCGTCCTTCTCTGCCAGCTTCCGCTCGATCTCTGCCTTGATCTGGTTGAACTCCAGCTGGGCCCGGAGGATCTTGCCCTCCTCGTGCTCCAGCGAGGCCTGGGAGAGGGGCGGGGAGAGAGGGTCTGAGGCATGCAGTCAGGGCACGGGGCCAGGGGCAGGAGTCTCCATGAATCATGGAGTTCAAGACAGGTATAAGCGGTTCAGTCAAAGAAGCAGAAGGAAGAAGAAGAAAAGAGAATTTAAAAGGGAAAAAACAGGCCTAAGAGAAGGTGATTTAGGCCCTCACAGTTGAGAGCTAGCTATGAAGACAAAGAGGAAAATGAGGAGAAAGGTGTTGCCAAGGAAACAGAGGCAATCAGGCAGAGAATGTGAAAAACACCGAGGAGAGAGGCAGAGGTGGGAAAGGGGAGGGAACAGAAGCAGGAAGTCTTGTCTAAGATGTAAGAAGGAAATGTTTGTGTGGAGGGAATGGAGTGACCCCTTCATTCATTCACTCCACAATCTTGTTGAGGGCCTGCTGTGTGCCAGGCACTGTTCCAGGCTCTGAGGACGGAACAGTGAATAAAACAGTTCTAGACCACAGCCTAGAACTCAGCCTCCTCCACCCCCACACCCTGCGCGCACACACACCTCAGCCTCCTCCAGGGCCGACTGCAGCTCCAGCTTCTCCGCCTCCAGCTGCTTGCGGATCTTCTCCAGCTCATGGATGCTCTTTCCACTGGAACCCAACTGCTCAGTCAGGTCGGAGATCTCCTCTGTGGGAGGGGTCGGGTGACTCAGTTGAGGGCTGCCACGGTCCAATGTGGGGGGCCCGCCTCTTGGAGCCCCTGGGTGGCGCCATATGCCGACGTTGCCCCTGGCCCCTCCCCGGGCTCTCGGGCCCCAGCGCACCCTGGAGGTTCTTGTTCTCCCGCTTGAAGGTCTCCAGGTGCTCCAGGGACTCCTCGTAGGCGTTCTTGAGCTTGAAGAGCTCCGTGCTGAGGGAACGCGCCTCCTTCTGCGAGGACTCCAGCTCCGACTGTGACTCCTCGAACTTCTGCTTCCACTCGGCCAGGATCTGCGGACAGACGGGCTCACTGCGAGCCCGCAGCCCCAGCCTGCCCAGGCCCCTCATCTGGGCTCAGCCTCCTCCCCCCACGGAACGTCCTCCTTGGAGGACACCGGCCCCCTCCTCTGCCCCCTGGCTGCGGCCCCCAACCCCAGCCCACCTTGTCGAAGTTCCTCTGCTTCTTGTCCAGGGCGGCGGCGGCCGCGTTGGAGCGCTCCACGTCCACCATCAGGTCCTCGATCTCATTCTGCAGCCGGTGCTTGGTCTTCTCCAGAGATGAGCACTTGGCGTTGACGGCCTCCACGGCCTCCTCGGCATCCTGCAGCCGCTGGGCCAGCTTCTTCCTGTCCGGGGAGGTGGGGGTGGGTGGGAGAGGGTGGGGAGGATGGAGGGTGTGGATTTGGACAAGGGGAAACAATGTGAGTCTTCCAGAAAACAATCCTTGAAAACTCAGAAGCATTGTTGGAGAAGCCTGAGGACAGGTCCTAGGGGGCTGAGAACAGGCAGGTAGAGGGTCTCAGTGGCAGGCAGATGTGAAGACCCACAGCACCCAGAAGGGCCTTCTGGTGGCATCCCTCTGACCCTGGGCCAGCCTCTGGTCTGCAGACATGGAGGATGCGTGGGCTTCTGCAGCCCACCCACCCTTCCCGGCCACAGCACCCTGCCCCAGGTGGGAGCGCTCTGCCCTCAGACAAACCTTTTGTTCGTCTTATATTCGGATGAGAAACATAACGCGAGCAAAAAGCTTCCCTGAGAGGAGAAGGAGGGGGTGGGGCAGGGTCCTCCTGTGCTGTCCAAACCTTGCTAAACATCCATCCCTGGGGCCAAATCTACTGAGGATCTGGCTAGGCTGCAGCCTGCCCGCAAAGGGACCTCAGCCAGAGGTGGGCTGTCCAGGACTCACTTGGCCTCCTCGAGCTCCTCGGTCCTCTGGATGGCGTCCGTCTCATACTTGGTCCTCCACTGGGCCACCTCCGAGTTGGCCTTGGACAGGACGCGCTGCAGCTCGGCCTTGGCCTCTGTCTCCTCCTCGTACTGCTCCCGCAGCAGGTCACAGTCATGCCGGGCCGACTGCAGCGCGTGGGCCAGGGCGTTCTTTGCCTGGGGGAAGGCGGGTACCGGGAGGTGGGTTCAGCTTTCTCCATAACACAACCCCAGCCTTTGCCCATCTCCTCACCCTATTTTAACATTCTCTGCATGGCCTCCCCCATCTCTAACTCCCCAGCAGACCTGGAATGGTTCACTGAATACTAAGAACTAAGAATGCCCATCCAGCACGGCACTATTTAGAAAACACTCATGCCCATCACCCCTGTGCCCCTCACTGCCGCGGGCACTATCACCCTCACTTTACAGGGGAGGGGACAGAGGCTCAGAGAGGTTAGGTGACTTCCCTAAGGTCATTAAGCTGTAAGAGGCAGTTTAGGATTTGAGCCCTGGCCTTTTTAAAAAGTCATATTCTTCCCCCTTTTTCATGAGCCCAGCAAAGTGCTAGGAATACGTTCCAGCTGAGTTTCTTTCCCCAGTTTTCAGATTGCCCTGCTAATCCCAGGACCCTCCTATGCATTCCTGCATCCCCTACCTGTGCCCAGTCAAGGTCATAACACGCCTCCCTAGTTTATTTCCTCGTCTCCACCTCACTTTCCCTTGACCGAGGCTCCCCTAACCCATGCCCTCCCTCTTCCTCCAGGGATGGCAGCAGAAAGGCAGAAGGCCTTGGCCTGGGGAACAGACTTAGGAGGCATGTCGTGGGGTCTGGGATATTATTCCTTTTGGAATTCTGGGAGAATAATGGATAGACAGCAAGCCTCATTCTTGGGAAAGGAAGTGATGTGGATCAAGGCCAGCCAGTATGCTCCTTGCCTGGGCCAACTGGCCTGAGTCTAGGCCTCACCTTAACCTCCTCCTCCAGCTGTCTCTTGAGGTCCTCCAGCTGCTGGGTGTAGGTAAGCTTGCCTCGGGTCAGCTGGGAGATCAGTGCCTCCTTCTCATCCAGCTGCCGGGACAGCTCACCTGGAGAGGCACCAAGGCCCACTCAACTCTTGAAGGTCAGTCACTCCTCCCTCCCCCCAACCACTCCCCTAACCCTCAGGCCCCATTCTCTGGAGAGGGGTGTGTATGTGTCTACCGAAGGCTGAGCTGGCTCAGGGAGTCAGGTGAGACTGGGGTGGGGCTCACCGTTCTCAGTCTGCAGCTTGGCCCGCTGGCTGGTGAGGTCGTTGACAGAACGCTGGGTCTCCTCGGCCTTACTCCGGTGCTCATTCATCTGGTCTTCCAAGGTCCGGCACATCTTCTCCAGGTTAGCCTGAGAGAGGAAGGAGAGTCATATGATGGCTACAGGGGACATTGAAAGGGGTACAATTGAAGGAGAAAGGAAGAGGGATGGCATGGAAAGAAGGAGAGGATGGAAGAACCGGATAGAAGGGAAGTGGGAAAGTGGACCATCAAAGAAGAGAGAAAGAAAGTGGAGGTGGGTAGAGGGACCTGGAGGAGAGGAGAGGCTGAGCATAGGCCCACCTTGGCCTTGATGATCTGCTCCATGTTGGAGGTGACATCGTCCAGCTCCAGCTTGAACTCACTCTTCTCCTTCTCCAGCTTCTGCTTCACGCGCTGCAGGTTGTCGATCTGCTCGCCCAGCTCGGCCACGCTGTCGGCATGCTTCTTGCGCAGGGCCGCCGCGGTGGCCTCGTGCTGCAGCGTGGCCTCCTCCAGGTCCCGCCTCATCTTCTGGAACTCAGCCTCGCGCTTCTTGTTCATCTCGATCTGCACGGACGTGGCCCCGCCGGCCTCCTCCAGCCGCTCGCTGATCTCCTCCAGCTCCCGGGACAGGTCTGAGCGCAGCTTCTCTACCTTGGCCCTGGCGGTGCGCTCAGCCTCCAGCTCCTCCTCCAGCTCCTCAATGCGTGCCTGGGCGCAGACACAAAGGGCTCAGACCTACCACCTGGAACCTTCCCTTGGAGCCCCCTCTCAGGGCTCTAGAAGACTGCTGGCCTGTCTGGAACAGCAGGTCAGTTTAGTTCACCAGAGGAACTAAGTGCTGAGAAATGGAAATAAAAGAATTTGGGGGAGATGGTTTGGACAACCAAGTTAGCCTTCCTTTAGGCCAGAACATTATACATTCTCTTTATTGGAAGGTAAGCAGTTGAGGCTTGCTCTTGAAGAGGGACAAAAAGACTTGCATTCTAGGGATATTTTAAGCAGTACAGTGGCAAAAATAATAAAAGTTAGAATGAGAGAGCCATGTTTGTCTGACCAGACAACTAAAGACCTAACACAGTGTCTGCTCTAGAAGTAAAAACTGAAGGCCATCAGGGCTGAAGGGACCTTAAAAGCCACCAGGTAGCAGGGGAGGACATGGAGACCCAGAGTTCTGGAGTGGGCTCCCCATGGTCATTGGCTAAACCAGAGCTGAGACAGGTAGCCAGGATTTTTGCCCTCCAGACCTGTGAGCTTTTCGAGATCTCTCCCTAGGTCGTCCTGGGGTCACCCAGCCCCCCTGGAGGTGCTCCATGAGGGTACTGTGATTGCTCAGCATCTCCCTCATAGACACACAGCAAGCGCCTGTAATGCTGGGGAGAGGACAGCCTGGAGGAGGGGGTTGGGAAGCTGAGAACCAGCCTAGACTCCAGCACACACCCTGGGCATCCTTACCTGAAGCTCTTTGAGCTTCTTCTGCAGCTGGCTGCCCAGGGCCTGCTCATCCTCAATCCTCGCATTGAGGGCATTCAGCTCAAAGTCCTTCCTGTAGGGAAGGAGGGAGGGTGAGGCAATGGAGGCGCATTTGGGCTCCAGGGGGGCCTACCAGTGGTTGAAAATGGTAATAAAACAAATGAAGAGCAGGATTTTATCAGAAAAACAGCTTCTGGGGCTGAAGTAGGGTCGCTGAAGGTATAATCTGCTGTGGAATTGAAATCTAATGGGAAATGTACTGGGGAGGGCACTGTAGGTAGAGCGCCAGGACCTGGGCTCTGAGGGACTCCCTCTTTGGTCCATAAAATGTGGGGGCTGGACTAGGTGGTTTCAAAGGCCCCTTCAACTCCCACGGTCTTGAATTCTGTCACTGTTACTTTGGGCAATCTGGTTAACCTTTCTGAGCCTTCGTTTCCTCTTTGATAAAGTGGGGCTAAAAATACCACCCTTAGAAGGTGGTCTGAGGCTCAGTGGGTCCTATGTTATTCATCCCCTCCACAACACTGTGTCTGGGGAAGTGTGGAGACTCCTGGGCAGTTGCAGGCCTGACGAGGAGGGAGAGCGTGATGCTTCACAGAGCCTTGCAAAGTCCTGACCCTGAAGCACCATGAGATCCTCGATTATTCAAATATGTCCTGCAGGCTCACTGTTTGCCAAGTGTGGAAGGTGGATCTATACAACGGTAATAAGAATTGGAGTAAGAGTTCATCAGAACAAAGAACTGGCCCAGTCCCCTGCACTGCTTGGGCTGGCGGCTGTACTGTTCTCCTTGGCCCTCTGCATTCTCTGTGAAGGCCCCGGGAGGGACTTTCCTGAGAGGCTTTCGTGTGGAGACTTCCTCTGTGTTAAGTAACTAGTCTCCAAAGAGCCTTGTGTACAGAGGGGGAGAGTTATTATTGTCCATCCCTTTTGAGCACCCAACAGGAAGAAAGGGCTTGAGGGATCCAAGTTAGACTTTCGCCAGGGAGGACTGCTGGGCCCTGATGTGCATGTCTGGCCTCTTCCTACAGGCCTTTGCCCACAGTTTTGCACCCACTTATCAAGGCTGCATGAGGCTGTTGGCTGTGAGAACGTCTTGGGTCAGCTTGTTCTGCCATCAGCAGAACAGGCTGCTGGGCCAGGGAGGGGGAAAGGCAACAGGGAGGGGAACACACTACTTTTTCAGCCGCTCATCCAGCTGCTGCTTGTCGTTCTCCAGGTCCATGATGCTCTCCTGGGTCAGCTTCAGGTCACCCTCCAGCTTCCGCTTTGCTCGCTCCAAGTCCATGCGTACTTTCTTCTCCTGCTCCAGCGATCCCTCTAGCTGGTGGAGAGAAGGACCAGCATGCCCCATAAGGCCAAGCATCCTGATTTGGTGATTTGGAAGCTCAGTCGCTTCAGGGTTGGGGAATCCTAAGAGATGTCCAGGACTTGGGAAATCTTCCCCAGAGTGGGCCACATGTTATCAGGGGGACTGTGAGACTGCCCAGCATGGAGGGAGGCTCAGTAACTATGATAAATGATTGAACAAATGACTGTGGGATGAAACCTTGGAACTACATTCACTCACTCAGCATCCCATAAACACCTACTGGGTTCTAGGCCCTGTGCTAGGCACTGCAGACACACAATTGAATAAATCCGAATTCCTACCTAAAGGCAGCTTACAGTCTTATGGGTGACAGATACTTCCATAATGACAACACAGAGAGAGAAATGATTCAGCAGAGATATGCACAAAGGAGTATCTGTGGGAACAATGATCACTGATGACCAGATCCTGCCTAAACTCTTAGAAGTTGAAAGATCCTCCTTGAGGAGCCTCACAAAATTCCCAGAGAAATGTTTCATGTTCTTATGAGATAACCTCTACATCCTGTGGTCGAAGGTAGAGATATATAGGCTTGAAACTAAATTGAAATAAGGAAGCCCATCTCTATGATGATTATATCAGTGAGATGAGATACATAACTCAGAATTGATCATCCTTCCCCTTTTCTATTCCCCAGCTCCCTTCTAGAAAGGTATCAGGAGAGGGAGCACTCTCCAACCCCATCCTCCAAACACACACACACACACACACTGAAGCACAGATGGACACGGTGTATGTAGGCCCTGTCACAATCTACTTACATCGTCCACATGCTGCTCCAGCTTGACCTTGGCCTTGGTCAGGGTGTTGACCTTGTCCTCCTCAGCCTGAAGGTCATCCAGGGCCTGCTGGTGGGCCTCTTGCAGAGCTTTCTTCTCCTTGGTCAGCTTGGCAATGATCTCGTCCAGCCCAGCCATTTCCTCTGTCAGGTTCTTCACCTGCAGACCAAGAACCCCATCCCCTTTAGGGTCAAAGGTCACCAACCTGGAGATATCTCTGGATATCTCCAAAATTAAGGACCACGCTGCTGTCAGAATCCCCTGAGTTAAGGTCAGTGTGGTCTCGGAATCCTGAAAAGACCTGGGCTGGAGCCAGAAGCAGCTGCCCTCACCTTGTTCTCTGTTGCATGCTTCTCCTTCTCCACCTTGGCCAGTGTCAGCTCCAGGTCATCAATGTCCCTTTTGAGCTCAGAGCATTCGTCTTCCAGCTTGCGCTTCTTGGCAGTGAGCTCAGCGTTCATCTCCTCCTCATCCTCCAGCCTCTCAGTCATCTCCTTCACCTTGGCCTCCAGCTGGATCTTGTTCTTGATCAGCTGGTCGCAGCGCTCCTCCGCATCAGCCAGGTTGTCTTGTTCCTGAGGGCAAGGCACAGAGGGGAGGCCATTTAGTGGGTGAGGTCCTTGCCCTGGCAGGTGGAGGGAGGGAGAGGCTCAGGCCTCAAGATAGGAGGGGAACTCCAGCATATCCTCAGCTGAGAAGAACCTCAGAAGGATAAGGAGAGGAAGGGGTTTAGGGCAATGTGATGGGAGCACTGTGGGATGGCAGTAGAGAGGAATGGAAAAAGAAGTCTCTTTATCTGGCCCTCTTCCTCTGGTCTCCCCCATTGAAGGGAGGGAACTGCATTTGTTGATGCCAGCACTTTATGTATTTACAACCTAGTAAGATGGGCAGCTTTATTCCCTGTCTGGAGATGAGGACATTGAGATTCAAAGAGAATGGATGGTTTGCCCAAGGTCACAAAATTATTAAGCTATGGATCCAGGTTGAACTCAGGTGGAAAGCCTGTGTTTTTAAAAGTTATTTCTTTTCCCCCTTCCCTTTCCTTCTCTTGAGGGATTTCTTTGGAGGTGTTTGGAAGGGGTGATTCCGGAATCCTCTGCCTGTGAGGGACAAGATGGTGAGCTCCCAGGAGGGAGGTCAGGGTGTGTGGGACATGTGGGCAGAGAAGGATGAAAGAGCCAGCAGTGGCCCAGGAGCCTCACCGCCTGCACTTGGAGCTGTAGGTCGTTCTTCTCCTGCAGCAGGGACACCATCTTCTCCTCCAGCTCCTTGCGGCGAGCCTCAGACTTCTCCAGCGCCTCTTTGAGGCGTGCAAATTCCTCCTTCATGGTGGCCATCTCCTTCTCTGTCTCTGCGCTCTTCAGCAGAGGCTTGATCTTGAAGTAGAGCTTCATCCAGGGCCAGTTCTTGACACTCATGAAGGCCCGAATGTTCCACTGGATTATCAGCAGGGAGTCTCTGCAGGGGCCCAGCATGAGGGGTGTTGAGCCCTCTCTCCTTCCTATCCTGAGGCCCTGACTCCTAGGTTATGGCCCTTTCCTTCATCTACCCTGCACTCCAAATGCAAGGCCCACCCTGTGTCCGTATGAGCTCCTCTTGCCAGTCTTGTTGTTTGAAGACCTGGTAAGCTCTTTCTCCTGACACTGCCTGTGACCCAGCCTGGGCCTCCGATGGCTGGGAACCTCCTTTTGAGATCTCTCACCTGCGTTCCAGCAGCTTCTTGAACTCCATTCTAGAGAGCACACCACGGGACTGGGCCTGGATGCGGGTGATGATGCGGCTCAGCCTCTCGTCTCGCATCTCCTCCAGCAGCCCCAGCAGCCCCGCCTTGAAGAATACCTGCGGAGAAGGTGTGTGTGGGCATGACTAGGATGCAGCAGGAGGGGAAAGAGGAAGGGGGTTATCTCAGGGAAGGCAACAACCTAGGAAAGAACTAGAGGGAGAAGGTCAGTGGCAGCTGGAATTGGGATGGCGGAGTGGTGCTGGATGGTCCACGGGGAGGGGTAGCATGTGGTTCAGAGATGTTCCTGAGATGATTGCTAAATGGAAAGGAGCCATGAAGTGAGGGGTCAAAGGACAACAGAGGGTCTTCCTGTAATCAGCTGGTCTCTTCCTTTCCTCACCTTGGTGTGGCCGAACTTGTACTGGTTGTGGTCAATGTCCAGGGAGCCCAGCAGTTTCTCTGCCCCTTTCCTGCTGTCAATGAACTGGCCCTCGGGGATGGCCGCTGGGTTCAGGATGCGATACCTGGGGAGGGAGGTGCCCGGAGTCACCCATGTTCTGTGCTGATCTGCTCTGTCCACAGGGTTTGGGGCCACCTGCGGACTCCGCTCCCCACCAAGGCTGCCCAGGCTCCCGCTGTTCCCTGAGCCCTGGGGTGCCGTGGTACCCACCTCTGCCGGAAGTCCCCGTAGAGGATGCGGTTGGGGAAGCCCTTCCTGCAGATGCGGATGCCCTCCAGCACGCCGTTGCAGCGCAACTGGTGCATGACCAGGGGGTTGTCTATCACTCCTGCAGCAGGAGGGGAGGGGAGACGAATGTGTGGGGACAGCACTGGACTAAGAGCCAAAAGTTCTGGGTTCCGATCCTGGCTCTGCTACTTATTAGCCAGAAACCTCAGCAAGTCAGTTAATAATGATCCTTTATTTTTTTCACTTTTTTCTAGCCATACTTTTAAGAGTAACCAAAAGGCTTTCACATTCTTAATTTTATATAATTTATGCCTATTATCATAGTCAGTAGCCAGGGCAGATATATCCCATTTTCTAGAGAATAAACTGAGCCCAGAGGGGTTAAGGGACTTGACCAAGTTCACTCAGCTGATCAGAACACAGCCAGCCCTGGAACCCAGGCCCCTGAGCCTCCATCTTCTTATCAATCAAAAAGGGATAAACAATGCTTATATGTCTCATTGGGGGTTGAAGGGCACTTGTGAGGTAACAGCCATCAAAGTGCTTACTCACTACCCTGAGTTACACATTCCAACTGTTAGGTAGCACTGGGGGGGGGGGGGACGGTGAGGTAATTTGTGAGACCTCATGGGGGACAGGAGGAGAAGAATGTGGCTTGGAGAGCGCCGTGGCGGGTGATGAGGACAACTTAGAAGGCCCTGTCCCTGGGGCAGTGCCGCTCCAGCAGTGGGCCTGCCCGAGTCTGGGGCTCACCTGGAGACTTTGTCTCATTGGGGATGATACAACGCACGAAGTGGGGATGTGTGGATCGCAAGTTGGTCATCAGCTTGTTCAGATTTTCCTGTGGCCCAAAAAACAAGAGGGAAAGTAAAGAAAGTAAAAGAAAGAGAAGTAACAAAGACAGAAGAGAGGAAGGAAGGGAAAGAGAGATGGGGAAAATGCAAGGAGCTAAAGAGAGTGAAAGAATGCTGGGGGAGGACAGAGGATACTGGGGATAGAAGGCAGGAGGGAAAGAAAGGAGAGGTGAGGGGAAATGAGTAAGAGAGGAGGCCAGCAGTGAAGGGGAAGAGAATGCAGGGGAAGAGATGATCAAGAGTGAAGAGGATCAGGAGGGGACTGAGGAGATGGGCGTGGGAGGAGTCAAGGACAAGCAAGGAGGGAAGAGCAGGGCTGGGCAGGTGTCCGAGCCGCCCAGGGCTGGGGCTGGGCTCACACTCACCCTGTGCAGAGCTGACACGGTCTGAAATGACGAGCCTTTCTTGGCCTTGCCTTTGGTCTTATCAATAGCTGAGGGAAACAGAGTCAAGAAAAGGAGCATGAGTGGGCGTGGGGGGAGGTCAGGGCAGGGTGAAGAATCACAGCCTCGCCGGCACTTGGCCTCCAGGTGAGGGTCTTCACTGTGGGTGCCTTGGCTTCTCACCCAATTCTCTCTCACTGAGCCTGTAAACCTTGGGGCACGACCTGACATGGAAATGGTGGGGTGCAGCCACTGATGTGCCTCAGACCCATGACAGAAACCCTGCTCCTCAGTCCCTTGGGTCTCAGTCTCGACTTACGTGCATCAGCCCCAGCATAGTTGGCAAACAGGTTGCTGAGCATCTTGAGGGAGGACTTCTTGTATAAGTCCACCACAGTCTCGTTGAGTGGATCTTTGTTCTTCTGTAGCCAGCCCAGGATGTTGTAGTCCACGGTGCCGGCGTAGTGGATCAGGGAGAAGTGGGCTTCCGGCTTCCCCTTGACATTGCGTGGCTTTTGGAAGTTGTTCGATTTCCCCAAGTGGTTGTCATACAGCTTGGCCTTGAAGGTCATGTCGGTGGCCTTGGGGAACATGCACTCCTCCTCCAAGATGGACATGATGCCCATGGGCTGAGGGTGGAGGGGAGAGCATCACTGAGCATGCTTCATGCAGACGGAGATGGATCCTATTCTAGGGTCAACGTTTGCTTAAGCAGATGCCCCTTTGGGCATTAAGGTTATCAGGCTCAGCTCTGAGTACAGTTATCTACAGACTGGCACCTGTTCAAGCCTTTCCAAGGTGGAAGACTTTGTTTGATTTCAGAGGGACATTTGTGAACGTCTGGGGATGTGGATGCTATAGGTGCTTTACACACCACTCCATCCCCCAGATCCCCGAGATATTGGGGTTGAAAATAGGTACACTCTTACGATCTCCCACCCCACCCTCAACCTCCTGTTCCTTGGATGGGTAAACCAGGGTCACTAAACACACTGGTGTGGGAACTAAACACTGAACACCACGCGGGTGCCCATCCTCCACATGTCCACTCTCAAGTCCCCAGATGGCTCTCCTAGATGCTACTCTGTCCTGGGTGGCCAGGACAACACAGGGCTCTGGAAACTAGGGTTCTGGATTCTCCTATTATCTAGATCATGTTCCCCAGAAGGAAGAGAGGCTGCCATTTTGTCTGCGGTGTTCATGTGGGGTGTGAGTGGGGAGTTCAGGTGGTGGGGCCGAGGCAGCACCTTCTCAATGAGGTCGATGCAGGCCTGCAGGTCCATGCCGAAGTCGATGAACTCCCACTCGATGCCCTCCTTCTTGTACTCCTCCTGCTCCAGCACGAACATGTGGTGGTTGAAGAACTGCTGCAGCTTCTCGTTGGTGAAGTTGATGCAGAGCTGCTCAAAGCTGTTGAACTGCAGGGGGAGTGAGGGCGGGAGTTGTCAGGTAGGCAGGGGTCCGAGTAGCCAATGGGGTCAGCCCAGGGCTGTGCCCGAGCCCAGCAAGAGGTGTGGCTGGTCCCCTTCCATGTCAAGACAGGGAGGGAGAGCCCCCCTGAAATCAGGACAATGACTGCCTCCGTCACTGCTGAATCCCATTGCCTTTCCTGCGCCTGGCCTACAGCTGGCTCTACAAAGGTTGTTACATGTGCGAATGAGTGAGTTATTGTTCTCCCACCCCCAGGGCTGCCCCCACTCACATCGAAGATCTCGAAGCCAGCGATGTCCAGGACTCCTATGAAGTACTGCCGTGGCTGCTTGGTCTCCAGGGTGGTGTTGATCCGTGTCACCATCCAGTTGAACATCCTCTCATACACTGCCTTGGCCAGGGCCCCAGTGGCATATGTCACCTGGCAGGTAGGGGAGAGACCAAGATGAGCAGAGTTGTTGGGAAGAGTGAATTCCAAAGCTCCCACTGCACCATGCCAGCCCAACAGACTATCTTCTGAAGATGACCCACCTGCTGGACATTCTGCCCCTTGGTGACGTACTCGTTGCCCACTTTCACCCGAGGGTGGCACAGCCCCTTGAGCAGGTCAGCTGAGTTCAGCCCCATGAGGTAGGCGGACTTGTCAGCCTCTGGAAGGAAATGGCAGGTAGCAAAGTTGGTAAAGGGGATGACTCCTCTGCAGATGCAGCCCTGAGTGACTCCACAGCTGCCCCCCAGCATTCCAGACCCCCACCTTCGGTGCCGTCTGGCTCGGCCTGCTCCTCTCGTTGCTTCAGCTTGAACTTCATGTTTCCAAAGTGCATGATGGCGCCTGTCAGCTTGTACATGGAGTTCTTCTCCTCTGAAGTGAAGCCCAGCACATCAAAGGCATTCTGTTGGTAGGCCCCGTAGTGGTGGACCCCAGAAAAGGAAGCACAGCAGGTAAATGAGATCCCTCTTCAGCTGGAGAGAGAACTTGTATCCTGACTCCCTAGGGGTTCTGAGACTCCCATATCCAGTGGGGAACTCTAAAACGAAGCTGGGAGGTACAGGAGCAGGGTGGGGTGCAGACAGCCTCAGCCCAGCATCAGTGGTCACAGCTGTTCTCTGGAGCCGCTTTGGGTTACCCACTCATGTTTCCTCCTGCTACCCCTCTTTTAGGCCCTACACTTGCTTCTCTGCGTGGACCTTATATACCTGGGTATATCTGTTCTTCACATAACAGCCTGCTCCAGCCCCATGCTATCTGCATGTCCCTCCCCTCCTTCCTTCTCTTGGTGATCCTTGTTTCTTGGCTTGTCTGCTTCTCTGTCCCTGGCTTTCAGCCTTCTCTGATGAGAATGAACATCAAATACTGGCCAGCCCCGTCTCATCACACCCACACCCCAGCACACCCAGGTCATAGGGCACATTCTGGTCCTCAGGCGGGGGCATACCACTCTGAACAACAGGCAGCCAGTGTCTTAGCTCTACTCCTGGGCCAGTGAACTGGCCTCATTTGCCCCTCACCACCAATCCCCTCACTTCTTGATTGGGTCCTCACTCACTTACATCAGTGGCCATGAGCTCCTCAGCATCATCAATTGAGGCCACAGTGGTCTCTCCTTGGGAGATGAATGCATAATCGTAGGGGTTGTTGGTGATGAGCAGCATGTCTGTGGGGAGAAGATGTGGTTAGGATGTGGGCACAAACCCCTGGCTCTCACTGGGGCTGCCTGCCACACAGCACATGGCCTGCAAGAAAGCACTGGGACAGAACTTAATGGGGTCCCACATCCCACAGAACTGAATCCAGCAGTGCCATAAACCCATGGCATGCCAACAAGCAGCTGCAAGCAGAGGGGACCAGGTTGCCATGGAGATAGTTGGTCCCGGTTGGTAGCTCTGACTCACCCAGCAGCTCAGGCTTTTTGTTAGACAGGATTTGGTAGAAAATGTGATAATCTCTCTCTGCTTTCAGCTGGAAAATAACTCTGGATTTTTCCAGAAGGTCTATGAACAGTAGGGGAGAAGAAAGAGAGAAAGAAAAGGTTGGGATTGGGTACAAGGAAACAGAAGAAAATGAATGATAAATGTAGCAGCAAAAGGCAGAGGGTGAGGGAGAGACAAAGAGAGAGAGACTCATAAGACACACAGAAATCACACACAGAGATGGAGATGGAGACAGAGACCCAGGAGGAGAGAAACAGTCTCAGAGAAAATCCCAGAGAAGGACACCCAGACATGCAGAGACAGAGAAGGAGAAAGACCAGAAGTGTCAGCGAGAGACAAATATAAAGACCTAGAGACACAGAGAGACAGAGACGGAGAGAGACTGAGGGGCAGAGACCGAGAGAGAGACAGAGACAGAGAGGGAGGAGAGAGCGTGAGGTTGAGCTTGAGATGGTTAGAATGAGGGAGAGCTCAGGCTGAGCCCTAGCAGATTCATGGCACTCACAGGTCTCTATGTCTGCAGACGCCAACTTTCCGGTCGCCCCAAAATGGATTCGAATGAATTTACCCTGGAGAGATGGAGAAGAGCGGTGATGAGTTGAGGTTCATATTTGATACCATCCCTCCACCAGACCAAATCTCAAGTCCAAGGTCAGGGACCACTCACGAAGCGGGAGGAGTTGTCGTTCCGGACGGTCTTGGCGTTGCCAAAGGCCTCCAGGGCGGGGTTAGCCTCGATGATCTGGTCCTCCAGGGTGCCCTGCAGAGGTCAAGAAGGATGGCAGGTGAGAGGCCTCCTCCTCCATTTTGCAGTGCAGGCCCTTGGAGGACAACAGGCCTACCTTGCCTGTGGCCTGCTCCTTTTTGCTGCGGTCCCCAATGGCGGCGATAACAGCAAAGTACTGGATGACTCTCTTGGTGTTGACCGTCTTCCCTGCCCCGGATTCTCCGCTGTCAGGACAGTCAGAGGCTCATTAGGCAGTGAACAAACACTGCTTGAGACTAACAAGCCTCAAGTCAATAGAGAATGCGTGTTCCTACTCAACAGTGGGAAAGCTGATACAGGAAGCTGCCAGGTAATATGTATCCCAAACACACAGCAGGTCTCTGACATACACAGGGTCAGGGGAAGCAACCAGGAAAGATGCCACAAGGAGGGGCTGGGTTTGGGCACCTGGAACCTGGTCTTAGCTGGACAAGGTCAATCAGAGGATATGGGCCTGGGCTATTTTGGCAAAGAATGGGTAGGGCCGGAAGAATGGGGAAGGTTTCCGAAGGGAAAGAGGAAAGAAAATGAAGAGGTAAGGAAGACATGGTGATCCTGGGCTTATGGATAAATGAGTGATGAGTTGGAGGAGAATGGATGAAGGAGATGGGAAGGAAAAAATAAGAAAAGATGGGAAGCAGAAAGGAAGGGGGAGAGTAGAGAGAAGGTAAGGGGAAAAGGCAGAGAAGTCAGGGCTGGCATGAAGGTGATGGGAAAGAGCTGTGGGTCTATGCATAGGGGCCAGGCCCTGATGGTGGCTGGATCAGGGAGGCTCTGGAAGGGAGCAAGGTGGGAATCACACTCACGTGATCAGGATGGACTGGTTTTCTCTGTCTGTGGGGGAGAAAATGGGGAGGAAAAGTCAGGAGTTACACAGGATGCTCTCGTCTGGCTTCCCCCCTCCCCACCTCTTGCCTCTCTCCAGGCATCTCCCAGCTTTATGAACCCCTAGGGAGGAGGAAGAGAGCCACCATGTGTGTTCCCTCCAGTGGGGCCTTCAGGAAAACCCTTCACTTGGGGCCTGTCACCTGTCAGCATGTACTGGTAGGCATTGTCGGAGATGGAGAAGATGTGGGGCGGCGCCTCGCTCCTCTTCTTGCCCCGGTAGGCGGCCACCACCTCCGCATTGTACACCGGCAGCCACTTGTAGGGGTTGATGGTGACGCAGAAGAGGCCCGAGTAGGTCTAGGGTAGAAAAGGAGGAGTGAGTTGCCAGTGATGAAGGCGGAGGGATGGTAGTTTTCAGAGTTAGAGAAAGATCCAGGAGAGGAAGAAGAGAAAGGAAAATCTCTGCACTAAATTTGAGTAATCCCAGCCCCAGGGTATTAGAACTGAACCCAAGATACAGGGATAGGATTAAGTGCAATATTGCCTAGGCACAAAGAACAGAAATTCTTGGCTCCAGGAGGCGGCCATGTACAGATCAGGAAGCTACCAGATTCAGAGGGATAGCCTAGGTTGCGCACTCACGTAGATCATCCAGGAGGCGTAGCGCTCCTTGAGGTTGTAGAGCACCGCAGGCTCATGCAGGAAGGTCAGCATGGCCATGTCCTCGATCCTGTCGAACTTTGGCGGGTTCTGCTGCAACACCTGGTCCTCCTTCACGGTTACCGTCTGCAATAGCCCATACAGGCCCTACTGTCAGCCCGAGCTTTCCCTCCTCCCTCAGCACAGATAGGAGTCGGGAGAGTTACAGGACAGGAGTGTTCAAGAGAGAAGGAACCACATCTCACAGAGAAGACGGACTGGATGTTGGGAATGTGCAGGGCTATTTGGAGGGTTTGGATCCCTACTCAGAGGAAGGGAAAATTGAATGGTCCTCAGGTCTGTTTGGGGTGGATCCTGGTGGCACCCCTCTCTGTCTACCCCGGGGGGGGAGGCGCCTAGGGTGGCCTTTCATGCCAGTCTTGCCACCTACCTTGCCATGCTCGGTCTCAGCAGTGACTTTGCCACCCTCTCGAGACAGAATCGTGGCCTTGACAAACTCTTCTTTGTCATCAGGCACGAAGACATCCTTCTTGAGGTCAAAAGGCCTGGTCTGGGCTTCCAGCCGCTCCTTCTCTGACTTCCGCAGGTAGGGGGCGGCGGCCCCAAACGCCGCCATCTCCGCGTCCACCATGGCTGTGCCTGCAGTGGGCGGAAGAAGGAGCTGGGTGACCTCCCATCTAATCCCCTCCCTGGGCTGTTGCCTTCAGTGGGAGCCCCAGAGCCTAGCACCATCCATGCTCAGGAGTTAGGAGGGGTCACCGGCAAGTCCCTCGTTCCTTGAGCTTATCCCTTAACCAGAAAATGGCTTAGCAAACCTGTCAGGGCAGAAGGGGAGGCTAACTTTTGTTCAGCTTGGGGCTCTCCTGGAGGAAGAAGGAGCATCCTGGGCTTCTTGTGGGAGCAGGAAGCTGACTATGTCCATCTCCGACCCTCCTCCCTCCCTGGCTCCTCACTAGTCACAGGTGAGGAGCTCCTGGTCACCAAGATATTCTTCCCAAGGCAAGGTAGAAACTAGATTTCCATATCTTCCCAGATTCCTCCACACCCCATTTTCAGCTTTCCTTACCTTGGCTTCTCGAATGTGTCTACGAGAGAAAAGGGGCTCAAGCCTGCAGGCGACCTGGAGAGAGGGAAGGCTGTGTCAGGGCCACCTCTCGGCTGCTCCCTGGTTCTGCCTTTTGGCAGCCACCCCTCCCCTGGGCCTGAAAACAGGTGGAAAGTGGTGGTCAGCTTCTCTGGTCCTGTCCCTTCTCGTGCTCTCCAAACACTATTCTCTTTTCCCCCTGAGCACTAGTTGTAACAGTTTCCTGATGTCAACCTAACTCTGAGCCCCAATCCTCCTCACTCCTGTCTACCCTCCTCGCACTGTTGTCTACACCCATGTAGTGAAACTTGCCTTCTTTGAGCCACTTGAGGAACAACTAATGGTCACCTTTGTTCAGGGTTTTACAGCCTACCAAGCAGTTTTATGCACATTCTCTTACTCAATCCTCACTCCATTCTACAGATGAGGAAATCAAGGTTAACGGGCTTGCTTGTTCAAGAACACATAACTATAAATGGTGGAGCTGGGACTTGAACCCAAGTCTCATGACTCCAGAGCCACTTCTCTTCCAGCCTGTTCCCATCTGATTGTGAGTCTTGGTGGACATTCTCAGGGAGGAGACCCTGTGGGCATCCTCTCATAGACACACCCATCACACAGCCGAACGTTCTCCACGTGTTCTCTGATGAACATGCACGCCTGCTGCTTGTATACATGTTTCACACAGACGTGCTTCCTTCCTATACCTCGGCACACACACCTCTCCCAGTGTGCCATCGTGCCTTGGCAACAGACATGCACATTAAGTATGTGTACAGCATAAGCAGGCTCACATCACTGTACGTTGTTGAGTATACAAAAACCTGGAACAGCCACACCACGTGCTTGAGAGCTCTTTTTGCAGGGCACACACACACTGGGGCAGTTGCGACTCCTGGATGTGTACCCAAGCACCTCCATGTGCGTGGACATGGGTAGTTACACATTGCAGACCTCAGAGAACCAGCTTTAAGCCTACATACTTCCTAAGTAATCATTCTCTGCCATCCTCTTCCCCTTCCCCACCCTGGCCAAATGGACCTGCTTGTCCTCAGGCTTGATCCTAAACACAACTCTTCCACTTGATATTTCTGTATCTTAGGCAGTGAGGTACATATCCTCCCTCACTGTGCATTCAGACCATACATGCTTGCACACCACACACACGCACACACACCTCTAATGCATTCTGGTCCCACATGCTCAGATACAGACATCTCCCCCCTGTAACACACAAGCCCCCTTACTCCCGTGGCACATACACGCGTGTTTAGACCTGCACATGTGTGCTCAGTGACCAGATCTGGCACTCTGCATGAAGCCCTGCATGCAGCTTGCTGTTCCTAAAGGAGCCCCTTCCTAAACCTGAGGCCCCCTTATCCCAGGGGAAGGCCTCCAGCAACATGTTCCTACCTGAGAGCAGCAAAGACAGAGCACAGGAGAGAGCTGTGGCACCAGACCTGGTCAGGGGCTGTATATATGAGGTAGCAGGGCGCTCCACCCCCACCTGCACCCAGTCCCCAGCCGGATTTAGAAAGGGCTGTTGTCACTAGAAGCATTTCCCCCAGGCTCCCCCCTCTTTCCCAAACAGTGCTCCCCCCCCTCCAGCTAGGAAACAATTGGAAGTGGTCGTCATTGTTATGGCATGGAGTATGCAGGGTCTGAGTTCCAGGGGGCGGGGATGGCTCAAAGTGCAGCCAGAATATCTCCCAGGCCAGGCCTCACATTCCACAGCTGGCAGGAGAGGAAACTGACCACGACCACCATGACCTCAGGCATGCAGGGCCCTGGCCCTTCCCCAGGGCTCTCCTGGCCCCTGACACTGCTGCCCCACAGGCCCCCTGCCCCCAGTGCTGGCCTATCCCCACTTGTACAGTGTCCTCTCTGCTCTCTGGCCTGGGTCCTGGATCCAACTGTGAGATGGGAAGGGGCTGAGTGTCAGCAGCAGAGGGGTAGGGTAGAGTTGGGGGCATGGCCCCAGGGTGGGGGCTAGACTGAGGCAGCTGGAAGGAGGTTTCCCAGCCAAGCCGCAAGAACAACGACCAGGGAGCCTAGAGATGGGGACTCTGTCTCAGGCACTGATTATCTTGGACCAGCTGGAGGATATGGTGAGGTCATTGAGCCTCAGAGCCAGACAGGCTGTTAGTGATGGGTCCAAGTCCTTCATTTTATGGAGAGGAGAAGTGCCTTCTTTAAGGTCATGTAGCCAGTCAGGGTAGCAAGATTCAAGTGGGGGAGGCTCAGCAGATGGGAAACGGAGCCCAGCCTGTGGAGGGAGGTCTGGGAGGAGGGCTGGGCATCTGAGGAGGCAAGGACCCACTGTGTGCGGAGGGCAGGACCTGGCCGCCTGATGGTCCTAGTTTGGAGACTTCTGCCTGGCTCGTTTTCCTAGCTCTGCCCACAGGTAGTAAATGCCTTAGCCCACAGCCAGACACTTTTGGAGCCATAGATAATACAGCTGCTCTGAGCTAGAAGGAGACTCCTAACCAAGATAGCCGTTGCCTGGCCCACCCATCCACTTGTGTTCTGTGGGGCGGTCTCTATCCAGACCTGGTGAGACTGGTATTCTGGCGAGTGGGGCAAAGGTTCAGGAAAGATCTCCCCCTTCCTGCAGGTCTTAGGAGCAGCCACAGAAGAGGTGAGGAAAGGATGTCAGGGCTCAGCCCGTGAGCACAGAACATAGCTGACCGATGCCACACTCTTCCAGGAACGGGGTGCACAAGCCTCACTGGCTCTGTGTCCAGGCAACCACTGCGTGGTTTGGTTTGAAATCCCCCCTCCTTCCTGCGCACAGCTCTTCAGCGCATGCGGATTAACCTATCTGATTAGTTGTCAGCTTGGAAGGAGAGCGGCAGACCTGGGGGATGGGGTGCAGGGCAGTCACACTTTGAAAGTGGAGTGGGCACAGTAGGGAAGGGCACATCCAGGTGAGGGCTAGTAGGGGCCGCCTGGAACCAAGGCAGAGTCTGAGGGCACTGAGCAGCTGTCGGGGGAGGATGCAGGCACGTGGGGGTGGACCCAGGAACCGCAGGGGCTGCGTCCAATGCAGCCACAGCTCTGTGGTGCTGAGGTACACAGCTGCTGAGGCGGCCCCCATGGGCCCTGCTGATAACATGTCCAGCAGAACAAACTCGGGGTGGGGGTGGGGGTCCAGACCAGGGCCTGCCAGGTGCTGAGAAATTAGGCCCACTGTTAGCGACCTCAGGGATTGGCGATGAAGGGCAAAAACTCTTTTCATCTACCCCTTCCAGCTTTCCAAGCTCAAAGTGGCCACCTTCCCCGATTTCCCAGGGCTCAGGCACAGACGCAGGCAACTGAGATGCACAAAGGATGCTTGGGACACGGCCCAGCCATTTCAAAGCCAGTGTCTTCACCATGGGCCAGCCTCCTTGGCTGTGGAGTTGGGCAGCCACAAACGGAGTTGTCTACGTTTAGTAAATCAATTGCACTTTGTTCCCTCCTCTCGGGTTTGGGGGCACTGGCCTGTTGGTGTTACAGTGTTTCTAGTCTTCACACCCCCTTGCAGAATAGAACTCACCTCCCTGCCTCTAGGCTCCCTGCCTCCTATCTCCAACCTGGAAACAGAATAGAGGGTCTGATGTCCTTAGAGACTGCCATTCATCCCCAGTCCTCCAGCTCCTGCTCTTGGCTCCATCATGATCCTCTTCCTTCTACTCGCTACTGTCTGAAGACTGATTCATTCATTCAACAAGTATTTATTGGGCACCTACTATATGGCAGGCATTGTTCTAGTCAATAAAGATCTAACAGTGACCAAAATGAAGACTCTTCTCCGGGCAGCTCTCTTCAACTGTGTGTAGAAGTGAAACCCAGGCCTGAGTTCCCAGCCAGTGCCTTTGCTCACATGCACATTCCTGGTGGGGAGACTGGGGGGCCAGGGGCCCCACTGTGTGGGGGTGGGTGGGGATGGTGCAGAGTGTACTACAGAGTGATAGCAGACAAGACAAAGGAGGGCAGAGCAAATGCTAAAAATAAAGAGGGGCTGGAGGGAGGGCAGCTTCACCAAGGTAGACCAAATAAGGCCAGGAGTGGAAGGAAGGTGATCTGTCTCCCCTCCTCTCCCGGCATTGTGCCTGCTTTGTCTGGGCTCTGTCACCAACCTGATCAAGTGTCAGGCCCAAACAGGGGCCATTTGCTGTGAACATGCCAGCGGGAGTTCAGAGGAAAAGTTGCTAAAATTACTACCAGGAATCGGGGGAGGAGGGCCATGCTAGGGCAAGTTAGCAGAGACCTCAGCATGGAGAGATGGAAGTCAGAAGGAGCCCCCAAACTCAAAGGGATGGGAGAGAAGAGGGGCAGGAAGAAGCAGGGGGCTTGGCCCAGGAAGAGGAATGGGGCACCAGCTGTTTGAGCACATGGGAGAAGGGACCCACCCTAGAGTGCAGTCGAGTGCTCCCATCCGCCTGCCCCTAGAATCCCTGACCTTGGGGGGACCTACCCTGGCTCCACACGAGCCTGGGATTAGGGCCTGAGCTTTGCGCCTGTCTCAGGTTTCCCTTTACAACAGCTGCTCCTTCTTGTCATTCTTTTGTCTTCCTCCTGGCTCCAAAATCTTTTGTACCCCTCTGCACCCCACCCCCACTCCCCAGTCCAGAGTCTCTGATTTCCGATGGACAGTGGACAGCTGGAAAGAAGGGAGAGGATGGGGCGGGGCTGGGGCTGGCTCAGTTTAGTTTGGGGTGTTTGGGAAGGTGCATCTTGCCTTCAGGGAGTGTTTGGAGGGGCCCAGCTCACCAAAAGGGAGGACTTGTGGGCATGGCCATCCTGGATCCAGGGCTGAGGTGTGCAAGGGGCAGCCTGGTGAGCTGTGGGGTCAGTCACAAAGATCCATTTTGAAACCCAGTCCCTCCATTCTCCAGCTGTGTGGTCTATGTCAATCATGGAACTTCTCTGAGTCACTTTTGTCATCTGTAACATGGGGACAGTCACATTTAACCTTCCAGGGCTATTAAGCCCACTATAGTTTGCAGAGGTAAAGGGTCCAGCACAGCCCCAGACACATAGTGGGCCCTCACTAAATGGCAGCTTTTATTGTTAGGGACAAGACCCGACTGCAGGTGGGCAGGGCGGTTACCTTGCCATAGGCTCTTTGCCCCACATCTCCCTCAGCCCCACTAATTCAACTTAGTTCAAGGGATGGTCTGGGACAGGGTAGATCAGATATCAGCAGTCCTGTGATCTCTTCTGTCCAGATTGTGGTTGCTCTTGGGAACATCATGACCAGGAGGCCAAGTCCTCAGGCTGTCCTAGGCTTAGGCCAGGCCCACAGCCCTGAGGCCGGGAAAGGCACCATTACCTGACTGTGGCCCATAGATTTGCCCTCATGACAGGCCAATATGCTGAGCTGAGACCTACCAGGAGTCACCTAGGCTAAGTGGCGACATTAGCCAAGGACACCTGACAGGAGCAAAGGCCCTAAGGTGGAGGCTGCTTGGCCATTAGAGCCAACCATCAGCTAGATTTTTTGTGAGTCCTGGCCTGAAGATCTTAGGGATCCTGGGTGGAGCTGCCTGGTGGAGCTGGGCTGGCCCTAGGGAACGGTAGTCGGGTTGTGAAGCAGAGGCAGATTAAACTGAGACCCTCAGAGATGGGGCTGACCAGGGCTCCTTCAGCAGAACCAACCACCGCTGGCTGCAGCCAGACTTAGAAGCAGAGGGGCTAGAAACCTCAAGAAGGAGACGGGCCAAGGTATTGTGATATGAAATAATTGGGAAAACTGAAAAATAGCATCTTGGAGTCACCTGCTGGACACTTTTGGTGTCTAGACCTGGAGTCCTGCACACTGCTCTATGTTGGGCCCCAGCTGAGGACCCAGGACAGGCCCCTGATCCTCCACCCAAGGACCTCTGCTCTGTCCTGGACCTCAAGCATCCCTGGGTCAGTATCCTGTGACTGCCAAGCCTGGATCAGCCCAGGATGTGGAGAGACCATGGGATTTACCAGGAGTGGACGGTAATTGCTCAGTGAGGAGCCAAGAGGCTGAGTAATCAGCAGCCCCCTTCCCAAAGGAAGAAGGGATTCTGTACTTCATTCCTTTTATCAGAGGCCCCACTTCCTTAAGCAGGCCCCCCCTGGGACCATCGCCTATCTCCCTACCTCTACCCCCTACCAACAATGCAGATGAGTGCACACAAGTGCACATGCCTACAAACGTGCACTATGTGTGTATGCAGACATCTCTGCACCAGCATCTGTGGCACAGAGTCCGAGCCACCTTCTGCAGCCATTCTTCAGACAGAGGATTGGTGCTGGATGAACTTGCCAGAGTGCCTTCCTCCCAGCTTCCAGCCTATCTCATTCTTCCTTCCACTCCCCAGCTGAGTCCCGGTCAGTCACTTAATTAGATGCCTTCTGAGCCTGCTGTACACCCAGCTCTGTGGGGGCCACAGGAGGATCACAGGGGCTCTGACTCACAGGCATTCCCATCAGCTTGGGAAGCCACAGGTAACACAATAGAAACCGAGGGAGGATGATTCAGGGATACAGAGGGGTCCACATCCAGAACCACCCAAGGCAGAGAAGCTCTTATTCAGTGTGGGCTGGAACGGTCAAAGGTTTCTAGGTGGGGGCCTGAAACTGGGGCTTGAAGGGAGCAGAGGGCTTTGAGAAGCACTAGGAAGGGGGATATGGTCTAGGCGGTGGAATCACAGCATGACCAGAGGGGAATGGCATGATGAGGTAGTAAGGAGTCTGAGGACATTTGCCTGGTCGGACTGGAGGGGGTCTGGAGATTTCAGGCAGGGCCACATTGTGCAAGAGGGGACAGGGCCACTCATGTGCGGAGTGCTTATCTGTGCCAGGCACCAAGCATGGTGTTTGATGCACATCATCTCCCTTAATGCTCACATTGGCCTGTCAATTCAATTGCATTTTATGATCGAACAACGGGGTTCAGAGAGGTTAAGATTTTTGCCCAACATCAAGCAGCAAGTACGGCGCTGGGATTCAAACCCAGGTCTGTCTGGCTCCAAAGTGCTTTCTATTGATCCTGCCATGTTTCCCAGACCAGCAAAATGGACAATATCCTGGAGGCAATGAAGAATAACTCAAGCTCCGGACCTGGGGCAGTCACTGTGACGTCCTGACAGCAGCCTTTGAGGGGCCTTGCAGGGGTATTATTGGGCACTTTGAGGGAGAAGAGGCTGGAGGCAGGGAGACTTGAGAGGAAGATAGAGTAGCAGTCAAGGTCCAGAGGAGAGTGAGGCCAGCATGTGTGAAGAGGAAATGGCAGGGTTGGAAGGGTCTCTCAGGAAGAGATAAAATGCCTTGCCGCCACACTTGACATAGGAAACAAGGAAGGAGGACTCATGACTGCATGATGTTGGCAGGATGGGGATGGCAGCAAAAAGGAACAAGCTCTTAGGCAGGTGGGAGGAAGGACAGTGTTTGGTTTGGGGGAGTTGGAGGTAAGAGTGGCATCTAAGGCAAGATGTTGCATCCTTGAAGGGAGTTGGAATTATGGGACTGGCAGGCAGGGCTGGTGATTGAGACCAACTGCCTCAGGGATTGTGGAAGCAGACAAGAGATTGGAGAGAAAAGGCAAAGCTCGAGGAGACACCCATAGTACAGAGATGGGAGAAGGAAGAAAAGCCCACAGACAATGGAGAAGGCGACTCAAAGACAGCCAAGGAGCATGAGAAAAGGGCAGTTTCCTAGAAACCAGAAGAGTTTCGAGAGGAGCAGGTGGCCGTAGTGTCAGATGCCAAACACAGACTGAGTGTTGGGAAGACGGGGAAGAGGCACTTGGGTGATCTTGGAGCAAGCACCTTCTGCAGAGTTGCAGGCAGAGCCAGGCTGCAGGGAGGTGCTAAGGAAAGGCTGAGTGGACAGGAAGTGGAGGCAGTGGGTGTAAACCAGGCCTTTGAGAAGCTTGGCAGTGAAATGAAAGAGATTAGATAGCAACTAGAAGGGGAAGGGGGCCAAGTAACACGGTTTGTTTTAAGATCGGGCAATCCTGAATGCGTGAAGAGGGAGTGATAAAACGTGTCCTTGTTTTGTTCCCCATTCCCTTTTACATTTTCTGGTTCTGTTTTCTTGTTCCCTTCTCTCTTCTTTTTCTGTTTTCTTATTCCCATCTCTCTTTCTGGAAGCCTGAGGGGTGGTTTGGGAATAGTTGGAGAGTTGAGGTGCCCACCACCATAAGGTGGGCTTGCCAATGGGCGGCTCAGCTGGCTTCCTCCTCATCTCCAGACATGCAGTAGGGAGCTCGGAGTAGAGCTTGGGGCAGCCATGCTGTCAGCCCTCATCCACTGATCTGAGAAAGGTCTTGGCCTCCTGCGTTCCACCTGTACGAGGACAAATATAGGGCTGAAGGGCAGGGAGTAGCCCTAGAGAGTGATCTGGAAACACAATTAGCACCTGTGACTCAGCTTCTTTTCCTCGCTTATGCCTCAGTATTTTTATTTTACCTAGAAAGGTGATGTTCCTGGTTTAATGGTGCAAATACCTCTACTTGCCCCCAACCCATAACCCGGCCCTGGGACAACTGCTGGTCTCTTGGAGCAGGGCTCCTGCTGGTGTTCCAAGAGGATGGAAGGTGGAAGGCTGACCCTTCTCGGATGTGCCTGCGCTGGAGCGCCGTGCAGCATTCCTGCTGCTGGGTGTGCAAGCCCGGGTTCACTGCAGGACTTTCATTCCAGTCCTTTGCCGCACATGCTCCAAAGTTCTACACAAATATTAGAAACTGATTAAGAACACAAAGAGATACATACATTATGCAGGTCCTTCCGGCCCTGGGGGAGGGTGATAAACGACTTCTCTGGGTCTGATTTGAACGGGGGGACCCGGAGGGGCTGGGGGAGCTGGCTGCTCTTTTCTCCCAAGGGAGCTTTTCAGGGGCAGCAGGCAGCCTGATGCCAGAATGCCTCAGATCCCCGGACCAGACTAGGGACTGAGAGCTTGTCAGGCTCCTCAATGTCTGAAGGGACCAGAGCTGGGGGCTTAGCTTCCCTACCTGCAGCGAGGAAAGGGTCTTTATCAGAGGACTTTGGATCTACTAAATAAAAAGAGCC
Source organism: Ceratotherium simum simum (assembly GCF_057802395.1). Classification (NCBI taxonomy): domain Eukaryota; kingdom Metazoa; phylum Chordata; class Mammalia; order Perissodactyla; family Rhinocerotidae; genus Ceratotherium; species Ceratotherium simum. The sequence continues at coordinate 24,455,844 of NC_141902.1, read as the reverse complement.
TGAACCATTCTGAGCAGGAGTGGGAAGGAAGCAAGATGGTGAGGTCATTGGTTTGTTGGGAGGGGGTAAGGGCCAGGAAAGGGTCCCTGGGGAGCCCGAGAGAGGGGCAGGCTGGGAGGTACAGTGGAGTGACAGGGCTGGGGCTGGCAGAGCTGAGGTTCAGCTGTGGAGCGAATAGGCCAAGACTGCAAAAAGAGTGGCAGAGTTGTGTAGTTGTGCGTCTGTGTGTTGTGGGGGGAGGTGACCTTGCCCCAAGGGCAGAGTCTTATGGTCCTGAGAAGACAGGGCAGGGGGCACAGCTTCTAGCCTGGCCTCCCCGTGCCTGGGTCCCTTGTCTCTGAGATTACAGCCTTGGCTGCCAAGAGCAGTTCCATGGGGGTGGTGTGAAACAAAGCAAAAGGCCCTTTTCTGGTGCTGGGTTCCCAAGAATAGCTGTGCCTGGGCTTGGGGAGGTGTCTCCTATGGCCTACATGTCCTGGGTCTTGTTCTCAGAGGTGTCCCTATGCCTAGTGTCTGGTGGTGATGATTTCTAGTTATTAGGGGAGTGGAGGCCGTCAGCCTGCCTCAACCTCTGTTCCTTTGTGTTTGTCCAGCTCAGCTTTTTTTTTTTTTTTAAAGATTTTATTTATTTTTTTATTTTCCCCCAAAGCCCCAGTAGATAGTTGTATGTCATAGCTGCACATCCTTCCAGTTGCTGTATGTGGGACACGGCCTCAGCATGGCTGGAGAAGCGGTGCGTCAGTGCGCACCTGGGATCCGAACCCGGGCCACCAGCAGCAGAGCGCGCACACTTAACCGCTAAGCCACGGGACCGGCCCTCCAGCTCAGCTTTGAGGGATGGACAGAGGAAGGAGTGGACCAGAAACTGGTCCAAATGTGTTAGAAAAGGGGAGACAGGGGCCGGCCCCGTGGCTTAGCGGTTAAGTGCATGTGCTCCGCTGCTGGCGGCCCGGGTTCGGATCCCGGGCGCGCACCGATGCACCGTTTGTCTGGCCATGCTGGGGCGGTGTCCCATACAGCAACTAGAAGGATGTGCAACTATGACATACAACTATCTACTGGGGCTTTGGGGAGAAAAAGGAAAAAAAAGGAGGAAGATTGGCAATGGATGTTAGCTCAGGGCTGGTCTTCCTCAGCAAAAAGAGGAGGATTGGCATGGATGTTAGGTCAGGGCTGATCTTCCTCACACACACACACAAAAAAACAAAGGGGAGACAGAGGCCACCAGCCTGGAAAACAAACCTGCGCCTGAAGCTGAAGACACTGAGAAGCCTGAGGGGAGAGGGAGTGGGGCAAAGGGGCCCAGAGGGAGACACAAGTAGGGAAGAAGGCTAACTGGGAATGACATGTGGGAAGCGGTGGACAGAAGCAGATCAAGGCAGTGAAGTAGGGAAAATAGGTGCAGGGGACAGGAACATGGGCAGAAAAGAGAGGAGGAATTAGGAAGGGGCTGGAGAGGAACAGGGGGGCCAGGAGGAGGGGGAGGGAATGGATGGGGGTAACAGAGGAGAGCAGATGGAAAGAGAAGAGAAAGAAGTGGTGAAAGACAGTGAGCACTCCTGCAGCTATGGGCAGAGGAGGGGGTGGTGCAGCTCTTGGAAGAGCTTGGAGAAAAGGCTCTCAAACGCCATTCCTGTGAGATAACAATGCAGTTCAAATCCCTCCCTAATCTCCCCTCCTATTATTAGCCACGTACTCTCAGAGAAGAGGCCACAGGGCTCCAGGTTCTGTCCTTTCCCCCATGCCCTTGGCTAGAATTAGACCAACATGCCTGCGTGGTCATCTGCTAACCACGGTGCTTCTTGCTTCTGGCAATGTCACAGGAGAGGAGCGTGGAGAGGTGTGGGAAGGGAATGGGAAGGTCACTGCACACCCTCTGTGGACAGGGCAGCACCCAGACACCAAGAGGGGTAAAGAGGCAGGTCAGAGGCCTCTTTGTCCTCAGAGAGTTTTCAGATCAATGAATATACAGCCAAATGATCACAGGTCCAGAGTGACAACAGTTAACATGTGCAAAATACCTGAAAATTTGAGTATCTAAATACAGGAATGCAGGAGCGTGGTCACTGAGGGCAGAGCAGTGAGGGGAGAGGGCAGTTAAGGAAGGTTCTTGCAGAAGGTGGATCCTGAGAGGGCTGGGTCTTGAGCAAGCATATCCATAGCCACTGCCCAATGCTGTGGGCCATTCTGGAGGAAATGAGAGCCACCAAGGCTTGTATATCCGCCTTTCTGGCCCAACCTATAGGGAATGAGGTTGTCACAGCTTGAAGGAGGAGTAGCAGCCTCCAGCGTTTTTTAAGCACCTGGTATTTGTTGCTATTTACTTGAAACTGCTGCTTCTTTCTTCCCGATGTGTTCTTTTTATGTTTTCCACTTGCCCTCCCTCTTGCCTCTAGTCTCCCTAAATATTGTTCATTGTTTTGATATCTTAAATGGGCAAAAGTTATTATGTATATTTTTATCTTGAGCTCTTTCAACTCTGACAGATCTGAATAAAATAAATACATGATGAATAATGTACCAAAGGGAGTGAACAGCTGCTGCTCTCTGTTCCTATGAGGGCTCCAACTGCTCCTGCAGGACAGGGGCATAGATGAGATTCCCTGGATCCTATTCAGGAGAGGGTGGAGGTAGCTCCTTTTTCTGCCTTTCTCTCTTTCCCCCTCCCTTCCTTCCTCTCTTTCTTTCTTTCCCACTCTTTGTCTCTGTCTGTCTCTGTTTCTTTATTTGTCTTTCTGTTTTTTCTTCTCTCTCTCAAATCTCTTTCTCCTTCCTTCCTTTCTCCCTTCCTCCTTTCCTTCCTCCCAAATTACAAAAGTAATGCTCATTACCTTAAAGATTCAAACAATGAATCTTCTATAAGGCAAAAGAAGTGAAGCCCCTTCCACCATTCACAGTCCCATTCTGCAAAGGTAACCATGGTTAATAGTTGGAGTGTATCCATCCAGACCCTTTTACATGTATGTACAAAATACATGTTGAGATTTTTTTCTTTTTTTACTGGGATATACAAAAATGAAATATTTGTAGTTCCTGGAGGCTTCTCAAGTCATGGATGATTCCAGGGGTCCCTCTTCAAGTAACCTGCATTTGGACAGTTACCAGAGTCTCCACAGGCTAAACAGTAATCAGCTCTAAAAAATGAACGAAAATGAATGCAAAAAGGAATCAGAGAAGACAAGGAACGGTGAGAGGATGCTGACAAACACCCCCTTTCTGCCTCAGCTCATCTTTGCCCCTGGACATCCTCCTCTTGGGAGTGGGGGTCACTCAGATAGAGAGACTCTGCCTGGGGGCAGCAATGACAGTAGGTACATAGGGGGCTCTTGGGTCATGGGAAATGGGAAATTATCCTAATGGGATATTATCCCATGAGAAATTATCCTAATATAGCAGAGGCTATTATCTGTCTCTGCTGTGAAAAAGAGTTTCTTTCACAACAGTAACATTGACATAATGATGTCTTATTTCTTTTGCAAAGCCAATTCTGAATTGTTACATTTTTCATGCTCAGAAATTTATCTGGTCATTTACCTGTTTGGGTCTCTGTAACTTATCCTTTAGGTCACATTTGCACCTGTCCTTTGTTGTGGAAGTTCTGAAGTGGGCTTTAGCCAAAAGTCAATCAAAAGTTCTGACCAAGATCCTAATATAGTTGATGACTCTGATGCAGCCCCTGAGCTGACAGCTGGTGTAGCGTGGATGGCTGGATTCCTGATGCAAAAGCATAAGCCAAGAAGCATCTGAAATACACTGCTCCCTCCTCTCATCCTGCTCTGTGCTGTTCCTGTGGGCCTCTTATTCCCCACTGCAGACCCCATACTGAGTCAATACTAGTGCCTCTGGTTTCTGCCACTTCCCAGAGACCTATGCCCTGGCCAATTAAAGGGAACAAATCAGGATGGAAAAAAGGAAAGAAAAATCTAAGGCAATTGTTATGGATCCTGCCAGAGCAAGGTCAATAGGATAAGAACCTGAAATTTGGAATCATCCTGTCATGCAAACAGGGAGTGTGCTTGCTGAGGAATGAGGAGGGAGGGGGGCTTGAAATAAAGAAAACGGAGGGTGGGAAAGGAGAGTGCAGGGAATGGGGTCTACAGCCCCAAATGATACAGGTGAGCCCTGGGAAGGCCCAGCCTCTCTGGGCAGTGCCAAGGATTCTGGGGAGGAGGGTATGAAGGGTGGCCTGGTTCCCAACCCCTACCTCTTTTTTCTCCTTTCCCACACCTCTTCACATGTGCAGGGTCAGTCCTGCCCCCAGGTCTGGCCCATTTCAGGCCCAGGCAGGAGGGAGAGTAGGAGCTCTTGCCCACACTTGGAGTCTCAGCATCAAGTCCTCCTTGCTGCTGTGCTGTAGTTCTAGAAACTCAGCTTCTATCTTGTTCCTAAGACTTGGGCCCCACCCTGTGCCCCAGTCTGGTAACTCAGCCCTGGTCTTGTTCCTTCTGCCAGAGGCCCTGTATTGGTAACTCTCTTAGTTTTTCTGGCTCCCGTCTATTTCTCAGGGATTAGATTTTTCCCTTAAGCTGCAGACTGGAAGCTGGGGGCCTTGTTTCCTGCTAATAGAGGGAGAAAGCATATCTTAACGACTAAAAGCATAGGTTTTGAAGTCAAATAGACTCATGTTCAAAATCCCTGCTTCTACTATGGACCAGCTATGTGATCTGGGTGAGTTACTTAACCTCTCTGAGAAAAAAGTGAAGTATCATGCAGAGTTTTGTGATTCAAAGTGTGATCCATGGACTGATGCATCTGCATCAGTGGGAGCTCGTTAGAACTGCAGAATCTCAGGGCCCAGCCCAGATGTATTAAAATAGAACCTGCATTTAAATAAGACCCCCAAGGTGATTTAATGCACATTAAAGTTTGAGAAGCACTAATGTAGAGGAAAGAGCACAGGCTTTGGAACCAGGAAGATCTTGCTTTGAATCCGCACATTAAACCTGTCTTACCTGTAAAATGTGGATGGTAGTACTACCCCATGTACTTGGTTTAAGAATTATATATATGAAGTTATAAAAAAAAATTGGTACAGCCATTATGAAAAACAGTATGGAAGTTCTTCAAAATATTAAAAATAGAACCAACGTATGATCCAGCTATTCCATTTCTGGGTATATATCCAATGGAAATGAAATCACTATCTTGAAGAGATATCTGCACTCCCATGTTCGTTGCTGCATTATTTCCAATAGCCAAGATATGGAAACAGCCTAAGTATCCATCCACAGATGAATGGATAAAGAAAATGTGGTATATATACACAACGGAATATGATTCAGCCTTAAAAAAGAAGGAAATCTTGTTATTGCGACGACATGGATGAACTTGGAGGACATTATGCTAAGTAAAATAAGCCAAACACAGAAAGACAAATACTGCATGATTTCACTTGTATGTGGAATCTAAAAAAGTCAAACTTTTGGAAGCAGAGAGTAGAGTGGTGGTTACTAGCAGCTGGGGTGGGGGAAATGTTCAAAGGGTACAAAGTTTCAGGTATGCAGGATGAATAAGTTCTTGCGATCTAATGCACCGCATGACGACTACAGTCACAGTACTGTATTGTGTATAGTCATGCATGCTTAACGATGGGGATACATTCTGAGAAATGTGTCATTAGGCAATTTCATCATTACACAAACCTAGATGGTATAGCCTACCACACACCTAGGCTATATAGTACTAATCTTATGGGACCATTGTTGAATATGTGGTCCGTCATTGACCAAAATGTTGTTATGCAGTGCGTGACTATACTTGAAATTTGCTAAAAGAGTAGATCTTAATTGTCACCAAAAAGGAAGGAAGGAAGGGAGGAAGGAAGGGAGGAAGGGAGGGAGGAAGGGAGGGAGGGAGGAAGGAAAGAAGGAAGGAAGGAAAAGGTAAGTACATGAGATGATAGGTATGTTAATTAGCTTGATTTTGGTAATCGTTTCACAATGTACACATATATCAAAACATCATGTAGTATATCTTAAATACATACAGTTTTTATTTGTCAATTGTACCTCAATAAAGCTGGAAAAAAATAAAAAAAAAAGAAGAAGGTATAAGCACAGCTCCCAACAAACCGTGAATGCTCAATAAGTGGCACCTATTACCACCACTTGCCTGCTTGGCTTTCCAAACCTCTTCCAGTGCCGTCTTGTTAGAACTTCTTCCTGATTCTGACTGCTTTAATAGACTAATTCCTTTCATCTGCTGCCAGGCTGGTCTGGACTTCCTTCAAGCATCTGCAATGAGAATGGTCTTCAGGATCTGCTCCATCTCAGCGGGCCCTATCTAATAATTCTCAGCTCCTTCCATTCTAACTGTTCAGCTAGTGTTAATGGGCATGACAATGTTAATGGGAGCATGCCTCACCACAGCTCAGGAACGAACGTGCATTCCACCAATACTGATGAAGCAGCCACTTTGTAGTAGGCACAGTCCTGACTTCTGAAGTTCACAGATTACTATGGAGGGGCAGACAAACAGACAGGAAGTGACAATATAGTGTGACGGGCACTGTGACAGAGGAAGTACCAGGTGCTATGATGGAAGAAGTCATGGAGCATATAGCAAGGCCACCTAATTTGGACTGGAGATCAGGGAAGGCTCCCTGGAGGAAATGACTTTTAAGGCAAGCCTTGAAGGATGAGCTGGAGTAGGTCAAGAAAAGAAGAAGCTGGGCAGAGAGACCAGTCCAAAGGCCTGAGAGGAAGTGAAATGAATTCAGTGTGGCTAAAGTATGGGAGTAATCAGGAGAAACACCAGCAAGAGAAGAGCCTAGAAGGCAGGTGAGGGCTGGTCATGAAATATCTTATGAACCAAGTTAAGGGAGTTTGGACTTTAACCTACAGGCACCGAGTAGCCATTAATGTGTTTTAAGAGAGGGAAGAGACATGATCTGATTTTACAGAATAGGTTGTATAACCAGTCATTCTTGGGAAAAGTGACATTTAGTTTTCTGATTCATTTGTGGTCACAGGTACAGAATGAAGAGAACTGACTAGAGAAGCTGGGAATAGAGATGAGAAGGGGAAGGGGCTCACGAGAAAGGCGCCCAACAACATTTCTGTTATTCTGTAGATCCCACCTTCAAAACATCCTGCCTCCTCCCTTCTTTGCCATTCTTTCTTTAAAATCCCTAGGTAAGACCCCTTTTCATGTCCAGATAATTGCAACAGTATCTTAATTAGTCTTCCAGCTGCTCATTTACCAAATGGCTGGCAGACTCAATTTTCTAAAGTATCACTTCTTACATATCTGTCATTCACAGAAACTCCCAGGGCTCCGTGTTGTCTCTGAGACAAAGCCTGGACTCCTCTGGCTGGCATTTAAAGACACTTCATAAGCTGGCCGCAGACTGTCCCACCTTATCACTTCACAAACTCCCACCTCCAGGGCTGACTGGTCTACTAAAAGCCCCCTCACCCCAGGCTGGGCTTTCCTACCTGCCTGACTTGGTTGGGACTTTTCTTGTCTGCCCCTCTAGGCACAGCTGAGTGGCTCTTCTACGAAAGTACTTTCCAATTCAACTGGGCTGCTCCTGAAACACAAAAGCAAACAAACAAAACCTCATTGAAACTCTGCAGTACAAAAATGACACCCAAGGTCTCCTACCCAATCACATTAACTATTCTCATTTCTCCACTTCTTTCCAAGGTGTGTGTGCGTGTGTTGTTATCATATTTTTTTATATAGCTGTAGTGTATACACATAATATGTACATAAACATATTCTATCAGCGAGCATTCCATATTTCTATAATCTTAGATTTTATCATTTTTATGACTGTAGATATTCCACTAATGTCTGTAAAATGGGGGATAATAATATTGCCAACCTTATGGGTTTGTTGTGAGGATTAAATAAGTTCAGACAGAGATATTCAAACTTGACCACGCTGCAGAATCACATGGAAGTCTTGTTAAAACACAGTTTCTTAGGCCCCAGCCTCAGAGATTCTGATTCAGTAGGTTAGGGGAGGGTGCCCAAATCTGCATACCTGATGCCACTGGTTTGAGGACCACAGTCTGAAAAACACTGAGTTAATACATACAAAGTCTTCAGAATAGTGCTTGGCATATAGTAAGCACTCAATAAATGGAGCTATGGGGCTATTTATTTACCATTTCTGAGTTAAAATCTGAAAATTTACTTGTTTGATATTTAGATTGTTTATAGTTTTTATAAACATCTTTATTGAGACATAATTCATATGCTATAAAATTCACCCTTTTACAGTGAACAATTCAGTAGGTTTTTAGTATATTCAGACTTCTGTAACCATTGCCACTATCTAATTCTAGAGCATTTTCATTATCCCCAAAAGAAACCCCATACCTATTAATAGTCACCTCCAACCACCTCTTTGTAGTTTTTTGAACTTATAAATAATGTCTCTGTAAACATATACACACATGGCTTCTTTTTCTTTTGAATGATTTTGTCAGAACAAATTCCAAGAGAGAGACTCCTGAGCCAATGATTATATGAGTATTTTTATTTATAGTGTGAGGGTTAATTTTATGTGTAAACTTGACTGAGTCAAGAGGTGCCCAGATATTTGGTTAAATATGATTTCTGGTGTGTCTGTGAGGGGGTTTCCAGACGAGAATAGCATTTGAATCAGTAGACTGAGGAAAGTAGGTTGCCCTCCTACTTTAGTATGGCTGCGCATCATCCATTCTGTTGAGGGCCTGAATAGGACAAAAAGGCGGAGGAAGGGATGGATGTGGGTCTTCTCCTGCCTTCAGACTGGGACTTACACTATTGGCACCCCTGGTTTTCAGATCTTTGGACCTAAACCTATAAAACTTTTAGAAGAAAACATAGGAAAAGTTTCCAGTTAGGCAACAACTTCTTACATATGATACCAAAAGTACAATCCATAAAAGAAAAAATTGATAAACTGAACTTCATAAAAATTAAAAACTTTGTGCCTCAAAAGACACCATTAAGAAAACTAAAATCCAAGCCACAGACTGGGAGAAAATATTTACAAATCACATTTCTTTTTTTTTTTTTCCCCCAAAGCCCCAGTAGATAGTTGTATGTCATAGTTGCACATCCTTCTAGTTGCTATATGTGGGACGCGGCCTCAGCATGGCCGGAGAAGCAGTGCATCGGTGCGCGCCTGGGATCTGAACCTGGGCCGCCAGCAGCGGAGCGCATGCACTTAGCCACTAAGCCACGGGGCCGGCCCTCAAATCACATTTCTGATAAAGGATTTGTATTAAGAATATATAAAGAACTCTTACAACTCAATAATAAGACAACTGAATTTTAAAATGGTCAAAAGATTTACATAGACATTTCAACAAAGCTATACAAATGGCTAATAAGCATACGAAAAGATGCTCAAATTAAATTCCAATGAAAACCTCAACGAGATACCACTTCACACCCATTAGAATGGGTATAATAAAAAAGACAAACAATAATAAATGTCAGTAAGGATGTGGAGAAACCAAAACCTTCAAACATTGCTGGTGGGAATATAAAATGGCATAGCTACTTTGGAAAACAGTTTGAAAGTTTCTTAAAAAGTTAAACATCCATATATCAAATGATCCAGCTATCCACTTCTAGATATTGACCCAATGGAAAAGAAAGCATATAGTCACACAACGACTTGTATGAACATGTTCATAGCAGCATTATTCACAATAGCCAAAAAAGTGAAAACAATCCCAATGCTCATTATTTCATGAGTGGATAAACAAAATGTAGTATATCCACACAATGGAATATTATTCAGCAATAAAAAGAAATGAAGTACCGATACCTGCTATAACATGGATGTAACTCAAAATCATTATGTTTAGTGGAAGAAGCCAAATGAAAAACACTACATACTGTATGATTCCATTTACCTGATATGTCTAGAAAGGGAAAATCCATAAAGACACAAAGTAGTGGTTGCCTAAGGCTGGGAGTGGGCACAGTGATAAACTGCAAATGAGTGTGAGAGATTCTTTTGAGATGATGGAAATGTTCTAAACTGGATTTTGGTGAAGGTCGCACAACTCTGTAAATTAAAATCATTGAATTATACACTTAAAACGGGTAAATTTTATAGTATGTAAATTATACCTCAATAACGCTCTTTTAAAAAAACTAAAGCAATGTAAAACACTTTTCTGTAAAATATCGCTTTATTGTTTTAGTAGGATTATGTTTTATTTTAACCAATCAACATACAATATTATTGCAGTGTAGTGCACATATCAAGAGTATGTGTTGTTTCCACTATGACACATAAACACGTCAACAATCTAGTTGGTGTCAAAAGATTGATTTGTTCCAATGCTTTTTTCTCATACTGATGTAACATTATAATGTGTTTATTTGAATATTTTATGCAGATAGCACAAGTTACAGTGATATCTATGTAAATCATAAGTGGTAATTAAATTGAAATACTTATTTTAATTATTTAAAAATAAACAATTTTTTTTAGTTTAAAATGAAGCATACATACTACTGATGTAGAATCTAGTGAGGACACTTCTTTGCAAAATGTAGAGCTTGTAAGTCGCCTCTCCCATCCTCACAATAAGGAAAAAGGTGAACTGAAAATCAACAAATTTTCTTAGATTCACCAGAGAATTGGGGTCACAGGACAAACCACCACCCTGAAAACTGGACAGACAGGTGAATACAGAGAACACAGATCAGCTTACCTGAAGCAGGAGCTGCCGGAGCCAAACTGATAGGAGCACTTAAATGGGGACTTGCACAAATTGCTGGAGGCAATGTGGACTAGCCTGAGAGTTAAAAACCCCTGGGAGCTCCCACACTTTTGTGGGTTTTACTTCCAGGAGACCTACCAGGCTCTCATGGTGAAGATTGGAGAAAAATTCCCTCATGTTTAGCTGGGGGAAGATAATATAACCATTTTGAAACAAGCCCAGAGCTTTCTCCATAACAAAAGCCTACCTAGCAAGGGAAAAGCCTTCACCAAAGCCATATTTGATTTGAGGGAAGGGACATTACCCAACTTCAGCCCCCTCTAGCCTTCCTGTCTCATATAAGGAGTAAAACAACTGAGAAGCACTCGTGAAGGTCACAGCCCAAAGACACAAGTCCACTAAAATACTGATACCTAATTGTAGGATGATAGAATGCTTCCCCCCTCCCCACACCTTACCACCACAGCAACAGAACTCCTGTATAATAACATTGGATTATAGCTGAAAAAACTGCAAGGCTTGGATTCTATTTAAGAAGTTTCTAGATAAACCCAAAGACAACAGGGAAGACAAAAACAAGGATGTTAGAGGAAATTGAAATCTCTGACACCTACAGCTACAACAACACTAAACACAGCCTAACTCCTGGCCAGAGAAGCATAAAACCTCACATGAAAGACCTATCTACCTCAGTTCTTATTATCCAATACACCATGTTTGCTTTCCACAAAAAATTACAAGTCATGCTAAAAGGCAAGAAAAAACACAATTTGAGGAGACAAAGCAACATCAGAAGCAGATTCCAATATGGCAGGGATTTTGGAATTCTCAGTCTTCAAACGTACCCAGGATTTTGTTTTAATCAGGTATAGTAAGACGACAGACACAGAGACAACTGCCTTAGAAAGAAGAGTTTATCATTCACAGATCCTGAGAGGAGGGGGCATGCTGTGCCACACAGAGCCACATGGGGAAGCACCAGAGTCAGTTAGAAGGCAGAAGGAGAGGAGAAAGCCTGAGCATAAATCTTTATTGTGTCTTCTGCAGGAAAGGCAAGGCAGGGCAAGGTAAACATCTTAGGACTGGCTAGTTGAAATAATTTTAGCAGGCTCTTGGCTATAGTGGTGGTCTCAAATTGTCTGGTACCTGGTCCTGGGGTCACTTAGGGCAGAAGAAATATTGGCTTGATGTGTGAGTTAGGTAAAGGAGGTGGTTGGAGATATGGGTTTGGATTGGTTGGTTTGCATATGAAAGGTGTGCTCATAGCAAGTTGTTTGCTATCTCTAGAATTTAGCTTGCCCTGGGAGGGGCAGCCTTTCCAGGATTAGCAAGGACCCCAAGATGTCAAAGTATCATAACATACAGATAATAAAAAACATGATTAATATATTATTGGACTTGGAATTTAAAATAACTATTATTAATATGCTGAGGGCTCTAACGGAAAAAGTGGACAATATGCCAGAACAGATGGGTAATGTAAGCAGAGAGATGGAAACTCCAGAAAAAAATAAAAAGGAAATGTTAGAAGTCAAAAACATTGACAAAAATGAAAAATGCCTTTGATGGTCTTATCAGTAGACTAGACACAGCTGAAGAAACAATCAGTGAGCTTGAAGATATGTTAATAGAAACTTCCCAAACTGAAAAGAGAAAAAAGAATGGAAAAAAAAAAATGGAACAGAATATCCAAGAACTGTAGGACAATTACAAAAGTTGTAACATATGCATAAATACACAATGGGAGGGCCGGCCCTGTGGCTTGGTGGTTAAGTGCGCGCGCTGCGATGCTGGTGGCCCGGGTTCGGATCCCGGGTGCGCATCGAGGCACCACTTCTCCGTTCATCCTGGGGCCGAGTCCCGCATATAGCAACTAGAAGGATGTGCAGCTACGACATACAACTATCCACTGGGGCTTTGGGGGGAAAAAAAAAAAAAAATACACAATGGGAATACCAGAAAGAGAAGAAAAGGAAAGGAGCAGAATAAATATTTGAAGTAATAATGGCTGAGAATTTTCCCAAATTAATGATAGAAACCAAACCAAACCAGAAACGCAGGAAGATTAGAGAACACCAAGCAGAATAAATACCAAAAAAATTGACACTTACACTTATAATATTCAAACTGCAAAAACCAAAGACAAAGAGAAAATCTTGAAAGAAGTCAGAGAAAAAAACTTACCTATAGAGGAAGGGATAGGAATTACAGCAAACTTCTTGTCAGAAACCACACAAGCAAGAAGAGAGTGAAGTGAAATATTTAAAGCATTGAAAGAAAAAAAAGTGACTAAAATTTTTAATCTAGTGAAATTATCCTTCAAAAGTAAAGGAGAAATAAAGACTTTCTCAGACAAACAAAATCAAGGGAATCTGTCACCAGCAGACCTGCCTTGAAAGAAAGTTAAAAGAAGTTCTTCAGACAGAAAGAAAATGATACAAGTCAGAAACTTGGATTTTTGTAAAGAAAGGAGGACCATCAGAGAAGGAATAAATGAAGTTAAAATAAAATCTTTATTTTTCTTATTCCTATCTGATCTAATAGATAACTGTTCAAAATAATAATAGCAACAATGTATTGGGTGATTATAGCACATGGCTAAGTGGGGAAAAGAATGGCAGCAATATTATAAGGGATTTAAGGGAGGAATTGCAAATACTCTGTTATAAGGTGCCTGCACTACCCGTGAAGCAGCAGTGTTATCTGAAAGTGGACTTAGATTAGTTCTAAATGTATACCACAAACTCTAGGGCAACCACTAAAAAAAAATTTTTTTGAGAAGTAAAATTGATATACTTAAGAGAAGAGAGAAAATAGAATCATGTAAAATGCTCAATTAAAACCAGAGAAGGCAGAGCCAGCCCAGATGGCCTAGTGGTTAAAGTTTGGTGCACTCCACTTTGGTGGCCTGGGTTTGGTTCCTGGGCACAGAACCACACCACTTGTCTGTCAGTAGTCATACTGTGGTGGCGGCTCACATAGAAGAACTAGAAGAACTTAAAACTAGAATATATAGCTATGTACTGGGGCTTTGGGGAGGAAAAAAACCAAAAAAAAAAAAAACAAAAACAAAAACCAAAAACACAAAAAAACCCAGAGAAGGCAGATAAAGAGGGAGGAAGAATTAAAAAAAAAATAAAGAAAGAACAAGTGCAATGAATACAAAACGGTTACAAACATGGTAGATATTAATTCAAAATATCAATAATCACTTTAAATGTGAATGTTCTAAACACACCAACTAAAAGACAGAGACTTCAGAGTGGATAAAAAAACAAGACCGAGGGCCGGCCCCGTGGCTTAGCGGTTAAGTGCGCCCGCTCTGCTACTGGCGGCCCGGGTTCAGATCCCGGGCATGCACTGACACACGGCTTGTCCAGCCATGCTGAGGCCACGTCCTACATACAGCAACTAGAAGGATGTGCAACTATGTCATACAACTATCTACTGGGGCTTTGGGGAAAAAAAAGGAGGAGGATTGGCAATAGATGTTAGCTCAGAGCCGGTCTTCCTCAGCAAAAAGAGGAGGATTAGCATGGATGTTAGCTCAGGGCTGATCATCCTCACAAAAAACAAACAAACGAACAAACAAGACCCAACTATATGATATCTACAAGAAATACACTTTAAATATAAAGACAGATATATTAAAAATAAAAAGGCGGAGAAAAATATACCATACTAACACTAATCAAAAGGAATGTGGAGTAGCTATATTAATTTCAGACAAAGAAGACTTCAAAGCAAGGAAAATTATCAGGGATAAAGAGGCGCATTACATAATAATAAAGGGGTCAATTCTCTAAGAAGATACAATAATCCTTAGTGAGTATATATCTAACAACAGAGCATCAAAATACATAAGGCAAAACCTGATAGAAGTGCAAGGAGAAATAGATGAGATGAATCCACTGTTATTGCTGAAGACTTCGATATCCCTCTATTAGTAAATAACAGATCCAATAGGCAGAAAATCAGTAAGGATATAGTTGAACTGAACAGTACCATCAATCAACTAGATCTCATTGACATCTATAGAATATCTCATCTAAGAACAGCTGAACACATTCTTCTCAAGCTTGTGTATGGAACATTCACCAAGATAGACCACATTCTGGGCCATAAAACACACCTATTCAAATTTAAAAGAATAGGCATTATACAAAACATGTTCTTAGACCACAGTGGAATTAAACTAGGAATCAATAACAGAAAGATAACTGGAGAATCAAAATTTGGAGATGGATTACAGAATAAGTCTCAAGAAACAGTTTAAAAATATTTTGAATTAAATGAAAATACAACATCAAAATTTGTGGGCTATAGAATATTTAATTCAAAAAATATTTTGAATTAAATGAAAATACACCCTATCAAAATTTGTGGGATGTAGAATGTAGTGGACATTCAGAAGACTACCACAGAAACAGTAAAGAAAAAAGTATGTTGCAAATCTCACCATGCATGGCAATAGTGATTTGTAACTGCAAAGCAAAGCCAAAAAAATAGCTGTTGTGCAAGAACAATTTTAAGATAATAAAATGGACAACATTAAGAGGCATTTTCTTTTTTTTTTTTTTAATAATTTTATTTATTTATTTTTTTCCCCCAAAGCCCCAGTAGATAGTTGTATGTCATAGCTGCACCTCCTTCTAGTTGCTGTATGTGGGACTCGGCCTCAGCACAGCCGGAGAAGCGGTGCATCGGTGCGCGCCTGGGATCCGAACCCAGGCCGCCAGCAGCAGAGCGCGCTCACTTAACCGCTAAGCCACGGGCCGGCCCTAAGAGGCATTTTCAACAAATACATCGTGACTTTGATAAGAAGTTTCCCCTCAACAGTCAAAAAGAATTTATGAAATTAGTCTCCTGAAATCAAAACTAAATGTCTAAAAATTTAAAAAATTTCTTTAACACAATCTGAGCTTGTAACTTTATCCAGCTATAAAATGGCTTATATTCTTGCACAAAAAAGAAAACCATTTGTAGATGGAGATGTGGTAAAAGAATCTATTATTTCAGTTATGGAAATTTTAACAGAAAACTATGAGGAAAGGCTAAAAAAAAAAGATAATTTTAAAAAACGGAAAGATCTTCAATTTAAGCTACCAAACAGTTGCCCATAGAATTCAAGACATTTCTAACAATATCAGAATTCAATTGATTCAAAATTTCAAAAATTGCAAGTACTTTTCTTTAGCTTTAGATGAGTCACACAATATAAAAGACACTGCCCAATTAATACTTGTGGTTTTTTTGAGTATGTGTGTCTCAAAGACTTCTAAATTTATAAAGAAATGTTGTCAATTTGTGCCCCTCCACCCCCATCAAACTCATGGCATATAAGAATTTCGGCTAGGTATGAAAAACTTAGTTTCTATCAAAATGGAAGGTGCTCCTGCCATGTTAGGTTAAAAGCCTGAATTTATTGGAATTTTAAAACAAGAGACTGATGTTTCCCTTATTGCTTTAGCTCACCATATGACACATTTAAAATATTTGTGTTCAGTTTTCCAAAGCAGACTCTATGAAAATGTCATGGATATAGTTGTTAAAAATTGTTTGGCATTCTCCAACTGATTCTATGAGGCCAGTATACCAAAACTAGTCAAAGACATCACAGGAAAAGAAAAATAAAGAGCAATATTTCTTATGAATATAGCTCTAAAGATCCTCAACAAAATACTAGCCAACTGAATCCAGCAACATATAAAAAGGATTGTATGCCATGACCAAAAGGGACTTATCCCAGGAATACAAGGCTGGTTTAACATCTGAAAATCGATGTAATATACCATATCAACAGAATGGAGGACAAAAATCACACCATCATCTCAACAGACGCAGTAAAAGCTTTTGACAAAATCCAACACTCTTTCATGATAATAACACTCAACAAGCTAGAAATAGAGGCGAACTTCTTCAGCCTCACAAAGGGCATTTGTTGAAACCCCACAGCTAACATGATACTTAATAGTGAAAGACTCAATGCTTTCACCATAATATCAAGAACAGGATGCCCGCTCTTGCTACTTCGATTCAACACTCTACTGAAGTCAGGGCAATTAGGCAAGAAAATGAAATCAAAGACATCTGGATTGGAAAGGAAGAAGTAAAACTATCTCTGTAGATGACATGATCTTATACACAGAAAATTCTAAGGAATCCACTAAAAAATAATTTGAACTAATAAATGAATTTAGCAAAGTTGCGGGGTACAAGATTAATATGTAAAAATCAATTGTATTTGTATACACTAGCGATGAACAACCTAAAAATGAAATTAAGACTACAACTCCATTTACAATATGGTCTGTAGTGAGCTGACTAATGGCCATCCACAGATACCAGGTCCTAATCCCTGGAACCTGTAAATGTTATAAGGAATAAGGGTCTTTGCAGATGTGGTTTAATTAAGGATCCAGAGGTAGAGAAGTTATTATGGACTATCCAGGTGGGCCTTAAATCCAATTTCAAGTACCCTCATAAAACAGAGGCAGAGAAGATTTGACACACACAGAAGTGGGGGCAATGTGACCAAGGAGGCTGGAGCTACCAGCTTTGAAGAGGCTAGGAATGGACTATCCCCTAGAGCCTCCAGAGGGAGTGTGTCCCTGCCAACACCTTGATTTCAGACCAGTGAAACTAATTTCAAACTTCTGGTTCCCTAAACAGTGAGACAACAAATTTCTTTTGTTTTAAGCCACCAAGTTTGTGGTAATTTGTAAAAGCAGCCATAGGAAACTAATATAGCATCAAAAAGAATAAAAATCTTAAGAATGAATTTACAAAAGAAGTGCAAAACTTATACTCTTAAAACTAGAAAATATTGTTGAAAGAAATTTTAAAAGACCTAAACAAAAAGCAAGTGCTTTATGGATCAGAAAGTACTCTTGGATCAGAAGGCTTAATATTGTTAAGATAGCAATACTCTCCAAACTGATCTACAGATTCAACGAAATCCCTATCAAAATTCCAGCTGGCTTTTTTGCAGAAATTGACAAACTGATCCTAAAATTCATATTGAAATGCAAGGGACCCAGAATAGCCAAACAATTTTGATAAAGAACAAAATCAAGGGCTCACACTTCCCAATTTCACAACTTATTACAAAGCTATATTAATCAAGATGGTATAGTACTGGTATAAGGACAGACATATGGATCAATGGAATAGAATTGAGGGTTCCAATTTCTCCACATCCTTGTCCACGTTTGTTATGATCCATCTTAATTATAGCCACCTTAGTGAGTATGAAGTCGTTTCTTGTTGTGATTTTGATTTGAATTTCCCTAATTCAATAAAATAAACCCATACATTTATGGTCAATTGATTTTCAAAAAGGGTGCCAAGACAATTCAATGGGGAAAGAATAGTTTCTTCAACAAATGACGCAGGGACAACTGGATATTAAAAAGCAAAAGAATTAAGGTGGGCCCCTACATCACACCATACACAAAAATTAACTTAACATGGATCACAGACCTAAATGTAGGAGCGAAACTCTTAGTAGAAAACGTAAGCATAAATCTTTATGCTCTTGTATTAGGCAATGGTTTCTTAGGTATGACACCTAAAACATAAGCAATCAAAGAAAAATTAGATAAATTGGACTTCATCAATATTAAAAATTTTGTGCATCAACTGATACAAATAATACACATCAAGCACGTTAAAAGACAACCCACAGAATGGGAGAAAATATTTGCAAATCATATATCTGATAAAGGACTTATATCCAGAATATGTAAAGAACTCTTACAACCAATAACAAAAAGACAAATAACCCAATTAAAAAATGGGTAAATGAGGAGCCAGTGGCGTGGCGTAGTGGTTAAGTTCACGCACTCTGCTTCAGCAGGGTTAATGGGTTTGGATCCCGGGCGCGGACCTACACACCACTTATCATGCCATGCTGTGGCAGGCGTCCCACGTATAAAAAAAGTAGAGGAAGATGGCACGGATGTTAGCCCAGAGCCAATCTTCCTTAGCAAAAAGAGGAAGATTGGCAACAGACGTTAGCTCAGGGCTAATCTTCCTCACCAAAAAAAAAAAGGGGGCAAATGATCTGAATAGACATTTCTTCAAAGAAGATATACAAATGACCCATAAGCACATGAAAAGATGTTCAATATCATTAGCCATTAGGGAAATTCAAATCAAAATCACAACAATAAACGACTTCATACTCACTAAGGTGGCTATAATTAAGATGGATCATAACAAATGTGGACAAGGATGTGGAGAAATTGGAACCCTCATTCATTGCTGGTGGGAATGTAAAATGGTGCATCCTCTTGGGAAAGCAGTCTGGCAGTTCCTCAAATGGTTAAACACACAGTTTCCATATGACCCAGCAACTCCACTCCTAGGTATATACCCAAGAGAAATGAAAACATATTTCTCCACAAAAACTTGTATACAAATGTTCATAGCAGCACTATTCATAATTGCCAAAAAGTGGAAACAACCCAAATGTCCACCAACCAATGAATGCATAAATAAAATGTGGTATATCCATAAAAGGAAATATTATTAAGCAATAAAAAGGAATAAAGAATTGATACATGCTACAACATACATGAACCTCGAAAACATTATGCTAAGTGAAAGCAGCCAATCACAAAAGACCATATATTGTATGATTCCATTTTCATGAAATGTCCAGAATAGGCAAATGGATAGGGACACAAGGATTAGTAGTTACCTAGGGCTGGGGGTGGGGGTGAAGGGAAGAAGGGGAGTAATTGCTAATGGATAAATGTTTTAGGGAGTGATAAAAGTGTTCTAAAATTGACTGCGGTGATATTTGCACAACTCAGTGAATACACTAAAAATCATTGAATTATATTCTTTAAATGGGAATTGTATGGTATGTGTATTAAATCTCAATAAAGCTGTCAAAAATTTTGCTCAGTATATATGTGCAAATGTCATGAATGATTGCCAGTTTATGGAATTGTTGAAATTATACAGAAAACAATAAATTTAATCATCTAATGTTCTTTGCCAATACTTGTTGGTTCAGTCTTTATAGAGTTTTACAAAGATTTACTGTACCATTAATTCCAAGATTTTCTTGTAACAAAAGGAACGGTTGACAAGTATTTAGTAATCCAAAACAAAACAAGGCAGTATAATTTGTTTTCTCGCCAGAATCATAATGCATATGAACAGACTAAATTTCAAGTTTCAAGGAAAGGAAAAGCTTATTTGTGACCTAACTAGACAAGTATGAGAATTTATGTTGACATGGAAACTTTTCATATACAAACCTTGATAAATGGCACAAAAACTATTGGTTAATTGACTGAGTAGGTTGTCAAGGCACCCTGAACTTACATGCTCGGCCTGAAGCAGCAAATCAACCTTAGAGGCGTGGGGATTGAATACCCCCTTCCTTCTTTCTGAGCTCAGCAAAAGATTTAGAGACCAGTTTTTTTCCCCCACTCCGGCTCCCTTAATTCCAGAAGACGGCTCCAAGTCAGGAGATGAGATTTCTAGTCCTAGGTCGGCTCTGCAGGTGCGGGGCAAATTCAAGACCATCATCCGCCCTTGCAGTGTTTACCTCCTAAGGCAGATGATGGAACGATTAATATCCATCCAACTTACTTCACCAGCCTGTGAGAAACAGGAGTGAGCTGACATATTTTAAAGTATGAGAAAATATGAGGCCGGGTATCATGAAACATGCACAGACTGGGTTTGAACCAAGTTCTGCCGCGGACCCATGACCAGGAGCAAGTCACATAAATCTGAACTGGTTTCCTCATTTGTAAAGCGTACTCCCTTTGATGTCCCCACACTGGTAGGAGTGAGGAGCGCTGGGGCGGCATCCGGGGGTCTTTCCGCAGCGCCCCCCGGTGCGCACGTTGACGGCGAGTGTTCTGGTCGTCCGTTTCTAAACCCTGGCTCTGGGCTTCTCTGGCCCAACTCTCTTACTTACAGATGAAAAAAACTTACAGATGAAAAACAGACAGAGTGGTCACACATGAGTGCTGTCACAAAATCGATCCAAAGGCCTCAGGGGTCTAAAAGAAATCCCGAGCGGGCCACGTCGGAGCAGCAGGCAGCAACTTCTGCTCCGCAACGTGGACACCTCAAAACAAAGCTGAAGCCCGTCACCTAGTGGCCGGTTCCGGCCACGCAAGGGAAACGTCGTGAAAACGGCTCTGGATATTGCGGCATCCAGGAGCCAATACGCTCTCAGTTCGCTCAGCTAACTCCTTTCTTCCATTGGGCTCTTTTAACTGTCAATCAATCATTTGCCCCGTTTTTATTGGTTTAGCTTCAATCAGTCTACTCAATCTACTAATCACATGCTTCTTTCCAAGAGCATCTTTACGTCATTAGATCGCCTACTAAATCTGACGAATTTAGCCAGTTCTTCTATTCCATTGGCTGGACCCGGCCCCTCCTCTTGTACATCCTGTTTGGGGCGGAAGTGAGAGAGCCCCTATTCCTATTGGCTTAGATTTGCAAGCGGCGGTTGTCTATCAAGACAACGTTAGCTCTCCGGAAGTACGGCTCCGGAAGGGGCGGGCTTTGCGAAGATGGCGGCGCAGGTCAGTGGCGTGTGTTTTTTTTGTTGCGTTGCTATTGTGGACGTTTACTTTCTCCTCAGCGGCTCAACGCAAGTTATTGGCTCAAGGAAAGGGTGGTGATGAAAATAGCTTCAGGAAGGCGACTTCCCTGGCACAGCTGGGGAAAAGTAGCAGTAGGGGGACGGGGCTGAAGTTACCGCTCCTCTCCAGTAACTTGGAGGGCTGGCCGGGTATGAGACGACGCTGCATGTGCGCTGACCGGAGTGGGAAGGCTGGAATCTGGGGTGTCTGAGGGAGAGAAGGGGGAGGGTTTCCATCTTAGACGTCCAGTTTTTTCGTTATCCTGAGGAACGAATGGCTTTTCTTTACTCCCCTATAGGATGTGCTAGATTCAGACTTGCAAAGTGCCGTGACACTTTTGAAAAATCTCCAGGAGCAGGTGAGTAATGTTACCCCTTTGGAATAGATGAGTCACGCATCGGCTTTGACTTTGTGTGCCTTAACCTCCAAACTTGGGTGACTTGGGGGCATATATTTGAATGCTATCGAATACCATAAGAGCAAAATGATGTAATGAAAATCTTTTCAGGCTAGAATGCAAAATAATTGATTTCTACATCCGAAAGAATACAGAAAACTCTAAAAAGAAAGTATTTGAATCAGTTTTCTTTGTTCTTATAGCTAAGGAAACCAATACAGGGAAAGGTGATAAGATTTGCCCTTTGGGTGCTCGGCTAATATACATTTATATAGTTCGATGTATTGCAGTACAGATAGAGTTATAGTTCCCTCATCACAGTTGTCGCAGTCCTCATCCTCTCCCCATGGTTGGGTAAGATGGTTTCTTTGGCTTTAAGAAGAGATGGAAAGTTTTTCCTACCCTTTGAAGAATTATCAGAAACTATCTTTGCTATACTTTTCTAGAGCTGGAAAGAAGATAGTACTATATGTTAGACAGTGTTTCACATAATTTTTAGGTGGCTTTGTTTAGCTTTTGTCCTTCACAGCTCACAGACATGATTTTATGTATTCTAGTAAGCTGTTTTATTTGGACTAATTTCAGGTGGTGGCTGTAACTGCACAAGTGCAAGCTCTGACGAAAAAAGTTCAAGCTAGAGGCTTTCCTACAGAAAAGGTAAGCAAGCCATACTTGGGGAGAGGAAGCATCCAGTGACTTGATGTTCTTCACAGTACTTCATTGTAGATTTATTGAGTGTCTTGTAAGTCCAAAGTGCTGGAGCATCAAAGATGAATAAGATCCAGTTTCTATGCTGAAGTCTAGTGGAGAAGACAGATCAAAGCGATAGGTATAAGCAGTAGCAATTGCATTACAGAGTCACGAGGAGTGCTATGCAGGTGGAGGAGAGACAGTAAATAATTAGCAGAGGAAGTCAGGAAAGGCTTTTCAGAGGAGGTAACCGGATTGTGAGGAATAAATAGGAGTCAGAGAGACAGAAAGAAACAGCATATGCAAGACACAGAGACCTGAAAGCATGAAGATATTCTGGGAAAGGAGATAAGTCATTTAGTGTGGTCGGATGTACATTTTGTATATGTGTGTGTGTGTTGGGAGTGGGAAATAAGGCTAGAAATGTAACTCACTCTGTGGAGAGCCTTGTAGGCCAACTGAGGAGTTAGTATTGTATTTCATCTAATCTAAGATGCTGGTGATTAGGGACATACCACTTATTTTATAGTATACTAAAAAAAACGCTGCCTGTTAATCTATGATATAATGGTAAAATACCATTGATGAAAAGATGCGTCTTGGGCCACACCTCGTGGCCTAGTGGTTAAGTTTGGCATCCTCTGCCTCAGTGTCCCAGGTTTGGTTCCCTGATGTGGACCTACGCCACTCATCTGTCAGTGGCTATGCTGTGGCAGTGGCTCACGTTGGGGAAAAAAAAAAAAAGAGGAAGAGATTGACAGTGGATGTTAGCTCAGAGTGAATCTTCCTCAGCCAAAAAAAGAAAAAAAAAAAGATGCATCCTGACTTCGGAGATGTTAAAATATGAAAATGATGTGCATCTTAAAATTGAAATATGGTAGTTTTCAAATTAACGTCTTATAGAACTTTCTAGGGACCATTGGGTGTGCGACAGTATAGGAGGAGGGTTCTGGGTCCCTCATATCTGATTGAACTGGAAAACTCTGGTGTTATCTGTTTTATATATTGATAAGATACTGTTTTGGCCTAAGGTACTGTGTAAGCAAAACATTCCATAGATCAACAAAAGTATGAAAATCATTTTTGTAGGTTAATAGGAATCATTGAAGGATTTTTGAAGTACGGGATTTACAGCAGATTTGTGCTTTCGAAAGATGCAAACAGCATTTTAATATATTCTCTTTTTGCCTTTTCTTTCTCCCTGTTAAATTTTGTTATTTTCTTGTCTATTTTTATTTTTTATGATTTTTTTTTATATTTGCTTTTTCTTCCTTCTTTGTTTTTCTCTTGTATGCTTATAACCCAATTTGAACTTGACAGTGCCCAAGCATGTCAGAAGAGCCTACTTCTCACATTCCTGACTGTCTTTATTCTGGGTGCCATGTTTGATCCATTTTAATGCCTTTTTGAGATGAGCTGCCAGTATATATCTTAGATCACTATGTGTTTGTTTTACTCATTGAACAGATATTTATTATTTTTCATGACCAAAGACTTTTATGAAGTGCTTTACAGGTTACAAAGTGCTTTCATGTTACAGGCAGAAAATCAAGCAAATGTTATACATTTGTTCTTTTAAATAAAGTAACGTGTGAGCACTGACTTAAGTTATAGTTATTGAATAAATTTTTTAAAAAAGAGTCATTATCTTATTTGAGCCTCATAATTACTCTTTGGGGCAGGAGGGAAATACTGTACATATTACAGATGAGAAGACTGAGATCATAAGTTTAAGTGACTTACCAGTATTTGACTACTACATGCCTAATTCAGAACTTAAAGTCGATTTGTCTGTCTTTAAATCCTTTGCTCATTAGGTACCACACTGCTGCTGATCTCAAGGGCTTTGCATGTTGGTTTAAAGATACCCAGAGCTTAGGTATTGGGGTCAAACTGAGTTTGAATCCCAGCTCTACTCCTATTACTGTGTAATCTTGGACAGAGTGTTTAACCGGTCTAAAATATGTCTTCCCTTGTAATCTTGGACAGAGTAATTAAGTAGTCTGAAATAGATCTTCTCAGGGCTGTGGAGTTTTTCAGTTTTATGCAGTCAGTGACTCTTTTTTTTTTGTTGTTTATTTAATAACTGTAACTTAAGTCAGTGCTCCCACATGTTATTTTCTTTTATTTAAAAGGATAAGCTATATAACAGTTGCTTGATTTTCTGCCTGTCAGTAGAATACACTTTTAATTTTAGAAAGTTTGAAAGATACGTAAAAGCACAAAAAGAAAGTTAAAAACTAATATAATCACCATTCTGAGATAACCACTGGAGTACATGTTTTAAAGATTAGTTTAGTGTAAAAGTTATATGTAGAAAAATACTTTCACAGTGCAAGCACTCCATTTCTTCCTTTTCCTCATCTTGATCCCCAAGGGTAGCAGTTGTTAATTGTGTGTCATACCCCTCTCCTTAATTGTAACCATATTATACACACTTTCTGAAACTTGTGTCGACATGGACTGAATTCCATGTCAGTGTGTATAGATCATTGTTTTCACCTGTATCATATAATTACATTGTATGTGGATAAAATCCATAATTGTTTTGATTAAATTAATTTAAAATTCAATAGTGTGTACAATGCGTGGAGACATTTTTGATTGTCACAACTTGGGGGGGGTGGGCATCACTGGCTAGCGGCCAAGGATGCTGCTGAACATCCTCCAGTGCCCAGACTGCATACCACAACGAAGAATTAATTATCTGTCCCCAAATGTCAGTATCTCTGAGGTTGAGAAACCCTGCTGTAGTCATTTTGGGGGATACTTTATTGATTTTCCTGCTCTTACTGTCTTCCAGTTATTCTCTGAACTTTGCTTCTCTCCTGTTAGCATAATTTTCTCTCTGGCCATTTTAGGTACAGCCACTTCCTTGAGACTGCTCCAGATACGTTATATGAACTGATTGGGAAAAACTTGAACTTGGAAAAAATTATCCTGTTTGCCCTAGGCTCTCCTTCTGATTCTCTGGCTAAAACTGAATTTGCATCTCTTACGGTTTTATTCAACTCAGGGTCTCAGCCTCTTGGAAGTGAAAGACCAGCTGCTGCTCATGTACCTTATGGATTTGAGCCATCTCATCCTGGACAAAGCCTCAGGAGGGTCTCTTCAGGGACATGCTGCAGTTTTGAGACTGGTGGAGATTCGCACAGTATGAAGCATTGGCATTTTAGAATTCTAGGTTTCCAAATCCTGAACTCCAGCACTGTCACACAATAGCTCTCATTTAAGTGGGTGCTCTCATGTTTAAGTGAGGAAACCAAATGGAAAAAGTATTTTTCTCTTCATTTGCTCTACTTTGCATATCTTAGGTGCTTTATCTGGCATCTTAATATAGGGACTCTGGTGTGTGCTTAATTTTGGGAAGAGAATGTAATCCTTTTTAACCATGTTGTAGGTTTTAGAAAAGCTTCGTCCCTTGGACCAAAAGCTGAAGTATCAAATTGACAAACTGGTCAAGACTGCAGTGACAGGCAGCCTCAGTAAGTGGGGGAAGCTCTGAGGTTATGGGGGGACCATCATAAAGTTCCAAATCTTATAAAATCTCTTGGGTTTTTTATTTTAGGTGAGAATGACCCACTCCGCTTTAAGCCTCATCCCAGCAATATGATGAGCAAGGTAAGGGGTTGCATTATTCTGTTTTCCTGAGGAATCTAAGCCTGAATGAGCCTTGTGGTGATCCTGGGTCTCCTGGGATTCTCTTACTGCTGTTGATTCTCAGCTTGTGCCTTAAAACATGGAGTGTGAGGTTCCCCTTTCTCTCTTTTGTTTATATTCCCACCTCCCCAGGGTACTCCGGCTTTAGTTTTTGTTATCACTTGTCTGAGTAACACTTTCTAAATTTGCGAACATCATGTTCCTTTTGTAGTTGAGCTCTGAGGATGAGGAGGAAGATGAAGCAGAGGAAGGCCAATCTGAGGCTTCAGGGAAGAAATCTGCAAAAGGAACCGTTAAGAAATACGTTCCACCACACTTGGTTCCAGTACATTATGGTATGAACTGTGGCTGCTGCCCACTCAGCATGAATTGTGTTTCTCCTCTTCTTTTCTCTGTTTTGGGATAACTCTTGATTATTTTTATCACATAGATGAAACAGAAACTGAGCGGGAGAAGAAGCGCCTGGAACGAGCCAAGAGACGGGCACTAAGCAGCTCTGTCATTCGTGAACTTAAGGAACAGTACTCAGATGCTCCAGAGGAAATCCGTGATGCTCGACATCCTCATGTTACTCGCCAGAGTCAGGAGGATCAACACAGGTCTGAGTCCTTGCAATTAGAAATTGTTTCTACATTCTAGAGACCTGTCCTTGTGCTTTGGATGAATATGATTAAGTCTGGTACCAAGAGAACCCACATTATATAGAAAGTGGAGTGAAAAAGTTGGAATGACAGTTTCTAAGAATTAAGGGTTTGAAGTACAGAAAAGGAACTAGGAAGAATGTCCATTTTTCCTAATTGTTTAAGCTGAGCAACTGCTATAAGAAGAGGAATGTATGCAGTTCCACCTAGTAGGGTGTTAAAATTCTGTATTCATTATTATAGCTTTCACTTTTGTGCAGAAGGCAATGAAGGCAGGTTTTGATAATGCCATCAAGAGTGCTCAGTAAGTTCAGGGAAGAAAAGTAGAAGTGATTGTGACTTGAATACGGAGTCATCAGCGTTGCTCAGGTGCCAGTCTCAGCGGTTGATAGATTTGCGTGAAAGGGCCTGTGGTGAAATATGGAGCTGAAATATAAGAATTTCAGCTGAAATTTAAGAATTTTCAGATATAGTTTAAATATTCCTATGGATGGGCTGTGAGTTCATCTCTAAGGAGGAGGGAAGTTCTAGCACAAAGAACATTTCATTGAGGAAGCTCAGTATTGAGCATTCCGTATGTCCTTACTAATACTATATTGATGTGCTATGAAATTTCTTGAAAATTGTCTGAACGGGGGTTGAGTAAATACCTGGGCCCGGCTTCATGGCTGCAGCTTTCTATCTCTGGACTGAGCGTGCTGGAGACAATGTCTGTATTTCTCTGACAGGATTAACTATGAGGAGAGCATGATGGTGCGTTTAAGTGTCAGTAAGCGAGAGAAAGGACGGCGAAAGCGAGCAAATGTCATGAGCTCACAACTTCATTCCCTCACACACTTCAGTGACATCAGTGCTTTGACAGGAGGAACCCCTCATCTTGATGAGGTGAGGTTATGATACAGTGGTGGGAGGTGACCTTCATGCTTTCGGCCAAATATATATGGGGCTTATTACTATGAGGAACGTGGGAATGGATACTAACACTTGGAAGTGCATTGCCATTCCTTCATTTCTCCATTTGTCTCCAGGATCAGAATCCTATTAAGAAGCGGAAGAAGATACCTAAGAAAGGTCGGAAGAAAAAAGGTCAGTGAATGATTAGGACTTAGGTGGTCACGTGCAGGGTAGGGAGTACGAGCTGGGATGCCAACTCTCTGGGTTTGTCTTCCTGGGTCTTACCAACCCTTATGGTTATCTCTTCCATACTGGCATTAATCTCTTCAGGTGGGCTTTTATTTTTCTTCTTTCCCAAGCTGAAAATCAGCATCATTCACAAAAGAGATTTCTGGATTTGATCTCTCAGGTCCCACAGCTCCTGTTTGGGCATCCTTAAACAGAGTTATAGAAGGTTCACTTGAAGGAACCGTTATCCCATTTCACTTTCATCCCTACGTCTAGTCTTTTGTCCTGGGAGAATAGAGAGAGTATTGACTAGGGGACCCACCCCTATTCAGCTCCTCTCTCTAGATGTCCTTTTTTTCTGTCCCTTCAGCTTTTCCAACTGTCCTGTGTCTCATTCTTGGTTTCCCTTCCTTTCAGGTTTTCGAAGGCGGCGGTGATTATGGGTGTACATGTTTATATATATAACTTTTTGTCATCCTGGGATACTTCTAATTTCACTGTATGTAGGTTTTTTCCCTTGGAATTGATTGTTTGCCCTGGACATGTGGAAAGATGTTTATCAATAAAATTGATTTTACTCACGGATTGAAGCCCCTTTTGCACATGTATTGTATCACTGGAATCACTGGGTGTGGGGTTTTTTTGGTGAGAGGGTCGTGAAAAGGGAAAGATGAGGTTTTTGGGGACTGAGCGAAGTTTGGCTTTATATAGTTTTCTTTGATAATATATTTTTCCCAGAAACTAGAAATTAGTTATTTAACAAAAAAATTATCGAGAGATTAGAGTAGTATGATCATCTCTTTGACCCCACATTGCTATAAGTTTTTGTATGATTTATTGTGATACAGGTATCTGAAATATATGGATGTTAAGTTTAATTAATGTATCTTGCTGGCCACCAGGTGGCATTAGTGGTTCAGGAAACCACCTTTGGCCCTTGACTATAATCAAAAGCACGGTAGAACCTTTACTCATCAGCAAGAGTTATTCTTGTCTCCACTTCTCTGAATGTTTTTCTTTTCTTCTAAAATGGCATGAACATAGGGCTGATCTTTGGTCAGTTATAGTTTGAGTGTATCTGGAAAGAATAGAAGTAGAGTGAATGAGAAGACTAGAGTGTAAAGACGAAGTATAATCTCGTGTTTTTCAGCCTCTTTGACCGTCCTTCACCTAAGACCTCAGTTTACCCGTCAGTAAGGCCAGCCCTTTTACGAAGAGCTTGCAAAAGAATGCCGGCAAGTAGGCAGACAGAGAATTCTTAGCTTGAAGACCAAAAGAATGAAAATTCCACAGAAATACCAGCCCAAGTCAGGAGACTGATAAGAGTTACGTATCTGAGATCTTGTATTCTGTCCAGAGAATGACCTTTGTTGGTGAGAGATCCCTCAGGCCTTAGATAATACGGAAAGTGAAAAGAGGAATGGAAGGAGAGAGAAGTTGAGGAGTCTAGAATTAATTCATTGGAGCTTTTTTAGGGACTTGGGGTCTCATGAACACCTAATTTTAGTGGCTGGCATTCCTGGTCATTGTGGAGAGGAATATAATTTGGGTCATTACATCACTAAAACCTGTTGATTCTGAATCCTATGAGTTTGGATTTATACTGGGCTGCCCTGTTGGAGCAAGAGTCTTTTCAATCTGCTGCAGCCTGATAGAAAGTAGTTAGGAGACAACTTAGGACTATCTTCTGTTAACTCGGGCCTTAAATTTTCCTCAGCTGGAAAACAAATGTATTAGACCGAATCTCTAAGATTCCCCCCAAATCAGAGAGCGTAGAGCTGTTTTTCATGGATGACACCTCGATGGGCTTACTTCTGGGGCCTTTAACACTTAGTCCCTGGCAGATCTGAGGGAGCCTGATGTGACTAGGGCCCTCATACTTCTATTTCCTCGAGTGAATCTAAGCAAAGAGCCACAAGAACAGTTTTAGAGATTCTTTTCCCTTTCTGGGTGAACTAACTGGACAAGGTCAGTTAAAAAATGTTTTAGTTAGGTCCACCACATTCACTTCTTAGTTAGGAATACTAACTATTGCATTTGCTTCTAATTTATTAAGATCTTTGGATTATGGGACCTGCCAAGGGAAAGGAAGTGCTTTTTCTTTAAGATCTTATTTTGTGTTACATACTGACTTAAGTGCTCTATCCTTAGTCCTTATAAAATTTATGCCATCTCTATTTTTTACTAGTGAGGAAACGAAGGCACTTGGGTAGTTTGCCCAAGGTGACACAGTGATTAAGTTAGAGAACCAGTGCTTGGGGCATACAGGATAGGGGACCTCAAGTGGCCTGGGGATTATGAAAGAAAGCCTTCAGGGTTTTTCTTTTTTAAAAAAAATATTGGTAGGTAGATTATAACCTGTAGCTCCCCACTCCCCACTGTCCCATTTCTGTATGAGGCCTTGCTTTCAAAGAAACCCCAAGTTCCAGACACTATTCTGGCCTCTTGGTGGTGTGGGAGTGACCTGAACAAACAAAAATCCCTGCCTTTGTGGATTGTATAATCATTCAATCTATTCTTTTAACCCAGGACATCTTGTTATCTCTGGCCTTCTAGATGACAGGCATTATTTGAAAGAGTTTTCCAACAAAAAGTGGAATAATTTCTGAGTTTATTTGCACCAGAGTTATCAAACAATGTTTAGAGTACATTGTTGACAAAGTTTTATGTTGATTCTCTATGTGTGAAACAGGCATAGAGGCATGAGTGAGGAAGAGTCCTGCCGCTCCATCTTCTCATGGCCCTCTTCCCCCAAGATTTCTGAGAAGCTCAAGAGATCTTTATAGAATGTGGTTAGAAAACCATTGTTAGGGTAGTAGAGCAAGGGAACTAAGAATTAGAATTTGAGAGTTTCTTTATGGCTGGTGGTGTTTGGTTTTTTTCTTTCCCCTGTTTCTACTCACAGAATCAGTTCTCTGATCATTCAGACCACATGAATGTCAGATTTCCTCAGTGCAGTTCTAACAACAGATCATGTTCAGTGTTCACTAAGTAATGTCTGTCATTAGTGCACGTCGCCACCTGTTCAATTTTATCATGTGATGGCAAAGGGGGTCTTGGCTTTCTTCTGGACAAATAATTTAGCATCTCTACCTTAGTTTTTTCATCTGAGGGAGTGGGGAAGAGGGTTTGACCAAGGCTATTTTTGCCTCTTTAAGCTTTGTTTTGTTGTAATTTTATGAAGGCTTGGGGAAACGTTTGTCAGGAGTTCACAGCAGTCTTCATGGATACCTACTTAGAAAATACGTTTCGTTTATGAGGAAGGGGTGACATGATTATGTCTGTTTCAGCACCATGGAGAGTTCAAGCTTTGCTATCTCTTTCCTTACCTTGGGTTGGTGGAAGGTACCTAGAGCTGCATGGTGTAGACCTGCCCTTTTGCAGAGCCCAGTTTATCTGTCCAATCTCCAGTTCTGATTGGTACAGATTCAGTGGGAGTCCTGGGTGTCCCCATCCTCCCTGGGATCTATTAGGCGTGTAAACCTCAGATTCATGTTCAGACTTATCCAAAGATTTGGCCAACTTGACAGAGGCACATGAGTGAAATCCTGCCTTCTGCTCTAGTGGTAACAACATTCATACTGTGATGCACAAGGATTTTAACAGCCCTTGAGAAAAACTCAATCTGTCCCCTCTTCGTTGCTTACAGACCCTTGAGGAGACGTGAAGTTGCTTTTTCATTCCTTGGGCTCAGCCTCTTTTTCTGCCTGTACGTGGAGAAAGGCATCATTGCTCTGGCTCTCTGCCCAGTCTTGCTTTTGTATTTCTTTGATCTCATTGTTCAGAGGGTCTCAGAGAAGCCCCAAGAGCCATGCCTTTGCATGTTTAAGCTATTGATGCTTTTGAAATAACAGAGCGTCGCTGTGTAAGAAGTGTATTAAAGGTCTATCTTGAACAAATTTGGGTCAATAGGTGGCAGTAGTCACCTAGTCCCGAGGCCCTGACACCCCCGAGCACAAGCACATTTGATGGCCATTATATTTAAGGTTGTGAGAAAGGAAGTCACATTGAAATAAAAATAGGGGGAAAAGCCATCCTTTTTGGTGGAATCCAGGATATGCCAAAATGTACTGGATTACTTCTGTGGGGGTGTTGGATGGGGAAGATTGCTGACATCTGTGAAGGGCACTGGTAGGAAAGAGTGGGGCCTCAGGACTGAGGGAGTGCTACTAGGGCTTCTGAGAGGTAGAGTGAGACTGTGTTAAATGAGGACCAGTGCTGGAAGGATAGAGTCTAGGGTTGGGAGTGGAGAGGGAGAGGGGTGGAGAAGGGAGGGGCAGATCTGTGTGAAGGGACCATGGGAAGGGTGGGCTGTGATGAGGAGGACTGCGGTTAGAGGGGGAGGGGGAGGCTGCTGCAATCCTGAGCCTGTCTGATGGGGGAGGGGAGGGGAGATATTGGTCTGCACTGCAGCTGCATTGGCTCCCCTCCTCCATACTTCCCAAGGAGCCAGAGCAGTGCTGGCAAATCTGTCTTCATCTATTTATTATTATTAAAAATGCGACGGGTTTTCCTCCCTGGAAGCACAACAAATACCACTGATCACATTTCTCTCTCCCCTCCTGCAGAGCTTTTGCATTCTCTCTTTCATTCTTTGCACCCTCCCCCCCAGGTCTCTCTGACTGGTGGGGGACCCTTCCCTTTCCTTCTCAGAGCTTGGTGGCTCCCTGGGGGTTTCTAATGATGGTTGGGAGTTTCAAGGCAGTGCTGGGAGGAAGCAGCTGAGTGAGGGCCATCCATTGCCCCAGGGAGGGAGCTATACTCCACCATCCAGGGGGGAGAGGAAATCACTTGGAAATAAAGATAAAATCCTTTCTCCAGCTAATGAAGGAAGAAGCAGGCGCACATGCTCCTTTCGGTCCCCTGCATTCCTCCCCTTTCACACCTTTTCCTTTTCTACTACCTGGATTCTGAAGGGGAAACCCCCTTGGAATGAAAAAAGCCAGGAGTTCTCTGTCCTCCCTCCCTTAGCTTGTTAAGTCCCTCTCTTCCCTGGAGAGCCATATAGAATTTATTCTTCTAGCCTGCGTGTTGTGTTACTGAGAGGTTTGAAGGGCAGAAGCCATGGCTTCTCCCTCCCCACCTGCACGGCAGACCCCCATGCCCAGGCGGCGGGGGGGGGGGGGGGGGGGGGGGCTGTTTTGTTGCTCTCTGTAACCCTTCGCCATGCCCATAGGTGGTGCTGCTGTTGCTCTGCTTGCAGGGCCCTCCTCCCCAGCCCCATTCCTCCCCACCCGCTGGCGCCCTCCCCCTTTCCCCAGCCCTCTACTGCCTGATTGTTATTCCACTAACGTCTCCTCTACTGTTCCCTTCCTCAAATTAATTTTGTGGCGCTCTTTTCTTCCGCAGTGCCATCGTCCCCTCCCCCCTTCTCCAGCTCTCTTGCTTTCTCTATTTCTCTCTCTCTCTGTCTGTCTGCAGGGTTTCCTTCTCCCTACTCCCTTTTTTTTTTCTTTATCTCTTCTGCCATTGGCATTTTACAGATGACTCTCCTAATGAATGTGGGTAAGATGGGGTTAGAGGAGAACAGGGTGAGGGGAACTGAGAGGTCAGTGTGGAGGGCTAGGTCAGGAGAATGATGAGGCTCTGTGAGGGAAATGAATGGAGATGAGAAAGGAAAGGTATCCTTTGCTGTCCAAATCTACTCAGTTCCTGGATTTGGATAGTGAGAGTTCAGCTGGCAAGGGATACTGTGTTATCTGAATCTACAGAATTTGGTTCTACATGCTGGGAAAATGGGAGACATGGAGTCACAAGAATTCAGATAATAAGGACTTCATCCAAAAACTTTTGATTTAGATTGCTAAGGATAGCTGTGCTTTTGAGGACTCTGAAGGAAAAGTACGCTCTAAAACCTGATCTCTGGTCCCTCAGGAGATATCCTGTTACTGGTCTTATGAGTCCTCAGAAGGTCCTTGCCAGGGCAGCTGTGACGCCTACTTGGTGGGCACCCTGGCTGTCTGGTCACTACTGAGCACAATGCTGCCTGTAGGACCTCAGTTCACTCTTGTAGCCTGCTTCCTGCTTCTGTCATTCCATGTCTCTCTCCTTTATCTCAGCTGGGTTTACATGTTTGCCCCACTCAGCCATAGCTCCCTTTATTGTTTAGTCTTTCCAGAGTATAGCCCAAACTCATCAGACCATTACCTGAGCTCTTACCCTACTTTGCTTCTTAACTTCATCTGGACCCTGCTCGTTGTGTGACAACCCCTGGGCTAACTCAGCAGTGTTGTTGATTGTAAAGTTATCCAATTTCTAGGATGGCTAATTTTCCTCTTATTGAATTATTTTTATGGATTAATAGCATCCTAGTAACTCTCTGGATAGTAGTGCTGAGTCTTTGCCTTGTGTATGCCCTAGGAATTGAATTGTCCATGAGATGGACGGTGTGGCCTCTTTCCTTTGTTCCTTGGTGAGAGGAGGTCTTCCTTAGCTTAAGTGGCAGCCCTAGTATGACTGGCTTCCATTTCCCTAGCCTGTGTGAGTCAAGACTGACTCCTGGACTATGGAGAGAGGCAAAGTTTGTCTGCCCAGCAGAGCCCTGGAAAGAGCCACAGTGAAAAACGGGCTAGAATGCCACACCCTTCACTCTATTGTCTGAGCCTTGGAGGGGTCCGTGGAAACCTCTCTTGCCTGCTCTTCTGCCCTCCTTAGGTGTGTACATTGGTGGAGGCAGATGGGCCAGTGGCCTCAGCTGATTTTCCTACTGCCCTTTTCAGAGGCCTCTTTGTCGTATTCAGGGGACTCTAGTTAGAATCACAGACTCAGGGAACATAGACGATGATCCTGTTAAGGTCCCTTTCTTAAAAGCAAGGCTCAATAAATACTCGTTGCAGTGAATGGTAGGGATTTTTCAGCTTTAGTATCCTTTTAGAAGAGTTATAAATTAAGTTTTAACTATTTCTTCTCTAGGTGCTTATGGTGCTGTAGCTAAAATTGGTTGATTTTTGTTTTCTTACACTTAGGTCCTATAGGGGGAAGTGAATTGTCCAAAACTGTACAAATAAATCATTAGCAGAGCTGGCCTTAGAATCTATGTCCTCTTGGGCATCTAAATCTGACTTTTTGTTGACTACCCCTTGGAAGCCAGTGTTCGCATTTCACCCCAGAGTCACTGACAGCCTTGAAGCCAGCAGCACAGTCAGATTTTGTGTCTAAGCCAGCCTTGGTTTGTCTGCTGAGGGAGAGCGTCAGCAGTGGGAGAGTGGGGTGTGTGGGCCTGGGGAGGTGCCTGGCTCCCAGGAAGGGGCTAGCATTCCCCTCAGGGTTCCACAGTCCAGCCTATCAGAGGGGCCTCGGCGGTCCCAAGGTAGGGGATTTCCAAAGTCCCAGTTTCTGTTTCCCATTCCAGATTTAATTTGACCTTACTGCTAACTAATAGACCCCTTCCCCTAAGCCTTCACCCCCTCAAAAATATCTGGGGGCTGGATACACATGGTGGTGGATGCTGGAAACTCAGGAGTCTGTGTTCTTGCCTTGCTGCTCATTTGCAACTAACTCTTAAGGCCCAAGACCGCTACAATAACAAAAGGCTCCATGTACCACCTACTTACTCCAGCTAGCACTGATAGTCCTAGATCCAGTGTAAAACCCTCGTGGCTATATTAAAATGTTCTTATAGTTTTTATTGTTAATTAAAACCTAGACTAGAAAATAGTCTCTGAAAGCATTCATATATTTCCACTTTGACTGAGGCTGTAGCAGCTTACTCTGAGAACTGCTTTGTCTCATCTGCCAGCCTTGGGTTTAGCCCCACAGGTGAGCTCTGGAGAATAAAAAGCCCCTGAGTTTCTACTTCCTCTCTCCCAGTTTTGATTCACTCACTGCTAGCTCTTACAGGAAGCCCTAGGTGGTAAAGAGATCAAATCAGAATCCCTAGCCAGGAAAACCCTGTCTCTTAGCTACAATGACCCTTGTCTGCCATTCCATTCAGCTCTATGGCACTTAACACCAGAAAAGCTTCATCTGGCTTCACACCTCCTCTGTTTCTTTCAGTCAAGTCTTATGTAATCTGTCACTGATGGCAGACTTTCTTCTTCCCCTTCTTTATTCCCTCCTAAGGCTTTAGGCTCCAATGTTTCCTAGATGCCTCCCACCAAAGGGGTGCTTTCTGAAACCCAGCCTCCCCTCTCTTTCTTATCCCTCAGATCCTCAAGTCAATCCCCTAATGGATGTGTTTCCCTCAGAGTATCAGATGACACCCTTAGAGAGCCAGCTAGGTGCTGCTAAAAATCCCATTCCTCACCCATCTCCCCGCTGGAGCTCCTGGAATTGGATTCTGCAGCCTCCTGTCATCCTAGCCTCCTTTTCTGTTCATTTGGAAGGTTTTCGCCATTGCTTTTGATAAATTCCTGGTTTGGCAGAAATATCCAGTACTTAGGAAGGTCCTGTGGGGCGAGTTCCCTGTCGCCGGCACCTTAGTTGACTCTCGGAAGGATCTGCTCCTGCCCTCTCCCTGCCGTACTGCCATCCCCCTCTGCCTGGCCTACGCTGGGTGGGGTCAACATGTGGAAGTCCTCTGCACAGACATTCCGGCCCTCTTTATCCATCTTAGCAAACAAAGCATGGCTCTGCCCCTGACTTCCTTCTCTATCGTCTATTTCTTCTCCTTCACCTTCTCCCACTTCTCCCTTCCCTTCTCACGTATAGTATACTCTTCATTCCTCTTCCTTTAAATCTCCTTCTTGTCCACTTGCTCACCGTCGCCCATCTGTGCCCATTCCCTCAGCCCCCCATCTTTCTTCCTCAACAGCTGTCTTCCTCATTGCCTGCTCATGCTGAGGAAACAGTGTGGTATGGGAAGAGTGGCTGCAGAGTGGGTCCCTGGTTGTCAGAGTAAGCTATCCCTTTTTCTCCAGAGGATTGGTGGCTATCTTTTCCCATCTTGTCTTCGGTGGTCCTTAGGGGTCAGGGAACCCCAAGATGCTGGCTCTCTTTTGGGATGAAAAAGCTCTCCTCTTCACTTCTTCCCGTGTTGAAGAGAAGAGGAGTCATTCGTTGCGATGCCCTCTTTTGCTCTTCCTGAGGGTGGGTCTGTCTGTGTTTCTCCCTCCCTTTCTCTTGTTTTCTTCCTCTTTCTGTCTCTCCCCAGCACAAAGCAGCAGCAGGACTGAATGAGCCTGTCTAGAGGCTCTGCCAGTCTATGCCCCTCACTTTTGCCCCTCCCCCTCGCTGTGCGTGCTGTTGGGGAGGGTTGGAGGGCGGTGGCATGGTGCCAGCCAACCCAGAACCATATGCAGTGCCTTCTGCACTGAGGCGGGCTCTGTCTCTCTCGCCCTCCTTTCCACTCTTCCCCTCCCTCCTTCCCACTCTTCCCCTCCCATTTTTAATTAGCTGCTGAATTAATTAAATCCCACATGCTAATTAACATTCCTATAGGGAAGGAGGCCAGGTCAGGAAAGTGGGGGTGGTAAAGCAAGGCTTGTGTCCAGTTAGGAGATTTAGGGACAGGAAGGTGGGGGAGGGGATGGGGGTTGATGAGGAAAGAACAATCTAAGAATGGAAAGAAACCTGAGAGAGGGGTGAAGAGACGGAGAAGGGAAATCATGGAGAGTAGAACCTATTAAAAAGGAAAATAATTAGAATTATTAACATTGGAGAACTGAAAGTGTCTTGAAGTCTGTAAAGGCTAGAGGTAGAGCTGTGGGTCTCAAACATTAGCATGCATGAATAATCTGAGAAATAACGATACAGAGGATGCTAATTCGCTGCCTTGAATGTCTTCTAAAGAAATAAATGTCAATTTTAATAGGAGTGCTTTAGGTTAGAAATGAAGGCGAACTTCCTCCTTGCAAGGCAGTGGCATGCTCTACTGACGGAACTCTTTGGGAGATAAATTCTTATCTGTTTAGGATGGTTAAAGTTTGCCCAAAGCCAAGGGAGGTGATAAACTTTGAAGGTTTTTCTGGATAGACAAATAATAATCCTTAAGTGTGTACTGTGTCCTGAAGAACCAAGAAAATCCAGGATGGGAAAATTCAGGATTCATTCTGTTCCCTTTCCTCGTCGCATTCAGGGTGAACTTTGAGTTTGCACTCTGTGGTCCTGTCAACGTTTTAGGGATGAGCCTTCTCTTCAAATCAGATACTTACTTCCCTGGGAGGTTTAGAGCAGTGATTCCTAGCAAGGACTTCAGACAGATGACTGCCTGATGGCTAGCATGGCTTCTG
This sequence comes from Ceratotherium simum simum, assembly GCF_057802395.1. Classification (NCBI taxonomy): domain Eukaryota; kingdom Metazoa; phylum Chordata; class Mammalia; order Perissodactyla; family Rhinocerotidae; genus Ceratotherium; species Ceratotherium simum. The sequence continues at coordinate 24,417,864 of NC_141902.1, read as the reverse complement.
TCCTTGACCAAGGGGTGGAGGGACAGGAGAATGGCTGGAGTTATGTATGCAGCAGAAGAAGGGAGGTTGGGTGAGGACTGACAAGAGTATGGCTGGCATCGAGGATTCCGTTAAGGTCACTACTGTGGTGCAACCTGGAAAAAGTAGGGACAGCTTACTTGTCATTGCATTTCTCCTCTGAAAAGTAAAGAAAACTATATTGAGTACAGATCTAAACTCCCCCTATCTAGCTCACCACCAAGAACTGAGGTCCAGGAGGAGTACGGTGGGTTAGCAGAGCCTCCTGATCAGCAGCTACCCAGTGTTTCCCAACCTTTTTCAGTCTGGAAAACACCAGGAGCAAGTACTGTCTTGTCTACACCCCTAACCACCATTCACTTAGATGGCATTCCCCGCTGTTATTCATACTGCAATGATTAATTCACTCAAAAATATTTGAATATTAACTGTGCAGAGCACAAAGTATCGTTAATTTAAGGAATATTTATTAAGCACCTACTATCTGTTAGACACATTAGGCATTAGGTTAGATACAACAATAGGGAATGAGATAGAACTACTACATCTGAGGGGTTTATATTTTGGTTCAGGAAAAAAAAAAAAGATGTATACAGTGAAGTGCGGTAACTGTGTATATGTGCAAATGCATATGAACTCCTATAGACTTGGTGCCTGTGCTGCTTTTGTGTCCTATTGTTACTTATTCTTTCTTATATGTGTGTCTCATCTGTCCACAGAGAGGCTAGCTCCTTGAGGGCAGGAACTCATAGCACTAGCCTAAGCCTTACACGTTCGCAGTTATTCAGCAAATGTGTTAATTAACATACAGCCATATATCAGGGTGTAACAGCTGCTTTAGAGTCTGTGACATTCCTTGCTGTGGCAAATATTTGTCCTCTGAAGGGAGCTCCTATTTTTTAAAGTTACAAAAATATGATGGTGAGTAAGATAATTATGTGATGAGTAAGGTAGGTCCCTAAACAGGACAATAGTGCTTAGGCTCCTCCGTGGGATTTGAAGCGGTTCCTAAAGAGGGCCAGGGCCAAGGAGAGGCAGTGGAGTGTAGAGAAAAGGGCACAGGCTTGTTTTTATATGTACTGTATTTCCTTTCACTTTTTTATAGACTTTTCCCATCATCTTCCCACTCCAAAATTATGATTAGGCCATTGTATACGTGTGTATCCTGTTTTGTGCACTTAATGTTGTGTCAGATTTTCCCATGCTATTAAAAAATCAGATTAAAAAATACTTAATGAATATATATTATCCCATCATGGATATACCATCATTTGTAACATCATTTCTTATTGTTAGACATTTAGGATGTTTCCGGGTTTGTTGTTACTGTTTTTTCCTTCTATGATGGACACCCATGTCTTTATACATAAATCTTGCAATTTTCTGCAATGGAATTTCTGGGGCAAAGGATAAAGACCCCCCCCCCCCCCATTTTGGCCTGTGAATCCGCTGCATTAGATTCACCTGGCGAAGCTTATTATTATTATTTAATTTCTAAAAAGGATTTATTTTTTGAGTAGGGAAAAAGTTAAAACACTACAAAGGGAATACAGTGAAGTTTCTGTCCACCTTTGTGCCTATTTCCCTCCCCAGAGGTGTTCTATGCATGTACAAGCACACAAATAGGTATAGAAGGTTTGCAACAAATAGAGATCATCGATCCCACCTCCCAGAATTCTCATCTAGTCTGAAGTGGAGCCTTGGAATGTCTTTTTCCCCCCTAAAGCTTTCTAGCTAATTCTACTATGCAGCCAGATTTGAGAATCACCAAGTTAGATGAACTCCTGGGATCCTTTCCAGCTCTAAAATTTAATGACTGAAACTCACAGAATTAGTAATTTAAAAAATAATAGTGATTAATGTTAAAACTAAATCATAATCAAGTGTCATAAAGATTCTCTTTGAAATGATCTCAGGGATCCAATTTTCGATACTGAATTTATTATTATTAATGCAAATAATGTCCAGCATTTATTGAGTGCTTATCTTTGCCAGGTTCTGTGGAAAGTACTTTAGACATTCTCACTTAAACCTCACAGCACCCCATGAGCTAGGTAATTCTTAAATCAAGGCTTTGGAAAGATTAAGCAGCTTGCCCGTGATTAAGGGGCCATTAAGTGGCAGAGTGAAGATTTGAACTCAGGCCTCTTACTCCAGGCTGATGTTCATTCCCCTTTACCTCCACCCCCATCATGAGATTATACTATGCCTGGTGTTTGGTAACTTGCTTTTTTCACTAAAAACATTTCTTGAACGTCTGTCATATGTAAAGGTGATCTTTATATTTTAGCTCTTTTGTAGGCTTTTTTTTAGGTCATCCTTCACTACACATGAATACACTGCTAAAACAAATCTCAAACAATACAATATAAGGGATCTGTGTCCTTGATCCTCACTCCCCCAATTCATGTAACCACTGTTATCAAATTTGTGTGTATCTGGGCCCTTTTCCATGCATTTATGTATGTACAGAAATATATGGTTTTGTGAATATTTTGTAGTTATTTTATTTTTACGTAAATGGGAACACACTATACATAGAGTTTTGTAACTTGCTTTTTTATCTTTTTTTTTTTTTTTTTTTTTTGTGAGGAAGATCAGCCCTGAGCTAACATCCATGCTAATCCTCCTCTTTTTGCTGAGGAAGACTGGCCCTGAGCTAACATCTATTGCCAATCCTTCTCATTTTTTTTTTTTTTCCCCAAAGTCCCAGTAGATAGTTGTATGTCATAGTTGCACATCCTTCTAGTTGCTGTGTGTGGGACATGGCCTCAGCATGCCCGGAGAAGCGGTGTGTCAGTGCGCGCCTGGGATCCAAACCCGGGCTGCCAGTAGTGGAGCGCGCGCACTTAACTGCTAAGCCACGGCGCCAGCCCCTTTCTTTTTTGTCTTAATAATATGTCTTGAAAATCTTTCCATGTCTCTACCTAAAGAAATTCCTCAATTTTTTAACCGCTGTTAAAATTTAAGTTTTTTAACTATAATATCTATAGCTTACGTAACTTTCCCTATTGATGGGAATTATTATAAACACTGCTATTGTAAAGAATGTTGAATTATTTTTCTCAAAAATACCCAGAAGTAGAATTGCTGGATAGAAGTTTTGAATGTTAATGGAGACTGAGGTTGCCCTCCAGACAGGCTAACCCAGTTTATGCTTCCACCAGCAGTGATGAGAGTGCCATTTCCTCCGCCAGCAAGAGACACACTGCAGCTCTTCCCCTGAATTTGCTTTATGTTAATTGCTTCTTCTGGATGGTCTCTTGCAGAACAAGCCAAATATTGACAGATCTCTTTAGATTAAACTCTAGGGTAACTTTTCCCCTATTATTTCTGACCTCTGTCCTGGGCCTGTTCTCTGAGATACATAGACTTTTTTTTTTTAAGAGTCTAATTGTCTACATCTTGTGTCTCTTCTGGAAGATCCTCATGCCTGTCTGTATCTCCCTTTTGCAGTTGCTAATATGCCTGGAATGGTTTAGGATACCCTGAGTACAGCCAGAATGACTTCTCTCAGTTACCTGTTGGCACAGGGAGAGGCAAGTTGAAGAATTACAGAATATTTAACAAATTGCTTATTTTCTATTTTAACACTTTCTTTGCTTAGTAGCTATTATTTTTCCCTATTTGTGATCTGTTTAGAACGTGTGAGTCAGGCTACCTTGAGTGGTAGCCACTCAAGGGTAGGATCATCATCAGTTCGCCAAGAGGCCTCTTGATTATAGGGCAGCGTTGGCTAGCACCCAGGGTGAGAATGGGCCTGCCCTAATAGTAAGGGGCACAGACAACTTCAAGCCCAACTCACTTTTGGGTCACATACACAGGAATAAATAAACAACAAAGAAAAACAAACAAACAATACTAAAAGGAGAATAAACAAACATTGTTACATTAGCAAGTTCAGTTGCCTTAATAGTTGCCTCCTAATGGAAAGGAGATAGGTGAATTTGGGAAGCTATTCTTTAAGGCCCTCCTTGCTTTTTCTCCCTTGTGAGTAATAGAAGAGTAAATATGTGGAGGGGGTAAGAGGCCTCTTCCAGCCCTGGGGACCTAGGATCCTTGAATAATTTGGAGTGTTTACCTCTGTGGCCATAGAAAGTGCACGTGGTTATAGAAAGTGCAAGTTGGGTAATTTAGCTTCCAGATCTGATGAATGAAATAAAAACTGACAATGAGGGATCATTCAAGAAATTTCAGAGCACTAGAGCTGAAAGGGTTTGGAGGTCATTTAACAATGGCGTATGGCTTAGTGAGTTTTGGGAACTGAAAAAACTGACCTTGAAACTCACCCACTTCTTAGCTGCATAGCTTTTGGCAAGTTACCTACTCTTTCTGAGCCTCAGTTACTTTGTTTGCAAAATGAAGATAATAACTACTTAATAGGATTTTTATGAGAAATAGAAATAAGTATAAAGTATTCCTCATAGTGCCTACCTAGCATGTGGAAGGTACTTAGTGCATGTGGTTATCATATGAGCTAGCACCCTCAGTTGCATGAGGAAACGGCTCAGAGAAGTGAAGTGGACAGCCCAAGGGCACAGAGCTTGTGAGTAGCAGAGCCAGGCCCTGGATTTAGATTTCTTTATATTTAGCCCAGTTTCCTTTCTACCACCCTACAATGCGGTCTTTTTTCATTCATTCTTTATTTAAGAAAAAAAGGAAAATATACGCCACCATAACCCTCCCGCCCACCCAATATACATTCTTCTTTGTCATTCTTTGTGTATAAAGAGATAATTGGGAGAGGAACCCTACAGAGGTACAGGATAGGAAGAGGTATTCAGTTGGAGAGACTTAATTGACTAGCTTATCAAAACATCTTGCCAAGCTGGCAGTAAACCTATGATCCTGGATACAGCTCTGGCTGTAAGCAGTGAGGAATGTACTTTGAGCTCCTCCACTCCCTCCCCCTTATTTCCTATTGCGGTTGCAGGCTCTGGTTGGCCGGTATCCTATTGGCCAGCTCTGTTTCCTCTTAACTAGGAGCTGCTGAGAGAGGAAAATGGCTGGTTGGCCGTTGGGATTTTTCTGTAATCTACAGAGGGAAGAAGGGAGGAGGAGGTGAAACTGGAAGGTCCAAGGCTGAGAGTCTGGCCTCAGCAAAAAGATGCAAGCATCTGGAATCCTTGGCTCCCTTATTGCTAAATTCTGTGCAGAGATTACCCTGGATGGATGAAGTTGGCAACACTTACCCACTCTCCTTCCTAAGTTTCCATCAGGGACTGTTGTATCTTGTGCTGACTAGCCTGGCTACCAGATCCCTCTTCACTGGGGCACCCTGTGCTCTGGACCTTTACCTGCCCTTTTTGATCATATTTTATTTTTTCCTACTCCCATTCCCAAAAGGCCTTATTTCTGTTAGGAGACAGTGAATAAATGAAATCAGCTAATCACTGCTAATTAGTTTGTTTTCTCATGGTATCCTTCCCAGGTGACATAATGACTTAACCTTGGTAAGAGAAGCACATCTGAGTGCAGAAGGTGCTAAGGGAGTGACTCTAGGCCTGGGTAGTTTGCGCAGTATAGCATCTGCAACAGGTGGCATTTGCCACGCATGCACTAACTCTTACCGAGCACTGCTTTTTGTATTAGGCACAGTGCTAGGTGCTGGGATGAGACATGAGCCCTCTTACGGAGGAGTTCACAGTTTGGAAGTGAGTCGGGCGTCTTCAAATAGTCATTATGATGTAGAGTGTGGTCTGGAGCAGGCCATTTGTGTAAGGTCCTATGTGAGATCAACTGAGTGGATCCATTAGACATGTCAGGGAGATTTTGGGGCCTTAGTCCAGGCCTGGGTGGTAGTGGTGGTGGCCTGCACTTACATTTCTGTAGACTGTGTGTCATATGGAAAGCTGATACTATGATGGAGGCAGAGGAGTTTATACTGGAACAAGCACAGCCTTATGTCTAAGAGGAATTTTCTTGGTGGAGCAGAAGCCTTGATAGCATTGTTCAGTCACATCTAGAGGTAGGGACAGTGTTCATATGCTTTCATCCAGTTCTGGTGTGGTGAAGTGGCAAGAACTCTCACTGGGGAATAATAGGTCAAGTCCTAGTTTTCTTACCTAGAGCTGGATCAGTTAATCCATAACCTTAACCGCACCTACCATGCGCAAGGGGAGAATGTGGGAATCAGGCATATAGACTCCTTTCCTGACCCCAAAAGCCCGTAGTCAAGGTTCAGGGCAAAGCTTGTATGGCCTAAAAAGGAGGAAGGAAAAGTGATTTAGTAATTACTGTTAAAAAAACCTAATGGCAGGAATTGAGTTATCTATAATTACATCTTTTTTTTTTTTTAATAGGTAGTCTGTAGCTCCTTGTTTGGAGCTAGGTACTTAGCAAAGCCCTTGATAAATATTAGTTGATTGACTAGGATTTATCAGTGAAGGAAAGCCATTTCTGAGGACCTTGGTGAAGTGATGTTGCATCACTTGAAGAAATAAAACTCCCTCAGCTCTTAGATGTGTATATAGTGCTTTAGATCCTTGGAGGGAGATGGCCAACTAAATGCAGAATGCCATCTTTAGTCTGGCCCATGCCATAGGGAGACCCTTGTCCTGTTATGAGATGTGAGATGCCTGTAGCTTCGGTCCAGGCCACGTCGGGGTAAAGTGTTCTGGACCATGAGTCAGAAGACCTGGGTTCCACTCCCACTTCTGCCACTTAGCAGCTGGGTGAATTTGGGGGAGTCAGCCTGTCTTTCAGTTGCCTCATATGTAAGGAGGGAATAATATCTACCCTACATTAATATGTAGAACAGGAAATTTCCAAAGCAAAGCTTAAAGTATAATGTGCTCTTATCCACAAAAATACTTTCTTCAGAGGCATTCAGCCTCCTGCCTTCAGGCAGGTCCTGAAGTATCCCTACTTTACAGATGAAGTGACTGAGGCCTAGAAAGGCCAAATGACTTGCAGATGATGTTTTGAGCTGATCTTGTCTTCGTTTCAGAGAAAGATCTTTATGCAAATGTCACCTTCTCTGTGACCACTCTATTTAAAATTGCCTTTTGCCCCTCCCTCTATACACACACCCCTGGTCCCCCTCTCCTGCTTTATTTTTCTCCACAGCATTATCACCATTTAACATATTATATATACTTAGAGATGGCTTACCTGCTGAACATTGCCTTATAGTACATTGTAGGCTGGCATTTCAGAAGCAGAGGAATGAAGTGTAGTGATTAGAGTGAGCCCTGGGCATTGTGGGTCTTGGGTCTTGTCTTCTGGCTGAGAAGGGATTCTGCCAAGTAAAAGGATCTTAGAAGCCTGCTTAGCTAGGTTCAGCTTCTAGGTCAAGGACAAAGCTACTAGTAGATAATGTTTGGAAAAAGAGATCTGAGAACTAGGACTCGGGTTCCTTTGCGCTTGTGCTTGGTCCTGGGTTCTGTTGTGCTGGGGGGGCCAAGAAGGTTCTGAGGGCTCAGGTTTCCTAAAGTGAATTCTCCTATAGGGTTGTCCAGTTGGGAATAAGGCTACTATATTAAAACTTTAGGTTTATGAAAGATACAATGATTAAAGATAGAGGGATTATTTACTTATAAAAGGGTTCTGGGCATTGATGTGCTACAGATGACAAAACCCTGGACTGAGACTTAGCAGCCCTGGGTTCCAATCTTGGCTTTGCAGCTAATTTTCTGGGTGACCTTTGGTAAGGCACTTCTCTAAAGCTGGTTTTCCCCATATCTCTCTAAGTTGTAAGAATCGTGTGAGAGGGTAGGTTTAAAAGTCTTTAAAACCTATAAAGGATGGAAGGAAATGAATATTAGCATTTATTAGGTGACTTCTAAGAGCCAGCCAGTATAAGATGTTTTTGTCAGGAAAATTAGCTCAGTTAATCCTCACAACCACTTGGACCATTTTATAACCATTTACAGATGAGGGAACTGAGCCTCAGGGGGGTCTGTCTTCAGAGAGTCAGTAACTTTTTCAGGGTTCTGAGTCTACTGCATGAGCTCCTTCCTCAGATGTGGGTCTTGGCCCTCAAGAGACTTCCAGGTGACCCTGCCCTGGCTGCTCCTTGGAGCACTGCTGCTTGTCCTGGCATGATTCTCTACTGAACTTCAAGATGGAGAAATAAATAGTTTTTGTTATTCGGTGGCATTAAGATGGGGATTGTGAAACGTAGCAGTCCTAAGCAGTGTTCTGGGTCAGCAGCCTGGATGGGATGGATTAGAGTGGTCCCAAGATCTTGGGCTTTGCCCAAACCCACTGGACCTTAGCATTTAACCTGTTGATCTCTTCTTCTTAAAACTCTTCTCCCTTGGCTTCTGTGACACACTCTCCTGTTTGTCTTTGTATCTCTATTCCTTCTTGGTCTCTTTTGGCTCAAGTACCGTCTCCATCCCTTTACTGTTAAGATATCTTAAGAGTCTGTCATCTTCTTCACTTCTTAGCATTTTCTCCCTGGGTGATGTCATTCATTCCCTAGGTTTCAACTCCACTAATTTCCTAATAATTCCAAAATCTCTATATTCAGCTCAGATTTCTTCCTTGAGCTTCCAACTCCTATATTCATCTGCTTGATGGGTACTTCCACCTGGATGATCTAAATAAACTTTAGCCTAACATTTCTAAAGCCAACTCCATCATTTTCTCATCAAATCTACTTCTTTTATTCATTCCCCATCAGTGGTTCCATTATCTTCCTGATTACTCAAGCACAGAAACTGAGCATCGTTTTGGATTTTTTTCTTCACTCATTCCTATATACCATCAGTTAAGGAAAGCTAATATTACTTCCCTTTCCTATTACCACTGTTTTTGTTCAGTTCCTAATAATCTCTAACCTCAACCAGCCACAGCCTCCTGTTACCCCTACCTCTGGTTTTGTCTACATTGAAATGTAGCCTCCAATTAGCCACCAAAGTAATCTCTCTGAAGCACAAATATTACCATCATTCCCGTGCTTGAAATCCTTCAGTTGCTCTTGATAGCCTTCAGAGTGACATTTACATCCCTTAATGTGGTAAACACAGAAGGCTGTTTCTGATCTGCCTCCTCTGTATCTTTGCCTTATACTTCATGCTGCACAGCAGCAATCTACTTGTAGTTCCTTGTGCTCACTGTTGCTCTTTTGCAGGCATAGCATAGTTCCTGGCATAGCATAGATGCTCATTAGTTGAACGATAATAAAATGTATAAATGTGAACTACTGGACTAGAAGTATCCCGGGTTCAGAGCTTCTAGAATGGGGTATTAGAGAACCAACTTAGCTAGAGAGCCTGGAAGTTCCCTTAACTGAGGGGATGTGTGAACCCCACTGACATTATAAAATTCTTTTCTGCTCTTGGTTTTTTGGTGAGGGACTTGAGCTGCAGCACTGTCCTAGGATTCAGGAGACTTAGACCTAGTCTTGAATCCATCACTTGGGGCAACTCCCATCCTTTTTCTATACCCAGAACCAGTGGGTGAGCAAAGCAGTTAAGAGAATGGGCTCTGGAGCAAGGCTGCCTGGTTGGAATTCTAGCTGCATGTCTCTATAGTTAACCTCTCCCTGTCTAAGTTTCTCCATTTGTAAAGTGGGTGTAATAATAGTCCCTATCTCACAGAGTTGTTAAATTAGATCAGTTAACATAGTGCCTGATATAGAGGAAGTGCTGAGTAAATGTTCGTTTCTATTATTATTGTTATTGTTGAAGGAAATACAGTTCGCCTTGAGAGACCTCCAGATGACAGAGGTATGAACTTAACCTAGTGGAGGTAAAGGGAACCCAGGGCTCCTTTTCAGTCCCTAGTCCTGGGGTCTGACCTAGCAAATTACATCTGAGTGACTCAATCTTTCTGTGGAATGGGCAGGAATAACGCTTGCCTGTAGGAAGTTCCTAAAGCGTGGAAGAGCCAAAGAAGAAAGAGAACAGAAGTGAAAGAAGACCTAACAGGTGTTCCCCATCCGTTTGCATCCTCTGCCTAGATCCCTTTACACCTAGGCTCCCAGAGCCCTCATCCTGCTCCTAGGACCCCGGGACAGCCATAATATCCCTTCTTGCTCCTGGCTTGCTTCCATTCTCCCAGACCTCTATCTTAGAGAATCCAGGAGCCTCTGTGCTGAGGTCTGATTGATGGTCATTGTGTCATCCTTTTGGGAACATCTGTTTAACTGTCCCCCTTCCTGGACAGGCAGAGCTGCCGCAAGGAGTAGAGCCCTTGGTGGTTGGAATGTTGAGTCCCTTTCCGTTCTGTCCATTAGAGCCTGTCTGGGCAAGAGTCTGTGTTGGGCCCAGCCCTTGGAAGCACTCCAGCTGTGCTCATGCCCAGGCTCCCCCTGATTTATGCTGGATTTCCCTATATAAAATGGACAGAGGGAGATACTTCCATCAGTCTAGGCATGCTCATTTTTATCTGCTTTCTTTCCAAGATGAGATATTTAAACTTAGCACCTAAGTGCTAAAGAGGCTGTCAGAAATGTAAGGTGCACAGTCAAGACACTCTGGGATATAGCCTTACCCCTGAGATGTGCTTCACCTTACTACCACACTGCTGCCCTCTTCTCCTTCCTCGGCTTCTTTCCATGTTTCTCCAAGTGCTGTTTTAATTTTTTATACCTCTGGTGGAAAAGAAAATGGCAAGCCCACTGCACAGGTCCATTTCTTCTAGTCCTAATCCTGGGCAGAGCCACATATGTACCAGAGTTAAGTAGATTCAGGGAATAGGCAGCAGTAAGGCTCACTTACTAAGTCACCTAGCTATCTGTCTGCACCAAAATTCCTCAAGGTGTGACCCAAACAATACCTGTTATTACAGTTACCTTAGGGAGTGGGGGAGTTGTTAAAATGCATATTTCTGGGTACTTCCTCTGTCCTATAGAATCAGTGGCCTGAGATAAGTTGTAAACAAGCTTATCAGGCAATTCTTATGCTTACTGAAGTTGGAGAATCATGGCTGTAAAGGTTGGGTTTTATAATTTTTTTTATTTATTTTCCCCCAAAGCCCCAGTAGGTAGTTGTACATCATAGTTTCACATCCTTCTAGTTGCTGTATGTGGGACGCGGCCTCAGCATGGCCGGAGAAGCGGTGCGTCAGTGCGTGCCCGGGATCCGAACCTGGGCCGCCCGCAGTGGAGTGCGCGCACTTAACCGCTAAGCCACGGGGCCGGCCCTAAAGGTTGGGTTTTAGATGGAGGTGGCCTGGGTTAGGGCCTGCAGTCGGTGGAGGAGGGCTGAGCAACCTCATTGAGTGCAAGTCGGGAAGGTGCTTGGGGTTCAGCCCAAAACATCCCAGTTGAACATCTGAGTTTTCCTGAGTAGCATGTTCTTGAGACTGTGATGGAGATGGAGGAGGATGCTGGGCATCCACCAGCCATCCTGCCAGAAGGTAGAGAGCACTGAAATGATGACCCATCTCTCCCTGCCCTTAGCCCCAAATGATGGAATTAGTGAGATGGGTCTGACCAAAACATGTACCATTCTAACCTTAGCTTCATTCATTCAGCAAATATTTATTGAGCACCTCCTATGTGTCAGGCACTATTATTGGGGCTTGGGATACATTCACGAGCAAAGCAGGGATCCCTGCCCTTGGTGGATCTTACATGCCAGGGGTAAGAAATAGAAAATAGGGCCAACCCCGTGGCTTAGCGGTTAAGTGCGCGCGCTCCGCTACTGGCGGCCCGGGTTCGGAACCCCGGTTGCGCATTGACGCACTGCTTCTCCGGCCATGCTGAGGCCGCGTCCCACATACAGCAACTAGAAGGGTATGCAACTATGACATACAACTATCTACTGGGGCTTTGGGGGAAAAAAAAGGAAGAGGATTGGCAACAGATGTTAGCTCAGAACCAGTCTTCCTCAGGAACAACAGGAGGATTAGCACGGATGTTAGCTCAGGGCTGATCTTCCTCACACACACAAAAAAAGAAATAGAAAATAAACAACAGACGTAATAAATAAGTCAATTTTCTAGTATGTCAGAAGGTAATAAATGCAATGGAAAAAAGAAAAAGTAGAGCAGGGTAAAGGGGCTGGTTGGGGCAAGTGTCAGTATTAAATACGGTGGTTGGGTAGGCCCCCTGAGCAAAGAGCAGGAGTGCAGGGAGCTGGCCATGCCATTGTCTGGGGAAGTGCAGAGCAGTCCAGAGAAGAGACAGTACAAAGGCCCTGGAGCGGGAGCAGATCTGGTGTGCCCTTCAGTTTGGGGCTTACGGTCCTAAACATTTTCCTAGAAAACTTACTACCATGACCCTACTTCTTTTAGTGCTTAGGACCTAAAAGAATCTGACAGTAGCCTTAGAAGACATGTGCTAAGCTGCAGAATTAGAGAAGGTGAGCTCTGTAAGGAACCTTAGGCACATTCCATTCTTTTTAACAGAAATGCTGGAAAGTGAAGTGCCACGCTGAAGGTGTGGCAGAGATGGGACCAGACTAGGCCCTTCCTCCTCACTAGTATTAGATTTTTCTAGGCAGTTTTGTTTGCGATTAACCCTCCAGAAGGACAGGGTCAGGGCAGTGTGAGGGGTTGAAGTAGGCCAGTTCATGTGGAGGCTATAGAAATGGTGGGCACTGAGGATTTCTCATCTTCCCCAAGGTTTCCTGGCTACCTTTGGTTTTCCATCTGCCTACTCTCCCTGCCCGCCAGGAGCCAACACCAACCAGTATCTCCCCCTCTTTGCTACTAATGGTGGGAGGCTTAGAGAGCAGCTGTCAGGCAGAGTGATGGTTCTAGAAGACAATATACAGTTTATCAATATTGAATTTTGTAGCTTGCCTCTGCCGCCACCGTTGTAGGGAGCTGGCCAGGCTTGGCAATGTTATTTGATAATAGAATAATCATCATTTATATTGCAGCTCTGAGTGCCTCTGCTGCTGACAAGGGCTCGGTGCCTGGGTGTTGGAGAGAGAAAACAGGCTCTAGAAGGGAAAGTGAACCGGGTGGGAATCCATGGCCCTGGAAAGCTGGACATTGGCCTCTCTCACTGACCACTGAGAGGGGGGTAGTTTAGCAAAGATGCCCCCCAAGGATAAAAGCAGCCCTGAACTGCTTTCTTTGAAAAACGTGTCCTGTGAGAACATCTAGGTTACCTCTTGCTCTCTCTGGCTGGGTAGTTGACTCCACTTTGTCCCCTTTTATCAGGTGGTTCCTCAGCTAGAGGGGTAGTCAGCCGGTGGACAGTGGATCACACTCTGATGTGGCTCTGTCAGCTCCATGCCAAAGGGCTGTCCTGTCTGGAGCATGGGAGGGAAGGAGGAGATGAAGTCAGCCAGTGTGTTCATAGACTTCCAGAGCTCCAAAGGACCTCATCGTTCCCGGATATTTGGATGTAGATATCTTTGGCAAATCAAAATTGTATTTCAAATCTAGTCTCTCTTTAAAATAGTGTGGTGAGTTATCTTATGAAGAGTCATCTATCTTATGAACAGTCATCACTCTTGTGAAGTTGTGCGGGGTCTTTATCCTGGGAGGGTGGGTGTGAAGTGGCGCGGGTGCACGCAATAGGACCCAGAAAGCAAAAACAATTCAATAATGTTCTTCAGCCTTTGAAATGAGGTATACTCCATCTTTCTCCATTGTTCTTCAGCTCCCCAGAGGGCCACGCAAGCAAAGATGGGCTCACGCTGTGGCAGGAGGCTGGATGTTCAGAAACTCAGGGAGGCTGTGGGCCCTGACAGGTCTCTGAGGTTGGCTCTGGGATCTCCTCACACTAGTGAGTCATGTGTCCCTGCAGGTTGAAGACAGTCTGTCCTCTTGAGGACTCTGATGGAGGGGTTAAGTGACCTCAGGGGCTGCAGATGCCAAAGTGAGAAGAACAGGAAAAGGGGAAGTTGCTAGGAGGACAGTAGATGTACCCAGAGACATTTGGGGTTTCCTGACCAGAATGGGATTAAGGTAATGGAGTAGAAGCTTTGGGTTGATATCAGTGGTATTTAGTGGGGGGCAAGGGGCATCCTAGAAGAGAAGTCTGAATCCGGATATCAGGAACACTTAGGGAGATTTTGTAAAACACAGACTCTGCCCCTATCCCCACTCCCATAGGAAGACAGAATCGACTTTCCAGAGGCAGGTAGAGGCTGCAGGGTTCCAGAGGTGGGGGTGAAGGGAAAAGGCAGTGGTGGAAAAGACCAGGCCCAGGCCTTAGTCAACAGAGGGAAAGGGGGTCTCAGTGAAGCTCTTTAAGGGCATATGTAACTGATAAACCCCATGCTGGCTTTGTCCTGGAGTTTTAACAACAGAAAATAGAGAAATGGAGCTAGGCTAGAGGTCAGGAAATGTTGGTCCTAATGTCACTGCTGTCCTTCAGTGGCTCTGTGACCTTGGACAAATCACCTCACTTCTCTGAGTCTCAGTTGCTTCTACTGTAAAAGTAAGGAATTAGGCTCAGTGGTTGCTAGGGTCTCTTTCTAGCTCTGACAGTCTGGGACTGAGACTCTAAAGAGTGATATGGTTTCTCCACCATGAGGTGGTGCATTACCTTTGAAGGACCAGAGCCTGGTGCTGCCCTTTGTTTCTGGAATGTTGGGACTCAGCTGACCTGGGGCCAGCTAATCCATTTGGCAGCTTCCAGGCCAGAACCACCCCTGGTCACTTGACAGAGTTTTCCCTAAAGCAGCACACTGCTTCTGTGGGAATAAAATCAATTAAGTTAGAAAATTTAGAAATGAGGGTTCTGTGGCCCATTAAGTTTGAGTATCAGTGAGTGAGACATAGTCAACAGTTTCTTTTTTTACAGAATTTCTCAGAGCCTCTTATCACCCCAATATGCATTTTGAATCTCTTAAGAGGGGGAATATACAGTATTTCCCAAACTAATTGATTGTGGATCCATTTTTCTGAGGAGCATCTCATCAGATTAGTGTTTCATAGAGCACCCCCAGAATGAAGTTTCATCTCTCTTTCGTTAAGAACAACTCAAAGTTAGATGTCTCTTACTTACTTTTTCCCAAATTCTTGACCTTCGAGGAGGGTAGGAGTGACCACTTTTCGTACTTGAATCTCAAAGGCAGGCAATCTTGTCACGGTCTTCCTAGGGCAGCCTTGTAGGCAGTGCCAGCTATTTTGTGCCAATTGCTATTGAATTCCCATTGAGTTGACACACCTCCTGGGTCCCCATATCGATCCCCCATGTCTCCCTGCAGCAGATGCTCACAGAATGCCCCCTTCACCTTGACAGAGAGATGGAGAAGGGCAAGTCAACATGGGTCTCCTCTGAGCCCAGAGCCTTCCTTCTCTTAGTGACCTGGTCTGGGGGTTACTGTGGCTGGACTAAGGAGTAGCTGTTGACTCTCTGGTTTGTGGTTGGTTTTCTATAAGAGACAGGAAAAAAGCTGCCAGAGTCCCCAGCCTAGGAGTATATACTTCTCCAGGGTGGGTCAGGCCGGAAGGGGAGCTTGGGGACGAGGAATTGGCCGTCTTATTTGGGCAGGAAAGGCTGTGTCGTACTCATTTGGACTTTGACAATTCTTACACCCCATTTCCCATGCCCCAGTCTTGTCACTCTGCCCTCTTTCTCCTTCATCCTTCTGGGTTCTTCCCATCTCCCCCCAGTTCTCCTAAGCAGACAGGCTCTCCTTCCTCCTCCCCCATCCCAATCTCCCAATCTCTTCTTCACACACCCTCTGCCCCCCCAGCCTGGCAGCCTGCCCTGTAGGAATGTTAATTAGCATTCACGATTTAATTAATTCAGTAGCTAATTAATGATTGGGGACTGGGGGTGGGGATCTGGGGTGCAAGGGAGTTGGGGGCTGGAGGTGGCAGGGAGATGTAGCGGAGGCTGCAGAAGGCATTGCAGATGGCTGTGCAGTGGCTGGCACGGTGCCCACCGCCATGGATGCAAACACTCACGCGCACGCACACGTACACACACACAAAAAAAGGAAAGAGTGATCGAGGAATAAAATCAAAAGCAGGGAGAGAAGGGCACAGGGGCCCTGGGAACTGGGGGTGGGGAAGGCTCTAGATCTGTTTGAATCTGCTCCGGAAGTGGAAGAGGAGAAAAAAAAGAAACCACCACAGGCGCAGAAAGAAGAGAGCTCTCCCGATACCCCACCCCACCCCCACCCCACCCCAGCCACCCCTCCTCCCTGGCATGGGATTCATGGGCACCAGCTGAGGACAGGGTCCCCTCCTTCTGCCTGCCATAAATATTGGCACGGAGGACCCAGACTCAGAAGGACAGGACATTCCCAAAGAAAATAGTTTTTCTTTTAAGTTGCTTTTTAAAATATATATGTATATATTTTTTTAAAACATTGCACCCGTTTTGGTGTGAGGGCGAAGGCGAGTGAAAGAAGGTGACCGAGCCAGGAGGAAAGAGCACAGATGGCTTGGTGGTGGTATGGTGTGGTGAGTTGTGGGGAGGAGGAGAGGGGTCTGGCAGAGGTTGGGGGTGGGCGGAATGAGGACCCTGTTTTCCTCTTTTCCTTTTGCTGTGGATGAAGGAGAGAGAGTGAAAGAGAGAAAGGGGGTGGGGAGAGAAGCGAGACAGATGGCAGAGGGGAGAGGCGGCAGCCAGTGCCGGCATTGCCCAGCCTGGGCGGACCCTGCTCTCCCCGCCTGCCAGCTTTCCAAATGCCACCCTTCCCCCATCCTCCCCTCTCCCCATCCCCCCAGCTTGGCACTGATCTCGGAGAGAGAGGGAGGGAGGCTGGGCAAAGAGCATCTGTTCCCTCCATTCTCCCAGCTCCATCGGCTGCCAACCTAGGGCCATCGTCTGCCTCCATCACCCCTCCGCCCGCCTGCCCGCCCGCCTACCCACCCAATCCCAAATGGGTGCTGGATCAGGTGCCGAATCTGGCTGCCTCCTCGGGTATACCAGTCACTATGCATTGCTGTGTGTCTGCCACCGCTGCCTGGCACTCATGGGGCCGTGTGTGTGTGTATGTGTGTGTGCGCGCATGTACACGTACGCATAAGTGTGTGCTGTAAGTGAGCCTCCTGGGCATGGGTGGGGGTTGGCACTGCGGTTGCCAATCTGGTGTCCAACCAGAAGGACAGAGGGATGGAGTGGAAGAAGGAAGGGAGAGGTTTAGGGCCTGGGAGGGCAGAAGAGGGTGCATGAATTGCTCCACGCTGCCTGCTTACAGGCTTTGGCACTGCAGCTGCCACCCTCGTGCCCGCGGAGGTGGGAGGAGGCGAATGGGGAGAGGGCAGCGGCAGGAGTCCTGGTGCTCTGGGAGGAAGGCTCGGTACCCGGGAGCCCTTGGCATCACATCGTCAGGCTGGTGCCCTGAGCTGGGGCAGTGGGAACAGGGGTCCCAGCAGGCAGAGAGGAGGGGCAGGGATGTGTTGCTGATGTTGTGGTCCCTCTAGAGCGCAGCTCTGAGAACCAGTTGGACTACAAGGTAGGTAGTCCTCTTCTAGTCAGGGAAAGTAAAGTGGTGGAAAGAGTAGCCAGGGATGGGCCAAGCAAGTGCCCAAGAGCCAGGAGGAGGAGTCCTGCCACTGCTCCCCAGGAGAGCTGGTGGGCTGGTGGTCTGGCCCTTTGTCAGAGCACCGAAGGAGAGGAAGGGGTCCGGGTGTGAGGCGTGTGGTGCTGGCACTGCCCAAGGAGCCTGGCACAGGCTCTGCATTGTGTGGAATGGGGGAGGGTGGCAGTGCCTCTTGCCAATTTGGTTGAGAGGGTTGTTGTGCCAGGAGAAGGGAGGAGGCGAGATGTTGGGGGGGGGGTTGTATCTGTGAGTTGTTTGGGAGGACAGACTTTTTTCTGCCAGGACCTCCTACCCGTTCCCTCTTAGGCATGGGAGTGGAGTGACAGATGGAGAAAGGCATGAGGACACAAAGGAGGGAGTGCGCCATTGCCAAGACCCCAAGGAAGAAGGATGGAGAGTGCTGGCAGTCCTGCCTGGCCTCCAGCCAGTTTCCTGCTGAAGATGGCCAAGTCCTCTTGCCTGGTCTGTATATGTCACAATGCGGGCGTGGTAGGGGAGGGAAGGGCTTGATTGCTGAGCTGGGATCTAGAATGGGAAGGGCACCTTTCTGGGAACCTCATTTGGACTCTCCACTCTAACAAGTGAGGTGTCTGATTTTCTCCCTGGTGCCTTTCTCTCCTCCCGCTTCCTCCACTCCACCCCTCTTTCATCTCTCTATCACCACCTGGGTCTACTGCTTGGCACCCAACCAACTAGATGCCGCCATGCTTGGCAGTGCTGCACTGGCACGTGAACAGTGTCTCAGATCCTGGCACGGCAGCAAACGCAAAGCCGCCAAACATGCTCACGACCGCCACTTGGTGGCAGAGAGAGAGAGAGGCGGGCAGCGCATATAAGCGTGCCAGGCACTGGGCGGAGCTCCATACTGGGAGTGGCATGAGAGGATGGCCTCAACAGCTGGGCTCTATCAGTGCTCTCCAGCCAACCCCACCTGCGCCTTCCTCCCAACTAGATACCTACCTCCCTTCCACCCTCACTGCCCCCAAGAAAGGGATTTAGATGGTACCACACTCAGTGTTTGAGCAGCTATTCCAAGGGAAGCTGGAGCACAGAGGGACAAGAGCACAGGTGAGAGTCACACCCAAGGCTCCAGGCCAGTGGACTAGACACCTCTCTGTGCAGCAAGGACAGAGAAAATTCTAGGAGGGTGAAAAGAGAGCCTGGAGAGAGAACAGCCAGTTGTGTTGTCACAAAGATGGTGGCAGAAGAGATTGGAAGGGAAGAAGCAGGAAGGAGAGACCCTCAGGCCTCGTTGTTGGGTGGTGGGGGTCGTTTGTGCCTGTATGTATTTCGTTCTGCCCCGTGCCTTGTGATTGGCTGAGCTGTGGTTGAGATGAACCAGTTCTTTCTCCCTTGTTAAAAGGCCCATGTTCAATAACAGTCCTATAAAGATGGAGAGGTGCTCTAGGCCTAGAGAGGTAGGCAGGTGTTAGGGAGACAAAGGCACCTGGGACTTGTCCTTCCAGAAAGACTATTCAAAGAGATTTTGTGTTTGGGAATTTCTTAATGGCATCCCAATTAGAGCTGGATAAATTAACATATCTTTGAAATCCATCCCCAGAAGGGAGACCACGGATCAGCGATGAGCCTTGGTAGAGAGGAAGGCCCCTAGGAGGAGAGTCCCCAGCATCTGTAGTGACACAGATCAGCCCTGTGCTTCCAGAGGCAGTGCCAGTGGCAGTCCCACAAAACTGGATCTTGGGCCTCCATTTGGAAGAAATTCTAGCAGGTTGGGCTTTCCTTGCTTCCTAGGTAGCCAGAGGCTGAGGGTCAGTGACTAGAAAGATCTTTGGGTAAAAGATTTGGCTCTGGGTGATGTCAGGGGAGGCTGGGTGGCTTTGAATGGGGATAGGACCTGCCCAGGGGGAAGCAAAGCCGTTGCTGTGCTGGGCTGAGCTGCTTGGGGCTGGGGCAGTTCTGATTTCAGCATCTCTGGAAGTGGATGGCAGCTTCAGAAGAGTGAGGGTGGTTTCCACAGCAGAGGAGAAAGCAGGGAGGCACTCAGCCAAAGGGTGAGTGGACAATGTTTATGTCTTTTCTCCTATTCAAGAACAGCCAGCATAAGCAGAAGACAGATTTCCAGAGTGTTGGAGGTGGGGGTGATGTTAGGGTAATGAAGAAGACAAATCTGAGGTGATGCTAGGCCCCTGTGTGGTAGACCCTGGTGTAGCAGGGTTGGGCGCTGGGTGCTGGAGAGTTGGGGCAGGTTACAGATGTATATGGGCTGAGCAGTCTAGATCAGTGGTTCTCAGACTCCAGAGAGCAGAGAATCACTTGAGGGGTTTCTGATTCAGTTGGTCTGAAGTGTGGTCCAGGAACATGCATTTTAAATAAGCACTCAGGTGACCATGATACAGGTGGACAAAACTTTGAGAAACACTGTTCTAAGAGATGGCAGTCACCCTGTGGGACAGTTGATCTAGTGTGGATTTCCCATGCCTTTTGCATCTTTCTTCTTCCTTCCCAACCATACTCATGTCTTTATTCTGCCATGCACGTGATCTGTGTGTGTGTGTGTTCTGGGTGGGGGCAGCAGGAGGAAAAGGAGAGGTTGTGAGGTCCAGTCAGGCAGATTTAACTTGTTAGAACAATGCTTCTCATTGGCAGTAGTTATCACAGAAGAATCCCTTAGGGAACACTTTCAAAATTCACTCTTCCTTTCACCCCTGGATTCTGATGGTTGGCTGCCCTATGTTTCTGAAAACTCACCACTGAGAACCACTGGATTAAGAGCATTGCCAGGAGATTGCTGTCTGTGGTTGGGTCAGATTTATGTAGATTCTGTGGCTCAGTACAGGATGAGTCCCAGTGACACTTCTTCCAGGAGGCAGGTCTGGGTCCCGGCTAGAGGAAGTAGGGGTCAGCAGAGTACACGGCCTAGCCTACAGCTGACACTTAGCAAGTTGCAAATGATGCTGTTGTTTGAGCACTTGAGGGGGCTATCCAGGAGTGAGCACAGCCTAGGCCATTCTTCAAGTGCAGCTGAGAAGACATGGCGCACGGTTGGATATCAAGGAAGGACTGTAGATGTCGGGCAGTGCTGTGCTCCTGCTGGTTACTTGTTTTGGTGTTTCAGCCACTGTTTGTGTAAGTGTGTGTGTACAGCTGCTTAGGATTATAAGTCAATCCTGGCTCACCTTTCCCCATCACCATTTTTCTGGTCCACCGATAATCAACCTGCTTCCCTGCTAGCTTCTAGCCAGACAACTCTCCATGCTAGAGAGCTGCAAGAAACACCAGGCTCAGACTGCTGACAGAGAATAATGCCATTTACCCTTTGTCTGTCCTCTGTGTGAAGGCTGTCCAGGTCCTCTATGTGAAGGAGAACGGCGTGGGTCCTCACCCAGTTTTATGTTCTTCCCATAAAGTGTAGTCTCTCCCTGAGAGGCTTTCCCTGGGGATCACTTCCCATCTTTCCCCAGAGGTGACAAGCCATGGTCTAGATCTTTCTACAGAGGTCCTCTCTCTTGCTTCTCTTTCCTCTGACCTTTCACAAGTATCCGAGCTGTAATCCTATAGATCCTGAGGCTGGGTCTATAGCTTTTCTTGTAGCAAGAGCTTCCTTGGTATTGGGGCATTTCTTCCTTACTCAGTCCTCTAGAGTCCTTACTCATGTCATCCTCATGGCTTACAAGTTTCTCACTACAGTCACGTGTCACTTAACAACAGGGATACGTTCTGAGAAATGTGTCACTGGGTGATTCCGTCATTGTGTGTACATCACAGAGTGTACTTGCACAAACCTAGGTGGTGTAGCCTACTACACACCTAGGCTATATGGTACTAATCTTATGGGACTACTGTTGTATATGTGGTCGGTTGTTGACTGAAACTTTGTTATGTAGCACATGACTGTAGTTGCTACCGACTGGTGGTTCGAGCCTCCCACCGCAGCCTAGAGAGAAATGCTCCCCAGTACCTGGCCCTTCCTATAACACAGGGTCCCAGCCCAGTTTACCCCTATGTTTCCTATGAGTTTTCCCCCAAATTCCTCCTGTTTTCTCTTCCTCTCTCCCCTCCCTAGTGTCACACTCCAGAGGAATTTAAGGTCCTTTCCCCATGGATTAATGTTCAACATTTGGTCCCCCTTCCTGACACTGGATACATTTCCCCTGACTATATCTGTTTATTATAAGCTTTTCCTACCTACAGTTGTGTAAAAAAAAATTAGTATGTATTGGAGGGTGTTTCTGCTTATGGGTGTAGGTGATGGGTCTGGGAGCATGTCCCTTGTGCCTTTATGTCCATGGGCCCATCCTTGCTGGCAGTTGGTGTGTCCCTGTAGTTCTCTCTGCATGGTTCTGCTGCTGTTTCTGATGGTGTGCTTGCTTATTTCGTTGGTGCAGTTATATACACAGAGCTCTGTAGTTCAGATGTGAATATTTATACAGGAATGAATAATTGGATGAGCAAATGTGTCTTAAAACAGATCTGGGTAGGCTGTTGGAGATTTGGGGAATCAGCAATCTGGTCTATAAGCCTTGAAAGTGGTTAAGGAACAAATAGAAGGAATTAAGCAGGTGGGTGCTACTGTGCCTGGAATAATTGGCTTTCTTGGTTCTTGTGCATGCTTCTATAAGTACACTCCAGGGGCTAGAGGATTGGGGGAACAGGTTTCTTTTTGTGGTCCTATTGTAGACTTTGCCCCATTTGGCCACTAAAGCTTCAGATTTTCTCATATTCTCCTACCAGACTTTGATTTTTGTTCCTAGTTGAGAACTGGGTACCTTAAGCCATCCTCACACAGATGCTAGTTTACAGCAAAAACAGCCAAGCTCATTTCTGCCTTCTGCCTCCTGGTACTGACCCTGGCAGTGAGTAGGTGGACCAGAATTTGGATGCTTTAGGACCCATGTATGTCTGAAACTCTAGGCCTTTGCCCCAAGCCATGGAAGACCCATCTTAAGAGCCACTCATTCAGGCTCACTTTAGGGTTGTCGGGGAGCAGGGGGTGTACTACAAGATAGGTGTTGATGTACCAGGCGCTTGAGTTGGGTCTACTACTCCCCAGGAGAAGTGATGTGAAGTACCCCAGGTGCCCTGGTGTTCACCTCTAGCGTTTGGCGTAGGTCCATGCTGACTCAGCCCTCTGTCCACCAGAATGGTGCATTGTGCATCTCTGGAGTGGGAGTGCTGCTGCTGAGGACTTCCGGTCTGAGAAAGGGGTTGGGGAGGAATGCTTCCAGCCACTGGGGCTATGGAATGGTGCACCCTCCAGAAGCACACTGATTGACCTAAGTCAGCAGAGGCAGCCAGGCTCTCTTGTCCCCTATATTACAGGGTTCCTGGTAAGGTCAGTTGCTTAGAGTCAGCTCCTGTCTACTACTGTGAATATACATGGTGTCTCCAGGCCAGAGTATATGGGTGTAAGAATATGTTGGAGGGCAAGAGGAGGCAGTATTTCTGGCTGTATTAACTCCCAATGAAAGTATTCATAGTTCAAGCCAAAGCAAACCTACCCTGGCTGTAAATGCCTAAAATGCATGACACCACACCTCTAATCATCCCATTCCCGGTGTTTGCCAAGGTTTTCTTTAAAACGTTTCCTCTTTTTCTCCTATTTTTTTTTCTTTTTTTGTGTTTTCAACTTTTA
The DNA here is from genome assembly GCF_057802395.1 of Ceratotherium simum simum. Taxonomy (NCBI): domain Eukaryota; kingdom Metazoa; phylum Chordata; class Mammalia; order Perissodactyla; family Rhinocerotidae; genus Ceratotherium; species Ceratotherium simum. The sequence continues at coordinate 24,394,896 of NC_141902.1, read as the reverse complement.
TATACAAGTCACATTCCCGGAGCACAGAGTGAAAAAGCTTCTTTCCTCATACACATGCTGCTAAGAAAATAGCTTTATACACAGAATTTCAACAGGAGAGAGAAAGGGACAGGGAGGGCAGGGTGCAAGAGAGATGTTGAGAGGCGGGGAGAGGTGGCAGCAAGAGTGAGCCTGCAGTAGGGCAGTTTCTCTCCTCTTGTCTGCATCTGTAACTGGTATTTTTGGCATCATCAGAATAACTAATTCCACCCCACCCCAGTTTGCTAAAGTTGGAGCTTTTTAGAAATGAATGGGACTGGAAGCAAGATTCACAAAACATATGGGGACGGGGGGCTAAGCTGAGTTTTCCCTCCCCCTCTCTCCCAACCCATCTTTTCTGCACATGAGCTACTGCTTCGGTAGGAACATGTTCACAGAGTGGAGTGACACATAGACCAGGAAATCTAAATCCCAGGGCTGGCTGAATTTGTGTGTGTGTATGAAATGGATAATGGTGGTAGAAGAAGCCTGAAGGGAGAAAGACCTTGAAAGGAGAGGTCTTAGGGGCAAGGGTAGTAGGAGAAACCCTCTGGAGGGCTGGGAAATTTTTGCAGGCTTTTCTTTGCTGAAATAAAACACCTACTTCTCCACCCTGTGCCACTTAGCTGGGCTTGGGGGTTGCCACAGTGACCTGTTACAGAAACAATTAGGTTAGCGTAGGAAACCCTCTTCTAGCTCATTCCTCTTCTCTTGGTTCCTTGGTGATGTCACACTACAAAGATTTACCTTATGCTTCAGTCATCTCCTTGCCTACCCATCCCCTCAGTCGTCATCAGCTCTAGACCCCCATGAACCTCATGGACAGGTCCTGACTCCTTTGGGGGTGCCCCCAGCAGCTGCTGCTTACTGGAGGAGCTGGGCTGGGGCAGAGGATGCAGGGAAGAACAAGATGGGAACAAGGGTCCCTGCAAAGGCGAAGAGGTTCCAGAAGTGACCGGAAACGTGAAGGGGCCACTAGGAAGGGAAGCAGGAATAGGGTTGTGAAAGGAGTACATGAGAGGACATGGTGGTTAGCTACCAAAAGGGAAGTGTACCCAAGATTCAGAAACCAAATGCCCCGTCCACCCCTTTCCTCCTGGGACCGCCAAGATACTTTTGGTGACAGTGACTTTTCTAACTCACAGCTGGGAATGAGGGGATGTTACCTGTCCTGATAAATACTCAATTCAGGGGGCAAGGATGTGTCTCTCCCCAGTCTCCAGGCTCTTCTCCCCATTCCTGCCTCTGAGGCTGGACACGGCCAAGGCAGGGCTGCTCTGCTTTCAGTCTTGAGGGTCACCGCACCCATGCAAGGACTTAAAGCCACTTGATCTTCCAAAGACGAGGTGGTTTAAAGAAACCCTTAAATTGGGGGGGAAAGTGACAGAAACAGGAAAAAAAACCACTTGTTTGCTGGGCGAGTTTTCAGGTTTTTTTTTTTTTTTCTGTATTTCCGAAGTTTATGCTTTTTTTTCTTTAGTTCATTCCTCTGGTCTCTCCATCTTTCTCTCCTGTGCACTGTGCGCGCGTGCTCTCTCTTGCTCTCGTTTTTTTGGTTGTGTGTGTGTTTCAGTTTTTTTTTAAAGAACTTTGGATTTGCCATTGGTGGGCAGCGCTGGTCCCGGAGGCTGGACCCCCACGTGGCAGGGCTGGGACAAGGGGTGGGCCCACGGCTGCTGAGAGGATCTCTGTGTTTAAAGCCTTTGAGAATAAGTTACTGCAGTTCCCAGGGTGCAGGGTGGGGGTTGGCAGAGGGGTTCCTGGCGGCGGCTTCCCCTAGAGTCCAGGCCGCAGGGGCTCCCCTGTCAGGCGAGGAGAGGGTTAGAAGGGAGGAGTGTGGGGAGAGAGAGCTGGGAGCCCTTCTCCCCTGCGAACCTCCAGTTTGGTTAGAGTCTTGTGGGCTCCCTGCCCCTCCCAGGCTCCAACCTTGGGAGCCAACTGGGTATTTGGAAAGAGTTTGTGAGCGGTATGGCGCTCTAGACAAGGAGGGTAGGAAGGAGAAGAGGGAGTGGCAGAGTTTCTTTTCCTTCCCCCTTCTTTGTCTTGGGTTTTCTTTTTCCTTTCTTCTTTTTTCTTTTTTTGGTGTTTTCTCAGTGAGTGGAACAGCATGGTATAACATGTATTTGCATGTGTGTTTATAGGAGTTGGGGGGCTGACTGGGAATTCAGTGGGGAGAAGGTTGTAGGAAGGTGGAGCCAAGAATAGATTATGTGTATGGTGGGCAGGGCAGACATGAATGAATAATCAGGATGACAAGATGGGTGTGTCTGTGAAGACTAGGGGCAAGGAGTTACAGAGGAGGATCAGCGTGTTTGTGGGATTGGGGAGGAGGCAGGACTCTGCTGGAGTTGGGGTGTGTGAAGCCCACTGAGAGTGGGAATTGAAAGATTCCCGTGAGGTGGGCGGAGCCGAGGGTTGGGGTGAGGGATTTGAGCTTCTACCAAACACCCCTTGGGGTCAGAGAGGGAGCTCTGAGGCCCTCCCCTCTCCCCCCATCTTGGTTTATCTGTTTATAAAGCTAGAAGTGTAGAGGTAGTAGTAGTTTTTGGGTTGGAGTCCGTGTGAGGTAATCTTGCTTCCTCTTTGGCAAAAGCCACAGCAGCCGTGGCGGCAGTGGCGGCGTTGGTGACAGTGATGGGTGGGCCCCCTGGGGGCGGGGCCGCCTTACGCCTGTGGGCTGAGGAGCGCAGGTGGGAGGCCAGGGCTTCACGCCCACTCAGCAGCACCTCACATGCCAGGCAGTGGTAGGTACAGATGGGCACCCGCAGTGGGGGGGGCACGGAACCCCCAGAGCCCCGCCCAAAGAAGCAGAAGGATCTCTGGTGAGCAGTGGCCAGGGCCTCCCCGTCAAATGCCATCTTGCACTGGCGGCACAGGTAGCGGTGGGTCACATCCACGGTGGAGATGCCAGTGCTGCCTGTCAGCAGCTCATCGGCCTCCCCGGCCTCCCCCTCCCCTGGACCGGGCAGTTCAGGAGGCTTTGGAGGCGCTGTGGCTGTGGGTTCAGGGGGCTGGGGTGGTGGCTGGAGGAGGGCATTGGGGAGCAGTCCGATGAGGGTCTGAGGTATCACAGGGTTCATGGGAAATAGCCCCTTCTTCATGCCATAGAGCTGTTGGAAGTAGGACCCCTGTAACTGGGGGCCAAAGACAGTTGGCGGTGTGGCCCCTCCTGCAGGGGGAAATGGGAAGGGCAGGAATTGGCCCCCCAACAGGGCTGGGACAGTGGCCTTCAATGCTTTGAGGTTCTTGAGGGCATCAGTGGAGGAGTTGGTGGGGGCTGCAACTGGCTTTCGCTCACCAGAGACCTTGTCCCCAGAGGGCTCAGTAGGCAGGCCTGGGGCAGGGTCAGTGGTGCCTGCTGTGGAGGGGTTGGTTTCGTCGGGCACAGGTCTCTGAGGTAAGGGGCAGCCTGGGCCAGGAGTCTGGACCACTGTGGTAGCAGGCAGGACTGAAGTGGCAAGGCCAAGGAGGCCTGAGGAGGCTGCAGGGCCTAGGAAGATGAAAGGAGTGGTGAGGGATTAGCTACCTCCTGGCCCCATCATCCTTCTTACTGTAGGCAACCTCCAGCCACACACTCACCCATTCCCACCACCTAGCCTCCATGCTCCCTTCCCTCCCTTCTCTCCCTCAAGAGACTGAAACAAAGGAAGGCCACAGGAGGAGACTGGAGATGGGAAGAATCAAGAAGGAAAAAGAAGGGCATGTCATTAGAGGGAGATGCTCTCTCAAGTTCAACTTCTCCCAACCTCCCACTCACCTGAATTGAAAGGAGCCAAGCTGCCCAGCGGGGGCTGGGCCAGAGCTGGGCTGGACAAGAGGACCGGGGCCAGGCGAGGCAGGGCCGGGGCAGCCCCAAGGGGCATAGAGGCAGGTGTGGTGGCAGGTGGGGCCTTGGGAGCCGGGGGGGCCTCGGGTGCCGGGGCCAAGTCGTAGCACTTGCTTTCACTCTTCAGCTGGGCTCTGACCGCCTCCTTGAGCTTGGCCAGGTGCTGGCGGGAAAAGAGATGGCCTCGGCAGGAGACATAGAAATCATACTTGACATCACAGTAGGGGCAGTCGGTGCGCTGAGCTCCCAAGGACCCCTCACTGCTGCCCCCAGCCCCACCAACCGCTGCCCCCTGCAGTTTGGCCTTCTTTTCCTTGGCACGAGCATTCTGGAACCAGACCTGGATGACTCTCTTAGGCAACCCAATCTCCTCCCCCAGCACCTCACACTCTTGCATGGTGGGGGTGCGGTACGCTTCATAACAGGCTTTCATGATCTTCAACTGCAGGCTGCTCATCTGGGTCCTGTAGCGCCGCTGCCCCATTCCATCTGGAACCCCGGCCCCACCTCCTGGTCCCCCACTGGTCCCTCCAGCCCCAGGGGACTCTGGTTCAGCCAGGCTGGAAGCAGACGAATCGCTTAGATCCCCTGCAGATGGACTGCAAGCCTCACTCTCTGGAGAAGCTTTAGATGGTTCCTCTGGGCCCTCGTCCTCACTGGGTGGAGGGGGAGGTGGGAGAGGTAGAGGTGGCTCTGGTGTTGGGGTGGTGGCCTCTTTCCCAGGTGGCAGGAAAGGCAGGGGCCCGGCAGCAGGGGTGACCGTGGGATAGGGAAAAGCAGGTGCTTCCCTCTTTGGGGCTTCCCTTCCAGTCCCATCATCCACCTTGCCCAACAAGAGGCTGAACTTGGGGAAGGGTGCAGGGGTAGAGGTGACAGGGGGCTTGACTGCCGGATTGGGCACTCCCCCAGGGGTGCTTCGAAATTGGCCTTTCCTCTCCCGGGCCCTGGTATTCTGGAACCAGACCTGTACTACTCGCTTTTTGAGCCCCACCTCCTCGGAGATGCAGTCGAGCATCTTGCGCGTCGGGTTGGAGTCCTGCATGTACCAACGGTACAGGATCTCCAGCTGCTCAGGCAGGATAGTGGTGCGCAGGCGCTTGTCCCTGGGGGGTTCACCCTCCCCTCCACCCCCTGCTTCACTGCCCGTGGGGGACAGGCTGCCGTCCTCGTGCTTCCGTTTGAGGGGTGGCCCTGGCACTGGTGGAGTGCCTGCCATCGTGGGGTTTCGCTCCCCAAACACCAGCAAGGGCAGATCTAGGAGGTGGGAGGCAGGGCTGGGCTGCGCAGATGGCAGGAAATGTAGCCGGCGGTGACTGGTTAGGAGGTCCTGGCTGGGGAAAGACATGGGGCACTGGTCACAGGTGTGGACTGGAGAAGGCGAGGGAGGGGCCCTCCCTTCAGGCTCTTTGCCTCCTGGCTTTGTCGCCTCTGCTTGGCTCAGCTCTTCCTGGTTTGGAGGTTCTGGTGATGGGCCCTCAAGTGCTGCTCGGGGTTCCAGGCCCTGTTCCTCCTCTGCATCTTCCTCCTCCCCCTCTTCCTCCTCTTCCCCCCTCTCTGCCTCTTCCTCCTCCTCCTCAGGAGGCTGGTCATCATAGCATTTCTTGAGGTGCCGCACCAACTCAAAAACACAGGAGAAGGTGGCATAGCAGCGCCTGCAGCTGGAGGCTCCCCCAGTGCCGCCTCCGGTTGGCACAGGCCCACCCTCGATGGCATTTTTGCGTGCTTTCTGGCGGGCATTCTGGAACCACACTACCACCACACGGCTCGCCAGGCCTAAGAGACTTGCGAGCCGCTCCACCTCTCCATCCTTGGGGTAGGCACTGGTCTCAAAGAAAGACTGCAGGGCTTGGGTTTGGAACTCTGTGAACTTGGTTCTGGAGAACCGGCGGCCTGCAGGCACTAGGGGAGGAAGATTCCCTCTGGAGCTTTCTTCCTCCTCAGGGGGCCAGCGTCCTCCTGCCCGGCTTCGCTCCTCAGGGGGATGGCCCCCTGCTGCCTCAGGCTCTGGGACCAGGCAGGTGGGGCCCAGTTGGGGAGCAGGTGAATCCAGAGACCCATCAGGCGGTTTAGGGGGCTCTGCAGGGGGTGGGTATAGGCTGTCATAGCTCTTTCGAAACTGAGCAGCATAACGGCTCAGGGCTTCAAAGGGCAGAAAGCGGCGGTGGACATGCTCCTCGTGTGTCTTGAGGATAAGCATATTGGAGAAGAGTTTCCCACAGGCCCTGCAGGCCAGCTTGTCCCCACCCCCCAGGGCCTCTGGTGGGGGCGGGGTTGGGGGAGGGGGCACAGCCTGCTTCCCTTCATTGTACTGGATCACCAGCTCAAACCCGAAGTTTTCTAGAAGGGCTTTGGCTGCAGTGCGGGCTGCTTCATTGGGCGTTGGGTTGGGAGGTGAGGTGGGCACTGCCTCATTCCCCTCTTCGGCCACAGGAGGCCGCTCCCACTCTCGCTCAGCCAGCTCGGCCTTAGGGGGTGGGGGAAGGGGAGGAGGGGTGGCAGCTGGCAGGGACAGCAGGGGTGCAGGCCCAGCCAGTGCCAGCTTGGGCCCCACCTTGAGGTCATGGAGGTAGAAGGGCAGGAGAAGCTGCTGCTGCTGGAGCTTAAGCAGTGATTCGGGCACCAGAGGGAAGGGGGGCAGGACCGGTGGGGTGAAGAGGGGCGCTGGGAATCGATGCAGGTCCAAAGGAGGCGGGGGAGGGGACAGGAAGGGCAATCCAGATATGAAGCCACCGGGGTCGGGGCCCTTCTTCTCATTGCCCAGCTCCCCCTCAGTCTCGCCTTCCTTGGGCTCTTCTTGGCCGCGCTCTGGCCCCTCAGCCTTGGCGTCAGTCTTGGCCCCCCGAGAGCGAGTCTGGTGCAGAACCGAGCGCATGTGGATCTCCAGAGTGGAGCTCTGGTTGTAGGAGACTCGGCAGACTGTGCACTTAAAGGGCTTGTCTGTGGCAGAAGAGGTGGTAGGCGTGGTGCCAGCCTCTCCCCGGGCAGGGCCAGAGGGGTCAATGGCAGCCTTCTTCATCTTGTGCAGGTGGGAGACAGAGTTATAATGAACCAGGAGGATATTCTTCTGCGTGAAGGACTCCTTACACACTGTGCACTTATAGGGCCGGGCAGGGTCGAGAAACTTGTCCAGGGCAAAGTTGGTGGTCTTCCGATAGGTCAGAGGGTGGCGAGAGTCAACTGGAGCTGGCTCTGCAGGGCGGGGCTCCCCGACAGTTCCCTCTTCCTCCTCAGCCACGGTGGGCGGAGGAGCCATTTCTTCAGCTTGGGCATCAGGCCAAGGGGCTGGAGATGGGGCTGGAGAAGGGGGTTGGTCAGGGCTTCCCTGGGGGTTGTCTGGCACCTCGGCTGAGGGCTGGGGAGGCTCAGGAAGAGGATCGGGACTGGCTTCTGGGGTCAGGTGAGGGCCTTCTAGGGGAGAGAGAAGGGTGCAGTGAGAAGGAAACTTTGCCTAAGGCAGACACCCCCCCCTCACCCCAACTCAATGTCTAGGGCAATGACCCTTGCCTCAGTGTCTTCAGACCTTCTTGGTCCACAGAGCCTGGATCCCCTTTCCTGCCACCTTGTGAGGTTTGCCATCCCTTTCCTTACCTGCTGCCTGGTCTCTGCTGGGTGCAGGCTCTGGCTTGGGAGCGGGGGGCTCTGGGTCATCCACCAGAGGGCCTAGAGTGGGCCCAGGCAGCACTTTGGTCGTAAAGGTCATCTCTATAGTTGTGGCCTGTAGTGGAAGAAATCCCAGTGACTTCCTCACTGCCGCCCCCCGCTGCTCTTGACGCCCCCCCTGCTCTGCACCTGTGCCCAGCCCCTTCCCAGGGCTCCAGCCTCCTCTCTGGACAAACCTCCCACCTAACTTCTGCTTCTCCTACAGAGGAGAGGGCCTGGGCGGCCACGTCTCCTGCCTGGCAGCCTAGGTTTTGCTGTTGAACAGCTCTTCCCAGGACTGAATGGAGGTGAAAGAAATGCTTAACTTCTTCACTGGCAAGGAGAGGCAGCTAGACAAGCTCAGTTCTGAGGTTCCCTCCATCTCTAAAATCCACCTTGAAATCTGTGAAATGCTGTTCCTTCACCAACACCTCCCCCCAACACACACACTTGCCTGGAACCCCCCACCTCTTCCTCCCCTCCTGCCCGGCCCTGACAGGGCTCCCCAGATGGGTCTTCACCCAGCCTGTACTCACCACAAGCAGCAGCTTCTCAACGCACTCGGGCACCACGTTGTGCAGGTGGCTAAGGTGGAAGTGCAGGGCAGGCCGGCCCACCAGCTGCTCCTGGCACAGTGGGCACCTGTACTTGGGCTGCACTGCATGCTGGGAGAGTGCATGAGCCCTCACCTGGTCGGACTCTGGGCTCAGGAAGCTGCAGTATGGACAGCAGAATACCTGGGGGCACATGGGCAGTGCAGGAGGTATCAGGGAAGGGTGGGACCCACCATCACTCAGCCCTTTGCATTCCTGGACACAGCACAATCCCCTACTCGCAATTTAGGAGTGAGCCTGATAGGAAGGCATCACCACGGACCCAGCCAGAGTCCTGAAAGCTGCCTCCTCCCTTCTTTCCCTCTGAGTGGGACAAAGGCCTAGGCTAGGCCGCCACCCTGCCTTCCTTCTTTGTCCGGCTCTCTCCTTTCATCCTGGCCTCTGTCTTTCCTTGGTCTGTCTGTCTCTGCTGCCTACTCACTTCTCCAGCTGACAGTATGGCCCTGTACCTACCTCCCTGGATTTAGTTTTCTTACCCACCCCCACCCTGCCTATCTCTTCTCTGTGAAATGGCTCCCTTTCCCTCTGGCACTTCCTGGACCCAGAGCCTTCCTCATCCCTGCCCACTCTGCCTCTCGAGGTCCCTGAACTAAGTGTCTCCTGAAGAGGGGCCCTCCCTACCTGTCTGCTCAGAAGCCAGCTCATTTTCCCTCAGAGGCTCAGCAGCTCCCACTTTGTTTTCCTTCCTTCCTTTTTTTTCCTTCCCTTCTTAATGTAAACAAACGCCACAGCTCCCCTAGTGGCCCAGGCAAATTCTGGCCTGGCTCTGCTGGTGCATTCCCACCTACACCTCCAGAGGGTTGGGGCTGGGGAGCCTGGGGAGGGGCCGCAAGAGGCCTGTTTCCGCCATAGTCACCTGACTGCCTGACCTCCAGCCTGCATTTTTTGTCTCCTTGGCTCATTTCCTCTCCTGCCCCGTGCCATTGGTCCAGGCCCATGCGCAGGGGTGGAGATGGCCATAAAGGAAAGGTACCCAGATGCTCATCTTAATGCACCTAGCCCCAGGAACCGACAGCTGGCGTAGGTCTGTAGGAGGGACAGGAGTTAGGAAGGAGGGACTGAGGACATTACCGTTCCTGCAGCAGTGTGCAGGAATGCAGTAATACTGCAGATGGCAGCCCAGTTTGGAGAGCTCTGAGGCACAGGATGGCATCTCAAGACCAAAGGCTGGGAATCCCCTCAGAATCACTTCCAGGCCACAGAGCGAAACTACTCCTGGTCCTGCCTAGGTCCGGCAGAGGCCGGAGCCCTGGAGACCTGGAGATGTGCAGGGCTCATTGTCTCGGAGAAGCATCTGGGGTAGATACCCTCAGGAAGGAGGTGCCAGGACAGTTCTTGCAGGCTCAGGGCTTTCTGCAGGTGATGAACACCATGTCTAGTCGTCTCTCTGCTCCTAACAGGAATGAAGAGCTGGGCGGCAGCTAGTTTTTTGTTTTTGCCTTACTCTTTTCATTCCTTCACTTTTTTCTTCTCCTCCCCTCCTCCCTCCACCTACTTCCAATATGTCCTACCCTCAACAGTTTCTCTCTTTCCCTTTCCCTCCAATTCCTGCTCTCCCTTCCTGTCATCTCCCTCTGTGCTCACCCCTCAGGGCCAGCTCTGCCCCCTGGATGGTGCTGACCACATGTACTGGACCTAGGTGGAATTTCTTAATTTTGTATTCTCAGTGAAATAAGTCACAGCATGACAAAATGAGGTCTACCTTTAGTCTGAAATCTCTGTCTGTAAAGCTCTACTGATTAGAATTTCAGCCTTTAGAATGTGAGCAGATCTCAGTCAAACTAGACCCCCCTCTGCTCTGCCCAGTGAGCCCAGTTCTGACCGTGGTCTGGTTGGCACTGTCTCCAGGAGGACCAGTCTTGTTCTCAGCCTCTTCAGAAGCTGAAGATGAAAGGAGAGGAGATTAAGAGACTCTGACAGCCCTCCCTCCTCCTTTCACAGACCCTCAGCCCTTAAGATGACCTGATTTGTAGCAGAGAGCTTCCAGGGTAGGGGGTTGGCCTCTGGGGAAAGGGAGAAAGGGCAGGAAAGTACAGAGGTATACTTAGTACAGGGAGGGGAGGCTCGGCAGGGCTGACCCTAGGTTAGTGGGACGGCCAGGTTTGGGTCCTCAAAGAGGGCAGAAGCACCCCCTCCCTTCTCCTCTGATGAGCCCTCTCTTCCCTCAGTTTGGCTCCTTCAGTGCAGGAGGACTTGCTGGGTGTCTGGATTACTGGAAGGTCAGAATGTGCATCAGAATGTATGAGGGGCGGGGAGGGCAAGGGATGGGCGGAAAACGGACCAGATGAGCAACTCACCCAACTGTTCTGTCTTGTTCTGGGCATCTTTCTCAGGGATGGGTGGCTCAGCTAAGGGGATGACAGGAGCCGTCCCTGTGTAGGATGAAGGGGGAGTTAGCTTAAAGGGATGAAGCATCAGGAAAGGGAGGACGTAGGGCAGAGGAAGCAGGACAAGCAGCCAGGAGGAGAAAATGGATGGATGAACCAACAGGCAGGAGAGGGCAAAAAGCCGCCAAACAGGAATACAGAGGATGAGGGAAAAAATGTCAGTGTTAGAACTGGTTGGGCCTGAGATCATCTCTGTGAGTCCAGCCCCCTGTCATTTACAGATGAGGAAACAAGTCCAGCAGTAGGTGGCAGAAACAGGACCAAACTTGGCTCCCTGTCTTGACTGATCCTGGAAGCAGGGAGCCCAGAAATGTAGAGGGAGGGGCACTGGGGAAGGGAGGTGAGGTTGAATGGAAGCGGCTGCCATGAGCAGGGCAAGCTGGGAGAGGAGATTACCACTCAAGTAAGAATTGACAGATGTGTAGGAATTTATTTTCGGTGGCAGGCTAATTAAAGTGTTAAAGTTCCTTAACTCCATTCAGCCCTGCACCAGGATCGTTAGCTATTGATCTGGGCCCCTCCGGCACTTAACTCCAGCCAGCATATTGGCAATTCAATTAGCACCAGTCAATGCTGCCTGTTCCTGGTTCCTGCTGCCCGTGCCCTCATCCTCGCCCACTGCCGGCCTCTACAAAGCCTGGATGCCACTGCCTACCTCTGACAGCTGGGCTCTTCTGCACCCCCTGGATCAATGGCACCCAGTGGGCTATTCTCTGCCTTTGCTGGTAACAACCTCAGCTGCCTAAGGGGGACCCTAAGCCCAGCCTTGGGGCTGAAGACCTCCTAAAAGACAGGAAGAGGCTGGGGAGCTGTCAAGGGCTTCCCATCCCTGCTGCCTTCGGCCCATGCCAACAGCTCCCAACTCCTTCCGACATGTCCTGGCCCAGCACGAAGCAGATTCTATTCTTTTTTGTTTTTCTACTTTCTCTCTCCTTTCTGACCAGCTGCTAGCCTTGCTGACCACTCCTCCTAGTATTGCTAGGCCACTGGTCACTATTCAGAATCACTGGGTGACCCCTCACTTCCCTCCAACAGCCTCTTGTTCCCCCTTCACTCCGCAGCCCCAGTGTTCCTGAAATCCAGCTTTCTCACCCCTTCGCAGCTCCTTTCCACTTGCTATCCATTGCTCACAGGCCCCGTTTCTCCCTCCTTGTATCACTTTCTCATCGGCCCTCAGCTCCTGAGCCGGCCACACTCCCTGCCCAGCCCTTCCTCTCCAGTCCCCTCTTCCTCACCAGGAGTCCGGAGCTGCCCATGGCTGAAGCTCAGGATGCTCTGAAGAGCTGACAGCCCTTCCTTGGCTGCTGGGCCACTCTGTAGCAGCTGCAGACGCCGCTGGGCCTGGGCGTCCCGGTGGGCAGGGGCCCGCAGGTGCTGCAGCACAGCCAGGCGGGAGGGCGTCTCCCACGCACACAGCAGGCAGCGGAACAGCCCCAGCTCTGCCCCAGCGGCTGCCCCCTCCATCTCCAGCAGAAACTGGGAGCACAGAAAGAGGCTGTTCAGGCCCAGAAGAGATGGACGCCTCCAGATCTCAGGGGACTCCTTTGCTTCCCCGCAAGGGAGCCTGACCAGCAGCAACCCCTCCCTACCCATCCCTTCCACCCTCTTGAGCCCCCCTTTTTCCTCCTTGACCACCTGGATATTATTGCTTTTTCTCCCCAATCTCCTTCTCTTCCTCCTGCCAATCCTGGACTCCCTCCTAGTTTGTGAATGGAATCTGGTTCCATCCTCTTGAACTTCTGGTGACAAGATGGACTGAGCAGACACGGACCCCTCCCTCCAGCCCCAAACAACAGAAAAGCTGAATAAAGTATTGGATTCACTTGGTCAGAGTCCACCATCCTTTGGTCTCTTTCTCTACGCCTGTCTCCAAATAGTTTATTAATGTGGTGCATACTTGCCTTTTTCTCCAATTTTGCCTCGCTGGGTTTTCCATCACTTCCCCAGTCTGCATCTCCTCACTCCATCCCCATCCCCTTCTCTTCTCTCTCCCCGAAGGCCCTGTGCTATTCCCTTCCAATCCAGACCCTTCCTGCCCCACTCTCACCTTATAGATCTGGCTGTTTTCTTCATGGGCTGTGCCCCGGGCGTGCAGTTGCATCTTCTCCTTGCTGTTGGACTCAAAGTCACAGATGTTGCAGCGCAGGTGCAGGGGGGGGACAGACCCATAAGGAGCACCATCTCCCAGGGGCACTGGAGAGGGGGTGCCCATGGCCCCGCCCCCCTCCCTCAGGTGGGCTGCCAGCTGGTACTTCTGAGCATGTTTGTCAGTCTTGAGGTGGAGCTGGAAGTTGGCCTTGAGCTGGGTGCCGTAGCAGCAGAGCTTGCAGCGGTGGGTGTCGCCGGCCACCTCCTTCCACTCGGCCTCCGGGAGGCTGCGGCCCACGCTGCAGTGGTAGAGCAGCAGCTCCAGGTTGTCCGTGCTGAAGGCCTGGCACACGAGGCAGCGGAACACCTTCAGGGAGGGGCTGTCGTCTGGGGGTGGTGAGGTGGGCAGGCCATCGGACAAGGAGCCCAGGAGCTGATTTTGAGGCAGGTGGGCGTCCGGGGAGAGGCTGCCAGGGGCTAGGGGACAGAGCCGGGTTAGTGGCCCAAGGAAGGAATGCAGCAGGGTTGGTTTGCTCAGTGGGAATGTGGGTAAACAAGGATAGTGCCGAGGGGGAGCGGGGGTAAACAGGGAATTGAGTTTGGCCCTGGGGAGGGGAAGAGAAGGGGAAAGAAGAGAGCCCAGGGAGCTTACCAGGTGTGGGGAACTTGCAGGCAGGCGCTCCGAGGTGGTGGAAGCCGTTGAGAAGCAGCTGGGCTTCCAGGGGCTTGTCTGGCCTCAGCCCGGGACCAGGCAAGGGAGCCTGAGGCTGCCCTAGGGCCTGCGGTCCGAAGTACTGGAAGAGTTCAGGGTGGGTGGCGGGGGCAGCCCCTGCTGGGGGCGGGGGACCTGGCCCCACCAGCCCAGGTGGCAGACCCAGCGGCATCCCCTGGTGCAGCATGAGGACATTCTGCATGTGCTTCTCGGAGGTCATGTGGATGCGCAGGTTGCGAGAGATGTTGGTTTCATAGCTGCACACCTTGCACTGCCAGGACGATTTGGTCTTGGGCTCCTTGTCCCCCACGGAGGGTGGGAGTGCTGCCTCTGGGGGGCTTCCCTGTCCTCCAGGCCCCGCCTGGAAGCCCTGCAGGTTGGCCAGGTGCTTGTCCGACTGCATGTGGATGCTGAGGTTGCCCTTGGTGGTGGTGGAGTAGTTGCAGACGTCACAGCGGTATGGCTTGTAGCCGCAGTTGTAGCTCTCTCCGCGGGCGAGGCGGGGGTGGGCGCCCCCCGCACTGCAGTAGCTGCACTGGCTGTTGCTGTCAGGGTGCTTCTCCCGCATGTGCACGTCCAGGGTCTGTTGGTACTTGTAGTGCCAGTTGCACTTGGGACACTTGAGCGTCTTGCAGGAGTTGCGCGAGTGTAGCAGAGACATGTGGCTGGATAGGCTGAGGCCCTGGAAGGCTGCAGGGGCTGGAGTGTAGTCATCAGCAAGGCGATAGGGCTGGGGTGGGTCACTGGGGTCTTCGGGGGAGCCCACTGGGGCGGGCAGAGTGCCCCCCTCCTTGGAGGTGGGTGAGCTTTGGTTGAGTGGGGGGCAGAGCCCTCCATCCTCTTCTTGCCCCTCGGGGAACCAATCTGGCCCTGCCTCACCTGCTGCCGTTGGCGATTCTTTGGCTTGGGTTGGGCTGGGGTCCCAGGTGGCTGGGGCTGTGGGTGGGGAGGGTGGGCTGAGGGCCATGACTTCTTCCACGGGCAGGACGAGGGCCTGGGCTTCTGCCTCAGAGGGGCCTTCCTCGGTCTGGGCTACATGCACCTCCATGTTCACTGTGCTGCTGTTGTCAAGGGGAATTTCTAAAGGGGGGCGAGCAGGCAGTTTTGGTTCCAGAAAGCTTAGGAGGGCCATGCAGCCCTCGTCCCCCTCCTGGAGCACAGCTGGGTTGCCCGGCAGGCCCTGGTGTTGAGCGTGGGTTAGCTTCACCCCATGAGACTGTGTGTGACCTTTAAAGGCCTGGGGCCTGCTGAAACCCAGGCGGCACAGGAGGCAGAGCCAGAAGAGTGTCCTGTGGTCTCCCTCCCTGTTCTCCATGGGGCCATCTTTGGGATCTCTGGGTGGGTTTGGAGCCAGCTGGTAGCTCCAGAAGGCTCCATCCCTTCCCTCACAGGCGGCCGGAGATGGCGCTGAGGTATCGTGGGACAGAATTTGGTCAGAAGAGCTAAAGCCTTGGATTGGGTCAAAGCCATGTTGGATGTGAAGGGCAGTGAGGTGTGTGGGGGGCGGGTGGGCAAGGAGGGGCAGACTGGGCTCTTCCTTGCTGCCTGCCTCACCCCAGGGAAAGCCCTTTGGTAACAGGAGTTCACTGCCACCTGGCAGGGACAGCTTGGCCACTAGGCAGGCCTCACCACCAGCTGTGAAGAATAAGTGGTCGCTTAGGTCCACAGGAGGGAGCCCTCCTCCTTCCTCCTCCTGCTCCTTGTCCTCTTCCTCCCCCAGGTCCTTTGGTGGGGAGCCACCACAGCCAGGCTCTTCTCGGGGCTCCCCAGTCTCCTTTGGTGGGATGAGGCCATAGCCTGACTCCAGGGGCTGTCCCCCTGGCTCTGAGGGCCTCATGCTCTCAGAGGTGGAAGGGGCAGCAGGGGGATCTTTGGTGACAGGATCAGAGGAGGTCCTGGGGGAGGAGGTGTCCGGAGGCGGGGACGGGGCATTGTGCCCAGGGGAGGGGGTGGTGCCAGCAGTAGAGGATGAGTTAAGGGTGGCCATGGCAGACGGAGGAGTGCTGGGGGTTCATTTCAGCCTGACAGCCGGTACCCTGCAGGGGGCACACGAGAGAGCGGGGCTGTGAGGTGGCAGAGAAGACACCCAGCCAGGCAGTTGACCTCCCCATACTCCAGCCCCACGCTCTTCCCTGAGCACCAAACTCAGGTACCCATTTGCCAACTCGAAGCTTCACTTAGTGTCTAACGGGCTTCAAATTTAACATGTCCAAAATCAGAACTCTTTATTTCTTCCCGAATTGGTTCCTCCCCATCTTTCCTATCAAAAATTGATACACCATTTATCTGGTTGTGTAGGCTAAAAACATGAAGGTTTTCTCTTGCCCCTACCCGTATGCAATTTGACAGCAACCTTTCAAACATGTGTCACATCCCTCCATTTATCTTCATCTCAACTAGCACCATCCTGGCCCAAGCCATTATCATCTCTTTCCTGAACTAAAGCAATGGACTCCACATTGGCCTCCGTTTCCACCACTGCCCCTACAATCCAGTCTTCTTCCACCCAGCAACCAGAATGATCTTTCATTTAATTCTCAATTATGAAAAATGCCAGACACATATAAAAGTAGACCAAATAATGTAAGGACCCCCTTTGTACTCATCACCCAGCTTCAACAGTCACCAACTCACAGCCAATCTTGTTTATCTATATCCTCACCCATTTCCTCCTTTTCCTGTATTGTTTTAAAGCAAACTTCAGGCATCATAAAGAATCTTCTTTTAAAATGTAAATCATACTATATTCTGTTTAAAACCCATCAACAATTTCTCACTGTACTGTGAATAAAACCCAAACTCCTTTCTCTGATCTACAGAAGGGCCCATCTGATCTGATGCCTGCCCACCTATTCTCCATCCCCCTGGCTGCCTAGCTGCAGCCCACGGGCCTTCTTTCTGTTCCTCAAATACACAAGTTCATTCCCACCATAGGGCCTTGCCCAAGCTGTTTCCTCTGCCTGGAATGCTCTTCCCTCAGACCTCTGCTCCTTGTCATTCGGGTCTCTGCTTCAATATCACTTCTTCCAACAGGCTTTCCCTCTCTATAGAAGCTAACACAGCCCCATGGGTTACTTTCTTCAGAGATTTTTCATGACCTGCTATTTCCTGGTTTACTTATTTCTCCCTTCTAGAAGGTAAGTTCCATGAGAGCAGGAACTCTGTCTGCTTTATTTATTGCTCCATCATTAGCACCAAAAAAGATACCTGCCACATAGTCAATACATGTCTGTTGAATGAATGAACTCTGAGAAAGACCCTCTGATTTTCCATGACCTGAAGAGGTAATTTCCCTAAGTCAAGGTCCTCTTGCCAGAGAGGCCACAGTGAATTTCCACTGGCCTGCAGGCACCTGCTGCTCTCAGATGCCTTCCAGAGCCATCTCTGGTCACAAGCGTGTGGAACGGGTGGGAGCTTCCCTGGCCAGTTGAAAGACCATAACTAGTGTGTGATTAGCCTCCTCCTCCCCAAAGAGATAAAAAAATAAGAAGTTAACAGTAATAATCTTACTAATAGCTATTAAGGTACATATACCATGGTGCTGGCACTGTGATAAATGCTTTAATCAATTATCTCATTTAATCTCACAATAACCTTGTTTTACAGATGAGGCAGCCAAGAAACAGAGAGGTCTAGTGAGCAGCTGATTGTTACACAGCTGTAAGGTGGTGAAACTAGAAAAGGATTGGCAGGGCACAGAGCTGTACCCCAAAGCTGTGGCCTGGGCTCCTCCATCCAGCTGGACTGTCCCTCAAACACAGGACAGGCAAAATGAGCCCCCCAAGGTCTAGAAATCAGGATTCCTGGGCTCCCTCCACCTGACAGAAGCCCCAAGCCTCCTATGCTGCTCCCAACTTTTTAATCTTGATCCTCCCCTCCAACTCACCAGTTCCTCATGCCTCCCCATCCCATGCTTGTCCCACTGTCCCAAGTGGCCTCCGTCTTCTCCAGTTCTCCCTATCAGCAGACCCCTAATGACTAAACCTTTAGTGCTCAGGCTAGAGTGCTTCCAGGAAGGGCTAGGGGTGTAGCCACTCCTTCCTTGGGCCACCTCTAACCCTCACCTTCAGATTCCAAGATTTGGAATGGGGCCTTGGTCTGGCTCTACCCAGCCTGCAGGCCCCCATCCCCACTTCCCTCCTCCTACTGGGGGGCTAGCCAGGCGTGAAGTCAGAGCCATTAAGGAGCTCCACGTGGGGCTGGATCAGCATGCTAATGAAAGTGCAAATCAGCACCTGGGCAAGGGGTGGAGGGGATTGGGGGGTGGCGTGTTGGAGAACCAAAAGGGAAGTAAAGGAATTAGATGGAGGGAGGGGTTATCCCAGATAACCAGAAAGCAGAAGCTCTGAAGTTGTGAGAGAAAGGTATTCCTCCTACAGAATCCTTGTGGGGGGAGAGGGATAAGTGTGCAGGTTTGTGAGGGTCTGACATTCTGTCATCCGCACAATGGGGGCCCACAGCTCTTTTACTGCCCCGCCTGGTGGGAAGAACTGAGGCCGGGCCAGAGGGCCAGAGGGGCCTCTCTGGGCCCTGTCGTTGAGGGCTGGGCCATGATGGAGGAAGACCTAAGCCCCAGATCCTCTCTCCAAAGCTTCTGCTACCCAGGACTGGAAAAAGACACAGCAGATTCCTAGCTAGACACCAAAGGGGCTTAGCTTTGGGCTAGCATGTGGGTGAGACCCAGGTCGCCGAGGGTAGGTCGGCAGCTGTTTAAAATTGCAAATCTCTTCCCCACTTCCCAACCCATCCCTCCTCCTCTTCAGGGAAGAATTTCAATTGCAAATTTATCTCTGCCTCAGTGCACGCCCCCCCAACTCCCCTCCCTTTCTTCTCTGTGCTTCTCCCATCACCCACTGTTTATTACAAACCTTTAACTGCAGCAATTATTTTTTCACTTTTTTTCCTCCTTCCATTTCCCTCCTCCTCAGTCTTTCCTTCCTTCCCTCTCTGAATCTGTGTCCCTTTCTTTGCCCTTCCTACCTTGAACTCCATTTTCATCTCTTTCTAGAGATGATGCAGAACCAGATGACCCACCTAAGTCATCCCCCACCTGCACCCCCAGGCCAGGAGTCTTGTCCGACCTCGGCCATTCCTCCTTTAGTTCCGGGCTGTCCTAAAGGGCATCTCTTCTCCCTCGGGGCACATCTTAGCAGTGGGGAAAGGGAGAAGGCGACCCCTCAAAGGTTCTTGCATTCCTGCCTCTGGTGGAGGGAAGGATTAAGGGGGTGGATCAGGTGGAGGTGGAGGGACAGTCAAAAGGAAAGACCCAGGTAGAGGCAAGGGCTGGGGGCCCATGAGGAGAGGGGTTAGGGGAGACAGCAGGCAGTGGCGGCGGGGTGATTAGAGTGAAGATTGATGTGAAGGGGCGCCACAGACGGCAGAGAGAGTCAATAAAACGAGAGGATCACATTAGAGGCGACAGAGAGAGAGCTTTAAATTACAAGGCTGCTGCCACCGAGGGGGAGGGCAGGAGGCAGGCCTGGAGCCACGGGAGGGTGGAGAGTTCTGAGGGTGTCGTCATCCCCGGAGATGAATCTTCCAGCTCCAAAATGGCCCTCAGTCTCCAGCACTCCCTTGCTGTCCCTTTGCTCCATCCTCCCTCCGTAATGCTTCCTTCCCTGACAAGGGTGAGGAGAGGAGAAAGGGGAAGATGGAGAGAAAGCGATGGAGAAACAGAAGAGATTTTTTTTTTGTATTGCCCTCTTCCTCCTTCCAGATTGGCCCTCTGGTTATCCTCAGGATGCGAAGGGAAGGACGGAAGTGCTACTTTCAAAGCTCAGCTAGGGAGTTGTTGCCCCACAAGCAAATATAATTGCTGAACTGTAAATATTCTTCCATGGGTGGTGAGAAGAAAGGCACCCCGTAAATAGCCGGACAAGAATTCTGACTTCTCGATATGCACTCCCTGTTCAGGGGGCAGATACACAGTATTTAGAACAGGAAGAAGCTATGTAGCCAGGAGGCTCTAAGACAGTAGGACTCAGAAAGCTACTGAGAAAGATGATATGAGACAGATGGAAAGGCTTGGACTTGAAGTTGTGGAAAGCTGAAAGGCGGGCTCTGTGACCACGGAGACAGGGAGAGCACAGGAAGACTTAACCAGCAGAGAATTACAGGAGCCAAAGGGGCAGGGCAAGGAAAGACCAAAGAAACGAGGCCCAAGGAAGGAGAGACTGCCCCGCGCCTGGAGGAGACAGCGTGTGGGTTCGATTGGCCGACAGGGCTGTAGGCAAAGCTGGCCAGGAGCGCTCCCTCAGGAGGGGACCTCCCCCCCACCAAGGGGAGGCCAGGACTCCTCCTCTGGCAACCAGAAGAGGAAAAGAAACACCACTGCTCCCTAGTGGTTACGGAGGGAACATCACCAAGGAGGGGACAGGCCTGACCGGGAACAGATTGGTTTTCTTCTCCTGGCTCCCCTCCTTAAAACAAAAAACAAACCCCCCCCTCCTTTCTTCAAACCCAGCCACAAGGCAAAGGCTCCTTTCCCAGCCAGGTCTGCCTGAGGGCACCAACACGTCTCCTTAAAGTTTGCATACAATGATTTTCAGATCAGAGCCTTCCAAACACTTTGCCTTTCACTTTTCCAATTGTTCCATCTATCCTCTTTCTCTTACTCAGAGCCAGTTTTCTGGACCTTTTCTTTTCTCTTCCCTCCCTCTAAAGTTCTTGCCAAGGGCACTGCTCTGTTCACACTCACTTTGCCCTTGTCTTTCTCCCCTTTCTGTCTCTACCTGTTGCTTTCAAGAGGAGGCAGCCATGGAGAGGAGGGGAGAAACAGGAAGAATGGAGTGTGTGCCTTGCATAAGGCGGATTGTTTGGTGTAAACAGCAAATAAACTCTAACTAAGATGAGCTTTATTTTTTAAGGCAGTGAAAGAACATGGGCTTTGGATTCATGCAGACCCAGGTTCGATCCTGGCTCCCCGACTCACCAGCTGTGCAACCTTGGTAAGTTACTTACAGAGTCTCAGTTTCCTTATCTGGGAAAATGGGAATAATGATACCTTCCTTACCAGGCTGTTGTGGAGTCCGGATGAAGTAACATGTGAAAAGTACATATACTGCATGTCCAATCAGGTTGGTTCTTTTCCTTCTCTCTTGGCTATCTCTTTCCACAGAGCAGAGCAAGGTGTTTGCAGGTAGCCTGACAACTTCCCTTCTGCCTTGCCTTTTCTCGACCAGGACTCATCCTCTAATCTCTGTCCTTTTCAACTGAGGGCAGATTCTTTGGTGGGCAGGATTTAAATCTAGTCTGCTCAGCCTCAGAGTTCATTTCTCACTTGGCCCTCTTGATTGCTGGGCCTAGAGACACCCCATTATCCCAGAGCAAAGACTGGAAGCTTTGCCCAGGCTCACACTTGGCCTGTACACAGAACAGCTAATACCTGGAGCAAAACTATGATAGCCTCTTTCTGTGTTTAAAACTATCACTGTCTCTGTTTCTAAATCTCACCTACTATATTTAAAAAGAAAGCAAAAAAGCTACTGCTATTCCTCCATTTTTTATTTTTTGTGAAGATCAGCCCTGAGCTAACATCCATGCCAATCCTCTTTTTTTTTGCTGAGGAAGACCGGCCCTGAGCTAACATCTATTGCCAGTCCTCCTCCTTTTTTTCCCTTTTTCTTCCCAAAGCCCCAGTAGATAGTTGTATGTCATAGTTGCACATCCTTCTAGTTGCTGTATGTGGGACACCGCCTCAGCATGGCCGGACAAGCGGTGTGTCGGTGTGTGCCTGGGATCCGAACCCGGGCCGCCAGTAGCAGAGCGCGCACACTTAACTGCTAAGCCACGGGGCCGGTCCACGCTATTCCTCCATTTTAATTCTACATAGCTCTCCTAGACCTCTCCCCACCCCCCTAAATATTTAGGGAGTGCTTACTGTGTGCAAAGTAAGTTTTGTCCAAAAGAGAGAAAATGAGAATGGCAGGGAATGAGATAGGCAGGAAAAGGAGTGTCATAGGGGGTAAAGAAAGAAGAGGAAGGAGGGAGGGAGAGGGAGGGGTAGGAAAGTGGAGGAGGGGATGCTGGATCCTGATCTGCATATGTAAATACTGAATCACATTGAGGCATCCCAGCTTTGGCATCAGATTGGGCAAGGGGCCTGTCCCCAGTGAGAAGGATGGAGCAGGAGGCTGTGTCTTACACCTTACAAGATGCTTAAGGTGGGCATGAGAGAACTGGGTGAGGTGAGGAGAAAGGAGAGGCTGAGAGGAAGAAGATGGGGGTGGGTAGGGAGGAGATGGGGATAAAAGGGAAGCTATGGACTAAAACCACAACCAGTGAGTTGAACATCCATCCACATTTGCATGGCTTTTTGAGGTGTGCTGCGGGGTGTCTGCTGCTGGAGGGGCAGGTGTCCCCGAGTGGAAAGGAGCCTCTTGCCCATGCATTTCCCTCAGTGACGCCACAAGTGTTAGAATGGCAGTGTGGAGTTGTGTGATCTTATAGTGCACGGGAGGGAGTCAGGCTTAGACAACCACACGAAGCCAGCTCTGAACCCTTCTATGTGAGAACTTAAAGGACAGGGAGTGTTCTGTGTCTGCCCTTGAATGCAGATTCAGAATCCTATCTGATCCTGGCATGGGGGGGCCTCTGTAGAAGACCTTTGATCTCCTGAGCTTGAAAGGAATAACATGCAATTCTTCTAGAATTATTTGGAAGGATATCACTGTAAGTGACTGTGTATATAAATAAATCCTTCTGGTTCTTTGATTCTAGATGAACCCTTGTGATGGTAATGACTCCATTTAGATACTAATCACAGCAACAACTGATAATAATAATAAAAATAACATCTTTGAATGTTTACCATGTGCTAGGCACTGCTGAGCCCTCTGCAAGCATCACATCACTTAATCCTCCACTACAATCTGATGAAATAGATACAGCTATTCATTCTCATTTTACAAATGTGGAGACAGACTTAGATGGGTTAAGTAATTTTTAGGGTCTCACACTTGAAAAGAAGTAGAGTCAAGATTGGACTCAGGTAGCCTGACCCCAGTGCTCTTCTCTTGGGTTAATTTGTAAGCTTCTGAACTCTGACTGGTATGCATTTAGAATGAGGTCTTTAAGTGTGCTCTGCTTTAAGTGTATTCTGCTCTTTGCGTGTTGCCTTGAGCATATGTGCTGTCATGCTCCTCACTGAGCTTGAAGGTGTTAGATGGCTGTCTCCCAGTTCATTTCTTATGGGCCAGAACGGGACCACTGCTTTGTGCAACTCCAGGAGGCGCCATTCACACGGCAGACTATGCAGGGGCCCTGGCCATTGTGTGTGTGTGTGTGTATGTGTGTGTGTGTGTGTGTGTGTGTGTGTTTGGGGGTGGGGGTGGGTGGAGATAGATATGGAAGTTTGAGTTATTTGACTGATATGTGTACTCATTTGTGATGTCTCTTAAATTTGAAAGTCTACACACGTGTATCCATAATAGCATATGAACTTCATCATACAAGCAGTATTGTATTTTTAAAAACTCACACTTTTTGGGGCCGGCCCAGTGGCGCAAGCGGTTAAGGACACGCGCTCTGCTGTGGCGGCCCGGAGTTCACTGGTTCGGAACCCCGGGCGCACACTGACACACTGCTTGGCAAGCCATGCTGTGGCGGCATGCCATATAAAGTGGAGGAAGATGGGCACGGATGTTAGCCCAGGGCCAGTCTTCCTCGGCAAAAAAAAAAAAAAAAAGGAGGATTGGCAGACGTTAGCACAGGGCTGATCTCCTCACACACACACAAAAAAAACAGAAAAACTCACACTTTAGAGTCAGACAGACCTGGAATCAAACTCTAGTTCTATTTCTTATTATGTAAATAACCTCGGGTGGGTTGCTTAATGCCTGTTTCTTCATATATATATATAGAGAATGGGGGGGCCGGCCCCATAGCTTAGCGGTTAAGTGCCCGTGCTCCGCTGCTGGCGCCCGGGGTTCGGATCCCGGGCGCGCACCGACGCACCGCTTCTCCGGCCATGCTGAGGCCACGTCCCACGTACAGCAACTAGAAGGATGTGCAGCTATGACATACAACTATCTACTGGGGCTTTGGGGGAAAAAATAAATAAAATAAAAATTAACAAAACAAAACAAAAAGAATGGGGAAGAGTTCCTCATGGAGTTGTGTCCATTGAGATTATTATTGAGACCTGCACTTTGTATGTGATCAATAAATGCAAAAGATAGTTATTCATCCACGTGCCTTATTTCCTAACTTGGGGTGTATGTTACTGCATTACACCCAGGGCCTGCCTGGGTGTAGCCCTGTCCCCGCACCTCTCAGGGGTTAGTGAAGGTGCCTGGCCTCCCCAGGCCCTGGGTTATCTCCGCGTGGGCCCTGGGCTGCCTGTTCGGCGGCGGGGGGTCCCTGGCGGGTGTGATGCCTCGTGCCTGTCTGTGCTTGGCCGGCGCGGGAGTGTTTGGGGTGGTGGTAATTACTGGGATGGCCCAGCCCTAATGAGTGTGATCTCGTTACACTCTCGCCGCCTCTAATGGAGCTAACCTCATTTCACAGCCATTAGAGATGGAGATGGGGCCCCGCCCACGGGCCCGCCAGCTGCAGCTCTCACAGCCCCGGCCACATTCTTCCCCTCCGGCTCACCATTTCCCCATTCCACCTCTCCTTCTCCCTCCTGGGCTTCTGCTCCTCCTTCCAGGCTTCCCTCTCCTGTCCCCATTGTTCTTTTCCCTTCCCGTCTTTCCACTCCGCTCTCTTCCCGCGTGTCCCTCCTCTCTCCTCTTCCCGGGCTCCTCGTCCCTCCACTCAGCCTCCCCCTTCCGTCCTCAGGTCTGTCTGTCCTCCACATCCCCACTTCCCCGGCTCTGCCCCCCCGCCCCTCCCCCGCCCTTCACTGCGGCTGTCCCTCCCCTCCCCCACGTTGCCCCGTCTGGCCAAAGGACAAATCTCAAGGGGAAACCAGCAAAGACAAACAAGGAGCAGTGACTTCATTATCGTCGTTAATTTGCCACTTCAGTTCCTCCCACAAGGGTCAAAGCCAGCGCGGCTTGAACTCAGGACTGACCGGGCGGCTGAGCGGCGGCCTGCCGGTGCCGCTTTCAGCGTCTCCCGCAGCCACTCTCCCTCCCTCCTCCTCACTGCCTTCATTTCCCCGCAGGGGGCCAGGCGCCGGGGGTTCTTCCATTTCTCTCGGCCCTCGCAGCCTGCCGCCCCCTTGTGGCCTTCTCTCCGGCTCTCTCCCGGCTGGAAGTCACATGGTTTCTACCTTTGACTCTCTCTCTGTCATACTCAGCCTGTCCCCCTTCTCCCTCTCCTCCCTGCCCCATCCATCCTGAACCTCTTTCTTGGCCTTCCCTCGTCTTCTTTCTTCCTAACGTCCAGCGCACTCATTTCCCTAAAGCACCAGGATTTAGCTCTAGGTTTGGAAACCACATAGCCTGAAAAAGCTGGAGAGGAGGGGAAGTAGGTGTCGGTGGCCCAGCAGGCCAGTGATGCAGAAAGTGGACATGGCTGGAGAGAAAGGAAGTCAAGTGCAATGGAGGCGACAGGCCGGAGTCAAGGGAAGCAGCAGAATGCAACTCAGACACACAGGGCCCCAGAGCAACAGCCTCCCCCAGACCAAAGGAAAAGGAGGACAGAGCCAGAGGCCTTGGGCTTGAGACCGAGGTGGGGGCCGGTCACAGACAAAACAAAGAATGAAATATTTGAGGATGGAAATGGCGTTTACGCCATTGGTTCCTCAGGGAAACACAATCTAACACTCCCGTCCCACTCTCTGCCCTCTTTCACTGAGAAGCCAAATGACTGGCAATTGACTCTTGACCTTTTGCCTAATCCCAGTCCCAGAGGGAGAGGTTGAGGGTAGTTGGCTGTGACTGGGGCACTAGGGAAATGTCCACACATGAGGTAAAAATTTCTGACCCACGCCCATCCTGTCGACTTCATGTCAACATGCTACCCAGGACCAGACACTGCATACGTACACCCTTCTCTCTGCACAGGGCTCTTGCTACTTAGCTCCTCCTAACTGCACAAGCCCCTTTCTGGCGGATGGCCCTGCTGTTGATTCCAAGGCTGGAACCTCAGCTTGAATGTAATCCCATATTCCTGCCCAAATAGAGGCGGCTCCTGTTCTCTCACTTGACTTTGAAAACAAATTCTTTGAGGGTTGCTGAGCTGTCTCGGGAGGAATTGGAAAAAGATGTCTTCCTCCAGGTGTATGCAGCCCGCACACCAGTGGTACAGCTTGGTGACAGGAAAGCAGGTGGATCTCAGCCCTGTCACCCCTTAATTGGGCACTCTGAACAACTGTACACAGAGGCCCTGGTCTCTGGACTAGTTCCTACATGAGGGGGACACTGAGAGCCAGTGGGATTACCTCAGGGTGCACCTCTAAATCTTTCACCCCTCTCTCATCTCCACCTGGGGTGGAGGAGGGTGGGCAGGCAGTCCCGTGGGGCTTTCCCTAGAGAGGCAAGGGGCTCTGGGAAAGTGAGTGGGGGGATGACTGAGAAGCCAGAGAAGAAAGATGGAAAAATCAATGAAATGAGTTTCTAACGGTGAGGTAAAGGATCGCCGTGTCGACAGCCTGTCGCCTGCTGCAAAATATGAGCTGCCCAAGTCCATGGCGGCGGCTGACAGTGCATCCAGCCGCCACTGTCCTCCCTGCAGGCCCCCCCCCCCACCACCAGCCCCTTCTCTGGCGGCCCTGGCCTTTCTTATTATAGCCAGACTCTCCCCCAGGGCTCCCAGCTCCCTCACTCTCTTGCAGATCTTTCCCAGAGTCCTCAACCCATTCTGGGTGCATCTTTCTTCTCTATGGCTTCTGTGTATTTAGACCTCTCTCTCTGCAGATTTCACTTGTGGTGAGCTCTGCGTCTCTTGCCTCCCCCCTTCTCCTAGATACCTCTGGACTCACTCAACAACAGGCAGTCAGACATCAAGGCCATCCCTCACACGGTTCCTTACATCCAGGTCTGTGCCTCCTGCCTTTGGCCCACGTGGCCAGCGCTGACCTCCTTGTAATTGCCTGGACGGGGACAGAGTGTTTAGGATGGGCCTGGTATTGATTTGTCAACTCTTTATCTGTGTATATATATATGGGTATGACTGATTCGACTGTGGTTTCATGATTGGGAATGGGGTGAGGTGGGGATGCTACTTCCAATTCAAATCTGCTGATTCTGTCTTTGGAAACAACTCGCAACCTTTTCTGGAAACCGCCTCCTTTCTTTACCCTCCTCCACATCTTCCTCTTGGGGTCCTAAGACTGTTCATTCATGTTTTCCTCCCATTATCTCTACAAAGACTCCCCAGATCAGCCCCTAGAGTCAGCCCTGGCTACCTCCAAGTGTGCCCCAACCCAGTCTCTCCTCCTCCCCTCAGATCTTGCAGGTGCTCAATTAACGCCCCTCCAGCCCTTTGCCCCAGTTTCTGATTTCCCAGCTTGCTCATTTATGCAGACTTAGGGCTGAGGGCTGGCGTGAGAGGAAGGTGGGCAACTCTTTTCCTCAGCCTCTCCCTATTAACTCAACATGTGATCCATAGATATTTACTAAGCATCTTCCGTGTGACAGACACCGTGCTCTGTGCTGGCAAACAATCAGAAGCTAGAGGGACGCAGCCCCTGCTCATATGGCCATCATGACTAACCCTGGGTCTCTCACCTGACAGCTTCCTCTCTCCGACTCAGAGTCCCTTTCATTCCCCTTCCTCTACAGCCAAATTCTGCAGTGCCCTCTGCCACTGGCATTTCATGCCTTCTCTTTTCTTTATCACTTGACACTCACACACAGCTCTGATCCCCTCTCCTGCATTCTCAGCTTCAGTCTCCATTCCTAAACCCAAAGCCAGGTTCATTTTATATTTTTGATAACTCTCCTCCCTGTTCACAAAGCCCTTCTTTCACATTCTGTAACTGCCATTTCCAGTTCTCTTCCTTCTTTGCCTGCCTTTCAGTCCTACCATCCTGTCCTCAATGCCCCCGGCTCCCCAGGTCCCTTCCTCTTGCTCCTGCAGGCCCTAGTGATCCTCAGGCACTCACAAACAAGACCTCACTCTGAGCTAAGAACAGCTCCAGGGAGGGAAGGTCAGGCTCCCAGACCCAGGAATCCTACAGATTTGACCCAGGCCGTGGCCCCATATATTCACAGCTCCCCAGCAAGGCAGCAAGTTGTTCCTCTCTGGTCTCAAGGTAACACCAGCTGCTCTGACATCATGGAGGGAGGAACCCTGTCAGGTTGCCAAGGCAACACCAGCAATTTATGACATCAGAGGCTTGAGGTTTTTGGTTCTCAGGGGGTTAGAAAGATTCAAGTTCCTGACAGCTAAAGTAAATGGGAATTCTACTTTTTTCATCTCTTTGCTCACGTCCCTCTGGCTTGGGAATGAAATGCAAAGGCCTTTGGCAGGGTAGAGAGTGATGTGGCCAATGGAATGAATGCTTGTGAGCTTCTCTCCCTCTCTCTCCATCAGATATCTCTGTGCTTTCCCTCTCCTTTGGCATCTCTCTCTTTTGGGGCTTCGCCCAGTGGTATTTCTGCTATGCCTTTTTTCCAAATCGCCCCTCCTGCGGCGCTCTCTTTGCATCTGTCACGCTGTGTCCTTCTCACACCAGAGGCATTTGTTTCCTTTGATACCCGTTCTCTCCTCTCTCCCCCCACCAAGCTCTGTGCGGCTCTGATCTGCTCCAGCACTCCTCTGTGTGCCTTCCATTTACCTGCTTTGTACCACACTCTTTCCTCCCCATCTTAGTCTTCAATTCCTCCCTTCCCCCACTTTACCATTGTATTCATTTCATATTGCTTTTTCTGTTGACCTCCTCTTTAGGAATATTCTATAATCTCTCTTTCCTTTTGTATCGCTATTAACTCGTGTTTCATTTCATTCTCCCAATTTTTCATTAATCACCCTTGGTTCCTCCCCTGCCCCTCATTCCACATGGATTTTCCTCCCTTCCTTTGCACGTTGCTCACGTCATGCATTTCTCTACCCCATGCATTTATTGCACCTGGCCTCTCCTTTCTTTCTGTAACTCTGTTCACCTCTGAAATCTTCCATTTTCTGCCCCTATCTAGCTCCTCCTTTAACCCTTCCAAGCCCCTGAGGTCTGGAAAAACAATGATGGCCTTAAAACAAGGTAAACTCTCCAGACTCTTTATCCACCTTTCCCATTCTTTAGGCTGAGTGGACCTGGCCCCTTGCGTAAGATAGATAGCTTCTGTCACACTAATGAAAGCTGCCTGGTAAAGAATCATGCTGAATCCAAATATGATAATAGCAGGGGCCCAGGAAGAAGATAAACTAGAAAGTGAAAAGCCACTGATACTTAGAATGAACTGAAGGATGAGGGACAACCAAGCAGGGTGGAGCTCAGAGACCTAGAGAATGTCCCCTTGCAAAATCAAAGTTGACAGTTAACGGACATAATGGCCCTGACTGATGAAGGGGTTATATGCCCCTGGAAGCCCATTAAATTGATTTCTTGGCCTGTTTATGGGCCTTCACAAACCATCCTCCCCACCTCTCCCAGCCCCTTCCTCTCCGGTACCTTCTGCGCTGGGGTTAAAATACTGAGTGAGAGGATACTGGATAAACAGAACTTAGGGTGACCAAGGAGAAAATGTAGAAAGAGAGAAGATTATGGGAACAAAGGTGAGAATAGGCAAAGGAGATGATGGGAGAGAGGGATGGAAAAAAAGGGGAGAAGCAAAATGGGGAAACGAAAAAATATACAATGGTAAAGTGAGGGAAAGGAGGAAGATCCAGTCAGCAAGGAAGAGGTTTGTGGTGGGAAGCTCCTAGAGAGGCAGATAACACAGGAGACCAGAGGTAAGGTCCTGATGGGGGAGACAGGCACATGGCAAAGGGGACAGTGCACAGTGCTAGGAAGTTCCAAAGCTTCCCAGGCGAAGGTGGACGAGGAGTCTGTCCTGGCCGTGATGAAAGGGCAGTGGAGTCCTCGGGGGGAGACACATCTGCTCCATCCCTGGATTCTTCCAGGCTCCTGACCAGTGACTACTACAATCATGACTGATAAGCAAACTCCAAAGTAGCTGCAAAGGCCAGAGATATCCATACAGACCCTGAAGGAGAGGGCATGGAGTCCTAGTCAGGCAGCCAAGGCATGACAGATAATGACAGGGACACACAGGGAGAGGATCACTCGGA
Organism: Ceratotherium simum simum; assembly: GCF_057802395.1. Classification (NCBI taxonomy): domain Eukaryota; kingdom Metazoa; phylum Chordata; class Mammalia; order Perissodactyla; family Rhinocerotidae; genus Ceratotherium; species Ceratotherium simum. Next base: position 24,365,493 of record NC_141902.1, on the reverse strand, counting down.
CAGGAAGAGTCGCATGTGGAGACAGTGACACAGAGACCCGGAGATGGATGGGTGGGGAGAATGAACGAGGTGAAGAATGGCAAAATCAAGAGGCAGGGGACACATGGTCAGAGATCAGCGGGGCTACAGGCGCGGAGAGACGCGTGGTTGAGTGCTCAGAAATGATAGGGCTACTCAGAGAGAGGGGCACACAGAGCAGATGGAGAGTTGGGGGCCAGGAGAGACACTTCACCTTGCATGGAGCAGTGGCCTCCCCTCACCTACTCGCACCTTTCCAAAAAAAAAAAAAAAAAAAAAAACAAGCTCAACTTAAGGCAAAAACGAAGATCGAAGATTAAGGGTATCCACATTCCCTCCCACCCACCCCCACCCCCAGCGCGCTACCCCATCCATCAGCCCGCTCGCCTGCCGCGGTTCCTCTCCCATCCCGCGGCCGGCGGGGGGTCGCCGAGACCCAGGCCCCCTCCGGGCTGACAGCTCCGAGCCCCCGCACTCACCCGGCCTCCCCTTCCCTCCGGGACCCCCGCTCCCCGCACAGCTCGGCGCGGTCCCGCTAGGCTCTCGTTACCCTCCGCCTGTCCGGCTGGCTCCTGGTCCAGCCTCGATGCCTTTCCCTTCCCCGTCTCTTCCTCCACCCCCGCACCTCTGTCTTCCCCCATCCTCGCTCGCACGCCCTCTCCCTCCCACACCCCTACCCCTCCTTCGTCTCAGGCTCCCGGTCTGTCTGTCCGTCGGTCCGTGTCCCCTCCCCCAGCCCCTTGCTGTCCCTCTCCGTGCCCTCCAGCGGCAGTCTCCGAGCGCCTCCTCTCCCCTCCGTCTCAAGCTTCCAAAGAGCAAGGAAGGGAAGAAGAGAGAGAGGGAGAGGAGAAAAAAAAAAACCAACCCAGCAGCATCGGAAATCGATGCACTTACACCTCAGCTGGAAGCAGGGACGGGAGTCGAACCGCGGCCGCCGAGCAGCGCGAGGCGGGGAGGGGAGGGGGCGGCTCTTGGAAGGGACTTCTCCGATGTGTTGATTCCTTTTTTTCCCCTCCTCCTCCCTCCCTCCAGCGCTCACTCCGGGGCGTCGGGGACGGAGATGGAAAAAATAAATAAATAAATTCACGGCGGTGAGGGAAGTGAAGGAAAATAATCAATGCTATTTGGCTGCGGCTGAAGTGTTTTCCCGGCTTCGTGAGGGGGTTTCCATTGATTCACCCTGGGCACTCGCTCGCTCCCTGCCTCCTCCTCCACCTCCTCGCCCTCCTCCTCCTCCTCCTTGCCCTCACTCCTCCGCCTCATTCACTGGCTGGAGCCGAGGCGTCCCACACAATGGAATAATCAATACCCAGGCGCCCGGGGCGGCCCCACTGAGCAGGTGCAGCGGCCCGCCCGCCGCGGTGGATGCCGGGAGTTGTAGTCCCTCCGCCCCCACCCGCCCCCGAGCGCCGTTTCTGCGCGCCTCGCTGGACCGTGGGCGGGCCGGCTACCCGCGCGACTCTGGCGCCAGGTCCAAGCTGGTGCCTGCGAAGAGGACAAGCTCCTTTAAGCTCTTTCCCATCTTCTTCTCTTCCTTCTGTTTACAAAAACCATATATGTGTTTTGCTGTTTTGTTTTAAATCAGCTCTAGAGCAAGCCCTGGCTTCTCCCAGCTTCCCAGAACCGCCCAAGGCCTCTGTCTCTTTTTTCACCTGCTTCTTCCCGCCTTATTAGTCCCCATCCCTTCCAGTTGGGTACTAGAACTTTCTCTTCCACAGCAGTTATTCAGAAGTCTCTGAGAGCTTCTGTCTCTTCCAAGCAGTCACATAGTTCCCAGAGTTGGGTAGGGGGAGGGGAGGTTCTGGCTCCTTGTCCTCATCTTCAGTTTATCAGCTCATAAACTCTCCTATATTCTAATGACAATAATTGCTAAGATTTATTTTTTTATTTTTATTTTTTTTAAAGATTTTATTTATTTATTTTTTCTCCCCAAAGCCCCAGTAGATAGTTGTATGTCATAGCTGCACATCCTTCTAGTTGCTGTATGTGGGACGCGGCCTCAGCATGGCCGGAGAAGCAGCGCGTCCGTGCGAGCCCGGGATCCGAACCTGGGTCGCCAGCAGTGGAGCGCGCTCACTTAACCACCAAGCCACGGGGCCGGCCCATTGCTAAGATTTATTGATGGGGCTGGCCCGGTGGCACAAGCGGTTAAGTGCGCGCGCTCCACTGCAGCGGCCCGGGGTTCACCAGCTCGGATCCCAGGCGCACACTGATGCACCGCTTGGCAAGCCGTGCTGTGGCAGCATCCCATATAAAGTGGAGGAAGATGGGCACAGAGGTTAGCCCGGGACCAGTCTTCCTCAGCGAAAAAAGAGGAGGATTGGCAGATGTTAGCACAGGGCTGATCTTCATCACAAAAAAAAAAAAATTTTATTGAGTGCACAGGGACAGTTTCAAGCACTTTTATATATATTATTTCATCCTCACAAGTAGTCCCAGTTTACAGTTGCGGAAACCAGGGCACAAACGAGTTAATTAACTGACGCAAGGACACACAGCCAACAAGTGACAGTGCCAGGATTCAAACCTCAATGGTCTGCCTCCAGAGCCCACACTAGCTGCTATAGCCTACCAAACAAAACAAAACAAAACTCTGGAGTACTCGGGAAAGGGAAAGAAACTAACATTTTGAATTTCTATCATGTGACAGTTTGTCAGTGAATCCTCACACATACCTGTGTGAAGCAGCCCACATATTACCAATGAGAAAACAGGCTTAGGGAGGCAGAGCAGCCTGCCCAAAGCCAAACACCTAGAAAGTGAAGCTGGGAGTCAACTCAGATCTGTCTGTCAACCCAGTCTGATCTTTCCTTTCTGTCAAGCTGCTGCCTCTGCCCCACTGGGTTGGACCCAATAACTCAGGGAAGAGATTAGTCTTCTTCCCCCAGGGAACAAAGCTGAAAAGCAAAGGATGGATGAAAAGCAGACCAGAGGAGTTAGGGGGCGGGGTGCCGTCCACTCTGTGCCTATTCGTCAGGGGGTTGGGGGGAGGGATGCATCCAAGACATCCCAAGTTCAAGATGCCTTGTCTGTAAGCCAGTGTCCTCCCACCGTACTTCCCCGGGGTCACGTGTTTCCAGAAACATACTGGGGAGAGGACTGGTGTTGAGAACCTGGCCCTTCTCACCCATCATAGAAGGGGACCCAGGAGTTGACATGAGTCATTTCTCCTCAGCAAGCTACCTCATCCGGAGGGTCAGACATACTGTTGACGTCTCCAGATAACCGCAGTCCTCAGAGGGAGTAAGGAGAAGCAGCCTTCTCTATTTTGTCTCCCAGAGCAGTCAAACGGCCACCCCCATGTCTTCCTGTATTCTAAATGAACACGAGTATTTCTCCTACTGCAGACGAAGCCTGCTCAGGGGCCACTGGAAACTCAGTAACAAATTCCTCCGTCTGGCACTCAAGGCCTTTTCCAACCTGCTCCTCAACTGTATTTCTAGCTTCATCTCCTTCTGCTTACACACTGGCCAGGTGCTCTCTAGCTTCTGGGCTTTTGCTCATGCTGTTTGCCTCCATCTGGGTTTCCAGCTGCTGAAATCCTATCATGTCCTTAGTTCCATCCAAAATATCACTTCCTCGAACTCCGACAAAAAGTTTCCCACCCACCCTTATCCTGGACATTTATGCCAGAATGTATTATCCCGGCTAAAACTCCAGAGTAGCTAAACTCGTCTTAAGTTATCCTGTTTTTCAGCCCATTGCCACTGGCCTGCCCTTAGTGGGCCACCACAGTAGTCAATAAATACCTGCTGGACAGTGTCTGAGTGAGTGGCTTATATTCCAGGCCCACCTGCCTACGGAATGAGGGGGCTGGAGATAGAGATGGGCCTTAGCTTCTTCCACCCGACTGTCCCCGCTGCCCCCCTCAACTTTAGGTAGAGTCCCTCAGGAACTAATCGCAGCTTTCCTGTCACCATAGCGACAAGTGGGGAGAGAAAGCAAATTCTCCCTTTGGAACTACATCTCCCATCATGCACCCGGGCCCCAGGGTGCCGGGCTCAACCTGAGGCCTGAGACCCGGGCCGACCCCCGGGAGTCGGGAGCGGTCGAGTTGAGAAGAAGAGCGTAGGGAGACGACCTCGCTCCCGGCCTACCGCGGAGGTCGCGGCTCCTATAGCCTAGCAGGCCTCCTGGGTCTCGGCCTGTCCTGGGCACCGCCACATCGGGCCTAATATGGCGGCTCGTGCTGGGACCGGCCGGGTGCGCAGGTAGCCGGGCCGAGGTTGGGGCCAACGACTGCTCCCGGCATTCCTCGCGGGCGGGGCGTGGGCTCCCTTCCCCCATTCTCCAGGTCCCGCGAGAGGGAGACCCTCGGGCTTTGAGGTGAGACCCGAGGCTCCACTGGCCCGTGCTGTGGCGGGGAAGGGCGGGGTCACCCCGGGTAGTGAGCCACCGGCCTCCTCCGGGGTAGCAAGGTGTGGAGGAGGAGCATTGAAAGGAGGACACCCGCTCCACGGCCTGCTTGATAAGGAGCCCTTTGGATTGAGGACATTGTCAGCAGTGGAAGGGATTTAATTGGAGACCTGTCACTGTAGCAGAGCCTTCAAACATCACAGACGGGGCCATCCATCAACGAGGCAGGGAGAAAGGGCTGTAGCCCCAACAGAGAGCTCTGTGACAATGTGTGTGCCTCGTAAGTTCTTCCAGGGGGGTCTCTGCTGAGCTGTCGCCCTGCAAGGCTGAACACCCTTGGGAGCTCAGCAAATGTTTGTTAATTGACTGATTGCAGGTAGCATGGCCCAGGGCGTGATTGAGGTAGAGCGAAAGTTCGTTCCCGGGCCTGGCACAGAGGAGCGGCTGCAGGAGTTGGGGGGCACCCTGGAGCACCGGGTCACCTTCCGAGACAGCTACTATGACACCCGGGAACTGAGCCTCATGCAGGCTGACCACTGGCTGCGACAACGAGAGGGTAGTGGATGGGAGCTCAAGTGTCCTGGAGCAGCAGATGTCTCAGGACCCCACACTAAGTATGTGGAACTCACGGCTGAGCCTGCAATTGTGGCCCAGCTCTCTGAGGTGCTGGGGAAAGAGGTCCTGGGGGCTGGAGGTGTGGCTGCTGTGCTGGGCCCACTGGGGCTGCAGGAAGTAGCCAGTTTTGTGACTAAGCGTAGTGCCTGGAAGCTGGTGCTATCCGGAGCTGATGAAGAAGAGCCGCCGCTCCGGGTGGACCTGGATACAGCCGACTTTGGCTACGCTGTGGGTGAGGTAGAGGCCCTGGTGCACGAGGAAGCTGAAGTCACAGCTGCCCTAGAGAAGATCCACAGCCTCAGCAGCATGCTTGGTGAGGGAGCCAGGACCTTCTGTGCTGTCCCTGCTTTCCACCTTCCTCTTCTGGATGGACCTACTGGGTCAATTAGTGGGGGAGGGTCTCAGGTTTATTTCTGTAACTGGAGTCATTAGCAGTTTTCTAGAGGACCTAGTTTGCTTAGGGCTCTGTCAAATCTGGTTCCCTCTTTTACAGTAGCTGTCTAACCTGGATTTAATCCTTCCATGTGTCTCTATCCCAGTCATTCTGTCTCACTTAGTTGCATACCTCTATCCACTCCAAGTTCCCTTCAGTTCCATTTGTCAGTTCTCTGCTTCAGTCCTTCAATCCATCCTGCTTTCCCCCAACTCGTATCCTCTCATTTTTACAACTACCTAGATCCTCATTTAATTTGTCCTGGTAGCTTTGAGTAGAAGGCAAGAACATTGTATTTATGTGACACAGTGGGGCAAACGTTGGCAGATTTTTCTGTTTCCAGGCTTAGCTCCCTTGCAGACAGTTCATCCACACAGGTATGGGGTTGTGCATCCCCTGGGTCCTTGCAGCCCTGGAATGCTGCTCTCGCCTCCTCAGCAAACGTACACTGAGTTCCCAGCTATATGCTCAGCGTGCTGCCAGGCACAAACAATAAGACACTGGCTTGTCGTGGCTCCATGCCACAGAGAGGCTGGAATTCTGTGTGAATCTCACCCCATGGCTGTAGCTGCTTCTCTCCTCTTTCTCCATCCCTAGGTTTCTCTCTCTGTGTGCATCTCTGCACGTGCTTCATTACCAAACTAATGAGCTCTGGCCTGCCTAGATGGACTTTAATCTTGATTGTGGGCAGAAGCAATAACTGAAATGAGTTGATATTGAGGCACCCTCTGTCTTCATGGTGCCTGAGTGCCTCTTCACCATTTCTCCTTGCTGGAGGAGAGGCTCATGCTTGGCTTCCCAGCTGCACTCTTGCCTGAAATGGCCCTTTTAGGCCCCACTTCCACAGCCCAGGAAGGGAGTGGCCAGGTGGGTTACAGAAGCTGGGTGGATGCCGTTCAGGATCTCAGTGCTGCCTTGGAAACCACTTTGGGGTCCTGGCTGGGTAGGCAGGGAGCAGAGTCACAGCATTGCAGTTCTGACTGCTTCTCATTCTCCTCTTGCCTGCAGGTGTGCCAGCACAGGAGTCGGCACCTGCAAAGCTGATAGTGTACCTACAGCGCTTCCGGCCTCAGGACTATCAGCGCCTGCTCAAAGCGAATAGCTTCAGAGAGAAGCCACAGGGGACTGAAGATCCTGACAGTAGCCTGGGCTAGGGTGTCACTGCCTCCACGGGGAAGGGGAAGAGAGCTCTGGGCCCAACAGGTTCACTCCTGGGCTGTGCCTCTTCCCCCGCTTCCCTTCCCACAGTGACTCCTCTCTCCAGCTCTGCCTGTTCTTCACCCTACCCTCGGCTCTCCTTCCTCGAGCCCTCCCCGGCTGCCTCCTCTCCCTCATCCGTCAGATGCAATCTGTGGGCCACCCCTCTCCCCTGGCCGCTAAGCAGTCTCCATTGATTTCCGCTCGTGTTTATAGGATTTCCACTTAGCCGTGATCAGTAGTTAAGCACAGGAAAATCCCTTGCCACCTCCTCCCCCCTTGGTCGATGCCATTGATTCTGCCAGCGGCTCCTAAACCGCCTTACAGCTGAGTTAGAGATGAGGGAAGGCAGCAGGGATTTCCCGCCTTGGTGGGTGGGGAACAGCAGCAGGTTGGGAAAATGGGTGGGAATCCCTGTTAGAAATCTGGAAATTCTGGTTTGATTTTGCCACTGTGCCCTGCTGTGGCCCAAAGGGTAGAGTGCCTCCTGTGGAAGTTTAGGGGCAAATTTGCTCCCTAACCTGGAGAGGGGTAGAAAGAAAACCCTCCTTTGTTGAAACAGGCTTCTAAGGCACAAGGGAAGAGACATACTTCCTGTGTAAGAAGGCTCTTGCCTTGCTGTTATTCGTATACGTTTTCTACCTCAAATATACTCAAATGTGGCTTTCCCCCCTCAGGCTTTATTGGGCTTTCATTACTGGTGGGGGAGGGGGGCAGGCCCCCACAGTTTTTGCAGTGGTGAGCACAGGACCAGAGCGCCATCTGCTGGCAGCCCGCAGGTGTAGGCTCCAAGTGGCTGGGGGCCCCGGGGTTTGGGACACAGATTTCAGGCTGTGAGTGGAGGCTGTTACTGCCACGTCTCCACAGGCAAGTTGTTCACCTCGAAGATCTCCTGCACCGATTGGCCAAAGTGGTTGTAGGTGAGGCGAAGCTTTAGCCGCAGGGGGGCCTAGGAAGAGGAGAGTGGAGACCAGACTTAGCACCCGTGACTTCTCCCATCCGTGGGTCTCATCCACGGGGGCTTCTGGAGCTCACCTTGTTAGGATTGAGGATTCTGAGGAGCTGGGTCACCGGAAGGCCACCCTGAGCTGGAACTGTGTCCCCACTGGGGGCCTGTAGCTGCAGCTGGAAACTCTGAACACAGGAGGTTGGGGGAGCACAGGGAGGCAGCCAACCCTCCACACCCAGGAGTTCCAGACCTTCTTCCATAACGCCCCGAGTGCTTGTCCCTGCACGTCACTCCTTCTCACCTCATTCTCCCCCCCACCTCCTCTACTCAGCAGCCTTTTCTCCTGGAATGCCCAGGCCACCTCTGAATCCTTTACAAACCTTGGGCACAGCGGCTTGGCAGATGAAGTGGGTGACGTCATCCCCTGAGGTGTTGGTAGCAGTGACAGTGATTAAGAGCAGAATAGGGGTTCCAGGGGGTCGAACGAAAGAAAGGTTCAGCTGTAGTCCCTCACGCTCAAACACTTTGAGATCTGGGATGGGAGCTGAGTAGGGAGAGAGAAGGAGCTCAGCGTAGGGGCTGAAGATAACGAGTTCATCCATTCGTTCAACAGAGAGTGAGCCCCCACTGGGCACAGGGCTCGGCCTGAGATGCTAGTGACAAAGTGGACAAGGCGAGGTCCCTGTTGGAGCTTACAGTCCAGTGGGGGAGAGAAACAATAAACAAGACAACAAGATAATCATTGACTAATTGGTGCCATGAAGTTAATCAACTACGCAGGAGAACTGGGAGGAGAGAACTGAAATAGGAGTGGTGGGCGGGCACCTGACATTTTAGCTGAGGCCTGAGGAGTGAGAATGAGCCACATCATTTGATGTGCTGGGGAGACAACATTCCATGTAAAAGGAACATGAACTGTCAAGGGCTTGGGGCCGAGAGGGGGCCGGTGGGGTGGGTAGTGGGAAAGTGTATGAGATGGGCTTGGGAGTTAGCAGGGCCCCACAGGCCAGGGTAAGAAGTCTGGAACAAAGGGACGACATTGAGGGGTGTCCAGGAGGGCACTGGCACGAGCTAATGAACGCTTTTGCCTACCAAGATAGGGATGTGATGGGGGGCACACAGCAGGGAAGAGGGTACATGGCCCTCAGTCCTGGGTAAGAAGGAGAAACAGCACATTTCCACCCTGCCTTCTCTAATAAGATACCTCCCATCTCCCTTTGCTGAGGTTTACCCGGGGGGGGAGAAGCACCGGGAAGGTCGAGGAGCTGTACTAGAGGACCTCCTGGGGAGGGATCCAGAGGGCGTGGATGCTGGGCATCCCCAGAAGGGCCGTCCAGGAGATCTAACAGATCCAAGAGCTTTGAGGCCTGGAGGAGAGGGCAGCAGAGTCAGGGCTGGGTATGGAAGCCCGACCAAGTCCTCTTTCCCCCAGGGCTTCCGTTCTCCTCACCTGGGGCTCTGTGGGGACTGGGGCTGCTTCCAAAAGCCGAGTTTCTTCTTTGCTTTCCTTTGCTTCCTCATCAACCTGAGGGCCACCTCGTTCCACAAGAGGCATCTTTTCCAGGATGGCAGCCCTGAGAGGATGGAATGCAGGTGTGTCCTTCTGGGTGGACCTGGGCTTTTCATAGGAGGCATGGGGGAGGAGGGTTAGGAACACGGAGAGCCCTGGGCACATGGCAGGTCGGAAGCGCCCCTCTGATTTCCTAAGATGGCATGCTGTTGCTGCTTTTCAGATGAGCAAGGAGGGCTGGAAGCCAGCTCAGCTTCAGTGAACTGTGGGTGGGAGGCTCTGACTGTGGGTGAGGAAGGACACAGGTGAGGGTGAGACTCTTGTCCCCAGGAAGGGGCACTGGGGAGAGGACGTCTGGGGAGAGGGCAGGGCTGTGGGTCTTGCACTGCGGCAGAGCGCCCATCGCACCTCATGTGGTCGTACTTCCGGAAGAGCACGTCATACTCCACAGCCCGCTGCTGCAGCTCCACGTCCAGGCAGCTCCCGTAGATGGACACCACCTGGCGGATGCGGCTGGGCCACAGGGCGCTGCGTGAGGGGAATGGCAGCCTGCCCTGCCCTTCAACTCCAGGAGGTGGTGGGGAGGGGAGAGGCCCCACAGAGCAGGGGGAGACCCACAATACTTGGGGGGATTGGGGTGTGTGCCTGGAGAGAAACTCAGAAAGTGGTGGGCACAGCGAAGGACATCTCTCACTGGAGGCACCAAGAAGGGGGTGTCTGGGAGGGGCTGGGACCCCTTCTTACTTGTTATCCCCACGGAGCCGGGTGCTGAGCTTCATCAGGGCCGTGAGGGCATACCCTCGGGTGGCCGGCAGGGACATATGGGACTGCAGCACCCTTTCCAGCAGTGCCAACACCTCCTCTTCCTCCACCTTCACGGGGGACACAGGTAGTGACCCTGGGGCCAGCCTTGCCTCCCCTGCCAAGACCCTCCTCAGTGTCCCCCCATAGCAGGTCTCACCTGAAGGGGCTCGATTTCCTCACAGCTCCCCTCCAGCAGGAGGTCCCCGTATTCCCCAATGCACCAGGCTGCCACTTGCACCAGCGGTTGCTGCTCAGGATGAGAAACAAGCTGGGCCAGGGTCAGGGTCCCTGCCTCACTTCCAGGCCCTGTGACATCCCTTTCGGCGGTGCAGAGATGGTGGGGTTTGCAGGGATGGGGAAAGGGAGGGGCCTTCGCACGGGAGCAGTTATGTTCGAGTTTGTTCCTGGGTTCTGTGCTGGCTGCTGGGCTTCCTCTGCCCTCTGGTGGCCAGGCACCAGAATGACATGGCCTGACCACAAGGGGTGCAGTGAGGACAGAGAAGTGAGAAGGTGTCTCCCTTGAGGAAGGGGTGGTGGTTTCTGCCTACCCCACTGAGGTAGTATGGAGAGGGGGCTATAGATACTGGCTGGCATCTGTTAATTCATTCAGCAGTCAGGTAATAATAAAACCTCATACATGGCAGATTTGATCCTCAAGACAGCTCTGGGAGGTAGGCAGGGTAGAAAACTGAGTGCACTGAGCATAAAGAAAGTTAAATGGGAACCAGAGCCAGGACAGAAGCCCAGGTGTTCTAACTAAAATCTAAGTCTGTCCTTGAGTGTCCTGCCACTAAGGAGATAGCTGTGACCCTGAGGGAAAAACAGTTGGGAACCAGGTGTAGGGAGCAGGTGGCCCAGTAGGGCTGGGAGGGTGCGGCACCCTGGGCCTGGGTGGTGGGAGCGGTACCTGGGAGATGTCCTCTGCCAGGGCACAGTAGAGGCGGCGCACAGAGTAGGCGTGTAGCTCCTGGGCCCCCCCAATCAGCTGGGTCAGGTTGGCCACGGCGTCGTCCCGCACGTGGGCGCCCGCCTGGAGGGGGTGACCGTGGCCACGTCGGTGTGGTGAACCCCGCCCACGCCCGCCCGGCTCTCAGACCAGCCCCTGCCTCACCGTTGTCAGCACGCGCAGGATGGTGTCTATGTGCCACCGCATGGATGGGGCAAACCTAGGGGACGTGGCTCATGAGTCCTGGTGCCAACCCTTCCCAGATTCCACCCTGTCTCCTGGGCACCTGTCACCTCACCTCTCTGCAGCCAGCAGGATGCCTGAGGCACAGTCGGCCCGCAGATCAGCGGGGCAGGACTGCAGAAAGCCCTGCAGCTCTTGCATCATGGCTCGCACGTTGGAGCTGTTCACCAGAGCCAGGCTCAGCTCCAGGGCCCGCCTGGCAGGACAGAGACATGTGTCACCCCCCAACGTGCCTCAGGCCCTCCCCTTCCCCAGGTCCCTATCTCCTCAGTCCCTTACTCCAGCTGCTCTGGGCTGGCCCGGCTCTTGGCCCCAGGTGCCAGGCCCTCTGCCCTGCCCTCTCATTCCTCTGTCCTGCTCACCGGCTGAGGGAGGCGTCAGGTTCCCGCAGACACTCCACCACGGTGGGCCGGTGCCGCTGCACAGCACTGTGATCAGACTGCACCAGCCGCAGCAACGACGTCAGGGCCACGTACCTGGCCAGAGTGGGAGAGGACCCATTGTGACATGGCCATCAGCCCCCTTCCCGCCCCACCCTGCCCTGGGTGTTGGGATAAGAGGCAGGTGTATTGGGAGACTGGAAGGAGGAGGGCAGGGAGCCAGGGGCTCAGTGGCACAGCCCAGCCAACCACCTGGGACTATTACCTAATATTCTTGTCACTGTTGAGCAGAAAGCGGCCAAGAATGTTGACAGCTAGAACCTACGGGAGGCGGAGGTTGGGGACAGTCAGGGAAGGAGCAACCTGCTCTTTTAGGAGTGGGCACTGCATGGTACAGGATGACAGGGGTGGGGAGGAGAAACCAGGGCACAGGACCTGTCTGCCTGGCTGGGGCTGGTGGGTGGGGCCACAGGGGAGAGGCATATGGGATGATACCCGCAGGCCAGCTGCAGAGCGGATGTCCATGATGGTGAGCACTGTCTCAAACAGGACCGCGTTGCCTGCATTGCGGCTGGTGTCTGTGTTAGTGGCCACCTGAGTGGATGGGAGAGAAGATGCATCTACAGGGGGCTCTGTCCTCTCCTCAGGTCTTTGGAAGGTCTCCACCATGTCATCCCTCAACCATCTAACAAAGTTCCTGAGCCCCACTATGTGCAGGGGCTATTGCACTGAGAGAGACTGTGTCCCTGTCCTCATTGAGGTCACAGTCTAGAGGGAAATGGAGACGTGACTGTACTGCCACTCTGTGGTCGGTGGTCATGTGAGGGATGCCCAGGGCTGGTGGGATCATAGAGCAACACACCTAACCAGTGCCCGCTCCCCAGCCCCCAACCTGGGCTAGCAAGTCATTCATGGTCTCACTGCTCTCCTCGTGGTTCCGGCCCAGAATCCGAAGCAGACGAAGTATCCGGACCTAAAGTTGGGTTAAAGGTTGAAAAGTGGAGGGGTTCATAGGGTAAGGAGTCATGGGGCTGAGGAGAAAAATCCATTAAGGAGAGCACTGTGAGAGACCTGGCTGGTTCCCTAGAGGCTCCCTGCCCCTCCCTCCCCCCCAGGTCCCTTGGGCCCTGGGAGGGGATCAGAGGTGTGTGAGGCCAGGGGATTTGCGGACAAGCTTTTTTTTATTGTTACCAAACTGGATTTTCTAACTTTCAGGTGTCCCCCTCCCCGCAATGGTCCTGGGATGACCTGGGCAGACCTGTGCCTGCCACCCTTCTGCCTAAGGCACTGACTGAGCCAAAGTGTTCTCCGGGAGGTGACCACCGGCCATGGGTTTCCAGCTCAGCTCTCTGTTCCAGGGATACAGCAGGGAAGGGCCAGCCCACCTGCAGGAAGGGGTCGCTGACTCCAGATATGCTGTGTTCTGTGGAGTATCCCGTTGTCAGCAGAGTCCGGAGGATCTGCACCAGCTGGGGCACCACCTGGGGGGAGGGCACAGCCTCATCTGGGCATTCTTCCAAGTCCTCTCACCCTTCAGCCCCACTCCAACCCCACTGCTCCTCTCTTCCTGGCCCAGGGCCTGCCCCTTCTCCAGCCCACCTTTCGAAAGTGCTTGAGGGCTGCAGGGCTTCGTTCGCTGAGCTCCATGATCAGTGTGATGGTGCCCATTAGGATGCCTGGGTGAGGGTGGGGGAAGCGAATGGTGGGCCAGGGGAACAGGAGCGTCTACTGTGTGCGTGTGTGTGCACGTCCTAGCCTTCTCCTAGGAGCTGGTGTTCCCATCCCATTTTTCACTTCTGTCGGTAGCCAGAGCTGAGGCAGGGGATGGGGAGCCCGGTGGCCTTACCGTGGTGGCGTTCGCGAAGCAGTTGGGCACAGGGTGGGAGGAAGATGGTGGAGAGCTCAGGGACCTTCCGGATCATGTGCACTGCAGTCAGAACAGCCTGCAGAGGTCAGGGGGCTCAGAGAGGGTGGAGGTCTGCCAAGATGGACCCCCTACCTCTATCACATGGCAAACGGGACAGTTTCTGGAGGGGCAGGTGCCTAGAGTCCTGCCAGCTCACCTTCTTGCGCACATAGGGGCTGGGCTGCAGAAGCAGTTTCTCCACCTCAGTGGCCAGATCCCGGCACATCTCAGCAGAGCCCATGGTGCTCAGAGTGCACAGGGCCAGGCCTTGTACTGCCTGAGTCCCCTGGCTCAGGTCACTGCAGAGTTGGGAGGGCAGTCAGTCAAGGCTCTGGGAAATCCAGGCCTTCCCAGTACCTATAGCAGGCAGCCCCTTGGGATTTCCCAGTTCCCCCATCTCCCATCTCCCTGATTCCAAGTGCTTCCCAGAACCCTCTCACTTCTTGATGCTGTTGGTAATGAGCAGGTGGGCATCCTGCCTCTCATCCAGTAGAAGCATGGCCCCCAGGTAGCCCACCCTCTTGTCTGTGAATCTGGGAGAGGCGATCAGTTTCAGGCACTCCATCTATAGGGAAGGGGGCAGACCAGGAAGGGGCAGGACTGAAACCAGATGCACTAACATCCCTTTCTATCCTCCTCCTTAATGCCAGATTAACTTGTGGGGGCACAATATCCCATCAACCTCCCTTCAACAGGAGGAGGGGCTTAGGAGATCGAGAGTCAGTGGGTAGTTTCCAGGCAATAGGAGTCGAGGGTGATGGGAGAGGAGAGGAGGAGGTGCTCTGAATGAGGCTGGCCAGAGAATGAAGGGTTCAGTCCAGCTGATGACCCACAGGGACTGTAATGGGGAAGGAGGTCTGCAGTGTATACTGTGAGGGTTCAGCAACTTTGTAAAATAAAAAAATCAGGGCACAGATACGTGAGGGGGTCTGAGACACTGCTCCACTAGCCTCCCTCATCAAACTCTGTCCAGTACCTGTCCAAAGTGGGCGGGGTAGCCCAACATGTGGACGTAGAGCAGTTTGGCCAGCTGGCGGTGCCTGTGCAGAGGGTCCCCATCGCGGAAGGAGGCCCGGATGTGGGCGCACTCCTTTTGGATCACCTCCCGCTCCTGGGCCTGGGTCTTGGCCCCACGAATCTCCTCGATTAGGTCTTGAAGCCTCAGCGAAGGCACCAACATCCTGGGGGGCAAAGCCCGGGAATGGAAAGGGCTTTAACCTTCTCTTGCTAGGGCTGCATGGCCTTTCTGCCCAGGCTCCCTTGGGCCAAGATCCTGAGGGCCCGGGTCCCACAGCTACCCTAAAACTGAGCCCACATTTACCTTTCTCCACGTGGGTGTCCGAACTCCACCCCCATCCCGAGGAGATCCCATTACGCATGCGTGCCCCCCCCAACCAGCCCGTCCCTACTGAGCACGCGCAGGAGCCCCGCCTATTTCCCACCCCCCCTCCGTCCTCCACCTGGTTTCCCATCCCTAGCTCAGCCATTTCTTTCCTTCCACGGCCCTGCGCGATTTCTCTCGCGGGACTCCTCCCCCGTTCACATCGCAGGCGGCCCCAGCTTCCCCACACCAGGATACCATCCCTAACGCCAGCCTCACCTGGCTTCTGGCTCAACTCTGCTCCTCTGCCCCCAGCACTTCCTGGTACGGGGCCGGGCGGGGGTTGGTGCTTCGTCTGGTCCTTCCCTCTCCCCGCCCCCACCACGGGACCCCGCCCTTCCTGGGCCTCCCTGCTGAGACGTCTTGAATCCTCTGACCTCAGGCCTCTGGCTTTGGAGTTTAGGGGAAGCAGCTCTGATCCGCATAGGGGCGGCGAGACTGTCTATCAGGCCTGGGGTTTCCCCAAGAGGGCTCCTCGAACATTCTCAGCACCGGGAGAGCCTCAGAGAGCTTGGGTTTGAAGCCATCGCACCCCAAAGGAGATGACAATCCCCCCCCTTTTTTGAACTTTTTTATTAATATATTTTTTTTGTTAAATTTCTTTGTATTTTTTTTTCCTGCAAGACTTAGTGTTGGCGGCACTGTTGTAGTTTAACTTCAATCCCAAATTCCATGAAATAGAAATCAGAAGTAAAGGTTGAGAGGGGAGAAAGGAGAGATGCAGGCCAAGGAGTGAACAGAGTTTGACTAGAAAAAAAGAGGAGGATGTGTGTGGTGGGCATTCCCAGGCAAGGCCATTCCTTGAGGGAGGGGGTTGGCAGGCAGCTTGCCTCTGCCTCATGCAGGGGAGGGAGGAAAGATCCCCTGGGTACCCTACAGTCCCTCTTCCTTGGGCTTCCTGCCCCCAGGGGAAAAGCTAGTACCAGGGATCAGCCACAACCTCAAACAGTGCTCTCCACCCACCTCTCAACGGCTTTGAGGCCCACCTCTTCCCTGCCTAGAAAGTGTGTGTGAGATTGGTTTCCTTGATCCCCTCCTCCTGTTGTTTTCCCATTTCACAAGATTCTGATGGGGATGGGGGAAGGGACATAACCCACTTAGAGACTACTAAACTTGTCACAGCTTCTGCTGCCCTGTGAGTTCCTGTTATCTAGTCTGGTTCCGTTCCCCAGAACTGCCACCCCCTCCACCACCGCCACGACTGCCAGAGTTGGGGAGTGGGGTCCTTGCTCAGGTGCCTCAAACCCTCTGCAGTAGAAATGTCTTCTTCAGGCCCCTTAGAAATTTAATCAAAGGCCACAAGTGAGTCCAGACCAACCAAATAAACGTTTAGGGGGAGAGAGGAGGGTGCGAGAGGTCAGTGGGTGGACTTGGCTGCACTGGACATTTGCTTTGCTTTACACATTGCTCTGGACATGGCATGCCACCCAAACCGGTTGGACGAGGGAGGGGCTGGCTGTTGAGGAGAGAAAGAGGGAGATGCTAGAGAGTCCTTCTACTTTTCATTTCCCTTATCTCCTTCAAGGAAGGATGAAGTTAGGCAAGAACCTAGCTCAGCCCTTGGAGGTGAGACAGGATCCTCCGAGGTCAGAGATGGGGGCTGCACCTCCTCTGGCCTTTTCACTAGGCCTCAGAGGGACCCCAGGCCCCTTGGGTCCAGCTCCCACCACAGCTCGGCCAGTGCCTTGCCCAGTATACAGTACCCCCTTCTCCATTTTCTTCCTCCTTTCCACTTGGCTTCCAGGAGACTCCTCAGGACACCAAACCCCCACCCTCATCGAAGTTCAGGTCTAAAGAAAAGGCAGGGAGGTTGTGGGGCAATGGTCTGACTTAGATTTGTGTGTCTCAGAGAAGAGAGCAACTCTGAGGAGAAAAGCCCTTCATATGTAAACAATCTAGAGAGGGAGAAGGGGTGGGGTGGGGAAGGGAGTGAGGACGACAGACAGATCCACAGGAAATGAGAGAATCTGAAAGGAGAGAGGGGAAGAAAAAGCAAGAGATGAAAACAAAGGGGGACAGAAAAGAAAGGAAGGAAAGGGAGAAGAGAAAGAAAGATAGGAGAAGAAACAACCAGGAGGAGGAAGAGAGAAAAAGGCAGGTCCAAGGAGTGAAGAGGCAGCAACCAAAGCCAGGCTAGGCTGGGCAGGAGCCTCAGGTGAGGAGCTGGGAGAACAGGAACGCCAGGCTGAGGTCCAGGAGGGCCACGGCTCCCACCACCAGGGGGTTGGCAGCTCCCTAGAGAGAGGGGGAAATGCAGCCTCAGTCCCTGAGGACCAGGTCCAACGACAGGTCCCACCTTCCTGCCCTGGCTGAAGTGGCAAAGCTGAATGGTCACAGCCCCTCTCCTCAGTGCCAGGCGTGGGGGGATCTCCAACCTTTGTTTTGGATTGCAAAACACCCCTCTTCTCCCAGGCAGGGCCCCACCTTCCCTCTGGCTCCCTCAAGTCAGGAACAGCCCTTCCTCCCTCCACCCTCCACTCCTCTCCCACCAGCATGTCACGTGGCCCAGGCAGAAGGTGCCTGGCCTTAGTAGCAGACGTTGTTGGCAGCAGCAGCCGGTACTGCAGTAAAGCAGAGGGGGATGAGGGATGAGGATGTGGTTGCTAGGAAACAGGAGAAGGCCTGAAGTCCAATCAGAGTAGAGGATTCTGGAGACTCTCCACCCCTCCTGGGTTTCTGCTGCCTTTCCTATTTCCCTTCTTCCCAGGAGAGGGAGGGAGAGTCAGGGTAGGGAGGGAACAAGCTTTTCCTTTTTTATTTCTGGGCACCAAAGAGAGAAAGTGTGGAGGTGGAGGTGGGGGTGGGGGTGGAGTAGGAAACTGGGAGTTGGAAATGATATGGAAGGAGAACAGGGAAAGATGTTCTGGCTCCACCGTTAATTATTAGTTTGTAGCTTTGGGCAAGTTACTTCAAATGCTCTGGGCCTCAGTTCCCCCATCTGTCAAATGAGGGCGTTGGACATGAAGGTCTCTTTTGAGGTGGGATATGGGCCAGGACTGGGCAGGCAGAGAGGAAGCTGAGCCCAGATCAAAGGCCCAGGGGATCAGACAGAGGCCTGGATGGAAGGAGAGGCAAGGCTTTGGGAAGAGGGGCCAGAAAGGAGCTGAGACTCTGAGGGCACAAAATGGGGATGGAGAGTGTCTCACCGGCTGGGCAGGCCTCTCGGTTGCGGCAGGCTCCTCAAGCTCTTCCATCAGGCACCTGGCTTCAGGACCCCTTGAGGACGGGCCCCTCGGGACTGGTGTGGTCCTGGGCTCAGGCTCCAAGCCCCCTGGGGTCCTCAGCTGGGGCAAGGGCTCTTCATCTTCCCCCTCCTCCTCTCGAAGACTTCCAGAACTGTCGCTGCAGCCTCCGAGCAGTGGGGAACCGTCTCTGGGCCCTGGCCCCTGCATCCCAGCCTCATCCTCAGCCTCATAGCCAGCTAGTTCCTCTGCCTGCTCACCTGGGCCCCCCCACTCCTCAGGCCAAGCTTTGGGGCTGGAGAAGGGACGCTGGTCCCCCCCAGGAGGCAGTGGGCTCCGGCAGGCAGGGTGTCGCCAGGGTTGGCGGGAGGAGGCAGGACTGCTAGGCAGTTCAGGGGAGCCCTCTGAGGGGGTCAGTCCATTCTCGTACACCCCAGGGCTGTCCTCATCCAAGGGCTCTGTGTCGGAACCTTCTGAGTCCTGCCTGGGTCTGTGGCCTGGGGCAGGGATAGCTAAGAATCAGAGGGGCCTAACTGGCCTTGGGCTGCCAAAGCTACAGCTTTATCCCCTGTCTGGGCGCCTCCCAGGACTTCAGTGTCCCCAGGGTTACCGCCTCTCATTGCAAGACCGCAACCCCATAGTCATTCTGGCCCTATTTCATAAATTCCCAGGTCCACTCTCCAAACAACCGGGCCTGGCCCCCACCCTCCGTCCCCTTGGACCCTCAATCCTTGGCTTTTCCATCCCAAGTGCCCTGCAGGGATTCCCTTCCCCTTTCCATGCCAGAGCCTCTCCAGCTCCCCAGGGGGCCCACCCCCCGCCCCAGGCTGCCCACGCCTCACCTGGGGCCTCTAACATGGGTTGCAGGTCCTGGGCTATCAGTTTGGCCATTCGAGCTGCCTCCACAGCCTTCTCGGCGACACTGCTGGCTGCCACTGCCTTTAGAAGGGCGTCTGCTGCCCTGTTGGGTTCCAGGGACAGGGACTTAGCAGACCAGCCCCCCCTTCAGATTAGCCCTGCTCAGATGCTCCAGCCCCCTGGCCCAGGTCCCCACCACATCACATCCTCTGGATCTGAGCTCACCTCTGGAGTCCTCACCCTTGCTCACACTCTGCCAGCTGCTCTCCTTCCCGGCCGCCAGGGCAGCTGGCCTTTGGTTTCTTCTCCTAGAGCTGGGCTGGGCCTACTGTCATTACACCTCCCTGCTCCTCTCACACCCTTCCACCACTGCATCCTGTAGTAACACTTCCCTTCTTCCAGCTGCAGGGGCCAGCCCCTCCCCAGCTGCCCGCCACTGTCCTGTTCCTTTCCTGGTGACAAATGAGACCTCACTCTCTTAGCACATCCCTCTGCAGTCACACCTGCTTGGTGCTTACAAGCTATGCCTGCCCTCCCTCTTTGCTGTCGGCACCTCCTGTTGTTATCAACTCCTCTCACACTCCCTGGGGTCACACAGCTCTCTCTGGGGTCCAGGGCGTTTTCTTGGACCTCGATGCTGCCCTCCTGGCAGCTTTGCCCCACCCTGCCCCTTGTTCTGGGCTGCTCTCTCCCTGTGTTAGGAGCCTTTGCCTCCTTCCCCTTACTGCTGCTAGCCCTTGTTATTTATCCCTGCCTCCTCCACTGCAGATTTCCCAACATGAGAATTTCACATCTTGCTTGTCTTCAGTCCTTCTGTTATCACATTGTTCTCCCCGTTTGGTCACTGCCACTGCCCCCTGCCCCCTGCCCCGCCCCCTCCTATCTGAGCTCTGGAACTGGAGAAAGGGTGGGTCCCCCCTTTCTCCTATGATCTATTCCCTCTCCCTGCTAACATGCATGCTTTCTCAGCATGGCCATGAGACCTTCTGGGTAAGCTCTTAGTCTCCCTTCCACAGCCCCTCCCATCCTGCCCTGCTC
Organism: Ceratotherium simum simum; assembly: GCF_057802395.1. Lineage (NCBI taxonomy): Eukaryota > Metazoa > Chordata > Mammalia > Perissodactyla > Rhinocerotidae > Ceratotherium > Ceratotherium simum. The sequence continues at coordinate 24,345,677 of NC_141902.1, read as the reverse complement.
TATAGGTAGAGGTTGCCTAGAAGCATTATCAATCCTTTCCCCACTGGGGTTTCCCAGTTCTCCCTCTGATGTCAGATGCTTCCTCAATTTTCCTTTCCCTTTCACCCTCTGTTGTTAACGTAGATGCCTTGTAATCATTCATTTAGGTCTGTAATCTTGACTGAAGGTGGGGCACAAGGAGAAGAGATAGAGGTAATCAGACATACTTGTCATGGGCTTGAATGGATCCAGACCCATGACTCCCTCTGGACCCAGGCCTGTTTTATCTGGCCTAGGAAGGCAGTCTGGGTATGGGGGTAGGGAGAAGGGTGGTGGTGTCCACTGTAGTCTTAGGTCCGCCTCCTCTCTATGTACCTTGGGAGATATGGTCAGCCTCCTCCCCTCAAACCTGGTGGGACAAGGACCTTTAGGGCCTGCTTGAAGGGACCTCAGATAACCCTGTTCTTAGGGTTTTCAGATTCTATATGACTAGACTTGTCTTGAAACTGAGCTGGTCTTGGGGTTTAGGGCAGGGGATGAGGTCAGTCTTGGGTTGCAGTGGCCAAGAAATTCCAACACTGCCCAGGGCCTGTGTTTTTGAGTTTAGATGGTATGGATGATCAAGTCCTAGGCAGTAGACCCAGTCTGTGCTCAGGCATCAGGCCAGGCTCAGGCTACCTGGCAGAGGCACCTGCTGCTGAGGCTCTGCTGTATCCATGGCAGCTGGCAGCCAATCAGGTTTGCCAGGCCTGTTGCTGGGGAGACCAACCAGCCTCCTCCCACTGCCTGATCCTTCAGCTACTGAGATCAGTTTTTCCTGCACATGCCTGCTCCCCATCTAGCCTAAAGTGCTCCCTGGTGCTCTGCCCTCCCCCTTCTCTAGCTTAAGGCCCTAGACTTGAACCACCCAGACACTCAGATATAGCTACAGATAGACATTCTCTGGCTCAGGCATCTACTCTGGATATGACATGTTCATACACACACACACACACACCCCTTGTCATCCATTATACAAACTCACTGAAGCATATTTGGACATATCTTGACCTGTGATCCTCTGAAACAGTCTCAAATTTAAACAAAATCCTTCAACTGTGCCCTCTCCTTTAAAGAAAATCCAATATGTAAAAATTGATCTGTGTGAGTTGTGTAAATCAGGGCCTGTGAATCTAATTACAAATGGATTTTTGGCTTTCTTTAGGTCTTTGCTATCTAATCCAGTAGTCACAAGCCATATGTTAAGCACTTAAAATGTGGCTAGTCTGAATTGAAATGATATGCTGTAAGTATAAAATACATACTAGATTTCAAAGACTTAGGAAAAAAAAAGGGGGAATGTAAAATATCTCATTAATAATTTTATATTGATTAAAGGTTGAAATGATAATATTTTGAATATATTGGTTTAAATAAAATATATTATTTAAATTCATTTCATCTATTTCTTTTTATTTTTTCATACAGCTACTAGAAGATTTAAAATTATGTATCTGGCTTACATTATATTCCTACTGGACAGTGCTGCTTTAGATAAGGTTCCTGATGCATGGAAATGTAATCTGATTTACAGAAAGAAAATTTCATTTACTGGCAAGCCTCCTTTCCCGAAACCTTTTATTAGTTGAGTAAAGAGACAGAAAGGAGGCAAAGCTGAGAGGGACTATCTTTCCAGATGGATGGGTCAGCTGTACAAACTAGACCTGCCCAAGGCCCAAGGCTGACACCATATAAGACTGTGTGCAGGCCAGGTGTGGTTAGGCATGCACACTCCCTGTCTCTCTGCCCAGGGCTGCTGCTCCTGACCTGAGGCTTGGAGGCTGGATCAGCTGCAAGAAGAGGAAGACTAGGGACGTGTCTGAGTTCCAAGAGGTTTCTTGGGCCTGCACAAGGCAGCACTCATTGCTATTCCTACACACAACAATGACACACATCGCCACAAAAGATACTGAGACACGCTTCCCTCAGATACCCAGCCACCCACAGTTACACCCACATCCACCTGTAGCCTCAGATAAACACCCCAAATACCCAAGGCTACAACTGCCTGGCCCTAGGCCTGCTCTCCCCAGCTAGGCCCTAGGTCTTGGGTCTTGGTCCTCCTTTAGGCACTGTCCCCCTTCCCTGTCCCCAGGGTACCTTCTCCCCTTAGCCTCGCTTTGGCCTCTGCACCGGATGCCCACCTGGCAGCGGCGATCTCTTGGCGTTGGCGGGCGGTGCTCACGGCTCGACGGGCACCCTCGACAGCCCTGTCCACCTTCTCCTTGACTTTGCCCCGCCGAAGGGCCAGAGGCAGGAGGCTGCGCACGCGCCCCCCGTGCACCAGCCGGTTGCGCTTGTACTTGCCCTCCTCGCGGGAGCCGTCGGGGCGGGTGGTGCGCCCGTAGCCGTGCCGCCGGTTGCCCAGCCACTCGCCCTCGTAGCGCAGCCCGTTGGAGCGCTGGCTCACGCCGTAGCCGCTGCGCCGGTCGGCGCGCCATTCGCCCGCATACACCTCCGTGGCGGAGCCCTCGATGAGGGCTGGCGGCGCTGGGGCCGGGGGCCCGCTGGCCTCGGAGACCGGGGGTCCTGTGCTGCCCACCTCGCTGCTCACCTCGCTGCGCAGGGAGCCCCGCTTGCTGCCCAAGGAGCTGCGGCGCCCGCCCGCCCGGAGCCCGCTGAGCAACAGAGAGCGGCGGAAGAACCCGCCGGCCGCGGGGGTGCGCTTTCGGGAGGACGCGCCGTCGGCGTCCCCGGGCCCGGCCAGCACGAAGCCGCCCCGGGAGCCCGAGGCCGGGCTGCCTCCCTCGTCGCCTGGCAGGGGCAGGGGCGGGGGCGGCGTCGGGGGGTCGCTGTGGCCCGAGTCCAGCGAGGTGCGGCGGGGCGAACGCAGCAGCGCCGCCTGATGGTAGGGCACACTCTGGCGCACTCCGTAGCCGTGGCGCTTCCCGGCCTGCCACTGGCCCTGGTAGGTGCCTGCGGGCGGGGTAGGACCGGGAGAGAGAGTCAGGACCCGCTGCTCCTTGCACCCCAGGCCCCAAGCGCCCCTGGAAGTCTAAGTGTCGGGTGAGAGAGGTGGGGGCAGTTAGCATAGAAGGTCGGGGAAGGGCACTAGGAGCTAGGGACAGGCCAGGCTGGGTCGGAAGGTGTGGAAGAGCAGAGTGAAGACAAACAGGTAGCAGGAGATAGGTGAATTTGAGCAGTGCAGGTAGACAAGGGGAAGGGGGAGGGCCAGGCAGGCTGGGTATGTGAAGGACAGACAGTCCAGAGGGTGTGAGGGACAGGCTGACAGGGGTGTAGGAGATAGTCATGTGACAGGCAAACAGTACTAAGAGGGGCAAGCTGACTGAGGGAATGTGGGGGAACAAGGAGAGCAGAGGTGTTAGGGACAGGCAGGTGGAGAGGGGAGGTGTGTGGGACAGGCAAACGCGGGTGTGGGAGGGTCAGGTAGATGGAGGGTGTGAGGGCCAGGTAAACAGAGAAGGGGTGAGGGCAGGCAGATTGGGAAAGGGGAAAGCAGGCAGGGGACAGGCAAATGAAGAAGGCGTGTGTAATGGTGGGAGGAGAGGGAAGAAAGATGGGCGCAGATGGCTGGGGAAGGCGTCTAGGAAAACAGCGGGCACGGGGGCTATATAGCTGGGGAAGGCGCGCGCGGACGAGCAGACAGACAGTATTGGGCCGGGCCCCGCACCTCCGTCGGAGTAGGTCTCCGTGCCGTAGCCGTCCTGGAAGCCGTCCTTCCAGAGCCCGGCGTAGCGCAGGCCGGACACGCTCTCCCACACGCCGCTGCGCCCCTTCAGCCCGCCCAGCCACTCGCCGCGGTACGTCCAGCGGCTCTTGCGCTCCACGCCCAGCCCTTCGCGCTTGCCCTGCTGCCAGTGGCCCTGGTAGCTGTGTCCGCCGGGCCCCGTGAAGACGCCCAGTGACTCGAAGCCGTGCGCCCAGCAGCCGCTGTACTCGCCCTGGGCGCCAGGCCCCGTGCACACGCCGTAGCCATGTGCCCGCCCCGCCTCCCAGCCCCCCACGTAGCAGCCCCCGTCGTCAAAGTCGAACTTGCCCCCGGGGGACATGCATGTAGTTGGCGCGGCCTCAGCCCCCCGGTGGCTCAGCGCATCCTGGGGCTGGAGAGCCGGCTGGGGGCCTGGGAGCCGGGCGAGGCCTGGGGGCGGGTGCAGTTAGACCGGGGCCGGGCGGGGGGGCCCCAGCACGGGCTGGCAGGGCCGGACCCTCATCCTGAGTGGCTGCGGAGAAAGAGGGGGGAAGTGGCGAGCGAGGCCCCTCCTCTTCGCCCGCCGCTTCTTGGCCCAGTGGCTCCGGGGCATCAGCACCGCCCTCCAACCCCCCACCCTTCGGCAGCGTCTTCCAGCAGCTCCTAAGCTTTGGGGGCTTCCCCACCCCTCCCTTCTTGTAGAGGACCCCTCCCAGGACTTGGGGTCCCAACCCCAAGCGGGAGTCTCACTTCTCCAATCTAGAACCCCGAAGTGTCGAGTGTGGATGGCAGTTTAGGGGGTCCTAAGAGGGGGCTGGGCAGAGTCGTAGGCCACCCGCTTCTCTAGCTGCTGTCAGGATCCCTCTGCCCCGGTTCTTTGGCTTCCCAGGCAAGGAGGGGTGTGAAGACGCAGTGGGGAGATCGGAGCAAGGTGGGCAGAAGGGTTTGGTGGGGGAAAGGATGGGGATGGGGGAGGCTCTGCAGGGGAAAGGCAAGGGTGAGGATGGGCAGACAGGAGAAAGGGATGGGGCAGGTTACTCACCATGTGGGCTGAGGCTCAGGCTGCCTCCCAGGCACAGCATCCATGGCAGGATACCTCCACTCCCACCTCACCCCGGCAAGCCAAGCCCCCTCCTTCCGGAGAGACTGCTCCGACCCAGAGAGCTAAGGTGGGGGAACCGCAGACGAGTCCCCTCTCTCCCCAGCTGGAGGAGCAGGCGGTGGAGGGGGGGGCGCGAGGTAGTGACAGGGGTAGGGGGAGAGGAGAAGAGTGTAGGGAAAAAATCTGCCTTGGATGGAGATAGGGAAGAGGAGCTGGGAGCTGGATGGGAAGGGAGAGGGGGCTATCAAGAGGGGGTGTCTTTATTATTTTTTTCTTCTTATGGTTGGGAGAGGAAAAAAAAAAATCAAAATTCCGATTCCATCCCAGCACAAATCAATGTTTGCTCCATCCCAGCATCACGGGGGAGGCTGGGCCAGGCAGATTTAAAGGGACAGGGAGAAGAGAGGAGAGGAGAGGATGGAGAGAGGAGCAGGAGATGAAGAGCCAGTGGCGATGATAGCGGTGGTGGGGGGATGCCCAGGCAGAAAAGGAGGGGTGCCTGCTGAACCTGTGGGGAGGGAGGAGGCAGGTAGAAAGGAGAATGAGAGGCACAGAGACCCCCAGGGTGGAAAGAAACCTTGGGAAGCTCGAAGGGAGTGGGGTGAGGCCGAGGGGAGGGGAGAGGAGCGAGGGGGAGGAGACTGAGCTGAGATGGGGAGGCTGGGGGAGGCCGAAGCCAGGCGGGGGAGGAAAGATGCTGGCGAGGCCGGGAGAGGGCGAGAGGAATACAAAGAAAGAGGTGCAGGGGTGAGAGCTAAGGAGGGAGGAGATACTGCTGGAGAGGGAGGGAAAGAGGGAGGGAGACCCATTCCGGGCCTGGTGAGGGATGGCAAGGAAGAGAGAAGCAGGGGAGGAGAAAGAGGGAGGAAGAAATAGATATGCAGAGGGAGAGAGCGCAGTAAGGGTTGTGAAGGGAGAGAGAGAGATCTGCGCAGCGAAGGGCAGGCATGGGCATAGCAATCTGGGCAGGAAGAGCCCCAGCAGAGGCCAGAGGCCCGGAAGTGGTATCTGTGGGGCTCTGGGGAGAAGGATGAACCTGCCAGCTGCTTGGACTGAAGCCAGGGAGCCTTTGGGCGTGGACGCCTGTGTCCACCAACTCCACCATCTGTCCTCCTTAAGAAACCGCTGCAGGGGGACCAGGAGGCTCCCCCACTTGCACTTTCTGGGGAAGCTTGAAATGGGGCCCTGCCAGGAAGCCTGGCCCCAGCAGTGCCTTCCCGGGCCTTGCCATCCTCCACCCCCACCAGCTCCTTCTCCCTGGGCTGTCCCTCTGAGGGGGAGGGGTGGCATGAGGGGTATATTGTTTGTGACTGGGAAACAGGAGGTCATGCTTGGTGGTACCGGGAAGATGCTGGGGCTTTGGAGTTGCCTCTTCTGCAAACCTAGACGCAAAGATGCATAGGCCTGTTTGGGTGGGCCCTTATTGTGGCAAGGCCCCCTTCAGCCTGCACCCCTCCCCGACCACTCACCAGAGGGGCAGCACACCCAACAGAGGGGCTTACTGTTTACAGACAGAAGTAGGCATGAACTGGCTTCCCTGCCCCCTCGGCTTAGTTAGACACTGCCCCTACGCTGCCCTTAAGCATTTAGGAAGGAGGTCGCTGTCCAGTGACACACAACGGGGTAAATAGTCAAAGGCACTCAATTGCTTTTATTTTCATACAAGGTCTGGTCCACCCCATCCTTTTACAGAGAAGAGAACTGAGGCCCTGAGGGGGAAGTCACTCACCAGAGGCCACACAGCAGAGGTGGCAGAGCTAGGATTAGAACATTCGACTTCACACCTTGTGAGCCCCGTAATTCCTTGCAGGAGTCTGTGTACTTGGGAACCTCCCTTAGACTCAGGAGCTGCATTTTGAGTACTGTGGTGAAATAAAGAGCATGAGGTTTGGCATAACCAGGAATTTCCCTGGCACTTTGTTTTCCTAAAGGTGGATATGAGGTTTGAGAAGCGTAAATTTTAGGCCTCCAGGGCAGGGACCACATCTTCTAAGTGCTTAGCACGGAACAGGGCAGCTATGTGTCCATTTGGGATAAGACTGGTGGTAGAGAGGACCTTCCTTCCTTCCTTCCTTCCTTCCTTCCTTCCTTCCTTCCTTCCTTCCTTCCTTCCTTCCTTCTCCCATTTCTCCATTCATCCAACATTTGCATAGTTGACTGTGTACCAGGCACATTGCCAGGGGCTGGAGATGAACCCTGTGAACGCTGTGGTGCCTGCCCTCGTGGACCTTACTCTCTGATAGAGAAGACAGACAACCAACAGGCAATTCTAGTGTGGTTAGTGCTATGACAGGTTCATGGGGTGGAAACAGGGAACAGGGATGGAACCTAACTGAGGCTGGCTCCCTAGGGGATGAGGCACATCAGATGAATCCAGAGGGAGTTCTGGGGCAGGCCCAGCTCCATCGTGTCGCTCACTCCTAGATATTCAGGTCTTCCTTCTCCACATGGTGCCTTGTCTTACTCAGCCCCTAAGATTCCCCTTTTCTCCAAGAAAGGAGGAAAACAAGAAAAGAAAAACCAAGCTGTGGGCCCGGGGAGACCTGTGCCCTGTGTTTGGGGAGGAAGGGGGACAGGGGTAGGTGGAAAGTGGGAGCCGTGCCTTGTGGGTGGGGTGACTCCATGCTGAATTCCAGGCTGCAAAGCAAGCTGTGGGGTCTGACGAAGCCCTGAAGTCACTGACGGAACTGCCCTGGAACACGTGGGGCACGGAACCCCAGCGCTCAGACCCCCCTGAGGGAGGCAGCCTTCCAGCCCTTCTCTGGTCTGTCCCTACAGGTCCTGTAATCTCTCCTTTTAGGGCAGACGGTGCACTGATTTGTTTCACCACAAGTTACCAATGTCTGGGCGTCACAGAAAAGGGAACCAACATGATGTGGAACAGCTCTGTGCTTGCAGCCAGGCACTGTGTTTGGCTCTCCACGTTCATCATTTCATTCATTCCTCACAACAAAAGTGTAACTGTGGGCAGCCCAGGCTGGAGGCCAAAAGCTGGGCTTTCAAAAACGTACAGATCCTGACTCTACTGTCCACTCACTGGGTAAGTCTGAGCACATTCCCTAACTTTTCAGGCTGCTATTTGTGTATCTCTAAGATGGGAATACCACAACCTACTCCAGAGTTTATTGTGATGGTTGAAATGACCATGGATGAATAGTTTGTGTGATTATATATGGGGGGAAAAACACTTGGCATAGTGCCTCATGCCCAGTAAATGGTGGCTTGAAAATTAGGTTGGCATTATGCCAGTTTTATAGGTGGGGAATCTGACACCCCGAAGTTCATTTGCTCAATGTTGCACAGCTAATCTATGGCAGCCCTTAGAGTTGCATGTATATCAGGCTCCCAAGTTGGTGTACTTTAACAAATGCAATTTTGGGGGCCTATTTATAAAAGCAAAACATGTTCACTGTAGAATTGGAAAATAAAGCACAATATCAGAATAAAAATCACTGAGCCAGCCTTGATGGTCTAGTGGTTAAAGTTTGGCACTCTCACCACTTCAGTGGCTTAGGTTCGTTTCCCAGTTTCAGAACCACACCACCCGTCTGCCAGTTGCCATGCTGTGGTGGCGGCTCACACAGAAGAAGTAGAAGGACTTACAGCTAGGATATACAACCATGCATGGGGGGGCTTTGGGGAGAAAAAAAAATAAGAGGAAGATTGTCAACAGATATTAGCTCAGGGCGAATCCTTCTCTGAGGAAGAAAGAAAAAAAAGAATAAAAATCACCCATAGGCTCACGTCTCACTGCATAACAAACACTTCAGTGTATTTTCATATAGTCTTCTCTTCTATGTGCTTCATATTTAACATAATTAGTTAAATGCTGCATATACAATTTTGTATCTTACTTATTAGCTTGGCATTGCACTGCAAGCATTTTCCCCTGTCATTAAAGCATTCTTTAATTTTTAATGTCTGCGTAGTATTCCACTGTTTAGATGTAGCATAATTTGTTTAACCATTGTAGCATAGCACTTTTATGCCATTTGCAGTTTTTGATATTAAAAATTAACATCTTTTATATGAATGTTTGAATCTCTGATGCTTTCTTTTAAAAATACAGAAAATTTCAAATGTATGCCAAAGTAGACAAAAAATAGAATAAAGAACTCTTGTGTACTCATCACTCAGCTTCAGCAGTGTTCACTTTGGGCTAATCTTGTTTTCTCCTCTGCCATTTATTTCAAATTCCAGGTATCGTGTTATTTCACTCTATTGATTTCTTGAAGTTGGATTCTTAGCAGTAGAATTACTGGGTCAGAGGATAGAAACACTCTGTAAGATTTTGGATTTATTTTGCTAGAGTCAATTCCAGAAAGGTTGTACCAATTTATACTCTCACTGATTGTGCGTGAGAGTGCTGGTCTTACTGCATCCTGACCTGCATTGACCTTTAGTTGTAACACACACACACACACACCTTTTGCCAACCTGACAGGTGAAAAGTGCTTTCTTCAAGTACGTTTGTTTGGTTCATTGCCGGGGTTACATTGAGAAGGCACCTGGTGACTGCAGTGGACTAAAATCTCCTGAAGGACCCCTAGGAAACGTGCTGGTACCTCCCGGGGACCCCAGTAGGGGGGTGGTCTCATCTTCCAGCTGTGCTGGAGCAGCTAGCTTTCCCCAGCCCCCAGGGCAGGGAGGATCTTGGGAAGAGCTCCTGCTTCATCCATGGGCAGCCACCAGGGGTCAGGATGGGGCCAGGGATCCTGATGATGGGAGTGAGGGTAAGAATGGCCAGCAGCCAGACTCTGCATTTCCTCTGTCTGGCCACTGCTGGCTGGACACACTGCTCCCCTCTGCTCCTCAAGTCATGATTCCAGAATGTTCTGGATGGCTGTCTTGCCCCGCCTAACCACCCCCGCCTCTCACTGCTCCCATGTTTGGCTTGCTGGAAAGGGAAAGGGTGTTTGAGAACTTGGTTCTGCTTTTCTCTACGCTTTCTGTGCGACAGGGTTCACTATGGAGCAGGGATTTTTAACCCGAGGTCCATGGACTGAGGGACCCAAGGATGGGCCTCAGGGACTGTGAACCCTCTGAAAATGGGAAAATGGGGCATGGATATCCATTTTCCCCCCTGGGGAGAAGACAATAACTTTTGTGAGATTCTGAAAGGGGGATCCATACCCCCAAAGTCCAGCATCTTCTGGTACCTCCTCCTCCCTCCTAAGCCCATTGGCTTCCTATGGTAGCTCTGAAGGGAGCTGCTTGGTGTTGGAAACAGGGTGGTCTTGGTGGCTAGGCTAGGGGGTTGGGCCTTCTGCATCATCCAGCGGAGCTGAGAGAAGGAGCCTGGATCTTCCCTGGGTGGGATGGGTGGAGAAGGGCAGGTGGCAGTACTCTACCACCTGGGCAGTCAACTGGGCTCTACTAAATTTGGGTGCACCTGGGGGCCGGCCCCGTGGCTTAGCGGTTGAGTGCGCGTGCTCCGCTGCTGGCGGCCCGGGGTTTGGATCCCGGGCACGCACCAACGCACCGCTTCTCTGGCCATGCTGAGGCCGCATCCCACATACAGCAACTAGAGGGATGTGCAGCTACGACATACAACTATCTACTGGGGCTTTTGGGGGAAAATAAATAAATAAAATCTTTAAATTTGGGTGCACCTGTTAGTGTGCTTTGAATGACCGGCATGGGCAGCAGAGGATGAGGGGAAGGCAGGCTGATCCCCAGCCAGTGGTCTTAGAGCCCATACCTCTGAGCCACAGGTGGTGGCAGGGATAAGATGCCCAAAAGAGAGAGACACGAGCCGGGTTACTTTCTAGCAGGGCAGTGCTCTAGGTCTTATTTCACCACAACTTGCTCTGTCTTAGCCCCTGTGCATGTATGGGTGGGCAGTGGGGTTAGGACCCCGGAGATTCTCAGAGCAGTATAGGCTGGCCCTATGGCAGAAGGAGGAGCTGGGGTCTCGGAGAGGCTGAGTCATCCAACACATCAGATGTGAAGGAAAAAGCCTGAGCATTCCTGAATCCCCCACTAGTGCTCTGTTTTATCTCATAACAATGGTTTATATCTGTACATAAAGATAACCTGAGGATACAGCAAATTGTGATCATTACCCACATCCCTGTTTGGCAGCTGCATGAGGAGAAGGAGACAGCCAGAGAGACCTAGTGGTTAAACTACAATTATCACACGTATGTGAACACAGGACATTTGGCTTTAGGCTTCTTAATTTCTGGTGCTCCCTCTGGACTCAGTTCACCCATCTTATTTTCCAGGGTGGAATCTCACCTCCTGCAGCTGCAACTTGCAACTTCTCACAGAACCTCCTTATTAAATGGGAAATTAGCACGTGTTAAGGACACCTTGGCATCTAGTTGGCCCTTTCTCTCTGATGAAAACAGGAAAATTGAAAAAATATTTTAAAAGTGACATCTTCGGGCCGGCCCTGTGGCTTGGTGGTTAAGTGCACGCGCTGCGATGCTGGCGGCCCGGGTTCGGATCCCGGGTGCGCATCGAGGCACCACTTCTCTGTCCAGCCTGAGGCCGAGTCCCACATACAGCAACTAGAAGGATGTGCAGCTGTGACATACAACTATCTACTGGGGCTTTGGGGGCAAAAAATAAATAAAATCTTTAAAAAAAAAAAAATAAATAAAAGTGACATCTTCGAAGAAAAATGGGAACGACTGTTCAACATGCTATGTGCCAAGAGTAAATGCAGGGAGATTTCCGTATCTGTGAAATTCACTTCCAGGTACAGAGGCTTCTCCTTCTGCCCCGTGGAGCTGGCAGGTGCCCCATCCTTTCCTCCCTTGCCCTGTGCGATAGCTCCTTCCAGACACGGCAACCACGGACTCAGTTCCTGCTGTCTACACTCCAGGTCCTCCCCGGCAAGGCTGCTCTTGGTAACCATAGAGACCAGAACCTTGCACAGTGTTACGTGGGAGAACAAGGGCGTTCACACCATGAGGTTAGCCCTTAGCCTCAGATTTCCCTAACAACATCTGTTTGCACAAGCACATTTACCTGTCCAATCTGTTGTTTGATTTATAGCTCTCCAACAACCTGGAATAGGCGGTGATGGTACAGGCTGATCATCATGTGAGACACGGAGAAGTTGAAGTCGAGCTCACCCCCCAGTGAGGACTGAGCAGCCAGAATGTCCCCTGTTCCGTAGTGTGGGAGATACAAAGGGAGGCTTCACTCCTGACAGCTTTATACCACCAGTAGCTCCCGAGCTGCCTCACTGTTCCCTACATAGTGAATGCCCCAAGGGAGAGGTGCACCACGTGTCTTCCTGTCAGCACTGGGGTGCTTGACAGATGACACTGACAAGAGGAAGAGGGCAGCACCAGGAAGAGGGCAGCACCAGGCCCTGGGCTCTTTTTGTTTTGCAGATCAGGTGGGAGATAATAGTACTAATGACTGATGTTCACTGAAGTCTTCCTGTGTACCAAGCTCTGTGCTAAATTCTGTATTCACAGTGTCTCATTTAATCCTTGAGATAACCCACTGAGGCAGGCGCTATTATCCCCATTTCACAGATGAGAACACTGCATATTAGAGAGGTTGGTCACTATGTCCTAGGTTAGTGGTTCCCAAACTTTAGCATGCAGCAGAATCACCTGGAGAGCTTGATCACACGTGGCGGGTGGACCTCACTCCCAGAGTGTGAATCAGATGGCGGGGATGGGGCCCAAGAATTTGCATTTCTAATAAGTTCTCAGATAAGGCTGATGCTGCTGGACCAAGAACCACACTTTCAGAATCAGTATCCAAGGCCACACAGCTACCAAGCATAGAGCCCTGTCTTTAGAGCAAGTCCTTGGGTCTCTGAAGCCTGTGTTTTTAAATATAATTTTTATTTTTATTATTATTATTGTTTTGCTGAGGAAGATTTGTCCTGAGCTAACATCTGTGCCCATCTTCCTCTATTTTGTATGTGGGATGCCGCCACAGCCCAGCTTGATGAGAGGTGTAAGTCTGCGCCTGGGATCTGAACCTGCGAACCTCGGACCACCGAAGTGGAGCACGCGAACTTAACTACTGCGCCACTGGGCTGGCCCCAGAAGCTGTGCTTTTTAACCACTGCACATACTGCCTCCTTACAGACTTTTCCACGGAGAGTCCCACAAACCGTGCCCTTCGGGGGCATGAACTGGGTGAGGAGGGCAGCCAGCCCCTCTCTACTCACCTGAATCACACCCATAGCCTTCTCCCTGCCTGGACAGGCTTGTCCCAGCCTCCCAGCTCTTTTTCCTTGTGGCTGTGTCACTCTGTCAGGAATATCTGCCCCACACCACCACTCCACCCTCCCCTCCACCCTTGATTCTGGGGGGCGTCCTGGTCCTACCCAGTGGAGGAAAGGAGCCATGGCATCACTTCTAGCTTGGCTTGCAGGCCATGTGGCCGTTGGCCTTGCTGTGATCCTGTTGCTCTGGGGCTCCTTCGCGCCTCCAGGTCGGACGTTGGCTTCATGCTCCAGACCACATAGTGACTGAGGACCTGCCCTGGAGTCCCTGATGGCCACACCTCTCTTGTGCTGGCCTCCTGCTCACTGGGATCTTGCCCCTCCTGCTTGGGTCAGCATCCTGTCTATGCTAGGGCACCAGCACCCTGAATATGTTCAGAGTGACTGGACATTCATACCCTGGGATGTATGTCTAAGGTCATACTCCTGTCCTTGGAGACAGGCTGCCCTTCACCTCCGGTCACCCTTGTGTCCCCTTGCTGACAAGTTACAGGAAAAGGAGAATAAGTTCACTTTTATTATAAAAAGTTATAAAAAGTTAACTTTTATCCCAGCACCCCTGCCCTGCCAGAGCAAAGTCTTGGGGTGGGAGTGAGGGGGTAGCATGACCCCATTGTATAGCAGAGAGCACCGTGCAGGGAGAACGCAAATGTTGAGACCCAGACACCACATCCAGCTCCTCCAGCGCCTCGTGAGGCTCCCATTGCAAAAGGCCTCTCTTTCATCTTTAATAAATTGAGCATTAGACTGAGCACATTAGAAGGCCAAGTGACTCATTTCTATTTCTGGCCTTCAGATACCAGTGACAGTGGTGACCTCAGGCTGTGGACAGGAAGGATGGTTTAAGGGTTGGCGGCAGTGGGATGGGCCTCAAACCTACCCAGGAGACCCCTGAACAACTTTGGAAAGACTCTGACAGTTTTCGCCTAGACCGATGACACCCCAGTCCCTCTGGTCCTTGCCCTTGGTTCAGATTTGATTTCTGGGCTTTTGTCTCCGTGAACTTACCCTTGAACAGCCTCCTCTTCATCCTATTCTCACCAATTTCTGGGTCACTCTCCAAGCAGAACACAGGACTTGGTTCCTACAGCAGCTCTGGAGTTTCTTACACTGTCTGATCTGTGGTTGTGCTGCCCCTACCCCCACCCCTAGGCCCTAGAGGGCAGGGGCCCCATTCCAGCGCTAAGCAAAGCCTGACAAGGAGCAATCGGAAGCTGAAAGCTGTCACCTGACCCCAGGGACTGCTAGTCCATTCCCAGGTCCCACTGGGCTACCAGAACCTGGTGTTTTGGACTTGTTCTAAAATTCAAAGCTCAAGCTACTCCAGCAAATCACCACCCAGAGAGGAGGAGGTGGGGGGAGGACGGGGTGCGGGGACTGTAGAACTGTGGTGGGAGCTGGGGACTGTTCCTCATGCTAGGCTCAGGCCTGGGAATCCGGTGCCTGAAGGAGAGGAACTGTTGGTGGGAGGGGAACAAAGAAGCCCGGAAGCTTGGAGAGCTGGGGCATGCCTCTAGCAGTTGTGGGAAAGAGGGGCTGGGCCCACCCTCCTGAGGAATGCATTCATGCTAATTAATGCCTTTATCAAAGGGTTTGGGATCAGATGGGCCTTAGTGTACGAAGGGCAGAAGGCCTGCCGCCCCTGAAGACGGGGGCCAAGTCACTTGATATTCAACTTTCCAGTAACCCATCCTCTCCTCACCACAGACACGACTTCAGTGTTGGGCCTGAGCTTGTCTGCAGGCTCCGCACAGGCTGCTGGGGCCCTTGAGGAGGCTGCGGGAGGCTCTGGCCCTGGCATGGTGCCTCAGCAGGCTCTGGAGTCTGAAGTCTGTGTGTCTTTGGGAAAATTGTGTAACTTCTCTGAGACTCAGTTTTCTTTTCTGTTAAATTGAGTGCAGTCATGCCTCACAGGTTGTTAAGAGATTTAAATCGCACAACCTGGGACAGTGCCTGGCAGAGTGTGTGCCACCAGGACTAGCCCAGTAGTTCTTGGACCTGGCCTTCCCTCATCCCTTCCTCCAGCTCCAAATAGTAAGAGGTTGTGGCGCTATCACCTGGCTCTGCCTCAGTTTCCGGGAGCCAGGAGCCTCGTCCCCAGCCGCTGCGGTCTCTCAGAGCCTTTGGCTGTTGTATCCAGTCCCCAGGACTCTGCCTGGGACTCTGGAGCAGGAGACGGGACGCAGAGCCACAGACCCCTTGGGAATCCTCAAGGCTGGCACCTCTGAGCTCAGGAGAAGGAGCCTGCTCCTGCTTCTCCGCAGGGTTGGAACTGGCTCATGTCTCTGGCTTGACTCAGCCACCCTGTGTCTCCTGCTTCAAGGTTCCATTCTTTCTGGACCCAAGGCCACACAGGGACTCTCTTCTCCATTACCTACCAGGGAGGGGACAGGGGCTGGCTGTGGGTCCCTCAAGATTTGGCCTTGCTCTGACCGTGCAGGGCCCGAGCTTGCCAGGAGAAAAGGACCCACCTTGGAGGTGAGGGGGGAGGAGTTAAAGAAGACCACCGACTCCCTGCATGGTTCTGCCAGCCCTCGCCCTGATCGTCTCCACTTGGGTGCAGATGGAGACTAGGCTGTCAGTCCTGCGCCAGACTGAATCCAGTGATCCTTGGCTGTAGAGACACCCTTTGTCTGGCAGGGCATGTGTCCCACAGAGCCTCATAAATAGGAAATCCACCAAGAGTGCAGCCATGAGAGGTGGAGAAAAAGCCCTCAGTTAGAGGATAAACCAGAAGGGGCTAACAAGAGAGATGTGTGCCAACAGCAGGCATAGCTCTCCAGGCACAATTAACAAAAGATTCAAGCTTCCAGTATTTATCAGAGACTCTCCCATGGCACTTTTTTTTTTTTTAATGATACATGCGTGTGATTAAAATTTTAAAAAATTCAGACATGCATACAAAAGTTGAAATTATCCCCAAATCCTACCACCCACCCAGAGATAACCCCAGCCAACATACTGGTGAACGCTCTTTCATATTTTCTTCTGTCCCATGGCACTCTTCATGAAGTTTTACGTATAGTAGTTGCTGAATAAATGACAGCATAAAAGGCACAGCCAGAAGAGAAGGGAAACACTGGAAGAAAGCACTTGTGGAGGGAACAGACCTGTGTGCAGCCTGGGCTGCAGGGCAGGTAGGAAGCATGGCAAACATAAGGCAGCTGCATAGCAGGGGGCCCCGTATATGCCCAACACGGCACAGAGTCAGTGTCCCAGCCTTTGTGTGTCAGATGTCTATCAACATATCCCAAGATTGTCTGCCTTTTGGGGTAGCCACTTGGCATGACACTACTAATTCAAGTTTAGGATGTGGCCAACTCTGACCTACAGCTTTTCTTCTATTATTCTTGTAGCCAGCCAGTTGAGTACCAGCCTATATTTGTGGGGTTTCACTTTCTATCCCTATCTATAGCAACATTGTTCTAAGAATGGAAAGATCATCTCAGCCCCCCTACAGTCTCTTCTCTACACAGGAGTCACAGTAAACCTTTTACAGTGAAAATCAAGTGTGTCACTTCTCTGCTCAAACCTCAGAGCAACAGCTAAAGTCCTCATCATGGCCTGGAAGCCTGACTCTCTCTGACTGAATTCCTCTCCTTCCCTAGCCTGTCCACTCTAGCTACACTGGTCTCCTTCCTGTTCCCTGAATGACACCAAACAGCCACCTACCTCCTGCCTCTGTCTTGTTTTTTCTTGCTGTGTGGAACATTCTTCACTCCCCCACTGCCGTCAGACCTCTGCCTTCCCTGACCTGACCCTGCACGAAACAAGCCATCCCACACTCCCTGGCCTCCTCACCTTGCTGTATTTTTCTTTAGGGCACTTGTCACATCTGCCCTTGTATGTTTCCTTGTTGATTACCTATCTCCAGGAATGTAGGCTCCTTGAAGTCATAGACTGTTTTTACTCACTACTATGTTCCCAGCACCCAGAGCAGTGCCTGGCACTTAAAGGTGCTGGATAAACATGTGCTGAATTAATTAGCAAATCATGAAGACTTTGAAAACACTCATAGTTCTCTGCACCTGCAGTGGCCGCTCTTGCAGGGTGTCCCTGGCTGTCATGCTCTGGTCAGCCATCTGCAGGGAATGAGGAGGTGGCCTGTGGTAATCCACCTGTGTTAGCCTACCCACAAGACTGCGAGGCTATCTGCAGGAGCAGGGCCCCTAGGCCAGCTGCCCGGCTGTGTTCTGTCATCAGAGGCAGGGCTGGGAGGGTGCAGTATGGGCTGGGTTATTGGAGGAGGGAAGGTGGCTACTCCCTGGGGCCCATGTGTTTGCCAAGGAGGAGGTGATCAACAGTTCTGACATGCACACACTGTCTCCATTCCTCTCTTCTGCATGAGTAAGGGGCCCGGGTACCACATCAGATCCTGCCCTCAAGCTGCCTGCCCTTCACACTCTCACAAGAGGAGGTGTGTCCACCTATAGTTCCCTCCTGGCCCTGCCATCCCCAGAGGCTGCTTCTGGAAGGTCTCACGGCTTTTCCTGGTCCTCTAATCATCAGACTCGTCTCAGGCTTCCTCCCCTCTCAGTAGCAGTGGCTGCTGCTCACCACGGCCTTCTTTCTGAACCTCTTTTCCCTTTGGTTTCAAGATGCTCCTGGTTTGCCTCCTACCTCTCTGACTCTTCCTTTTTGGCTTCCTTTTCCTCTTCTCACCCTTAACAGGGAAAGATTTCTGTGTCAGTGTGGGTCCAGCCAGGAAAACTATTCTATGCAAGGCATTTCAAACAGTGGGATGTGTATAGGGAAGAGGGTACTCCAGTGTGGGAGGATTGGAAGAGGAGACGGAGGTGTCGTGGTGACCAGATATGCTAACTACAGGAAGCACTACTACCCCAGGGCTGGAGGAACAGAGTGAAGAGGTGGTGTCACCAGAACCTCTAGGCTCAGAGGAGCAGCCCCTCGTGGCTCTTGCTCAGATCTCCGAATGGGGACGGATGCACTGTGACTGGTGATGTGTGGGCCTCTGGGGGTGGGCACGGCATGGCCAGTGCTAGTATCTCCAAGGAGGTGCAATTCAGCTGCTGCTGGCAGTGCCTGAAGAATCGGGAGGCCTGAGCAGGGCCCACTACAGCCCATAGGCCAAATGGGCTGCCACCTGTTTCTCTGTGACCTGTGAGCTAAGGATTTTTTCTTTTTTTTTTGGTGAGGAAGATTCAACCTGAGCTAGCATCTGTTGCCAATCTTCCTCTTTCTTTGCTTGAGGAAGATTAGCCCTGAGCTAACATCTGTAACAATCTTCCTCTGTTTTGTATGTTGGTCACCGCCACAGCATGGCTTGACAAGTGGTGTAGGTCCGTGCCCAGGATCTGAACTGGTGAACCGGGGCCTCCGAAGTGGAGCATGCTAGATTTTTTATTTTTATTTATTTTTTATTTTTTTTAAATTTTTTGTTTATTGCAGTAACATTGGTTTATAACATTGTATAAATTTCAGGTGTACCTCATTATACTTCTATTTCTGCATAGATTACATCATGTTCACCACCCAAATACTAATTACAACCCATCACCACACACATGTGCAAATTATCCCTTTCACCCTCCTCCCTCCCCCCTTCCCCTCTGGTAACCACCAATCCAATCTCTGTCTCTATGTGTTTGTTTATTGTTATTATTATCTACTACTTGATGAAGGATATCATGCGGTATTTGACCTTCTCCCTCTGACTTATTTCACTTTGCATAATACCCTCAATGTCCATCCATGTTGTCACAAATGGCTGGATTTCATCATTTCTTATGGCTGAGTAGTATTCCATTGTGTATATATACCACATCTTCTTTATCCATTCGTCCCTTGATGGGCACTTAGGTTGCTTCCAAGTCTTGGCTATTGTGAATAATGCTGCAATGAACACAGGGGTGCGTGTATCTTTATGCATTGGTGTTTTCAAGTTCTTTGGATAAATACCCAGCAGTGGAATAGCTGGATCACATAGTAGTTCTATCCTTGATTTTTTGAGGAATCTCCATACTGTTTTCCATAGTGGCTGCACCAGTTTGCACTCCCACCAGCAGTGTATGCGAGTTCCCTTCTCTCCACATCCTCTCCAACACAGGTTGTTTCCTGTCTTGTTAATTATAGCCATTCTGATGGGCGTGAGGTGATATCTCATTGTAGTTTTGATTTGCATTTCCCTGATAGTTAATGATTTTGAACATCTTTTCATGTGCCTGTTGGCCATCTGTATATCTTCTTTGGAGAAATGTCTGTTCAGGTCTTTTGCCCATTTTTTAATTGGTTTGTTAGATTTTTTTCTTGTTGATATGCATGAGTTCTTTATATATTTTGGAGATTAAGCCCTTATCAGATGTATGGTTTGCAAATAACTTCTCCCAATTGTTAGGTTGTCTTTTCGTTTTGTTGATGGTTTCCTTTGCTGTGCAGAAGCTTTTTAGTTTGATGTAGTCCCATTTGTTTATTTTTTCTATTGTTTCTCTTGCCCGGTCAGACATGGTGCTTGAAAATATGTTGCTAAAACCGATGTCGAAGAGCGTACTGCCTATGTTTTCTTCTAGAAGTTTCATAGTTTCGGGTCTTACATTCAAGTCTTTAATCCATTTTGAGTTAATTTTTGTGTATGGTGTAAGGTAAGGGTCTACTTCCATTTTTTTGCATGTGGCTATCCAATTTTGCCAACAACATTTGTTGAAGAGACTTTCTTTTCTCCATTGTATGTTCTTGGCTCCTTTGTTGAAGATTAGCTGTCCATAGATGTGTGGGTTTATTTCTGGGCTTTCGATTCTATTCCATTGATCTGTGTGTCTGTTTTTGTGCTAGTACCATGCTGTTTTGGTTACTATAGATTTGTAGTATATTTTGAAATCAGGGAGTGTGATACTGGAGCGTGCTAGATTTTACCACTATGCCATGGGTCTGGCCCCTAAGGATGTTTTTTTACATTTTTAAATGGTTGAAAAAAATAAAAAAGAAAAATTGTCTCATGACATATGAAAAGTATAGAAAAATCCAAACTTCAGTGTCCATGAGTAAAGTTTTACTGGAATATAGTCAAGCTTGTTTACTTGCATATTGTCTGTGGCTGAGTTCAGACTGCCATGGCAGAGTGGAATAGCTGCAAGAGAGACCAGAGAGCCTGCACAGCCTAAACTATTTAATATCCCTCCCTTTACAGAAAGAATTTGCTTACCTCTGGGCTAGAGTCATCCTGGAGGGACCCTGACAGGAGCTGGAGACAGGAAGGCAGTTCCTTCTTTCACCTGCCTTCCTTTCAGTCACATCCAATGGCTCTCACTAGCAGAATTTAATAGGAACCCGGCTGGCAAGAGTCTGGGAGAGGTCATTCGTAGACCTTCAGCCCCAGCATCACAGGATAGGGGGCCCTGGTGCTGAGAGACAACAGGTGAATAATGGCACAATTTCCAAGCATCTTACCTTGGCCTTTTCCTCTTCCTTCTGTGTCTTTCCTCCCTTAGCAACCTGATCCACACCTGTGGCTTCAATAATCACATCTCTGTAGACAATGCCCAAATCCCATGCGGGACTTCTCAGTCTTCCATTTCTAACTGCCTGCCGGGCAACTACAATGAGAAGCCTTCCCTTCGTTTCAAAACCATTATGTCCAATAGGTAGAATTCATATTTCCTTTCAAACTCCTTCCTTTTCCTCTGTTCCCCCTTTCTGTGCCTGACACCACCCTTCTCCTGTAGAATAGGCTAGAACTCAGCCCTGACTTCATGTTTGGATCCTGTCTCCTGCCTCCACCATCAAAGCAATTAGAAAGACTGAGTCTTCCTTTGTAAGACTTTGCTACCATCCCCTCTGTACCCTTCCAGAACCACCACCTGGGATTGGGCCATCATTATCTCTTGCCTCAACTGTAAATATGGCCTTAGAATGGAAGGTACTCCACACAAGTCTCAACCCAACTCATCCCACACATACTTGCCAGATTAATCTTCTGACCCACTATGTTCAAAGGTCCTACCGGCTTCCCTTTGTATGTGTTGGCTAGATCTTTAAAGCTTTCCACAGAGTCCACATGACTACTATGTGGTTTACCAACTTTGTTTCCACTTCTTCCTTTTCAGTACTTTCATATATGCCCTGTTCACCCAGGTTCTGTGCCCTTTATGCGCTCCACTCTGCCAGCAATGGCTCTGGTACTTGTAAGGATGGGTTCTGCTATGAGTGACAGAAAACCCAGTTTAATGGGCCTTGGGAGATCACACCAGATCCCTTTTGACCGTTTATCACTTCCTGCAGCTTCTGCACAAGCAGAGGGGATGGTAAGAGCCTTTAGCTGAACTGGTAAGGAAGAACGAAAGCCTGGTCTCTTTGTCTCAAATTAGGACCAACTCTGCAGTGTGATTTGCACTCAGAGCTCCCCTTCGGGATCAGGCTGAGGCTGGGACTTTGCTGAAAGCACATTGGTGTCCTCTTCCCCTGCCCTGTGTTGCCTTCCACACTCCCTTACTGGTTTCTCCTGGGAGCACTTGTGTAATAAATCACTTGCAAATGATGCCCTGTCTCAGGATCTGCTTCTAGCAACCCAACCTAAGACACTTATGTAACAGCGTCTTAAACACGATTGCAGCAGGCCTCATACGGTGTCTTTGTGATCATCAAGGACCCAGACTGCATCAGCATTGTAGTCCACCATTCTCAATATGTGGCTTCCTCTTGAGGTCAAAGATAGGTGCGCCAGCTTGGTCATTATGTTTACATTCTAGCTAGCAGGAGGGAGAAAAGAAAGGAGGCATGCTCCTTGCATTTAAAAATACTTTCTGGGAGTTGCATACCCCACTTCTGCTACATCCTTTTATCCAGAACTTGGTCATACGGCCATGCCTGGTTGCAAGAGAGTCTGGGAAATGTAATCTTTATTCTGGGTGGTCAATTGCACAGCTAAAGTTTTGGGGTATGATTACTGAGGGAGAAGAGGGAACAGGTATTAGGGGACAACTGATAGTCTCAGTTATGTTGTCCTTCTCATCTCTGCCTATCTAAATTTTTCTTTTTTTTTTTTAAAATTTTTTTTTTAATTTATTTTATTTTTTTGCCCCCAAAGCCCCAGTAGATAGTTGTATGTCATAGCTGCACACCCTTCTAGTTGCTGTATGTGGGACTCGGCCCCAGGATGGACAGAGAAGTGGTGCCTCAATGCGCACCCGGGATCCGAACCCGGGCTGCCAGCATCGCAGCGCGCGCACTTAACCACCAAGCCACAGGGCCGGCCCTAAATTTTTCAAAACCCAGTACAAATGCCACTTTCACTATCAATCCTTCCTTGACCTCCCAGTTAAAAGTTATTAATCCCTGACCGGAGCTCCCATGGCACTTTGTATGCCCCTCAGTTGTGGCACTTAAATTCTTCTACCTTACATTATAGTTATTATTTACAGGTGCATTTCC
This sequence comes from Ceratotherium simum simum, assembly GCF_057802395.1. Taxonomy (NCBI): domain Eukaryota; kingdom Metazoa; phylum Chordata; class Mammalia; order Perissodactyla; family Rhinocerotidae; genus Ceratotherium; species Ceratotherium simum. The sequence continues at coordinate 24,323,321 of NC_141902.1, read as the reverse complement.
CACCAGACGATGAGCTTCTATAGCATAGAGGGCAAGTTTCAATAAATTTCTGGTTTGAACTTTGCAATCCTCCAATCCCCATACTCTGGAGAGTATGGGTTTGGAGTCAGACCAACCTGGCTCAGAGGCAGTCTTGTCTTGAAGCCATTTACGTGACATTCATTTGTTTATTCTATAAATATTTATTGGTGTCTCCTCTCTGCCAGGCATTGTTACTGGGTGCTGTAGATGTGGCAGAGAACAATACAAATAAGGGCCCTGCTCTCACGAGGGCCGTAAAGCAGGAGGGTTAAGAGCACACACTCCACAGCCAGCTGCCTGCATCTGAAGCTTGCGTGCCAACTTCCCTGCTTGCAAGCTGGGTGACTGTAGGTAAGTTACTCTGCCTCTCTGTTCCTGAGCTTTATCCTTTGAAACATGGACATGTTCATAGTGCAGCTTTTACGATTGTGGCGAGGGTTAAATGAATTTACATGTGTAAAAGTGCTTAGAACAGTGCCTGGCACAGAATAAGAGCTACATAAGCATTACTTATTATTATTAGCTTACGGAGCTTACGTTCTAGTAGGAGAGGTAATAACCAAATAAACAAGAGAAAAATATTAGGCAGTGATAAGTGCTATAAAGAAAACAAAAGAGAATGGTGGGAGAGTGTGCTGCTGGTGGTACCTTGTACCAGGTGGTCAGGGAAAGTCTCTAGGAGGAGGTGACATTGAGTGGCCATGAAATATTTGGGGGAAGAGCTTTCAGGGAACAGCAAATGCAAAGGCTGTGAGGGCAGGCCAGAGCAAAGGCCGGTGGGCTGGAGCATGTGGGTCAAGGGGAGCGCATATGAGGCGGTCTGAGAGATACTTGGGGGCTAGATCCTGCAGGGCTTTGCAATTCAGGGTAAGAATTTAAGTTTTGATTCTAAGGGCAATAGGAAGACATTGGAGGGTTTTAAGCAGAGGAGATTTGTGTTTAAAAAGATAATTCGAGCTGCAAGGTGGCGGGAGAATGGCTGATGAAGGTTTAGGAGTAGAATGGAGGTCAGTCAGGAGGCTGCTGCTTTGATAGCTCAGGTGGGAGAGGACCGTAGAAATGGAGAGAAGGAGAGGATCTGACACGTGCTCTGGAGGTAAAATCAACAGAGTTGCTGATGGGTTGGATGCAGGAGGTAAGAGAAGAGAAAACTCAAAGGCAACTCTCTGATTTTGGGCTGGAACTCCTTCCTGAGATGGGGAGACATGGAAAGCCAGGTTTTGGGGCAGGTGGGAATCAAGAATTCTACTCTGGCGATGTTCAGTTGTGCAAATCACTTAAGCTCTCTTATCTTCAGTTTTTTTGTCTAGAGTATGAAAATATGATCTTCCTCCACATACGATGGAGTTACATCCTGATAAACCCACTCTAATTTGAGAATGTCGTTAGGTCGAAAATGCATTTAATACACCAAACCTACCGAACATCCTAGCTTAGCCCAGCCTACCTCAAACGTGCTGGGAACACTTACATTAGCCTACAGTTGGGCAAAATCATCGAACACAAAGCCTATTTTATAATAAAGTGTTGAATATCTCATGAAATTTATGGAATACTGTACTGAAAGTGACAAACAGAATGGTTGTCTGGGTATAGAATGGTTGTCAGTGTATTGGTTGTTTACTCTCACGATCGCGTGGCTGGCTGGGAGCTTTGCTGGCTGCCTCGGCCCAGCACCACAAGAGTATTGTACCACATACTGCTAGCCGGGGAAAAGATCAAAATTCAAAATTCCAAGTATGGTTTCTATGAAACGTGTATTGCTTTCCCACCACTGTAGAGTTGAAAAATCATAACCGGAATAATCTAAGTTGGACACTGTCTATAATACTAACGTCACCACAGGCAGAGGAGTATTGTGGCTAAGAGAACAAATGTCTGGGTTTAAATCTCAACTCTGCCACTTACTAGCTGTGTGACCTTGTGCGAGTAACTTTATTTCTCTGTGTCTCAGTTTTCTCATCTGTAAAATAGGGATAATTATGGTATCTACCTCAAATGGTTGTATGAGGATTAAAACAATCTTTACAAAGCGCTCAGAATAGTTTCTGGCGCATAGTAAAATCTCTATCAGTATTACAGAAATATAAAAACAAATAGGGCAGAGTTGAACTTTATATTAGATAAGTGGCTTGCCTCCCCAAGATAATCATTAACTATTGTTAAGAAAGAGAGAGAGAAAGAACCTGTTTCCTTTTGGAGTATACTAGATAGATTTGACCAATTCTACACAATTTCTTCCAGAAAAATGAAAGAGGTGGAAAAAACTTCCCAATTCATTTTATGAAGCTAGTATTACCTTGATACTAAAACTGGACAAATACAGTACAAAAAAAAAAAAAAAAAAAGAAAGGAAAAGAAAACTACAGCCAAATATCCCTCATGAATATAGATACAAAAACCCTTAACAAAATATTAGCAAATAGAATTCAGCAATATATAAAAATCGTTGTACATCATGACTAACCAAGGACGCAAGGCTCATTCAATATTCAAAAATCAATTCATGAAATTTATCATATTAACAGGCTAAGGATGATTCTCCTATGTTTTCTTCTAAAAGTTTTATAGTTTCATGTTTTTCCTTTAAATCTATGCTCTACTTTGAGTTAATTTTTGTGTACTGTGTGGGGTTCAGGGGCAGGCTGACTTAATTGACACACCTGGAGCTGGGAACCCAGTAAGGAGCAGCAGGGAGGTGGCAGGGTGGGGAGCACCAAGGGCGAGCAGAGTCCTGGGGACTTTCTGTATATTGCATTGTGAAATGAACACCTTACTGATTCTCAGAAAAACAATTTATGACTCAGCAACAGTTTGCTGAGTCAATATCTAGGGCTGACATGAAGAATATATCCTCAGGAAAGAGAAGGTTGAGGGTAAAAACTCCTGAACGTCCTTGGTATGTAGCCTTGGAGGATGAGCATCAATCTTTCCATTAATGACCTGTAATTTCCAGGGGCCTGAACTGCACTCAACTGGGGAGCCTTGGGGTAGACAGGGATTAACAGACCTTCAGTTAAGGTAGAGTCTCCTAGAAGAGGAGGTTGGAGCTTTTTGCCCATGGGGGTTAGTAGGAAGTGGTGGCTGCGTAGAGAGCTGCTCTCTGAGTAATTTTCCTTGGGGCAGGACCTGGGTGATGGGAATCAGAGGGGAGCTCTGTCAAGGGGCCTGGCTATCTGCCCTGATTGCCCCCTGGGGCAGTCGTAAACCTACTGCTCTGCCCATTAGGTTGCAGAGTTGGCTTCTCAGATCTGAGAGGCAGAGGGAAGGAAGCCTGGCGGGGAGTGGCTTCAGGAAGTCTCAGGCAGGTACAGGCTGGGAAATAGGTTAAAACTTTAGTGAAAATGGAAGCCCCCTTCCAAAAAGGAGTGTGGGGGTGATGGCACCAGATTCCCTTCTCTGCGCTTTTGTAAGGCAAGAGACTGCCTTCTGTCTGTCATTCACTGCAGCCCTAGGGGTGAGTCTGGGACGGGGCCTTTTCTCAGTTCCAGCATAGAGGGGACAGAAGTATTGGAGTCAGCTATGTAATGTAGGGAAAAAGAGGGGGCAAGGGAGTTACCACCAGATCAATGCCTGGTATGCTCAGATATTACCTGACTGAACCACTGCAGTAATGCTGGATGGTATCCTCACCTCCATTTGACAGATGGGGAAACTGAGGTGCTGACAGTCTTAATGTTCTCATTTTGTCGGCAGTGTGTTCTGTTTGCCCGTGCCAGCGTCACCGTGTCTAATTCTGCAGGTCCTGTCACAGTGGGTCAGCATAGCCTTTCTGACCATACTTTCTGCTGACAACAGCACACTGGGGACTTCCCGGTTTATCTGCATCTAGTGTCAGATGCCGTTACTCTGCCTTTCTCCCCATCCACAAATCAGAGCCCCCTAGGATAACCCCTGATTTAGAATGTTTTCCCCTAACTAAAAAGATTTTCTTGTATTGTGCACAAAGAGATATGTACAACCGTGTTTATTACAGCATTGCTTATAGCAAAAAATAAGAGAACAACCTAAATGGGGGAGGAGGTAAATAAACTAGGGCAGGATTCTCAAACTTTTGTCTCAGGGCCCCTATATGTTCTTAAAAATTATTGAGGACTCCAAAGAGCTTTTGTTTATGTGAGTTGTATGTGTCAATATTTACTGTAATAGAAACGAAAACTGGGAAATTAAAAAATATTTATTTATTAAAAATAAAAAAATTATTTTTTATTCACGTAAATCATATTTTTTCAGCTTTATTGGAGTATAATTGACAAATAAAATTGTAAGATATTTAAAGTGTACAACGTGATGTTTTGATATACATGTACATTGTGAAAGGATTCTTCCCATCGAGTTAACGAACACACCCATCACCTCATGTATTGATTTATTTATTTTTGGTGAGAACATTTAAGTTCTACTCTCAGTACATTTCAATTATACAATACAGTGCTATCAACTGTAGTCATCATGTTATACATTAGATCCTCAGACCTTATTCATCTAATAGCTGAAAGTGTGTACCCTTTCACCAACCCCTCTGTATTTCCCCTCCCACACAGCCCTGGCAACCACTTTTCTACTCTCTGTTTCTATGAGTTAGACTTTTTTTTTTTTTTTTAAGATTCCACATATAAGTGATACCATGGTATCACAAATACCATAGTATTTGTCTTTCTCTGTCTGGCTTATTTCACTTACCATAATGCCCTCCAGTTCATCCATGGTGTTGTAAATGACAGTATTTCCTTTTTTAAATTTTATTTTATTTTTTTTATTGATGTCATAATAGTTTATAACATTGTGAAATTTTAGTTGTACATTATTTTTTGTCAGTCACCATATAAATGCAACCCTTCACCCCTTGTGCCCACCTCCCTGGTAATCACCAAACTGTTCTCTTTGTCTGAGTGTTAGTTTATCTTCCACATATGAGTGAAATCATCCCGTGTTTGTCTTTCTCTGTCTCGCTTATTTCGCTTAACATAATACCCTCCAGCTTCATCCATGTTGTTGCAAATGGGACGATTTGTCTTTTTTTATGGCTGAGTAGTATTCCATTGTATATATATACCACATCGTCTTTATCCCATCATCTCTTGAGGGACACTTGGGTTGCTTCCACTTCTTGGCTATAGTGAATAATGCTGCAATGAACATAGGGGTGTATAAGCCTCTTTGGATTATTGATTTCAGGTTCTTTGGATAAATACCCAGTAGTGGGATAGCTGGATCATAAGGTATTTCTATTTTTAATTTTTTGTGGAATCTCCATACTGTTTTCCATAGTGGCTGCACCAGTTTGCATTCCCACTAGCAATGAATGATGGTTCCCTTTTCTCCACATCCTCTCCAACATTTGATTTTTTATCTTGGTGATTATAGCCACTCTAATGGGTGTAAGGTGACATCTTAGTGTAGTTTTGATTTGCATTTCTCGATGATTAGCGATGTTGAACATCTTTTCATGTGCCTATTGGCCATCTGTATATCTTCCTTGGAAAAATGTCTGTTCATATCCACTGCCCACTTTTTTATTAGGTTGTTTTTTTGTTGTTCAGTTGTGTGAGTTCTTTGTATATTATGGAGATTAACCCCTTGTCAGATATACGATTTGCAAATATTTTCTCCCAGCTGGTGGGTTGTCTTTTCGTTTTGATACTGGTTTCATTTGCCTTGCAGAAGCTCTTTAGTCTGATGAAGCCCCACCTGTTTATTTTTTCTTTTCTTTCCCTTGTCTGAGTAGACATGGAAATTGAAAAGATCCCTCTATGACCTATGTCCAAGAGTGTACTGCCTATATTTTCTTCTAGAAGTTTTATAGTTTCAGATCTTACCTTCAAGTCTTTGATCCATTTTGAGTTAATTTTTGTGTATGGTGAAAGAAAATGATCTACTTTCATGCTTTTGCATGTGGCTGTCCAGTTTTCCCAGTACCGTTTATTGAAGAGACTTTCCTTTCTTCATTGTATGTTCTTAGCTCTGCAGTCAGCTTTTCCTCCTCCATCAAAGATTAGCTGTCCATAGATGTGTGGTTTTATTTCTGGGCTTTCAATTCTGCTCCATTGATCTGTGTGTCTGTTTTTGTACTAGTACCATGCTGTTCAATTATTATAGCTCTGTAGTATATTTTGAAATCAGGGATTGCGATGCCTCCAGCTTTGTTCTTTTTTCTCAGGATTGCTTTAGCTATTTGGGGTCTTTTGTTGCCCCACTGAATTTTAGTATTTTTTGTTCTATTTCCATGAAGAATCTCCTTGGGATTCTGATTCAGATTGCATTGAATCTGTAGATCGCTTTAGGTAGTATGGACATTTTAACTATGTTTATTCTTCCAATCCATGTGCATGGGATATCCTTCCGTTTCTTTATGTCATCATCGATTTCTTTCAATAATGTCTTATAGTTTTCATTGTATGAGTCTTTCACCTCCTTGGTTAAATTTATTTCTAGATATTTTATTCTTTTTGTTGCAATTGTGAATGGATTGTATTCTTGAGTTCTCTTTCTGTTAGTTCATTATTAGAGTATGGAAACGCAACTGATTTTTGTAAGTTGATTCTGTACCCTGCAACTTTGCTGTATTGTTGATTATTTCTAATAGTTTTCTGATGGATTCTTTCGGGTTTTCTATATATAAAATCCTGTCATCTGCAAACAGCGAGAGTTTCACTTCTTCATTGCCTATTTGGATTCCTTTTATTCCTTTTCTTGCCTAATTGCTCTCGCCAAAACCTCCAGTACTGTTTTGAATAAGAGTGGCAAGAGTGGGCACTCTTGTCTTGTTCCTGTTCTCAGAGGGATGGCTTTCAGTTTTTCCCCATTGAGTGATATTGGCTGTGGGCTTGTCATATATGGCCTTTATTGTGTTCAGATACTTTCCTTCTATACCCATTCTGTTTTATCATAAATGGACGTCGAATCTTGTCAAATGCTTTCTCTGCATCTATTGAGATGATCATGTGATTTTTATTCCTCGTTTTGTTAATGTGGTGTATCACACTGATTGATTTGCTGATGGTGAACCATCACTGTGTCCCTGGTATAAATTTCACTTGATCATGGTGTATGATCTTTTTCATGTATTGCTGTATTCGATTTGCCAATATTTTGTTGAGGATTTTTATATCTATGTTCATTAGTGATATTGGCCTGTAATTTTCCTTCTTTGTATTGTCCTTGTCTGGCTTTGGTATCAGGGTGATGTTGGCCTTGTAGAATGTGTTAGGAAGTGTTCCATCTTCCTCTATTTTTTGGAATAGTTTGAGAAGGATAGGTATTAATTCTTCTTTGAACGTTTGGTAAAATTCTCCAGAGAAGCCATCTGGTCCTGGACTTTTATTTTTTGGGAGGTTTTTGATTACTGTTTCAATCTCTTTACTTGTGAGTGGTCTTTTCAGATTCTCTATTTCTTCTTGATTCAGTTTTGGGAGGTTGTATGAGTCGAAGAATTTATCCATTTCTTCTAGATTGTCCAATTTGTTGGCATATAGTTTTTCATAGTATTCTCTTATAATGCTTTGTATTTCTGTGGTGTCCCTTGTAATTTCTCCTCTTTCATTTCTAATTTTATTCATTTGAGCCTTCTCTCTTTTTTTCTTACTGAGTCTGGCTAAGGGTTTGTCAATTTTGTTTATCTTCTCAAAGAACCAGCTCATCGTTTCATTGATCCTTTCTACTGTTTTTTTTTTTTTTTGGTTTCAATTTCATTTATTTCTGCTCTAATTTTTATTATTTCCCTCCTTCTGCTGACTGTGGGCTTTGTTTGTTCTTTTTTCTCTAATTCTGTTATGTGTATTTTAAGATTGCTTATTTGGGATTTTTCTTGTTTGTTAAGGTGGGCCTGTATTGCTATGAGTTTCCCTCTCAGGACTGCTTTTGCTGCATCCCATATGAGTTGGTATGGTGTATTTTCATTTTCATTTGTCTCCAGATATTTTTTGATTTCTCCTTTAATTTCTTCAATGATTCATTGGTTGTTCAATAGCATGTTGTTTAGTCTCCACATCTTCGTCACTTTCCCAGTTTTTTTCTTATAATTGATTTCTTTTTTTTTTTTTTAAGAAGACTGGCCCTGAGCTAACATCTGTTGCCAATCTTCCTCCCTTTTTCTTTTTTTTCCCCCAAAGCCCCAGTAGATAGTTGTATGTCAGAGTTGTACACCCTTCTAGTTGCTCTATGTGGGACACCACCTCAGCATGGCTTGATGAGCGGTGTGTAGGTCCATGCCCAGGATCAAAACTGGTGAACCCTGGGCCACCAAAGCAGAGCATGTGAACTTAACTGCTACACCACTGGGCCGGCCTCTTGTAGTTGATTTCTAGTTTCATAGCATTACGGTTGGAAAAGATGCTGCTTATGATTTCAATCTTCTTAAATTTATAGAGGCTTTCCTTGTTTCCCAACATATGATCTATCCTTGAGAATGTTCCATGTGCACTTGAGAAGAAAGTGTAATCTGCTGTGTTTGGATGGAGTGCTCTCTATATATCTATTAAGACCATCTCATCTAGTTTTTTGTGTAAGTCCACTATTTCCTTATTGACTTTCTGTCTGGATGATCTATCCATTGATGACAGTGGGGTGTTAAGATCCCCTACTATTATTGTGTCATTGTTAATATCTCCTTTTAGGTTTGTTAATAGTTTCTTTATGTACCTTGGTGCTTCTGTGTTGGGTGCATATATATTTATAAATGATACACCTTCTTGGTGGAGTGTCCCTTTTATCATTATATATTGCCTCTCCTTGTCTCTCATTACTTGTTTTATCTTTAAGTCTACTTTGATATAAGTATGGCAACATCTGCTTTCTTTTGTTTGCCATTAGCTTGGAGTAGTGTCTTCCATCTTTTCACTCTGAGCCTGTGTTTGCCTTTAGAGCTGAGATATGTTTCCTGGAGGCAGCATACTGTTGGGTCTTATTTTTTAATCCATCCCCCCACTCTGTGTCTTTTGATTGTAGAATTAATCTATTTACATTTAGAGTGATTATTATATATGAGAGCTTAATGTTGCTATTTTATCACTCATTTTCTGGTTCTTCTGCATTTCCTTTGTTTCTTGTCCCATGTGTTTCAGACTACCAATTTAGTTTTGTAGTTCTGTATGATGGTTTTCTTAGTTTTCTCTTTATTTATCATATGTGTCTCTGTTCTGATTATTTGTTTAGTGGTTACCATGAGGTTTGTACAAAAAATCTCATGGATGAGATAGTCCATTTTCTGATGGTATCTTATTTCCTTTTTTTTTTTTTTTTTTTTGTGAGGAAGTTCAGCCCTGAGCTAACATCTGTGCTAATCCTCTTTTTGCTGAGGAAGACCGGCTCTGAGGTAACATCTATTGCCAATCCTCCTCCTTTTTTTTCCCCCAAAGCCCCAGTTGATAGTTGTATGTCATAGTTTCACATCCTTCTAGTTGCTGTATGTGGGACGCGGCCTCAGCATGGCCAGAGATGTGGTGGGTTGGTGCGTGCCTGGGATCCGAACCTGGGCCGCCAGTAGCAGAGTGCGCACACTTAACCACTAAGCCACCAGGCCGGCCCAGGTCTCTTATTTCCTTAGACTAAGTCAATTCCACCCCTTCCTTCTTCCCTTTCTAAGTTATTATTTTCACAACTTATTCCATTTTGTATTGTGAGTTTGTGGTTAAAGTGATGATTGTGGTTAAAGTTATTTCTGGTGTTTTCCTTCCCTTTATCTTTGATGTTATAATTGTTTGCTAATGAATTGTGATAGACAGCTGCAATTTTTCTGATTTTGTCTGCCTATTTTTCTCCTTATTCAAGGCTTTGTATCCCCTTTCTCTTTTTTTTTTTTCAGGCATGAGGGCCTTCTTGAGCATTTCTTATAGTGGGAGTCTTGTGGCCATGAACTCCCTTAGCTTTTGTTTATCTGGGAAAGTTATTATTTCTCCATCATATCTAAAGGATATTTTTGCTGGATAGAGTATTCTTGGCTGAAAGTTTTTGTCTTTCAGAATTTTAAATATATCTTTCTACTCTCTCCTAGCCTATAAGGTTTCCACTGAGAAATCCACTGAAAACCTGATAGGAATTCCTTTGCACATTATTTTTTTTTGTCTTGCTGCCCTTAGTATTTTTTCTTTGTCATTGACTCTTGCCAGCTTTACTACTATATGGCTTGGAGTGGGTCTTTTTATATTGATATATTTAGGAGATCTATTGATTTCATTCACTTGTATTTCCTGCTCCTTCACCAGGTTTGGGAAGTTCTCAGCTATTATTTCTTTGAACAAGCTCTCTGCTCTTTTTCCCCTCTCTTCTCCCTCTGAAATACCTATAATCCTTATGTCGCATTTCCTAATTGAGTTGGATATTTCTCAGAGTATTTCTTTATTTCTTTTTAGTCTTAGTTCTCTCTCCTCCTCCATCTGGACACTTCTGCATTCCTATCCTCTATATTGCTAATTCTTTCCTCCATATTGTCAGGTTTGTTCTTTAAAGACTCCAGATTTTTCTTTATCTCCTCCATTGTGTTTTTCATCTCCAACATTTCTGATTGGTTTTTCTTTATAGTGTCAATCTCTTTTGTGAAGAAGTTCCTGATTTCATTGAACTGTCTATCTGTATTTTCTTATAACTTGTTGAGCTTTTTTATGATAGCTCTTTTGATTTCTCCATCCTTTAGACTATTAATTTTTGTGCCTTCAGGATTGATTTCTGGGTGCTTGTCATTTTCCTTCTGGTCTGGAGATTTAACATATTTTTGCATACTGTTTGACGGTGTGGGTTTGTTTTTCCTCATACTGATAATATCTGGTCACAGCTTCCACCTGCCACCACTGGGTGGGGGGTCAAGAGCTGTGTATTCTGAGCTGGCCATGATCCATGGGCACTTTGGCCAACCGGCTGAGCTGAAGCTTTATTTTGCCTGCCTCATCCTGGGGGCTTCTCGCTCTCCCCTTGCTATCTGCTCTCCTGGGGAGCTAGCTTGATGAAGACATCCCCACAACAGTTCAGTCCCCTCCATGTGGGAGTTTCCCATGGGCTGTGAGGGAACTTGGAGAGTGATGGTTTTCCCATGGAGGGCTGCCCCTCCCCCCCGAGAGCCACACAGTCCCAGTCCCAGGTCGCTGCTGTTGGGGAGGGAGAGGAGTTCTCCTTACCTCCTTCCACTTCCTCCGGAGGTTCCAACACGTCTACCTTCAGATGTAAGGCTGCGTGCATCTCTTAGATGTCTTTTGTGTTTTGTGACTGTCCTCTGCTGGTATATGAATGTCCTTTTTGTTGTATCTTAGGGGGGAAAGTTTAAGGGGAGATCTCACTCTGCCATGATGCTGACATCACTCTCAGTATTTCCTTCTTTTTTAAGGCTGAAATATTATATATATTCATACCACATTTTCTTGATCCATTCATCTGTTGATGGGACACTAAGGCTGTTTCCATATCTTGACTATTGTGAATAACACTGCAATGGACATGAGGGTATAGATAGCTCTTCAAGATAATGGTTTTGTGTCCTTTTGATACATACCCAGAAGTGGGATTGCTGGATCATACGGTAGTTCTATTTTTAATGTCTTGTTTTGTGTGTGTGTGTGAGAGAGAAAGATTAGCCCTGAGCTAACATTCAATGCCAATCCTCCTCTTTTTGCTGAGGAAGATTGGCCCTGGGATAACATCCATTCCCATCATCCTCTACTTTATATGGGATGCTGCCACAGAATGGCTTGATAAGTGGTGCATTGGTCTGCACCCAGGATCCGAACCTGTGAACCTCAGGCCACCAAGGCAGAGTGCACGAACTTAACCACTATGTCACAGGATGGGCCCCAAGGAAACTCTATATTGTTTTCCATAGTGGCTATACCAGTTTGCATTCCTACATAAATAACATTTTAAGTACAAAATAACTATATTTCCTAAAATAAAAAAAATTAATGAGAAGAGTGGCATTGTTGTGCATTTTTACAAGTCTCTTTAATGTCTGGCTTAATAGAAGACAGCTGGAATCTCATATCTGCTTCTGCATTTAATCTGTTATAATATGCTTTCTGGATGAAAGCCTATGAAGAATATCTGGCCTTGCACAGACATGCAGTTGGAAAAGAGAGGAGTATTAGCTTTTTCAAGTAATCATGAATATTCTTCTTTAATACTACAGCAAAACTTGACAAATAGTAGTTTCTTAAAGGTTAGTTGCAACATGGAATCTGAAACCACATCCGTGAATTTTTTGTACTTTGTTATATCAAAATTCCACTGGTCTATCTTGTACCTTGAGCAGATCATTTATCCATGCATGATTTTGTAACATCAGGCATTGATCATCTGGAAAATTTTGGTTCACTGAGATATGCAGATCCTCCAGATGTTGACACATCCCATTGTACAATATCAAAAAATCACATTTATTAATAACAACATTGATCTCATTGGAAAAATCTTATAGTATCAGGCAGTTTTCAAGCTTATGATGGCAGATACAAATCTTCCACAATTCTAATTTTTGTTGGAAAGTTCAAATTTTATCAGTGGTAGCAAATATGGTCAATTATTTACCTTGAAGTGACAGTCTTCTCTGTTCATTTTTGAGAAAATGTCTGCTGAGTACCCAATCTGAATAACCATAGTTAGTCAGTCATTCTTTCCAGTAAAAAGTGTTACCTGAAAAAAGCAGAAAGTTCACCTCAAGTGATTGCACAAGTACTTTTTCTTGAGATAACCATCATTCTTCAGTATGCAGCAGAAATGTTTCATGTATAGTTCCCATTTCTTCACAAAGAGTGTCAAAAAGATGTGTTCTCAAGAATCAAGATTTAATACAATCATCTTTAGTCACACTGGCTTTTATTCCCAACTGCAAGTGTGTGACAGTGAAGAGTATAATGAACCGCTTGGACAGTTTGGTGCTGCTGCCTTATTCGTACTAAGCTCCAACAGCTTTACCAACCATTGCTTTTGTGTCATCAGTGGAAATATCAGGAGAAACCATGAGATTCAAAAAAGTTAGTCAACACTGAAAATTTAACCATCACCTGTGTTTGTTGCCAAGTATTCACATAGAAGGTCTTCTACAATTAGTTGGTGGAGACATGGGATGTATACAAGAAAATAGCATATTTCCCCCATGTATGTTGATTCATTTATTCGTGAGGCAGAAGTACAATTCTTCAGGCAAGAGATTAACTCAGTCTTCATGTTTGCAGCTAAATCTTTAATTTGACGAATGACTGTATTGTTGTAAAGTGGCAGTGCCCAGGATTTCTGTCACCGACTTTCCATCCAGCAGGCATTCAGGAATGTCAGTGTACAAGGCTGTGTATCTCTCAGCTATTGTGTGCACTTCTCTGGCCAAGGCAGTATGATAACTCACCCTGTAAGATGCATTAATAACTTGTTCATTTCTACTTTGAAAAGCTGTAAGAAACTATTTTTAGCTTTGAAAGAGCTTATCATGTCTACATTTAAAATACACAATTCCTTCTTCTCTAAACTCTGAATGATTGGTCTCAAAATGATGCTACAACTTACCCAGTGTTATAATACTATTCAAAAAGTTCTGTTGCATAAGACATAATAAGATAAACTATTAACATCTATAGAGTTGAGGGAAATTTAGATTTCATCATATTTTTGTTTCTTATTTTGTTTTGCACAGTTTCTTTGGAGTATATCCCTCCCTTCCACTAGCCAGAGAACTCTCTGGCATGTTAGTTTCATTTTTTTTTTCAGTATTTTTAGATATAGATGGTACAGCTATGGGTTGAGAAAGAAAGTCTTCTAATTTATCTTTCTTAAGCTGATGATGAATCTTTGAATATAAGAAAAAAAATATTGTAAAGAAACGATCTTAAAAAAAAGAAAAAAAGAAATCATCTTATATATGAGAATAAAATATTATTAAATTTTAAAATAATTTTAAAATTATAAAATTATAATATTTAGAATTATAAAATTATAAAATTTAGAAAGTTTTTTTGGTGAGGAAGATTGGCCCTAGCTAACATCTGTTGCCAATCCTCCTCTTTTTGCTAAGGAAGATTAGCCTTGAGCTAACATCTGTGCCTGTCCTCCTCTATTTTGTTTGTAGGACCCTGTCACAGCATGGCTTGATGAGTGGTGCAGAGGTCTGCACTTGGGATTCTAGCCTGCAAACCCTGGGCCACCAAAGCGGAGTGTGAACTTCACCACTATGCCACCGGGCTGGCCCCTAGAAAAGTTTTTGAAAACATTTTAAAATATTATTGCAGGGCCGGCCCCGTGGCTTAGCGGTTAAGTGTGCACACTCCGCTGCTGGTGGCCTGGGTTCAGATCCCGGGTGCACACCGACGCACCGCTTCTCCTGCCATGCTGTATGCTCCACATACAGCAACTAGAAGGCTGTGCAACTATGACATACAACTATCTACTGGGGCTTTGGGGGAAAAAAAATTAAAATATTATTGCAAACAAGATAAAGTATACTTATTTCTTGTGTTTCCACATAGGTGCAGAGAAAACTTCAGAATTTCAAAAAACAATTTATTGGACAATAATACTGAAATTCTAGCAAGTATAACTGAAGATAGCTAGAGAACAGAGTAGAAGTCCAAGAACGGACTGAGTTAATCTTTTGAAAATGCACATATTGGGCCGGCCCCATGGCTTAGCGGTTGTGTCGTGCGCTCTGCTACTGGCAGCCCGGGGTTCGGATCACGGGCGTGCACCGACGCACCACTTCTCTGGCCATGCTGAGGTCGCATCTCACATACAGCAACTAGAGGGATGTGCAGCTATGACATACAACTATCTACTGGGGCTTTGGGGGAAAAAATAAATAAATAAATAAATAAAATTATATAAAAAAAAAAGAAAATGCACATATTTATACCCTAAATCCACTTCTTTAGAACATTTTGGAGAACATAAGAAATAAAAATACTCATTTCATAAGCTGTCAGAACAATGACATAGTCACATGCCATGGAGCCTCTGGAATGCTCCACTGTACATTTGTGAGAAAGTGAGGATGCAGAAGGCAAATAACACCTTACTGTTATTATGAAAATAATTTTGACCTCATAGACCCCCTGAAAGGGTCCCCCAAGGGGTTCTCAGACCACTCTTGGAGAATTGCTAAACTAGGGTGATGTTTATTCTGTGGAATATTATGCAACTTTAAAAAAAATTGAGGTAGATCTATTTGTACTGTCATGTAACAAGTTGCAGAACGATGGAACAGTGTTTACAATATGATACACAGAAGCACACAAAACAAACCTACATATTCTATACTTACATATATGTATGCAAATGCATAGAAAAGCTATAGAAGAACATTCTTAACTGTGGTTATTTTTGGGAAGTATACAGGAATTTGGTGACTTAATAATGGAGAACTTTTGCTTTATCATTTTTTTTAATGGTTACAAGGACACCATGTTATCCATGTATTACTGATGTCATTTAAATATATATATACTTTTCTTCTTTATTTGGTGCAGAAGATCAGCCCTTAGCTAACATCTGCTGCCAATCTTCCTCTTTTTGCTGAGGAAGATTAGCCCTGAGCTAACATCTGTGCCCGTTGTCCTCTATTTTGTATACGGAATGCTACCACAGCATGGCTTGATGAGTGGTGTGTAGGTCCATGCCTGGGATCCAAACCCGCAAACCCTGGGCCTCCGAAGTGGAGTGCGTGAACCTAACCACTATGCCACCAGGCTGGCCCCTAAATATATTTTATAAATAATAGTTTGTCTTCATCTTTCTCCTAAGTGATGTGTAAAATTTATACAATTTTGATTTTTTTTCAGATCAATTAATAAGCTGACGGTTGTCATTGTTTTTTGGAGAATCATTATCACTAGGGTAAAGGGGTATGGTTGCTAGATAAAATATAGGATGCCCAGGTAAGTTTGAATTTCAAATAAACCAGGAATAAGTCTTTTAATCTATGTATGTCCCATGCAATATTTGGGACATAGTTATACTGAAAAATTGTTTGTTGTTTATTTGCTGTTTTTTTTTAATTTGCTAAGTCTGTCAACCCCATAAAGGGGATATGGGGAGGACCCTTAGGTGGCAAGATGTGGAGCAGAACCCAGATCCATTGGCAGCTTGCTGATGGTCTCTGGAGGGTGCTGTGTGACACCTTTGTGAGCACTGGAGGGTAAGCTAAGAAGCTCTGAGAGGAGGATATTGGAGGCAAAGTCATGCTGGCAAGCTGACTCTTCTCCTGATAAATGCCTCCGCAGCTTGTCAAGGTTGTGAGATGTTGCAGTGAAGGGGCTGAGCAGGGAATGAATTGGAGGGAGGTTAGAAAATGTTGCTATGGGAATTTTTGTTTTCATTTTTAAAAACATATAGGGCTTCCACAAATTGTAGCCTTTGGAGCTAGGCTTGCTTAACTCTCCTGTAGCATCCAAGAGTCTGGTAACACTTCCTGCGCTTCTGAGCTCTAGCCAGGTCCCTGTCTTTCAACATTACCCCATGGCTACCACAGGCCACGGCCACGGAGGGGGTTTCCTTGAGGTGGTAACAGATCATTGCCAGAACTTTCTTCTCCATCATCTTTTTTTCCCCTCAGGGGAATGTACATATACCACTTTCCCCATTTCTTCTTTTCCCCACTTTTGTCTTAAGAAGTTTCACTGTGTTCAAAATTTTCCTCAAATGTACAAACCTTTAGGTTTTTTTTTCCTTCTTTTCTCTTAGGTTTTTTTCTTCTTTTCTTAGGTTTTCCCTTCTTTTCTTCTCTCTCAGGTTTTTTTTTCCCTTCTTTTCTTCTCTCAGATCTTGCTCACAGAGAAATCTCTCGTGCTTTTTTCATCTCCCCAATTTGTGAACCAACCTTCCAAACAACCAATCAACTAACTACTAATCCAACTGACTAATCTATCTCTTAGCTTGGGCTGCTATAGCAAAAATACCATAGACTGGGTGGCTTAAACAAAAAACATTCATTTCTCACCTCTCTGGAGGCTGGGAAGTCCAAGATCAAGGTGCCAGCAAATTTGGTGTCTGGTAAGGGTCCACTTTCTAGTTCATAGACAGCTCCTTCTCTCTGTATCCTCACATGGTGGAAGGGGCTAGGGATCTCTCTCTTTTATAAGGTGCTTTTTTTTAGTGACTTTGTTTTTGTTTTTTTTGTTTTTTTGTGAGGAAGATCAGCCCTGAGCTAACATCCATGCTAATCCTCCTCTTTTTGCTGAGGAAGACTGGCTCTGAGCTAACATCTATTGCCAATCCTCCTCCTTTTTTTTTTTTCCCCAAAGCCCCAGTAGATAGCTGTATGTCATAGTTGCACATCCCTCTAGTTGCTGTATGTGGGATGCAGCCTCAGCATGGCTGGAGAAGCGGTGGGTCGGAGCGCGCCTGGGATCTGAACCCGGGCCGCCAGTAGCGGAGCGCGCGCACTTAACCAACTGCTAAGCCATGGGGCCGGCCCTATAAGGCTCTAATCTCATTCTTTTTTTTTTTTTTTTTTTTTTTTTTTTTTTTTTTTAAAGATTTTATTTATTTTATTTTTCCCCCCAAAGCCCCAGTGGATAGTTGTATGCCGTAGCTGCACATCCTTCTAGTTGCTGTATGCGGGACTCGGCCTCAGGATGAACGGAGAAGTGGTGCCTCGATGCGCACCCGGGATCCGAACCCGGGCCACCAGCATCGCAGCGCGCGCACTTAACCACCAAGCCACAGGGCCGGCCCTAATCTCATTCTTGAAGGCTCCACCCTCATGACCTAAGCACCTCCCAAAGGCCCCACCTCCAAATACCATCAACTTGGGGATTACATTTCAACAGATGAATTTTTGGGGGAAAAACAAACATTCAGTCTATAGCACCATCCCAGAAACAAAGATTGGAGGATGCTTCAACCTGGTATAGAGACCAAAGCAAAGTGATGCTCTGCTTCATAGAAACCTCAACTCTGCGAAGACAATTTCTCATTCTGCAGGAACTCAGCTTTGAATCATCCAGGCCCGGGAGAGGCTGGGGAAGGGTCACCACTGGAGAAGAAAGGAGTTGGGTGTGGGTCAGGATCTGGGGCAATTAATCTGCATGGAGAAATCTTGCTTTTTTCAAAACATTGGACCTATTGGTGTTTGCCTCAGTTTGTCCTTTCTTTTTCTTTTTAAAATGAACTCTATTGAAGTACACTGTAGATACAATAAAATGCACACAATTTAAGTGTACAATTTCTGGAGTTTTGAAAAATGTAAATATCTGTGTATCCACCATCCCATTTGAGATATGGAACATTTCCCTCACCCTAGAAAATTCCCTCATGCCCCTATACTCAGACAACCGTTGATCTGACTTCTATTAGTACGTATATATTAGTTTTGTCTGTTCTAGAACTTTATATACATTATACTTTTCTTTTGACTTTGCTTAGGTAGGTTTTTTTCCATGCAAAAGTAAAAAGAATTATTGTAGTTTTTATGGTTTCATTTTTTACATTTAAATCTTTGATCCATCTGAAATTTATTTTGGTGAAAAGCATAGATCTAATTTGATTTCTTTTCCTCCAGAGAGCTACAGGTGTCTCAACATCATTTATTGATAAGTCTATCTTTTTTCTCACTGATTCGAAATGCCACCTTTATCATATATTAAATTCTCAAGTGTGTTTGTATCTATTTCTGAACCTTACATTCTGTTCTTTTGATTTGTTTGTTCATGTATCAATACAATACTGTTTCAATTGTGGCTACATTATTTTAAAACATCTTATATTTTAGGATTATCTGCTCTGTCTCTTCATTGAGCTAGTTTTCTCCAAGGTGGCACTATTAATTACTATTGCTGCATAACAAGTTACGCTAAGACTTAGCAGCTTGAAAATTTATGACGTCACACTTTTGAGAGTTAGGCATGTGAGCCATGTAGCTGGGGGGTTTCTGGCTCAGGATGTCTCATGAGGTCGGGGTTAAGCCATCAGCTGCAGCTGCACTCATCTCCAGACTTAACTGAGGCTGAGAGGTTTGCTTCCAAGCTCACTCACGTGGCTGTGGGCAGGCCTCTGCTCCTCGCCACATGGGTCTTGCCATAGGGATGCTCACAACGTGGCAGCCGAGAGTGATCCAAGAGAGAAAGGGACAGTGAGGGCCCAAGACGGAGCACTTAGTTTTATATATCCTAACCTCAGAGGTGACATACCATTACTTCTGCCAACCCTGGTATGATGTGGGAGGGGACTATGCAAGGGTGTGAATGCCAGCCTACAGGGATCATGGGACCCTCTTCCTGTGGTTACCACGCTTCCAATTTTGGCTCTCCTCTCCTTACTTTATTCACTTCTTGTGGTATCTCATTCATTTTATGAGGCTTCTTCTACCTATGAGCAATAGTTTGCAAATCATTCTTCTGATCATTGACTTGCTCTCCTGCATGCCAGAATGATTTATCCAACTGTCAGGGTACCTCCTCTGAAATATCCCGTCGGCATCTCTACATGGCTTTTCCGTGCTCTCTTTGGATGTCCCCCTGAGCCTCAAGCCTCCTTCCACTTTGACAGGTAGCACTCTGCACTAGGTTTATTTGATTCCTCCATTAGACTGTGAGCTTATGGAGGTGAGGTCTGTCCCTTCATTATTTTGCTGTTCACAGTACTCAGCACAGTGCCTAGAATGGAGTAGATGCTCATCAAGTATTTGGGCCCAGGTGACAGCCTGGGTGGCGGATGCAAGCCTGGGCACAGAAGGGCACCTGGAGCTCTGCAGTCATTAGCTCCATGTACTACCTGGGGCCTGATCCATCAGGGAGAGGCTCTTTCACTGGCTTTGGGAACTGAGGCCTGTGGTCTCTTTTTGGTGCTGGTAAGAATGTCTCTGTGGCTTTGTTTCCCAGCCAGCTGAGCCTGTAGGCTGCCTGTCCTGCCCACGCCCCTTCCACAGCATGGGGCCTAGAACCTGCTTGGACCCATGGGTCTGTCTGTTTCTGTTGTGTGCGCGTCTGGGACAGCTGGACTGACAGCTCAGGGTCCCTGGTAAGTGGTACGTGCCGCATTCTGCAGAATACTACTCAGACAACAAGTCCTGCCCTTTCCCCATGTTCCCCGCTCCCAAAGCCTCCTCCCCAGCTGTGGGGAGGACTTCTCTCACCACCTCCTTTCTTAATTCTAAGACTGTAAATTCCAGGAATCCTTGAGCTTTTCAGATAAATCAGCAGTGCCTGAAACCCGGCGCATTCACATCCGCACACCTAGCTGCAGACTCCCCGGCGGAAGGGGTCCTGACCCGCACTCAGGAAAGACAGGAGCACAGCCAGGTAAGGCTGAGCTGGCCCCACCTCAGCCCAGGGCAGGGGCAGGCGGTGTGGCCCAAGACGAGGCTGCCCCGGTTGGGGTCCATGACGCGGGAACTGCCCACCTTCACTCCTCTTGACTTTTGTGCTGATGCTTCT
Organism: Ceratotherium simum simum; assembly: GCF_057802395.1. Taxonomy (NCBI): domain Eukaryota; kingdom Metazoa; phylum Chordata; class Mammalia; order Perissodactyla; family Rhinocerotidae; genus Ceratotherium; species Ceratotherium simum. Next base: position 24,302,964 of record NC_141902.1, on the reverse strand, counting down.
TTCTCCCTGGCTCTGTCTGCAGCTCAGTCTTTATTTCTTCTCTGATTCTCACAACAAATCTCTTGGGGCTATCAGAGCCTTAGGACCACCCGACTCAGCTCCTCATCTTACTGGGGTGCGGATGGAGCCAGAGAGGGGAACCAATCGCCCAGGATCACGCAGCTTCTGTTGACATCTCCCTAGTCTCTCTCTTTCCTGATCTTCAATGTTTCTAACTGTTCCATGTCTCTCGGTTTCTGTCCGAATCTTTGTTTTCTTTTCTTTTCCCTTCTCTTCTCTCTTTGGACCCAACGGTGAATGGCATCTACCTCCAGATGGGACTAGTTTGAGAGTGTGTCCATTTGGCTTCCTCATCTCCGTATTTGGGCACTTGAATTGATCAGCATGGAGAGTCATGGAGTGGGCAGCGCTAGGCTCAGAGGTCATTCTAAGCTCCCAGGACCTGGGGTCGACGCTGGCCCAGCTGACTGCTTCGGAGTAAAGCATAGAGAATGAAGGGAGAGAGTGAGAGCCTGGGCCCTTGGAAGCTGCTCAGTCTCAGGCCCTGGGAGAGAGGGACTTGAATGGGAAGGGAAACCAGGGGAGAGAGATGGGGCCTGACCAGTCTCTCCACACTTCACCTGCGACAGACCAGAGCTGCTTTTCCTTACAAGGTGAGCAGCATTCCTTCAAACCACCTCAAGGCAAGGTTAGACCAGCAGGGCTTGGAAAGAACAGCTCTAGGCCAGAGCGGGGACAGCCACAGGCTTGCGGAGAGGAGGGAACGGCTTCTCAGAAGTGCTATAACTCCAGCCTTCCAGCAGGGGGTGTCCTGTCCCCACAAAATGAGAGTCCTCTTTTTCCTGCAGCCCTCTCAGCCAAGAAGACTGATTCCCCTGACACTTGATGGGGTTAATCCGTGCTCACAGCTGGCGGAGAGGAGTCCCCCAGGGGTCAAAACCGTGTTTAGAATCTGGTGTCCTGTTTAGGAAAGGTAGAACAATCAGAAGCTGAAACCTCTGATCCCCTCGAATTGAAAGGCTGTAGATATGACCTTGCAGAAGCGAGACAGCATGAGAGAGAGTGAGCAGAGTGAAAGCAGCCAGAATAAAATAGTGAGGAGGTCTAGGACCTGCAAGGGGTGTTTTTGGAAATATGGAATTAGAAGGGACATAAATTGGAAACCAAGGCTGTCCCTCCCAAGCAAAACATTTGATCACCTTCATTATGACACTGATACAGACTGATATTTAATCTGAAATGTCTCCACAATTCCTGAGCAGCACCCACTCACTTATGTGTAGATACCGACCCCTAACTCAAGGGAACTGGGTTATGCAAGGGTTGCTAAGGAACGAGGGCAGATGCAGCAGGGGTTGCTTAGTAACCAAGAGTCCCTTGGTGATGGAGTGGCCAGAGCAGGTCTGGAACTGATAAGGGTCTGTGGACAGCCTCAGCCCACACTAGAGCCTCCTGAAAGGGCATGTCTATTGACCCCTCGACCCAGAGCTTCCAGAGCCTGCCTCTCTTCAGTTCCCTGGCACTGTCCTGCATGAAAAATACACCCTAAGTCCCTGAGTGTCCTTGATAACAGCTTGCTCCAACCATTCCTTCCCCACTTCCCTCGGCAGGAAGCTGATCAGATTCCTAGATTCAGGGACTGGCAGGGCTCCTGAGCAAGCACTTGGGAGTCTCACACTGGGGGAGGCAGGGGCCTCTGGGCTCACATTGTTGTGGAGCTGGGAAATTTGGGGTTTGAGTGAAAGACGGTCCCTTAGACAAGCATCTCTGATATATTTTCAGTTCATGGGGAAATGTCTTCAATTCTGAGTGTCCCATGCCGGGTCCTCAACCCACTTTCACACCTGTGCTTATCTGCAGCAGCATACCCTTCCCTTCCTGAGGGTGTCCTGAGGGCATGGGTCTCCCCAGCCTGGCTTGGGACTCCTTTGGATGGTCCAGGCTCCTCACAGCCTCCCTTCAGATAGCTTCACTTCAGCACAACCTGTTGGGGACATTATGCAGGCTTTCAGAGCCACAGTCTGCTTTCTCCAAGTACTAACCAGGCCCGACCCTGATAGTGATACCGGCTCAACACAAGGTTGACATAAGGGAAGCCATATTGTAGAAAAGAAAATACATTGTAACTTTGAATGACCTCTGACTGACTAACCCAGCTGGATATGCACCCTCCAGGAGATCTAACTGGTCTGTAGATTTTACGACCCCGTTTGTGCGTGTACCTCCCAGCTGCGATAGGATGATAACTTTGTTCTTTTGAGTTCCTTAGAAACATGATGACCCCCAGACAGAGAGTCTATCTGGTGTGGCACTCCCAGTCAGTAACACCAGAGGGTCAACATTCCTAACGCCCTCCCCTGTAACCCACAGGCCTATATAACTGCTTCAAGATTCTGTGCCCCCCTTAAGATGGTTCTTTCAGACATTAGTTGGCCATCTTCCCCTTTGCTAGCAAGCAGTAATAAAATACCCTTTCTCTGCCACCATCTTGCCTCTTGACGATTGGCTTTTGTCTCTCAGCAAGCAGATTGTGCCCTTTGTGCGGTAACAATAGCTTCCAAGATCAGAGGAGATCAGGTCCGTTCAGGGCAGTATGGCCGTAGACTACGGTCTGCTTTCTCAGTCATGAGTCCCCCGTTCTTGGCACTCCAGGCACAGACGTGTGCCTGCTGTCTCCCCAAGAGCCTGGACCCTATTCACACCTGAATGCAACTTCCTACTGATGATTCTCCCCACCCGAGCAGAACGAGCTGTGCACCCCTTGTCTCAGGCCCTGCAGGGCTCTGGGGCTGCAGGGAGGGAGAGAGGAGCTGCCTCCAAGGAGCCCACAGATCCTCTACTTCCTCGGTACCTGGCAGGATACTCCCAGGAAACTCTCTGTGAGTTGAGTGTTTATACATGGAAAACTTGTTTAAAACAAAGCCGTTTGTGCAGAACATCTCTGAGAAAGCATTCGAGACTCTGAAAGTTTGCCTCTGAGAAGAGAACTGGGAGATTTAGTTTTTGAACTAGTTTTGGACTGCTTGAATTTTAAAATTTACCATGAGCAGGTAATCTTCACTTTTTAAACATTTTTATTGTGAAATATAAAACACATACATAAAAATTATATATATATACACACACACACACACACACACAAGACAGACACATCTTAGTGGACACCATGTAGCCATCACTCAGTTATAAAATAGAACACCGCCAGCAGCCCAGAGTGCCTCACTTTGCCCCTCCCCAATCATAACCCCCCTCTTACCCCAGAAATACCCACTCTCCTGGCTTTTGTGATAATCACTGCTTTGCTTTTCTCTGTGGTTTTATCACCTATTTGCATTCTTAAACAACATAGAGTTGTTTTGCCTGTTTTTGAAACTCGTATATGTGGAATCACATGATAACATATTCTTTTGTATCTGGCTTCTTTCCCTCAATGGTATCTTTTAAAGATTCATTTATGGTCAGCGTAGCCTCAGTTCATTAATTTTTTATGGCTGCATAGTATTCCATTCTAGAAGTGCAGCACTATTTATTTACCCATTCTACCATTAACAGACATTTGGGCTCATTTCTAGTTTGAGGCTGTTACAAAGAATGCTGCTGTGTACAGGCTCTTGGTGCACACAAGACCTCCCTCTTGTGGGTGTGAAACTGCAATCGGAGGCCTGTATGTTCAACTTCCTGGGGTAGAGCCACACCACTTTCCCAAATGGTCGTGTTTAAACTTCCTCCAGCAGTGAATGGGTGTTTCTGTTGATTTCTGCTTTTTCAAGTAGAAGCAGTTCATTAAAATTAATAATTGGTGTAATTATTTGTTTGGTGTCTGGCATCCTCACTCCACTGGGAAGCTCCATGGGTGGGGTTAGGGGCCATCATTCACCAGGGTGCCCTGATATCTGCTGCCCAGTGCCTGACACATTGCAAGTGCCCAGTGCTTGCTTATGGAATGAATGGGAAAGTAATCCTGTCTACTGAAGGTTAGGTCTCATATTCTAATCTGCCTGTTTTATAAATAGGGAATTTTCATGGAGAGGTTTCCTGACCTGAGGCTCATGTGTTTGAAATTCACCCTGAGTGGCCCAACTCTCTTCCCCCCTCTGCAGCTGGCCTTGTCTGTCTGGAGGAGTTGAGGGTAGATGACCATCATGCTCACTGATGGCATCAGTGATAAGTGAAGTTGGTTCTTTCCCCAGGGCCGAGTTCAGCAAGAAGCAGACCAGGCACTGGCAGCCATGCTCCGAGCAGTGGCCTGGGTCCAACGAGGCCTGTTTCATCCCTGTGCTGGGCTCAGTGCTGCCCTGGAAGAGCAGCAGTGGGATAGACCAAAAGGGCATCCTGGCCAATCGGGTAGCCATGGTTACGGGGTCCACTAGCGGGTAAGTGTCCCAATTGCCCTGTGGGTCTTGACCCCTCACAGGAACCCTCGCTTCCACAGAAGAACCTCTGGGTTGTAGAGCAGGGCACAGCCTTGTCGATTTCCAGGGCGGGGTAGAGGGAAAATGGTGGCGAGGGGCTAAGGCTGTCTTGTTCCCTCCCTCTCTGCCTGCAGGATCGGCTTTGCTATCGCCTGGCGTCTGGCCCAGGATGGGGCCCACATGGTGGTCAGCAGCTGGAAGCCGCAGAACGTGGACCGAGCAGTGGCAGCGCTGCAGGGGGAGGGGCTGAGTGTGACGGGCACCGTTTGCCATGTGGGGAAGGCCGAGGACTGGGAGTGGCTGGTGGCCACGGTGAGGGGCCACATGTAGAACCTTTCTCTTACTACTCAGCCCGGGGAGAGGCAGGGACCAGGATAGAGGCTCGGAGGCCCTAAAATACGTCTTGAGACCATGATTGCTTACAGTCTAACTGAGCAGACCTTGTTGTTCACACTGGCTTTCTGGAAAGCGGCCTGTTCATGAGAGGACCCTCACCTCCACCTCACACCCCACACCCCACACCCTGGGAGCTCTTCCATTGAGGAGGGGTCTAAAGGGATTTCCTCATCCCAAGCCCCCAGAGGGATTCCTGGAGAAGACCTTCTTCCCCTGAGGCCCTCAGCACCAGAGAGCCTGCCCCTGGGCCTATCCGGGCACTTACCATCACCAAGAAGCCTTGTGACCATTCCTGGTTGAGATAATACCTAATTAGCGAGCTTTGCCTTGATGCCCCACGCACCCCGGCCGCTCTGCGAGGGCAAGGCCTCCTCACGTCATCTCTACACTCACCCCAACGCTTCATGTCACCCCTCCTCCCAGGCCCTGGAGCATTGTGGGGGTGTCGACTTCCTGGTGTGCAACGCAGGGGTCAACCCCCTGGTGGGGAGCACCCTGGGGACCAGTAAGCAGGTGTGGGACAAGGTAAGAGGCCGCCCCTGGGAGCTGGCTGAGGGGTCTGAAGTGCTCCCCCTCCGAGACTCTCCTCTCTCCTCCTGACCTGACTGTGAAAACAGCCACTGACCACTTGTCTCTGGAATGTGCTGTAACGCTGCTTTCTGGTGTGTGTTTTTCAAGCTGGTTTCTATACTCTTTCTGTTTTCTTTTCCCTTCCCATCTCTTTTGCATGTATTCATTCAGCAAACATTTACTGAGGGCTTGCCGTGTGCCAGGCTCTGGGGAGAGACCTGTGGGAGGAAGTCTCTGCTCTTGGTTAGAGTCAAGAATAGTAACGTCTCCGCTCTCTGTCAACAGTTTATATTATTTATATCCTTCGTGGGGACATATATTGGTGGTTGTGCTCCTCTTGGGTGACCTGTACCTGCCGCTGAGATTCTCCACCTTTTCTGTACTAGGGCTCCTCCCTCTCTCTCAGATGAACTGCTGCACCTGTCAGGCCTGGACCCACCCATCAGCTTTCCATGAGCTCGGACCTTCCAACCCACTACAGTCCACTTAATGATCCTGCTCCACGAGGGTCCAGGAGAGACCTTGTAAAATGCCTTGAGGTCTGTCCAGGGCTTTGTTATTCACCTACGACTCCTGTACACTCCCGTGTTCTGTTCCCTAGTCCCTTTGGCAGACAAGATGGACTCTGGTGGAGTCACATTCTTCCTGCCATTGTTAGCACCCCCTCTGCCCCAAGCGCTGGGCTGCAGCATTTCCTTCTGCTCTCCCCAGCTCTCTCTGCTCTGCGGACAGCATTCTCAGGCCAGCCCCTCTGTACATCTGCCCTTGGCCGAGTGCCCTTCCCTCCATCCTCAGAGATGACCTGAAATCCGAGCTCCTTGCAGCCACTGTTAGCAGCCTCCCCAGGCTCTTCGGCTTCCTTAATGCCTCCGAAGGATCATCTGTGATTAGTAGCTGGGGTTTCACTGTTGACAGTCTCCTAACCCTGCCGAGTCATTTTCCCTTTTAGTGTCTCAGTTCACGGGATCATGACTCTTTTTCTCGGAACTGTTTGAAATCTTCCCTCTTGAAGCTGGGGCTCTTGCCCACAGCCCCCCTCACTTTCTCTGCTGCTCTCCTCTTCTCCAAGGACTTGCTACTCCACATGCAATTCTGCACCACAGGACAGAAATAGTCCCCGATCACATCTGCCACCACCTTGGAGGTGAAATGGTCACAAAACAAGTTTAGAATTTACCAGATGCTCTGCTTTTACCTGAACGCTATTTTCAGTGGGTGTTCTGTGAGGAGAATTCCTTCTCGCTCGCCTTATCCTCGGGCCAGTTTGAGCACCTCCCTCAGGCGGACACCCGCTCTTTCCGGCAGGTTGGGAAATCTGTCACGTGTCACCCCAACCACCTCTCCTCCATCCTTTCTCCAAGGACTCTCCAGCAGCACCTTCCTCAGACTCACCCATTTCTACTCAGGGCTTCGTGGCACACAGAGCTACTCTTCCTTCTTTTCTGATAGAGCGGTTTTCTTCAGCAAGGAAGGGACTTGCCTTTTCCTTGGCGCATGTTTGGCCCCTGAGTCTAGGAGGGGCCTCATCTCAGCCATGGCCCAGCCTGTCACACATGGAGCTTAGAGCAGACATGCGGTGGGCTGGTGGGGCTCTGTTTTGAGCAGAGAATGACCCAAAAGCCCTTAGCCTAACTCTCAATTCCTTCTTATTGGGGACCTCATGATGGTCACCCCTTCAGACATCTGAGCCACTTCTTACAGTCCTGGGGGTCATCCTCAACGCTGGTAACCTGTCACGAAATGGGCCTCCCAGCACTCAGCTGAAGCATTTCCCTGCCCACATCCAAGGGGATGAGGGCTGTGGGATGAAGGAGTGGGAAAACAGCGGGCAGGCCTGGTCAGTGACAGAGGTGCAGCCTCGCACCCCAGAGACGCAGGACACGCTGACCTCACTGAAGACAGCGCCTTGCAGGAGGGATCCCTGTATCACTTTAGTCCCAGCTGGCACTCTGTCCTAGCCCCCAGCTCACTTTCTGCATCTTGTCTTCCCAGTTCCTCCTAGACTTCTCCCGTGTCCCCAGACCCAGCGGACAGAGTTCCCAATCAGAGGGTCAGGGACTCGTAGCTCTGAGCCCAGATCCAGGTTTCGTTGCAGGCAGGGTCAGTGTGGGCACCTGACTCCCAGCATGGCAGTTCTCTGTCTTGTCTCTCTCTTTGCGGTGACTGCAGGAAATCTCAGAGCCAAGTCTGCAATAAACTGGCCTGTATGTCAGCCCTCCCAGCACGCATTTTTGTGAACGAAGAATAATAGAATAATGCTTAGTCCTTACCATGTGCTGTGACCTGTGGGCACAACCTCACTCTTGATTTTTCTACACTTATTTTTCCTATTCTCAATTTCTTCCTACATAATACCTATTTGATTTATTTTATGCTGCTGCATTGTGAGTGTGCCTTAAATTTTATCGGGACAAGGCAAGAGCATAGCAAATAAAAACAGAGAGACAAAGATGCCTCTTCCAGAAATCTCCCTTGCTCCCAGCACCTGCTTTCTTTCCTTCTGTTCTGCCTTCAATCTTTTTCAAGTGGCCTCTGCTTATAGCTTCTATCTGCACAGCCAGCACATAGTACAGTTGCTTTAAAGGGCCTGACCATTTCCTTCTTTCACCCCAGGCCTGAATGAGTCACATTTTCAGGGCTCTGCTCACAGGCCTGTCACTTAGCCTGCCTAACTATTAAACCATTAGCAAGTCAGAAACACCTCTTGCCCTAGTCAGAAGGGGGATTAATCTCTCAGATCTGCACATATCTGGGTTTGCTGCACAAATTATAGGGCTCAAGTGTCTTGGGAGAACAGGCCCCGGGCTGACCGTGTCTCTCTCCACCTTCCGCCATGCCCCTGCTCTGATTTTAGATCCTCAACGTGAATGTGAAGGCCCCGGCCCTGCTGCTGAGCCAGCTGCTGCCTCACATGGAGAAGAGGGGGTCCGGCTGCAGGGTGAGGGTGGGGACTGGAGGATGCTGGGGAGACTGAGGCACTGGAGTGGGGTCTGGAGAACACAGGGGCACCGGGGGAGGGGTGGAAAGAAGAGGTCTCCCCGGGATCTCCACATCCCCCTCCCTCTCTCCTGCTGTACCCTTTGTGCAGCTACAGCTGCTAATTCTGGTGCCTGCAGGGCGAGGGTTATGTGCCAGGGGCTCAGGCATGCTCTCCTTGGCCTTGACATCACCAAGTTTAGGAAGAGACTGTGCTTTAGCTCCTTAACCTTGTGGGCTGGTGGTTCATGGCCAAATCTACTCTGGTTGTCTCACAGCTGGACGATGCCTTTTCACCAGCTCACAACCTGTGACAGGGTTTGCCCCATTTCTCCATCCCAGGCCTCTCCTCATTCCCTGCTTTTCCATCTCCAGGGACCCTGCCTCTGTTCCAGATCCTGCTTATCTGACTGCACTCCACATGTGTCCCCAGGGGTCTCATGTCAGGGACTTGGGCCACCACCTCCCTTGGGACACAGCTGCTCCTCAGGCTCCTCCTTGCAGACATACCCTTTAGGAACTGGCTGGAGGCTGTCTTGATAGAATGAAAAGTTCCCGACTCCTTCCTTGTCTCCTCCTGCCCCACCTGCTTCTCAGAGGCCACTCTCTGATAGCCATTCACCATCAGCCCTGGGCGCCTCTTCGCCAAGCCCACTCTGCCTTCTTCCCCAAGCCCCTGGCTTTCTGCCCACCTCTTCCCTGGGGAGAGGCAGAAGAGGATAGTGGTTCTGAGCATGGACATTGGGTCCAAGAGATAGGGTTGGAACTCCAGCTCTGCCACTTATTGTCTATGTTACTAACCTCTTTGAGCTTCAATTTCCTCAGCTGTGATATGGGGCTATTAATAGGACCTGTATCACTGTTGTGAGGATTGCATTATTCAGTGACTATAATAACAAAAATTTTATAATTATAAATTTTATATCTTTTTTATAATTATAGCACCTCAATCAATGGTAAGTTATTAGCTGTCTCTCTCCCCTTGTGTCTGTCTGTCTTCTCTTAGGAGGGGTGCTGTCATCCTGGTCTCCTCCATTTCAGCTTATATTCCACATGTGGTGAGTACTTGCTCGTGTGCTCCTGGTTGGGGCAGGAGGAGGGGTTCCCCAGGGCCCCACAGGGACTGTGCCCGGGGCAGGCCCCCACCTTACTCCTACTGCCCTGGGCTGAGCTGCTGCCCAGGTGGCTACTGAGTCCCTCAGATCCAACTTCTGTCCTCAGACCAGGCTGGGGAGAGTGCATCTGAGCTCTGGGCTTGGGCCAGGTGCGGTCCTCTGCAGGGGGCAAATCCACCCAACACTTTCCTCCCCTTGTCCGTATCCTAATCCCTGTCTTGATTCCCCTCCCAGGAGCTGGGCGCCTACAATATCAGTAAGACGGCCCTGCTGGGCCTCATGAGGACGCTGGCGATGGAGCTGGCCCCCAAGCCCATCCTGATGAACTGCCTGGTTCCAGGAATAATCAAGACTGACTTCAGCAAAATAGTGAGTACTGGGGCGTGTCCACTGTTTCCCAGCCTGACTCAGTGGAACTTCCCCAGTGACTAAGGGATAAAGGGGGGGACTGAAGTCTCCAATCAGCATCCTTACAGCTGAGGTCCTCACTGTGCTCTGAACTCAGCCATGACCCAGTCCATCAACCCGGAGAAGGGCAAACCTGCCATGGTGCTCTGCCAGGTGACCCCTCAGGCCCGCCCCTCTCGTTGCTTAGCAGCACTGACCCCTTCATCTCTTCCTTTGTCCCAGTTACACCAGAATGAGGCTTTCTGGAACCTATCAAAGGAATCCCAGAAGGTGCAGAGGCAAGTGGAGTTTGGAGCTTCAGTGGTCTGGGTATGGTTGGGGAGAGGCAGCTGTGTCTACCTCAAGAGCGGACCCTTCCTTGTCTACTGGCCATTCCTTTTGCTGAAGACTGGGGTCCACACAGCCCCAGAGGGTGCAAGTAGCCCTCCTGAGTCCACCCTGTCCCTCCATGGAGCCCACTCCCACCAGAGCACAGAACCAGAGTTTGAGATCACTGATGCTGTGTTCTGTCCTCCTTACATCCAGGATTGGGCAGCCTGAGGACTGTGCAGGACTCGTGTCCTTCCTGTGCTCTCCAGATGCCAGCTACATCACCGGCGAGAGCATTGTGGTGGCTGGCTTCTCCCTTCGACTCTGATGGGGCTTGGGAGGCCATGAAGCTGGGGGTCTGGGCCGAGGAGCCTGAGGGTGGTTGGGCTAGGAGATCATTAGGTCTGGGGACAGAGTCTGAAGCTCTGCCAGACTAGCAATTTGGGGGCTTGTTTATGCCAGGCTTAAGGAAGAACCCCCAGTATTCTCATCTGCCTGACTGTTGTCCATTTGGCTGTTGTGATCCAACCAACATGTGGGTTCCGGTGTGGGGCTGCGGAGCTGAAGGGGTTCATGGGGCTGCTGCTTTGGAAGAATCGTAAGGGAAAGGAGTAGAGACTCAGGCTCCTGAAGGATCCTGGCTCCTTCTCTGTCGTTTGTGGTTTAAGCATTTCTTTCCTGAAATAAACTCAGACTTATCCTCAAGTCTGGAAATTCCTGGTAAGGGTGGAGCCAGGGCAATATGACTGAAGACAGCCTCTCCCACCTTCTGCCCTCTGTTGCTTCCTTGAGTCCATCACACAACAAGATCCACGGTGGTGGGAGTGAGTGCTCACAGCAGTGTCTGCTCCACTCTCTGAGCCGGGGCTGGTGGAGGCTGGGCAAGCCTGGATGGAGTGGCGGGAGGAGATGGAAGGATTCTGGGCTTCCCCTTGGGGGAAGGCTAGTGGTTCTTAATGTTTTCTGGACCATGCAGGCCTTTGAGAACCGGAAGAAAAATGTCACACCAAATCTGGAGGACAATTCCAGGTTGAGAACTTCTAATTTAGACAGAAGATAGTGGTCGGTGCTGAGGTTCCTCTTGAGGTTGGCTCCTCTTGGCAAAGGCCCTTTCTATTGTCCTGAGCCATATTTGGGGGCACCATCCTTCTGCGTGTACATGTCCAAGGCTCAGCAATGTCGAGAAGAAACAGTGGCCTTGTGGACACCTCTCTTCTCTTGCCATCCATAAATCTTGCCCTGAATTGGTCCCAAGGGAGGACCTGAGACAAGGCTTCCAGCTTGACCACTGGCCTTTCCCTCACTGAAGCCCCTCACCAGTGCCCCCTTTCTGGATCTCCTAGGGATGGGTCTTTGTCTTGAGAATAATTCATTACAAAAGCATTTATTGCTCTCTATGACAAACCATGCATTGGGCCAGGCACCGTGGAGAACACAAATATAAATAAGACCTAACTTCCCTCAAATTTCTTCATTGTGGTGGGAAAACAGGGGTAAAACACTCATTAATAAATCAGGCAGAATGTATTCATTCATTCAACAAATTTATTTTATTTATTTATTTATTTATTTATTTATTATTATTTTTTTAGATTTTATTTATTTATTTATTTCCCCCCAAAGCCCCAGTAGATTGTTGTATGTCATAGCTGCACATCCTTCCAGCCGCTGCATGTGGGACGCGGCCCCAGCATGGCCGGAGAAGCGGTGCGTCGGTGGGCGCCCGGGATCCAAACCCGGGCTGCCAGTAGCGGAGCGCGCGCACTTAACCGCTAAGCCATGGGGCTGGCCCCCAATAAATTTATTTTACGCCAGGCGCTCTTCTAGAAACTTAGGGTGTAACCATGAACAAAACCAAGATCACTGCCCTACAGAGCTTACTACATTCTAGTGGGTGAGACATACAATAAACAACAAACATATTTAAAAAATACACTGTATAGTGTGCGAGTAGGTACATAAGTACAGAAGGAAAAAGACAAAGAGTAGGGTAGGTACAATTCTGCACCCAATTTGGATGTGTGGCTTCTTTCCCCACACCAAGAAATTCTCCAATACTGGTTGGGTGTCCTACAATTCAACTCAATTCTGACACTATCTACCTGGAGATAGGGTCAGACACCATGGGTGAAGTGCTCAGTTCTATAAGACTGCCTCCAACCCCACTTCAGACACCAATCGCAAATCTAGGTTGTCACCTGTGCTTCTGAATATAGTTTGGAAGTTCCAATGACCCTCTCTTGGCATTCAGTTAATTTGCTAGAGTGGCTCACAGAACTCAAGAAAACATTGTACTTACTAGATTACTGGTTTATGATAAAAAGATGGAACTCAGGATCAGCCAGATGGAAGAGATGCATAGGGCAAGGCATGGAGAAGGAGCATGGAACTTCCATGCCCTCTCCAGGTGTACCATTCTCCCCAAATCTTCACGTGTTCACCAACTCTGTAGCTCTCCAAACCCCATCTTTTTCAGTTTTTATGGAGTCCTCATTACATAGGGATGGTTCCTTAAATCGTTGGCCATTGGCGATTGATCCAACCTCCAGCCCCTCTCCCCTCCCTGAGGCCAGGGAGATGGGACTGAAAGTTTCAATCCTTCAATCACATGGTTGGTTCCCCCTGGCAACCAGCTCCCATCCTTAGGTGTTTTCTGTTGGGGAAGAGGGAGAATCCCCCTCTGCCCTTTTCCTTAAGGTTCTTCTGATTGGCCGAATAATTAAAAGACAAGTTAGCAGGAGAAAATAATACCAAGTTTAATAACATGTATGCATGGAAGAAACCAGGGATACTGAGTTTCTCAACACAATAGCACAGATTCTCATCTTAAATACCATCTTCAGCCAAAGACAAAGGAGGTTGTTGAGGGGTGGGGGGACTCAGTTATGGGAGATTACCAGTAAAGCACAGTAAACAAGAGTAAGGTTATTATGCAGATTTAAGGCCTCACCTTCCACATTGATAAGTTTCTAGAAATGAGGTCATCCCCCCTCTTCCCAATACAGAGAGGGAGATACATTTACAAATGGAGATTTCCCTTATAAATGTAAACATTTGTCTGGCAACTCCTAGAAGGGCCACCTAGAGAATGTGGCCAGGAAGAGACAGAATTTTTTGATAAGAGGAGTCCGTTGGTGGCTTTCCTATTGTAACATCTATTTTACATTATATTACAGCCATCAGATAGTAACTTCTTCCTAGAACAGGTCGTCTATGTTAAATTCTTTAGGCAGTTAGTTGGGGAGGTCAAATGTCCATCAGAGAAAACAATTAAGGTAAGGGGATATATTTCAAGGTGGCCAATTTTGATCTCCCACATTTCCAAAAGTTACTTCATTAACATAAACTCAGGTATATTTGAAAGGGGTTTGTTATGAATATCAAGACACCTTTATCACTCTTATCACTTAGGAAATTTCAAGGGTTTTAGGAGTGGGGACAATGAAGTCTCCTTGGGGTTGGGACTTGTCCAAGGTCCAGGTTCAGGGCCAGGGTGCCACCTGAAGTGGCCTGACTGTGGGTCCGAGGTGGGGAATCAGAATTTATCAGTGCACCAAGAGCATAAAGTCTCTGGCCGAAGGCTTCAGTCAGTGCATGTTCTACAGGCCTGGAAGGGTTGAGGGAGCAGGGCAGTGGCAGTGAGGTGTGGTAGGAAGGAGCAGACAGGCAGAGCAGGAAAGAATTCTGTGGGTGAGAAAGCCAGGCCCAGAGAGGGGACTCGCTGGAGGGTCCAACAGCTCTATAATAGCCAAGGAAGTGGGCAAGAAGCCTGTGCTTGTGTCTCCAACCCCACGACCTTCTCCCACACTCTGCAGGGGCTGAGTGCAGAGAAAGACAGTGAGGAAAATCTCCGGGCAAGCCAGGACAGTGCCCTTTAGGCCTGCAGGGGAAGACACTGAGAGCGATGCAGAGGGATGGACGACGGGGACCCGCATGGAGAGGGAGAGGCCGCAGAGAGGCAGTGGGGAAATGGCAGCCTGAAAGCAGAGGGAGGGCTGCTGGCCCCTCTCCCTCCTGCATTGAGAGTGGAGGAAGGCACCGACTTCCTGGGTAAGAGTGGTGAGGGCCTCACCCAGAGGGAAAGCCCCATTTCTGTACCCAGTATGGGAGGCAGGGATTCCAGGCCTGGGGAGAAGAGAACTTTGCTTCCAATGGAGCAATGTTCAGAAGGGCGATTTGGTGCCCTGGGCGATGTGTTGTGTGTTTGTGCATGTGGGTGCATGTGTGTGCACGTGCACGTGTGTGTGTGTGCGCGTGTGTCTATGGTAGGGTGGAAATGACCTCAGGGAGGGCAAGGGGCTGGGGAGAGAGTGCAGGGGAAAATGTGGGGGTGTGGAGAGAAGGTTTGTGCTCCATTTATGGCCGTTGCCCCTTCCTCTGTTGAGAAGCATCTAGAAAAGCGCACCCTGGGCCCAAGTTGCCCACAACCCAGTGCGGGAGGGAGTGCCCCAAACTGGGCGGGGGGAGTAGGGACAGAGAGAAGGACAGGCCCTTGTGCTCTGCCTCTCATGCTGCCCTGGCCTCACAGCCTCGCAGGTGGACAGGGGCTCCTGGGACTCACTGCCCTCCGACGTGAGTCTCCCCATCCCTGCCCCCATTGCCTTCCTAGCCGAGTTTCCAGCCAGGGGCTGTGGATTGTGGGTAGCTGGACACAAGTGCCTCCTTGGGATAAATAACCTCAGTATTTACTTGGTTCCCAACAGCCCTTGGGCGGGACTGAGACATCTTCACTTGGGCTTATATGTGAACAACAAAAAAACAACCTAGTTTACCACATAAGAGAGTTTCTACTGGTTTAGGGGTGTCTGTGTACTGGAAGGACTGGGGAGGAGGGGGAAATTGAGCCCTGCTGGTGAGGGAAGGCAACGAATGGCCTGATTGGTTTATAGCCCCCTCACGTGTGGGAGGGAGAGCCTCAGAACGGGTCAGACTCTGGGGCTGGACTATCTGACTCTCCACTGGGGAGCACTTGGTCCGTATTTACACATTTCAAGTTAACTAACTCCTTCATCTCTGATCCCTTAAGAAAGGTCTGGAAAGAAATATCAGGGCAATAGGAAATTCTAGGGTTTCCAGGGATGGCCACAGGTGAGGATTATGATAACCTGGGGTGATGGCATTCCTGTCTGCGGATTCTCTGTCTTATGACCCACTAGGGTACCCAAACTTGTTTGGATGTTGTGGCCCCCTGGGAATAAAAAGTGACACGAGCTGCAGCCCCTGGCTCAGTTTTTTCTAATTTTTTTTTACAGACCACTCTGGTGTGTGTCCCTTGTCCCACCACAGTGCAGCACTCACTCCTGCCCTGAACGTCTCCGACTGTCCCTGCCCTGGTCCCACTCGCGGGGCAGGAGGGCAGCTTGAGGGGCAGTGCCGGGGCAGAGGGTCCTGGTGCTGCATTGGAGTAGAAGGAGTGGTCCCAGGGTGGCCTAATGCAGTGTAGCCGGGCTGAAGAGTCAAATGTGAGGTTTTATGGCGGCTGCATTCTATGGGGCGAGGTGAAGACAAAAATGGGTGAATGTCCAAGGCTGTGCACATTCACCACTGGCTTCACCAGTGAGGATCCTGGGTCAGATTTTACCGAAAAGATGAACTGTCCTTCCATCTAAAGCAAATGGTCCCCTTGGCCAATTAAACAGTGGGGTGAACATTGGTTGATGAACAGAATAAATGAAAGATTGGGAATAGGATGGAAATGGAGGAAAGGAGTGATCAGGAAAAAGGTTCAGAACTAAGGCTATAGGCCCCAAGCGTGCTCTGGGCTTCCTTTATGCAGGGCTGGATACTGTGTGAAAGAAGTGGAGGGACTGAAGGAGCTGTGCAGGGCTGGACCCAAGTTTAGAGTTTCTGTCCCTTTAGCCCTCAAAGGCCAAAAGAAGTTGTCCCCTATGCAGGAAGTGTTCTTATGAATCCCAGTGGGTAAAATGACTCCTTATGCTGATCATTCTATCAATGAAATTTGATGTTTTCTAATTGCTTCCTGCTCCAGAGAGGTTAATTTGTCTACCTACATGTAGCTTGTAAGAGGAAGGCTGAGATTTGAATCCATGTCTGTGTCTCAACCACCCTCCGTGGCAAAATGATGGCTGGGGCTCTATCAGCCCAATTCTGTCTGGCAGGTCTGTCTTAGTTTGGTTTCTCTTGAAGGTAGAGACAGGGGCTTTGGGACAAGAGATCTGAGGGAGCAGGAGCAAGTGAGTGAGTGGTGAGTGAGCAGGGAGGCAGGGAGAGCCTATACAGGGGTGCATAGGGAGAGTGCCACTGCAGGCAACAGGCTCCCTTCTGATCTCCCAAGGAGAGTAGGGAATGCCTCTCAGATTGAAGTGTCCACCTGAAGGATGGCAGATAGAGTGTTTATCCGTGGGCTTTTATCTCTCATCCATTGAGGGCTGCCCCTAGGGGTTATCAATTCCCCCATACTCCCAAACAAAGAGGAAGATGCTGTCCACAGTGCCAGTAGTCCAGGCCCACAGGAAATGGCCCACCCCAGCCATGTCAGAAATCAGGATGAAGGCAAGAGGGTGTGAGTCAGAGCACCAAAAGTGTCTGCCTCAACGTCTCTAGGAAGTAACAGTCCAGGGTCTCAAATATGTTTAGGGGACAGAACATTCAAGTCATTGCTCCTTGAGGCCCTGGGGAGAAACACAATCTCTCCTCTTCCCAAAATAACAATTAGTCTACTTCCCCCAAGGGAGAGCCTTCAGGAATTTTCAATGGAGGCTTTGAAGCCACCAGACCTCAAATCTCTGGTTAATTGTTGGAGCAGTTCATGTGGTTGTCTCATGGGGTTCCCAGAAGAAAGCAGAGGATTAAAAGGATGGGAAGTCAGGAAGGAAGATCAGAGAGGAAACTCTTAATAAACTAATCACACACAAAAAGAGCTGAGGTCTTTCGACAACTGAATGTTCTGTTGTCAAAAAAGAGATTTATTTAAAGGCAACACTTAACATTTACATATTAATTTAAAAACTCCTTTTACTTTTCCCTAAGTAAAAAATCAGGACAGTTTAGAATGTGAGGACCTGGGAGGGGAGGAATGCAGGGCCTCATTTGTCCTATTTCTGGTGACCCAGCTTCTGGAGACAATTGACAAAAAATACTGGTGGTAAAGATGGGTCCTTGGTGCCTGAAGCACCCCAGGTGTGGGACTGAGATGTGGGGACTTAGCGTTCAATGACTGGATACCTCAGCAATAACACTGACCAGGGCACAGGGCATTTTGAGTCTTGAATGTCCTGGGTCAGATTTTACCATCTAAAGCAGATGGTTCCCTTGGTCAACGAAACAGCTGACTAAGAGCACAGCTGGCCCACATCTGGAGAGTTTCTTTTAACAGGCAGAAAGAGGGAGCATGGGATGCCAAGCAAAAGAAACCATCACCCCCACCATCCAACTACAGAACAGACCCCAACAGCCCACATCAGACAGAGCCATTTCCAGAATCCTCCTCTAATGCCTTTCTTCTCTTCCCCATCCTCCTGAAGTTTATCAGATAACTCCAAGCCAAACCTTTCAGGGAGGCTCAATTTCCCTTCTGCCCTGCTTCCCTTGTTGGGCATTAAGAATTGATGCAGGTGTGGGGAGGTGTGGCCCCCTGAGGATTCATAAGATCCAAGACCACTTGCTTGTCGTGGAGGCTGTGTTTTTCCTGCTAAATTTGCTGGTTTCTTTCCAGTGCACCTCGTCTCTTGTCTTTTCCAAACAAGGTTGAAACCTGCTCATCATTTGCTTGGAAGCAGCTGTACCCCAGAATCAAGAGAAAGAGAATTAGAAAAGATCATATAAAAGGTCTGGTTCACCCCCACCTTTCCTCTCCCCTGCCATTTTACAGATGAGGAAACTGAGGCCCATGGAGGGGAAGGGACTTGGCAATATGGTGGGCTGGTAGGTGACGTGGTCCAGAAATCAGGTTCTTGGATCCTAAGTCTGGACTTGCCATGAGAAAGTCCTGTGCCAGTTTCCCTGCACCCATTACCTCTTGCACTGACGGTCTCCTGAGAAGTTCCCTTTTGCAGGGCAGGAGCGTCTGGATCTGAACAGGGAGTGCCACCACCTGAAAGTTTGTGTCTCCCCAAAACTCATATGTTGACACTCTAATCCCAGATGTGGTATTGGGAGGTGGGGCCGTTGGGAGGTAATTAGGGTTAGATTAAGTCATGAGGGTGGGGCCTTCAGGATGGGATTAGTGCTCTTCAAAAAGAGACAGGAGATTTCTCTCCTTCAGCCATGTGAGGCTATAGCAAGAAGACAGCCATCTGCAAAGCAAGGATCGTGCCCTCACCAGAACCTGACCGTGCTGGCGTTTTGATCTCGGACTTCGAGCCTCTAAACCGTGAGAAATAAATTTCTGTTGTTTAAGCCAGTCTGTAGTATTTTTATTATAGCAGCTCAAGCTGACTAAGACTGAGGAGCTGGCATTAACTTCTGCCCAAGTGACTTCACTGCAGTGTTGACGGGTCAGAGAGCGTGGCCACCTATCTCAGCCACCCGTGGGCCATCCTCAGGGCCCTGCCCCAGCTGGGGTTTTAGAATATATTCTGTTAAAGGACTCTGGGGTTTCACAACAAGTTGCCGAGGTGATCTTCACTTAGTGTTGAATCCATATTTAAAAACATTAGCTCAACTTCTGTGCTACTCAGGCAGTATAGTAAAAGTAATTAATTGAATTAATATCTGTACTCTTTGGCTGAAAGGGGCTGAAAAAGAGAAGAGCACCCCCTGGCAGCCGGCAGCTGACCTGGCACCATCAGCCAGGCCTTGGTGCTGACAGGAGCTGGCCTGGCCACACAGCTGGGCGAGGGGATTGTGTCAAACACAAGCAATTTTAGGAAATATCAACATCAGGCAAGCTCACTCTGTTAACTTGATGGATAAAGACAAAAACAAGATCACTCTGTAATCACGTCCGAACACAGACCAAAAACAGTTAATATCCAGAAATGACTGAGCATCCATCCTGAATAATCAGAGCAACTGCTCCTTCCTCAACAGCACCTCTAACTTTGCCATTTTCTTTATTCCTTCTACATACAAATTGTTCAGATCCTTATGACTAAGATTCTAATCATAGAATCACCCCAGCATCCAATCCCTGCTTCCTTGAATCCTCCTCAAAATCACCTAACACAGGCCCCATCCTACAATAAGTCCTTTCTAACACTCTCTTCCTGAGACCTCCAAAGTTCCCCATTGTGTGTGTGCTCCCTCGTCCCCATGAGTCAATAAACCCAGTGTTATTTGACTACAGTTGTGTTCCTGGTGGTCTTTGGCTGGAGGGTATTGACAGCATTTACATTTATTTAAAAAAATATTTTAAATGAACATGGTAACTAATTTAAGAACTTCAAATGGGTGACAAGTGAAAGAGAAGTCTCCCTTCGACCTTGAACCCTAGAGTCCGGTTCCTTTCCCCAGAGGCAATCATTGTTCCCAAAGACAGTCTCTGCATGTTCGAGCAAATATGTGTATTTACTGATTTAGGTGCTAATCTCATTTATCATGATTACCATAGTTTGTTCTTTCTTCCAGCCATCTGTCCACACAGTATTTATTGTACTGGGGACTCCCCAGCAATGCTATGAACTTTCTCAGTCAGTGGAATTATAAAGGTAACTCATGACAGTGTGTGGACTATTTTTCAATAAGCAAAGGCAGGGAAGAAAGGGCTCAGTGGCTGGTGGGGTTTTAAGCAGCTGCCAAAACTTTATTGACAGAGAGGTTTATTTGTTGCTTTTGGTTCTCCCTTTACTTGTAATATAGACAGAAATATCGCTGTTGATGCAGAAGTTGCAGTTTACAACAACGAGGGGATGGACTGAGGGTATAGAATAAGTCCTTTGGTACAGCTTTCCATCAGCTTCCGGATGAGGGCCATATTCCTTTGTGTGGGGTGCAAGCCTTTAGATCTGGACCTCTGCCTCATTTGTCAGTCTTTTTTTTCTTTTAAACCATCACTTGCCCTCAGGAGCTTTACTCCTGCTGGTTGAAGGATGTAGAGTTCCCCACGGCCATGTGCTGTGACCTCTCTTGTCGTGAGGCCTTTGCACAAACTGCTGCCTTTGCCAGAACCCACCCTCCAGGGCAGCCACTGTCATGGAACTTATCACAGTGCATGGCCTCCTTCAGCTCAGGGAGGGTCTTTCATCTCTGAAGCCCCAGTCTCTAGCAGGGAGCTTGGCATATAGAAACTTCTCAACAAAGGTTTGTTGAATAAATGAATGAGTTGTGAATGAATGAATCCTCTTCTGAACGGTCAGTCTGGTGTGTCTAGCTCTTCCTGCTTCTGGGGAAGCCCTTCTTAGAGCCTAAGTTCCTGGAAATGGCGGTGGCAAACCACATAAGAAAATGGTTCCTTCTGAAAAAAGAGCAGAAGATTTGCCCTTAGGGCCACTGGGGAGCTCCAGCTCTCTCTGCCTCCAGTACTCCAGATAGGCTTGTCTTTCTTTTGGAAAATAAAGGAAAAACTCTTGGCAGAGTTTTCTAGACCTGGAGCTCAGGTTGCTCCCTCAGGATCCATCTCCTGCATCACTTCCCATCCCACCCAATCTGGGTCCTGCCAAAGAAAGGGAGGTTGGGTGGGGACTAGACTCTCAGGGCCTTCCGGCACAACAGAGGTGACCCCAATGTCCCCAGTCACAGGAAGAGAGTAGTAGCTGCCGCTATTGAGGCTTTATTCTGCGACAGGCACGGGGCTAAGTGCTTCTCAGGAATTCTCTCTTTTAAAGATCTTAGCAGCTCTGTGAGGCAGGGCGGTTCTTGGCCCCATTTTGCCTGTGGAGAACCTGAGATTCCAGCAAGGTTTAGTAACGTGCCTAAGTGTGGCCGATCCCCTCGGCCCACCTTTGATGTCAGCCACAGCGCGGGTGGATGGCTCCCGGGAGCTCAGACTCACACACACCACAAATCGTCTGCTTTCTGCCCTGCGGCTTATTTGACTCCAGGAAGGCCTGCTCGGGCCGTGCACAGGGAGTCCGGAGGGCCGGGTGAATGCCGTGGGGCACGGGAGCTGCTGGGCGGCAGTTTCAGCTCCGTGGAAGGAGAAACCTGGAAGGTATTCTGTACTTTCTCAGTGGGTCCGCGTGGAGTCAATCTCTGTTGCCCACAGCAGGTACCTCCACATTGCTGATCTGCATCTCTGTCCCCGCTCCCTCCCTCCGGTGCCCCAAGATCGCATCACAAAGGATTTACCTGTCTTAGGCTCTGCTTTTGGAGGAACTCAAGTGAAGAGAGTCACACAGTGAAATAAGTGGCAAAGCAGGTACTTGAACTGAGGTGCATCTGATAAAGATCTTTTTGATTTGTTTTTAGGAAGTGAGGAGTCCCGGGAGAAACCCAGGTTCACTATGTGGAGGTGAGAAGGAGGAGGCGGGCGGGGGCGCCACTGCCCAGCGCGGGCTGCTCTGTTAGACGTGGTGGTGGCTACAGGCTGTACTCTCTCTCGGTCTGCAGGGAAGGAAGCAGTGACACTGGCAGTGAAGGTGAAGTCCCCTATGGTGATGCCACGCCTAGCCTTAGTGTAGCAGGATTTTATGAGAGATCAGATCCTCGGCTTTAGAAATAGGAGCTAAAACAAAACAAACTCCCTTTATCATCCAAGGGAGTCAGCAAGCATAAAGACATGCAGTGGAGAAAAGAAGATCCACATCGCTTCTCTCCTTTCCTTTCTAAGAGTGAAGTCCAAACTCTGCTCCTCAGCACTCTTCCTTGAACTGGTGCCTGAAATTCCACACACGAACTCAGTCCTCACAATTTAACTTCTGATCTCCCTGAGAGAATATGCTTTAATCTGTGATTAGTCACAGTCAAGTGTGAAGGGGTTTCTGATCCTTCTGTGAGAGCAAGGACTGATGGGGAGAGAGAAGGGGTTGCCTGAGGTGGGTGGGGAAATGCTTCCTGCCTGGGAGGCAGAGGTAGGAAAGGCCTGATTCCAGGTGGGCAGGTATAGGTTTAGAGAGGGACTATGAGTTTCAAAGAACTCTAGTGACCTCCCTCCCACCCAAGATTTGTGGTATAAAAGGCAGAAGAGAAAGACACGTACACAGGGCAGAGAAATGCCTCCCAAGGACAGCAGTGGACCCGTAGAGAGCTATCTGTTTTGTTATCAAAGGTCCTGTGATAACACACAAGTATTTGGGGGAGAGGAGTTCAGATGTATCAGCTCACGTTTCAACAGGGAGGAGTGAGCCCAGGGTCCTGCCAGATATGTCAACCACACTCTCCTGACTTGCAGGTTTTACTGGTGCAGCCAGGAATCTGGAGTTGGCATCCGCTATGGCTGGAGGATAGACAGTGATGATGGCGCCACCGTTGGAAAGCTGGGCTTCCCAGGCCGGTGGAAAGGCTAAAGGACTGCGTCTCTAAGAGAAGAATCTCTCCCAACCCCCTAAGAGGAGCTTATTTCCCAGGAGTGTGCCTGTGAGTTAATTTCCAAGGCCAACATCTTCTCTCCACAGATTCTTCTTATTGCCATGGAGACAGTCTACTGCTCTGTCCAATGACGAGTCTGAGCAGCAGCCACCATGACAACCTGTGGGGTTGGAAGGACAGTTCCCAAGCACCGCACAGACCAGAGCAAGGACAGAGACTTGTGATTGTCACAAGGGTGGCTGATGAAAGGGGACATCTTGCCTCTTCACTGCCTTCCTCTCTATGAGCAGTGAGTGAGGATGCGTGTGATGGGTGAGCCTGGGGCTTGTGATGTTGGGGTCTTGGGCTGCCAAAGGCAGTCAGCTTCATTCTTTCTCTGATTTGACATTTTGCTTGTCCTTCAGCTGATACGTGCCTGGTGCCTGGAGACATGACAAAGCCAGAGCAGGGAAAAATCTGTCTAACCCCAGGTGGGGAGCAGGGGTGGGGAGGAGGGAGCAGCACACCCATAGGAGATGACCCACAACTAAATCAGTGCTTTTCTGCAGAAATCACCCACCCCTCCCAGGATGATGGGGACAAAGGACTTGCTGCCAAGTTGAAGGGAAGCAAGTCCTGATTCCCATGTGGGGACATCTGACTTATCCACTGGGTAAGGTTTGTTTGTGGTGTGAGGCCGGGGCCTGCCACACCCTCCCTGCTGTCCCCAGTGTTTCCTGACTCCTGCTGGAGCCTGTCCAACACAGGTGGGTCCAGTGACCCCTGTGTTCAACCCATAGATGGTAACTTTGCAGAGCTGGGTCAGGGGCCTTGTCTGTCTCCTTCTTTCCTCCCGGGCTCTCTCTCCTTTCCATCTGTCCCCTGGCCTGGGCTTCCTGCCTCCCAGTCCAGTGCTCTTCCTCCCACTATTCCAAGGTTGGGTTACTCAGAGAAGCAGCTGTGTCTCTACCACAGCCGTCATCCTGGAGGGCCAGGGAGGAGCAGAGTGGTACCGAGATCTGCCTGTTCCTGGAGTGGCTTAGGAAAGTCACAGATATGACCTCAGGCCTGATCATCCTGCTAGGGGCTATACTTATGAAGGCCACCTCTTAGAGGACGGCAGGTGATCTGTGACAATATCCCTCGGGGCTGAACTGATGACCAAACTTTGATAAGAGACGCAAGTTTCATGTCTCCAGTTCTGGAGGGTCAACTTCTCTGTGACTCAGTTTTCTTACGTGTGTAATGGAGATGAACTTGTAGGACTGTTAGGAGGATTAAATGAATTAACACTGGGCCTGGTTTATGGTAGATATGAGCTGTTATTATGATGCCTTATTGCCAAGTCCTCATACAGAGCTTGGGAACACCCCTTACTGTTCAGCTATTCTCTGCAGATGCCCCCACCCTTGCCTAGCACGGGGTTTGCTTGTTCCCATCAACTCTAGGGCTGAGAAGCAGCCTCTGCCCTGCTCTGCCACTGTGTACACCTATTATCTGAGGAGTGGCAATCCCACCCCAGACCTATTCATCCTCATCTCCCAGGGATCCCCTGCTGGTGGGATTTGTACCTCAACCCATCTGCATAAGAGAGGATCTCCCTCAGACAATCCTTATAGTTGATGTGGTTCCTAGCTTATATTTCTCTCTTGTGGCATCCTCCATGCACAGAACACAAGCCTCCAACTGCCATCCATAGGCCCTTTATGTTCTCCTATAACCAAAGAGTCAGTTCTGTGTTCAGAGCTCTGGTCTGACCCCTTCTGGCTTTGCCTCCTTGCCCATCTCCTCCCCTAACACAAGTATGTGCATCCATTCCCTCCAGCCCTCAACCATCCCAATTAGCCTGCATCTGCTAACAGCGGTTCTTCTGAACCAGCCCACAAGGAATGCCTTACACAAATCACCCAGTTTGTCCTCAGAAGCTCCTCTGTCCTGGGTCATCACCATTTGGTGCATCCCATCTCTGTATTTGTGTGGTGTCTTTCTCCTCTCCCTACGTCAAAACCTGCTCTTAGGAAGTTTTGCAAACTCATTCATTCTGATGGGTAAGTGACTTTTAGGACTTAGTCACTTTGAGGGTTGGAATACTTGCAGGTTGCCATCCTTAACGCTGTGAATTAACTGCATGCTCATGTACTCA
The DNA here is from genome assembly GCF_057802395.1 of Ceratotherium simum simum. Lineage (NCBI taxonomy): Eukaryota > Metazoa > Chordata > Mammalia > Perissodactyla > Rhinocerotidae > Ceratotherium > Ceratotherium simum. The sequence continues at coordinate 24,278,290 of NC_141902.1, read as the reverse complement.
ACAACCACACCCTGACGGTGTGCTACAGTGGGTGCTGCTGTGATTATCACCCTCACTGCTGTCACTGGTAACCATTTACAAGCGCCTGCTCTGTGCTGGGTAAGATATTTGGCCATAGTAGAGTATAGTGGCCAACATCTTCACTGGATCCCTACCTCATCTTTTATGCCAAAAATTCCAGAAGGACCAAGGATTTACATGTAATGTAATGTAACTCATATTGAGACTTATGGACAAGGATACACTTTATAGCCCCATGTATAGTAGCAAAAGACAGCAAACCACCTAAAAGCCTATCTACAGGGATGATAAATAAGTTACTGCGTATCTGTTTATGGAATGTTCTGTATCTGTTTATGGAATGTTCTGTATCTGTTAAAAAGAATGGGTATAGGTCTGAAAGCACTGCTAATAGAACAACCTCCAGGGTATAAGTCAAATGGGAAAAATTGGGGTTTAGAACAGTATGTAGCCTGTGTTACTGTGTGTGCAGTAAAAGCAAATCTCTAGAGGGGTAGATGCACAGACTATTTTTAGAAGGAAAAAGGAAGTTGACAGCAGTGGTTGGATCTGGGAATGGGATTGTTGACCTGGAGGGTCACTTTTTATTCTTTAATGGAGTTTGGATTCTTTTTATTCCTTACCATATGCAGGTATTATTTTTGAATTTAAAAAGTTTAAGAAATGAGTAAATTCTATAGAATCAGACAGACTTGGATTTAAGTCCAATTTCTATAAATTTCTACCCGCATTGCCTTGCATAAGCTACTTATCGCCTTCTAGTCTCCTCCTCTGTAGGATGGGGAGCAATAGCACCAACCTCTTGGGTTGTGGTAAGGATTGGGGGGAATCGTGCCTGTGAAGTTCTCAGCACAGTGCCTGGTCCGAAGCAAACCATCAGCTATTAGGTGCTTTTCGTAATCATTTCTCATCATCACTCGAGGTTCAGTGCTATTCAACTAGGCTGTGTTCTGTGCGTCAGGCACCCAGCAAAGTTTGGCGATACAAAAGCTGTGGGAGAGTCAGACGGTGGACTACCAACCATAACAATTCCAGAACCAAGTGGTATAGGACCTCAGAGGAAAGCACCTTTAACTATGCCCGAGGGGTGTAAGGCAGGAGTCCAGGAGCTATTCACTAAAGAAATGACATTTGAGATCATGTCTCACAGGATGAGAAGGAGCAGCTCCAACAGAGAAGCCCAGGTGTGAGGGCTCGGGGCTTGGGCCCTCTGTCCCTGCCATAGGAGAGCAGAGTGTGAGGAGGGAAGGGCGGGACCCTCAGGAGGACACAATGTTGGGGACAGAGGCAAAGGGTGTCAGCTCTACTCAACTGCAGTGACTTGCCCTCTCCTTTTCCCTGTGGCCACCTCCTTGAGATCCTGACCTGTTCAAGTTGCTACAGTGGAGTCTGGAGTAAAAGTACTGGTGACCTTTATGCAAATGTGCTTTGGAGACTTCTCTTCTAGCCACAGCCCTCATGCCACATTGGTTGAGGACGTAGCAGCCACATGTGCTCTTTAGGGCAGGAGTGTTTCTATTTCATATGCTTCTCATACTGCAATCAGTTACCTTGAGACATTTTTCTCCTCCAAAAGATTCACACGGAGCATTTGTATGGATGTTCTGTTTTCTTTACCAATTATATATCTGTCTATAAAATATAGATATGTTTCTCTCTTTCTCTTTAAGCAGAGAAGGATCAATGCAGGGAACTGTAATTGAACCAGACTCTTCTGGAAGGAGGAAGAGCCAGAATGACTGATTGGCTCTGGCGGTCACCCTACAACCAGAAGAGAGAGACCCAACAGTGTATTGTCGGATGACAGGTTAGCCAAGCCTGGGGAGGACAGCTGAGTGTGCAGCCTCTCTCCCCGTCTCCTGGGCAACGAAGACTCCAGATAATGAGGTGAAATGAAGAGCACTGCAGAATAATGGGCATGATAAAAATAGAGACATTTCTGGGTGATGGGCTGGCCATGGTTGAGGAGCAGGAGGAGAAAGAGCCAAGCTCGGAGGAGGAGGGCAGGGCCCTCCTGTGTGGTCTCCCAGCCAGACTCTTTGCTGGGTTACTGTGACTCAACCAGGCCTAGGCTGGTTTGGGCTCCGTAGTGTGACGAGGACGTCAGAGAGGGATTAAAGAGTGGGCCTACATGAAAGTGAAAATCCTGAGCAGACATACCCTGGTCACCGTGACGCTGACCTGCACAGGGGAGGGACAAGGTGTGGCCGACACACATGCTGATGGTGGTTGTGAAATTACTGCCAGTAGCATGAACCCCTAGCCTGCCAACGAGTATCAGAAAATGGTCTAAGAGCTAATGCACCAATTTTTTTTCAAAATATGGCACCTCTTGTCTGTAGTGTATGGTGGAAGAAGCCTGTTAATTAGGCCTTGTTCTTTCTTTCTTTGTTCAGTGGGTGCTTGGACAGTCTGCCAGGAAGGGCAGCCACTCCTGGGGAAGGAGGGACCGGGTGCTGCAGAGACAGCTGCATGTGAAGCCTTCTGGCACCAAGTCCCTCTGCAGTCTAATTTTTTATTGTTTTCTAAAAAATTAAATTAAAATTTACTTTTGAATAAGTAATACATGCATATAGTGCAAAATGCAAAAGGAACAAAAAAGTTAAACGGATATCCCTTCCTCCTTCTCGACACCCCAGCCACCCAGTTTCTTTCCTAGAGGCACCACTGTCAGCAGTTTCTCATGCAGCTTTCCAGAGATGTTCTAGGCATATGTAAGTTCACGTGTCCCCCTCCTCAGCTAACACGTACTGGTACCGTATATCCTTTTACTTAGTACATGTGCTGGTACCATAGCACCACTTGCCCCCCTTACCCCCACTCCCCGTCCCTGGCCCCACTCTCTGCCCAACCTCTGTAAACTACATCAACAGACTGTCTTGTTCTCTGGCTCCGGTTGGGTTCAGCCCTTGGGGCGCTGCAGCAGAACAGAGGGTGGGAGGGCACACTTTCTTTTTACCGAGGTGCTAACATAGTGTATCAGTCAGAGTCCTGACAGAAAACTTGATGGCCCACATCAAGTGAGTCATTTGAGTGGAGGTTAATGAATGGACTGTTTACAAAGGTGTGGGCAGGACGTAGGAAAAGCACAAGGGATAGTGCAGTAAGCACGGCCAGCAACAGTTGCGTGAGATGGTACAGTGACTCAGTCCGAGTGATGTGGCCAGCTGGGGCATCCCTGGGAGGAAGCTGGGGCATCCCTGGGAGGAAGCCAGGGGCAGAAATTCCTGACTCTCGGCCGCGATCTGTTCTCTTGCTACAGTGCCCCAAGGGCTGAACCCAGCCAGAGCCGGAGAACAAGACAGTCTGTTGATGTAGTTTACGAGGTCACTGTCAGGCAGAGAGCGGGGCCGGGGAGGGGAGGGTGAGTACGGAGGGCAAGCGGTGCTATGGTTCGGGCACATGTACTCGCTACCCTGTTCTGCACTTCACCGTTTTCCACTTAACAGTCTATCTGTACATGTAGCCTCATTCTTTTTGTTTTGTTTTGTTTTTTAATTTTATTTATTTATTTATTTATTTATTTATTTATTTATTTATTTATTTATTTATGTCCCCCAAAGCCCCGCTAGATAGTTGTATGTCATAGTTGCACAGCCTTCTAGTTGCTGTATGTGGGACGCGGCCTCAGCATGGCCGGAGAAGCGGTGCATCAGTGCGCGCCCGGGATCCGAACTCGGGCCGCCAGCAGTGGAGCTCGAGCACTTAACTGCTAAACCACGGGGCCGGCCCTGTAGCCTCATTCTTTCTGCTGGCCTAGAGCATTCTATAGTATTCCTGTGGTGGAATACAATATACATATATAATATATACGATATATAATATATACCACATATGTGTGTTTATGTATATATAAAACTAATCTCAACTGATGAATTTTTTTTTATTGATGTTTTAATAGTCTTTAACATTGTGAAATTTTGGGTCGTACATTTTTGTTTGTCCATCACCATGTATATGACTCCCTTCACCCCTTGTGCTCACCCCCCACCGCCATTGCCCCTGGTAACCACAATACAGTTTTCTCTGTCCATGTGTTGGTTTATATTCCACATATGAGTGAGATCATACGGTGTTTGTCTTTCTCATTCTGGCTTACTTCACTTAACATAATACCCTCCAGCCCCATCCATGTTGTTGCAAATGGGACGATTTTGTCTTTTTTTATGGGTGAGTAGTATTCCATTGTATATATATACCACATTTTCTTGATCCAATCGTCAGTCAAGGGACGCTTAGGTTGCTTCTACTTCTTGGCTATGGTGAATAATGCTGCAATGAACATGGGGGTGCATAAGCCTCTTTGGATTGTTGATTTCAGGTTCATTGGATAGATTCCCAGTAGTGGGATGGCTGGATCATAGGGCATCTCTATTTTTAATTCTTTGAGGAATCTCCATATCGTTTTCCATAGAGGCTGCACCAGTTTGCATTTCCACCAGCTGTGTATGAGAGTTCCTGTTTCTCCACTTCCTCTCCAGCATTTGTTGTTTTTTGTCTTGGTGATTATAGCCATTCTAACGGGCATGAGGTGATATCTTAGTATTGTTTTGATTTGCATTTCCCTGATGATTAATGATGTTGAACATCTTTTCATGTGCCTATTGGCCATCTGTATATCTTCTTTGGAGAAGTGTCTGTTCATTTCCTCTGCCCATTTTTTGATTGGGTTGTTTTTTTTGTTGTTGTTCATCAACTGATGGACTTTTAAGATTGTTTCCAGTCTTCTGCTATTACAAACAATGCCACAAGGTATATCCTTTTACTTAGTCATTTCACATGGCAAGGATGTGTACAGAATAAATTTCTAAGGAAGAGCTTGCTGGATCAAAGAGTGTATGCTTTTAAAATTTTGATAGATACTGCTGCATCACCTTGCATAGAGTCTGTAGCAATTTACACACACATCAGCAATGTATGAGATTCCAGTGCAGTGTTTAAACATCTGGGTTACAAAGATGTGAATAAGCTTATTAGAGCATCTTTCCAGCAGTGTCTGTCACCTTCACAAAATATAAACTTCTCTTTTTTTTTGGAAATTATGAAAATACACCTTTTGCCCTTGTTTTCTGTCATTTCTTTCAGATTTATTCAGCAGCGATAAAATTCCTCCACTCCGGAATGGAATTCTGCTGATTCTTTGAGAACAGTCTTGTGTCACTTTAAGTCACAAATAATGGCCTCAATTTGGAAGTTAAGTTTCCAGTTTATCTTTCTGAGCATGAACAAAACAACTATGAAAAAAAAAAACACCAGACTTCCTGGAGGCAGTTAGGGAAAATATATATGTATCAGGCACCAGGAATCACCATTAACCCTACTAGGTGTGACAGTGTCGCTGTGGTATGCATGAAAAAGTCCCTATTCTCTGAAAAGGCAGTCTGAAGTATCCAGAAATGTGAAATGCCAGATGTCTGCAACCTACGCCAAAACACTTTAGGAAAAAAAAGGTGAGCAAATACATAAACATTAACAATCACTAAAGCTAGGTGATAGAGGCCTTCCTATATGCTCAAAAACCCTCGTAACAAAAAAACTTAACGAAATGTCCAACCAAAATAATAATCAACACTTCACTCTTCATTCATAGGTAAGTCTTCTTTTCCCTCCCTCTTTCCCCTCTGGTCCACAGTACACCAACAATCAGAGCCTCTTCACTCTCCTCATGGTCCTCTTGGTAAGAACTTAAAATGGCTCCAGCCTGACTTCCCCTCGGCTGAGTGGCAAACTCTTGTTCCATGGAAAATCCTCAACCCTCCAGCAAACCCTGGAAATGCAGGTCCCCTGGCCTGTGGCCACAGGCGTCTTCAGCTTTCTCAAGCCTGAGTTAAGAGGAGTTAAGGATCCCTCCTCCAGCTGCAGAGAACACACACCAAGCTCTCCAGTTTGCCCTGGAAGCTGTCTCTCAAGATTTATGGTTTTATCTTGGAAAGTAGCTTCCTGTCCTCCCCCTGGAGATAGGGAAGAGAGAAAGTATCAACGTTCTCCAAAGAAATCTCATAAATCCTCCCAATATAGCTCTTGGATAATACACTTTCCCCCACCATGATGTTGACTATATCTTAGTGTTATTAAAAATTTATTTTCTGTTACATACATTTCGAGTTTTGTCCATATTTATGTAGTAGGAGTTACCACATTAAACTCCATTTGTTTATAGTTGTGCTAGAAGAGTGTTACTTTATTATCTACTGGGGCAGTGGTTTAAAATAACACACATTAAAAAAATTTTTTTTTGAGAGCCTATTTATTCTTTTTTTAAAAATTTATTTCTTTTAATTTTTTATTTTTTGGTGAGGGAGATTAGCCATGAGCTAACATCCGTTGACAATCTTCCTCTTTTTGCTGAGAAAGATTGGCCCTGAGCTAACATCTGTGCCTATCCTCCTCTATTTTGTATATGGGACACTGCCGCAGCATGGCTTGATGAGCAGTGCGTAGGTCTGCACCTGGGATCCGAAACTTTGAACCCTGGGCCGCTGAAACAGAGCATGCGAACTTAACCACTATGCCACTGGGCCAGCCCCAATTCATTTACTTTTTATTGAGGTAACATTGGTTTATAACATTATATAAATTTCAGGTGTACATCATTATATTTCAATTTCTTTGTAGACTATATCACATTCAACACCCAAAGACTAATTACCATCCATCATTGTACACGTGTGCCCAGTCACCCCTTTCACCCTTCTCCCTCCCCCTTTCCCCTCTGGTAACCACTAATCTCATTTGTATCTATGTGTTTGTTTGCTGTTGTTGTTGCTGTTTTTATCTTCTATTTATGAGTGAGATCATACAGTATTTGACTTTCTCTGTCTGATCTATTTCACTTAGCATAATACCCTCAAGTTCCAACCATGTTGTCACAAATGGCAAGTTTTCATCTTTTTTCATGGCCGAGTAGTATTCCATTGTGTATATATACCACTTCTTCTTTATCCATTTTTCCCTTGGTGGGCACTTAGGTTGTTTCCAAGTCTTGGCTATTGTGAATAATTCACAATGAACATAGGTGTGCATATATCTTTATGCATTCGTGTTTTCCTGTTCTTTGGATAAATACCCAGCAGTGGAATAGCTGGATCACATGGTAGTTCTATTCTTAATTTTTTGAGGAATCTCCATACTATTTTCCATAGTGGCTGCACCAGTTTGCATTCCCATCAGCAGTGTACGAGAGTTCCCTTCTCTCCACATCCTCTCCAACACTTGTTATTTCTTGTCTCGTTAATTATAGCCATTCTGTTGGGCGGGAGGTGATATCTTTTTGTAGTTTTGATTCACATTTCCATAATAATTAGTGATGTTGAACAACTTTTCATGTGCCCGTTGGCCATCTGTGTATCTTCTTTGGAAAAATGTCTGTTTAGATCTTTTGCCCATTTTTTAATTGGGTTGTTTGTTTTTTTGTTGTTGAGATGTATGAGTTCTTTATATATTTTGGATATTGATCCCTTATCAGATATATGGTTTGCAAATATCTTCTCCCAATTGTTAGGTTATCTTTTCATTTTGTTGATGGTTTCATTTGCTGTGCAGAAGATTTTAGTTTGATGTGGTCCCATTTGTTTATTTTTTCTTCTGTTTCCCTTGCCTGGTCAGACAAGGTATTTGAAAATATGCTGCTAAGACCGATGTCGAAGAGTGTACTGTCTATGTTTTCTTCTAGAAGTTCCATGGTTTCAGGTCTTACATTCAAGTCTTTAATCCATTTTGAGTTAATTTTTGTGTATGGTGTAAGATAAGGGTCTACTTTCATTTTTTTGCATGTGGCTGTCCAGTATTCCCAACACCATTTATTGAAGAGGCTTTCCTTTTTCCATTGTATGTTCTTGGCTCCCTTGTCAAAAATTAGCTGTCTATAGATGCGTGGGTTTATTTCTGGGCTCTCTATTCTGTTACACTGATCTATGTGTCTGTTTTTGTGCCAGTATCATGCTATTTTGATTACTATAGCTTTGTTGTATATTTTGAAATCAGGGAGTGTGATACCTCCAGCTTTGTTCTTTTTTTCTCATGATTCCTTTGGCTATTCGGGGTCTTGTGTTGTTCCGTATAAATTTTAGGATTCTTTGTTCTATTTCTGTGAAAAATGTCGTTGAAACTTTGATAGGGATTGCACTGAATCTGTAGATTGCTTTAGGAAGTATGGACATTTTAACTATTAAAACAACACACATTTATTATCTCAGACACTTTCTGAGGGTCAGGAATCCAGAGCTGGCTCTGGCTCAGGATCTCCCATGAGGTTGCAGTCAAGATGTTGGCCAGGATAATAGTCATCTGAAGGCTTGACTGGGGCTGGAAATCCACTTCCAAGGGGGCTTTCTTACGTGGCTGAGCCTCAGTTTCTCTCAGGTTTTTATCAGGAGACCTCAGTTTCTCACTAAGTAGGCTTCTCCATAGGGCTGTTCAAGGAATGGCAACTGGCTTTCCTCTGAGCGAGTAATCTGAGGAAGCAAGGAAGAAGCCATGATGTCTTTCATGACCTCGCCTCAGAAGTGACATGCCACACTCCTGCCATGTGGTATTGGTAGTATGGATCAACCAGGGTACATGTGAGAGGAGACAAGCGTGTGAATACCAAAGGGCAGGGCCTACTGGGGCCATCTTGGAGGCTGGCCACCATACCTACTGACATCATCCTGCATGTCCTCTTATCTGTCAATGTAAGCTGTGTCTCATGGACACCTTCCCCACAGGGTTGTATTCCGTGGGGGAGAATCCCTCCAAGGGTTTGAGTCTGGCACTTGGTCACTGGGTACCAGTACTGAGTGAGGTCCGTGTCTCCCAGAGGTCATAGTGATAATAGCACCATCACTCTCCAAGGTGAGTCTGAGCCAGAGGATAAATCCTCCAGACAGACCCTGCTCTATGTTCCTAATTCCCTCTCATAGTGCCCAGTGCTCTTTTGTTTTTTTTTATAATTTTATTTATTTATTTTTCCCCCAAAGCCCCAGCAGACAGTTGCGTGCCATAGCTGCACATCCCTCTAGCCGGTGCATGCGGGACCAGGCCCCAGCATGGCTGGACAAGTGGCGCATCGGTGTGCGCCCGGATCCGAACCCCAGCCGCCAGTAGTGGAGCGTGCGCACACAACCTCCAAGCCACAGGGCCGGCCCCCAGTGCTCTTTTGTACCCTTACCATCCAGTTTCTTATAAAAGAAGGCCCTGGGTGGCCTGGCATGCCCAGACATGACTGAATCCTAGCAGGGATTAGGCTCAAATTAGAAGGGATACTCCTAACTGCTCCCTCCCAACCCCAAAGCACATGCTTAAGGAGCCCTATCTGCGGTGTTCAGTGTGAGAAATGGGGACCGGGGGGTGGAGCTGTGCTCCATTTGGGGCACAGGGCATCCTTGTTTCTGTCATAGGAGAAGTGAATCCTAACAGAAAGAGGCTTCCGTGGAGGAGAAGGGAAGACACCAAAAGCAAAGGTACAGAGGCTACACTCTACGCCCTACAGAGAACCTTCAAGGAGTCTGTGAATTCAGTGGTCCTGCCACACCATGGACCTGATTCCCCAGGAGAAGGGAGGGGTGAGAGAAAGGAAAACTTCTTGAGTCTGGGGAGAAACTGTTTACTGGCACTTATACTAACTTAAAACAAATAAATTATCTTTGGGTTTGCACATCAGTTTCTTGTAATTTTGGTTTGTGCCAATTAGTTTCCTTTAGGGGGAAAAATGAGCTTCTGGACCATGAAGGTTGAGAACTAGGCCCTGGGCTAAGATGGCTCTGAGGCATTGCCTCCTGGGAAGGGCGATACTGTGTTACAGCAGGTCTTTGTCTTAGTGATCAATACTAGCTGCTATTGACCAAAGGCTTACCTTGTGCAGTCACTGTCATCTCATTCAGTCTTCCCCCAAACTCAGAGAGGTGGCATCACTGTGCTTATTCTATGGGTGAAGAAACAGGCCTGCAGAGGATAAATAACTTGCTAAGTTATTCCTAAAACTCAGGAGGAGGTTCATACCCAGCTAAGACAAAGCTCACATCCTAACTGCCTGCTTAATTGTCTCCCACACTACCGGAGATGGATCTCTACCAGTGCATGTCATTTTCTTTATGGACCATTATCAATTGTCCTTCCTCAGCAGCAGCTTTCAAGTTGCTACACTCTCTGGTCAGAAAAGAAAGCACAACCTGAACTGACTCACCCACTTTATGGGTCATTCCCATTGACTGCCCTCACCCCCACTAACAATGTGCTTCTTACTGTTAGCCTGTTGCTGCAGGTACTGGCCATTGTGTGTTTTCCACAGGGGTCATTCCCATGGAGGTCACGCTTGAAGACCAAAGAATAAACGAGCTTTCTGTTTTCAACATTTCTGAGGGGTCTTGTTTAAGGTGTGTCTTTTCAAATAGCATTCAGCTGGATTAAATAAAAACTGATCTGGGGCCAGTCCTGGTGGCCTGGTGGTTAAGTTCAGTGTGCTCTGCTTTGGTGGCCCAGGTTTGGTTCCTGGGCATAGACTTATACCACTTGTGGCCACGCTGGGGCAGTGACCCACATGCAAAATAGAGAAAGACTGGCAACAGATGTTAGCTCAGAGGGAATCTTCCTCAGCAAAAAAAAACAAAACAAAAAAAACAAAACCAGAAAAACAGGATGAATATTCCCCTGCAAAAAATAAAAAGCTGATCTGATTCACCCCATTTTAAAATAGGTGACTTTAGCTTGTTTGCATTTTTTTTTTGCAATTCCTGATGTATTTGGACTTATTTCTTCTTTACCAAGGTTTTCTTCCCTACTTCCTTTTCCTTTTCTCCTTTCTTGACTCCTGTTGGATTAATGAAGTTTTCTTGGTTCTTTTATTGGTTAGAGGTAATACATTCTATTTCTACATCTATTTTTGTGGCTAGGTAAAACTTTTTTAACATGTATACCTAACTATATTTTTCTATAAAAGTCAAAAGTTAATTAAAATGGTGATCCTTCTCCTCCACTAAACACATAGAATGTCTTAATTTCCCTCTGCAATCTTTCACCCTAACTTCCACATTACAGTTGTCTCATATTTTTTTTTTTTTTTTAAAGATTTTATTTATTTTATTTTTCCCCCCAAAGCCCCAGTGGATAGCTGTGTGTCGTAGCTGCACATCCTTCTAGTTGCTGTATGTGGGACTCGGCCTCAGGATGAACGGAGAAGTGGTGCCTCGATGCGCACCCGGGATCCGAACCCGGGCCACCAGCATCGCAGCGCGCACACTTAACCACCAAGCCACAGGGCCAGTACAGTTGTCTCATATTTTAATTCTTCTTTGCTTTTAACCTCTCAATAGTTAAGATTTACCATCAATGACGGATTGGATTTGCCAATGTGTTTTATTGCTCTCTTGGCCCACTGCTGCTTCTTGCTTCCGATTCCCCCTTTCTGGTTCGTTTTTATTTTTGCTGAAGTAATACTTCTGAAGTTCTTTCAAATTGTTTTTTCTCTTTGATGTTCTGAAATTGCGCTCTGATCTCTCCAGCCAAGGCGAGGATTTGTTTTTAACTATGTTGTTTGATACTGGTGTATTTCTTCAATTCTGGAAAACTCTCAGCCATTAAATTCAATAGGGCAACGTCATAGAAGTGTCCCAGAGGTGGGGACAACATTACATAGGACGGTCAAGAGAAAGTCTCTGGGGAGGTGATGGGGGAGCTATGACTTAAATGATGAGAAGGAGCCAGGCCTAGCAAGAAGAGTGTGCCAGGCAGAAGGAAGAGCAATTGCACAGGCTTGTGGGATTCAGGAATTGAAGGAAGGCCCATGAGGCTGGGGTGTGGTCAGTGAGAGGGGCTGTGGCAGGAGATTAGACAAGATCAGAGAGGGATGGAGGAGTCAGCTGTGTAACGGTTTGAGTTGAGAGATGAAAGAGTTTAGTGTGAGCTTTCATGGCAGAGACACCTAGCTGTTCACCGAAATCCAGATTCTTTCTTACCTAGGCTCTAAGCTATATTATCTGCCTTGCAGTTAGATGTGGCCATGTGACTGAGTCCTAAACAATGGAATGAGAGCAGGCGTGATATAAGCTACATCCAGTCCTGGCCCGTAAATGCTCCCACAAATTCTTCCCCAGGCTCTTTTTTTCTTTCTGGTTGACTGGGATGGAAACAACCACATCAATCTTGAAAGCCACATGTTGAAGATGGTAGAGTTGCCATCAATCTGGGTGCCCGAGTGACTTTATGGAGCAGAACTCCCACCCCCATCCTCAACCCAACCGTCCTGAGTTGGAACTGCCCTGGAGTGTTACATGGAGACCATGGAACGTTTGTTATGGCAGCATAGCCTAACTAATGCAGCCAAGAGGACCTTGTCAAAGAAAGCTCAAGTCCCATGGGTCACAGGGGAGAGGACAGAATGTCCAAGATAATATTAGATTATACAGATTAATTATGTCAGAGATGGAATGGCTTGCTGAGGGGCTATTACTCTTTTCTTTTTGAGGAAGATCAGCCTGAGCTAACATCCATGCCAATCCTCCCCTTTTTGCTGAGGAAGATGGGCCCTGAGTTAACATCTATTGCCAATCCTCCTCCTTTTTTTTCCCCCTTTTTCTCCCCAATGCCCCAGTAGATAGTTGTATGTCATAGTTGCACATCCTTCTAGTTGCTGTATGTGGGATGCCGCCTCAGCATGGCCAGACAAGCGGTGCCTCAGTGCATGCCCGGGATCTGAACCCTGGCCACCAGTAGTGGAGCTCGCGCACTTAACCGCTAAGCCACGGGGCCGGCCCCGTGGGGATATTGCTCTTTAAACATGAAGCAATCATGGCCGAGAGAAATTAACTGCTTTTCCCAAAGACACTTAAAGGCAAAGACCAGATTATAAACCAAGACTCCCAATTTCTAGTCCAGGGATCTTTCCTTGGGACTGCAGGATGGGAGAGGGGGAGACTTGGAGGAGAGGGGTGAATGAACCTCCACTTAGGTTCACTGGCTGCCTGAGGGCTATGCTCTTCACTGGTGCCTTTAGGACACCTCAGCAAGGACTTTGATTAGCTGCCCCTTTCATTCTTTAGACAAGTTTGTTCTCTCTTCTTGTGGCTGTGGATACTTAAATCCTGGCCAAAATGCTTTGGGCTTTGTATCAGTTTAAGGTCTCAGCAGAAAATGGGTAAGAAGTCAAACTGGGTAATTGTAAATGGTTCTTTATTAAACTTGTGAAAGGTATGGTGGGGTTAAGGAAATTGACTAGGATGGTGCATTGCCCTGGGGCCTGCGACAGTGGGAACCATTGTCATCGCCAAGTCTGAAGGGGTATACAGTCACACGCTGCGTAATGTCATTTCAGTCAATGACGGACCGCATATGCAAGGGTGGTCCCATAAGATTAGTACCATATAGCCTAGGTGAGTAGTAGGCTATACCATCTAGGTTTGTGTAAGTACACTCTGTGATAGTCGCACAACAGTGAAATCACCTAACGAAGCATTTCTCAGAATGTATCCCCATTGTTAAGCGACTGTACTATTTTCCTATTGGTGCTGTAATGAACTACCACAAATCTAGTGGCTTAAAACAACATAGACTTATTATGTTATAGTTCTAAGGGGTCAGAAGTCTGAAATTGGTCTCACTGGGCCAAAATCAAGGTGTCAGCAGTGCTGTGTTCCTTTCTGGAGGCTCTAGGGAAGAATCGTTTCCTTGCCTTTTGTAGCTTCCAGAGGCTGCCTGCATTCTTTGGCTCATGGCCGCCTTTCATATTCAAAGCCAGCAATGGCTGGTTGAGTCTTTCTAATGATGCCATTTCTCCACTTCTGTCTCTTCTGCTTCCCTCTTCCGCATTTAAAAGACCCTTGTGATTACATTGGACCAACCTGGATAATCCAGTATAATCTCCTTATTTTAAAGTCAGATGATTAGCGACCTTAAGTCCATCTGCAACCTTAATTCTCCCCTTGCTATACAACCTAACATACTCACCAGTTCTGAGATTTAGGAAGTGCTTATCCTTGGGAGCCGTTATTCTGCCTACCATAAAGGGGCAAGGACATGGAAGAGTTAGTGGAACCCAGAGGAGGTAGCTGTGTGGGGTCACCTGACAGGAGTGTGACTTTTGGTAGAGAACTGGATTCCCCAAATCAGGAGTGGTAGATACCATCTGGCCACTTTTCTGCCTGGCCACAGTGGACCAGGAAACAAAGGAAGGACTTATTGCACTGGTTGGGTAATCAATCCTGATGAGCATGAGGAACTAGGGTTACTTCTACACAAGGCAGCAGTAAAGAGAATTTCCAGAACTCAGGGTGTTTATTTGGATGTCTCCTAGTACTTCTATGTCCTATAACAACCATGGAAATTACAGCAACCACAACCCACGAAAGGCAGGGAAAAATAAGGGGCCTGAAGGTTAGGGTTGCTCTACCAGGCAATCAACCTGGACCAGCCTAAATGTGGTCAGGAGAAAAGGGAAGTTTAGAAAGGGTGGTGAAGGCAAAAGATGAGGAATATCAATTATGACTTGGGACCAACTGCAACAGCAAGGACTCTTGCATTTGACCCTTGTACCTGAATTCTTCCATGAGATTGCAACTGGCCACCACTTTAAGGGACTCTGTGACTGATTGGACTAATACGTCCCTCTAGGGAAAGGAGTGAGGGCATCTTGTATTCACAAAAAATTGAATCCCTACAGTATAGTATGGGAGTCAATATAATAGGAGAGAATGAGCAGATCTCAGTGGTGTGAGGGGTGGGTTATATTTGTTTCAAATCTATGTTCATCTTCAGATTTCCTCAGCACTGACAGCCTTCTGGACTCTGCAGACCCTGCCAAGGGCTGACCATCACTTTTTCTGGGAACAGTAGGTCCTTCACCTTGACCACCACCATGCAGCTGGGCAGAACATCCATGAACCCAGAGTTTCAGACTCCTCCCACCACATCCAGACTCAGATGAAATGCCACACTGATTCTCACTGCAGAAAGGGCCACCTGACAATATCTGGAGATGTTGGGGAGTTAACTTCCTGTGGACCGAATCTTCACTAATGGAAAACAGGAGATGGGACAGACATTGGCAGATAAATCCCCCTTCCTCCTCCCTCCCATGGCCTACTCCAAAGCATCTTTTCTCTTTGTGGTCTGTTTGGAGAAGAACCATATGCCAACCAGACATGCTTGCTGAGCAACCTGCTGTGATCTTTGAGGCTTATCGTGAAACCAGAATGACAACGTCTTATTCTGAATTTCCTCATGTCTTCCTTTGCCTCACTTCCCTTTCCTCAGCCTTGCTGTTCTCTGTTTGTACTTCCCAAGTGTAATCATCAATTTTATGTGTCAACTTGGCTGGGCCACGGATCCCAGATATGTGGTCAAACATTATTCTGGATGTTTCTGTGAGGGTGATTTTTGGGTGAGATTAACATTTAAATCAGTGGACTTTAAGTAAAGCAGATTATCCATAATGTGAGTGGGCCTCATCCAGTCAATTGAAGGCTTATATAGAACAAAAGGCTGACCTCCTAAGGTCAGCCTTCCACCCCCCACACCAGAGAAAGAGAATTCTGCAGCAGACAGCCTTCCGATGTGAAATGCAGTATCAACTCTTCCCTAGGCCTCCAGCCTGCTGGCCCACCCTGTAGATATAGGACTTGCCAACCCCATAATTGCATGAGCCAATTCCTTAAAATAAATCACTTTCCATATAAGTACACATCTTATTGCTTCTGTTCTCTGGAGAACCATGACTCATACATCAAGTGAGGCTTCAGCTCTTTCATCCTTGCTTCAGCCTGTGTTTTAGAGGGAATCAATCTGGCCAAGACATGGTCCCTGCCTTTCACAGACCTGAGGCCTCATCTCCAACCCCACGTGGATATTAAAACCCCAGGCCCTAGACCCTAAGGGCCTGTCTCCGGATCCATACCCCACTGACTGCCCTAGTTTCACCTTTCTTACCACACTGGCTTCAGGCTCCCTATTTCTTTCTGGAACTTGAAAATTTCATATTATTTATTATATTCCTATTATTTTATAATAAAATTTCCTTTTACTGTTTTCCTTTCTCAACTACATATTTTTAATACTATTATAGTTATTCAGTATCTCTATATATTAGTAGCAGGAGGGTAACCCTGTCTCTGTATAGCACATTGACTGGAATTCTTCATGCAAAATGCATGTTGTCCATATACACATAATAGTATTAAACAACAACAAACTCCTCGTCTATGTGTGTATGTGTATGTGTGTGAGCATCATACTTTCCATTGTATGGAGATTCCGTTTTCCTGACCATTTCACTAGTGTTGGATATTTAGATTGATTTTCGTTTTTACTATTTAAATCATTTTATGGTGAATATATTTATGGATAAAGCTCTTTAGGTATTTAGAATTATGCCTCTAATATGGATTCCAAAAAGTAGAATCACTGCATCAAAGAATATAAACATTTTAAAATCCAATCGCTCTCATCAATTATGCCTTCATGCGATTCACTCTAGACATCTTGATTGAAGTTTGGCATTGATTTGTCTCTTCTGACTTTGATCTGTTCCCTAAGGTGAATTCTTTTGATGGCTACTCTCATCCATTAAAGATTTCTTCTTACTGGTTTAAGTCTCAGAGAGCAGGCATCTGCAAGTTTTATCTTTCTGAGTACAAGGACACTGTCACGTTAATGAATAAACACTCCACATACTTGGAACATAGCTATTGCTTTGGCTTACATCTAGAAGCCATGAGAACTGTTCGGACATTTTGCTTCAGCTTGCTAGAAAACACAGCCCACAGCAGAGTTTAAGAGTCTGAGTTCTGGTGTCAATCTGGCAAATTATTTACCCTCACTGAGTTTTAGATTTTTTCATGTCAAATGGAAATAATAATAGGACCTAACTCAAAAGACTGCCGTGAGAATTAAATGAGATAACGAACACAAAGCCCTGGATACACACAAAATAAGGCACACAACAAGCCCTCACAAATGTAGCTGTCGTTAACAAGTGGATGTCAGGTTCTGACCACCTCTCCCTGTGGCGTCCATATCGTAATGGCAGACCGAGGCCATGGAGAGCCTGGCCCACGCCCCCAGGGCACAGTTTGTCATCCTCTCTTCTCTGCTTCTAATAGCACTGTGTAGATTACCTAAGTGTAATGTAATTACTTGTTTTATTCTATTTTTATTTTAGTCTTTTAAAAATTATTTAGTTTTAAAAAAATTAAAACATTATGGATACCGCTCAAGTCCCTTGTTTCTGTTTTGTAAAATTGTGGTACAATACACATAACATAAAATTTGCCATCTTAACCATTTTTGAGTGTACTCAGTGGTATTAAATACATTCATACTGTTGTGCAACCATCACCACCATCCATCACCATAGCTCTTTTCATCTTATAAAACTGAAACTCTATACCTATTAAACAAAGGCTCCCCATTTCCCCCTCCCCCAGCCTCTGGCAACCACCATTCTACTTTCTGTCTCTGAATTTGACTCCTCTAAGTACCTCACATAAATGGAATCATACAATGTTTGTCTCTTTGTGACTAGCTTATTTCACTTAGCATAATGTTCTCAAGGTTCATCCGTGTTGTAGCATGTGTCAGAATTTTCTTTTCCCAGCTGAATAATATTCCATAGTATGTATATACCACATTTTGCTTATCCATTCACGCTAAAGCCCCTTTGACAACACTCCTACTCTCTAATCCCTCTCCTTCGCATTGGGGTTAACCATGCTCATGAACTTGGTATTTTTCCCTCCAGACTTAAAAAATTTTTATTCAAATATTTGTACTCACAGAAAATGTATAATATGTGTGTTGTTTTACATAATTAATATCAGACTTTATATAATATTTTGCATCTTATACTTTTCCCTTAATATTTGTAAATTTATCCATGTTAATACATATGCGTCTAGTTACTCCACTTTAATACTGTATAACTTTCCATTTTATATATGTACTCTAAGTTTTATTTACCCATTCTCCTATTGATCCACAAGATTTGAGCCCAGTAACTTTTGATAGCTTTATGATGCTTTCAAATATATTAAAAATACTTTGTCCTGTTTTTCTAGTCCTTAGAGGGAGAGTTGGTGCTGGCTTTGTTTACAGGTCTTCATCCTGCAAACCAAATAGACAGGAATATGCCCACAGAATTTTTTATAATATCAAGCCATAGATAAGTGTTAATAAAATTTTCCACCAGCGGTGGGGCGGGGGGCAGGCAGAGACAGAGAGACAGAGAGAGAGAACTATATTTCTGACTTTAATTCAGCACAATTAGAAATAAAAATAACTAACTTTATTAAGCATTCAATAAGTGCTAGGCACAAATCTAGATGCTTTAAACATATTAAGTCATTAAATTTCATTTAATCAGCACAATAATCCCACGAAGTAGGTACTATTATTACTGCCATGTACAAATGAGGAGACCAAGGTGAAGTAACTTGCCCAAGTCCTCACAGGGTGTCATTGGTAGAACAAGGATTCAAAACAGAGTAGCAGGGACTGGTCTGGTGGCATAGTGGTTAAGTTCACGTGCCCCACTTCGGTGGCCTGGGGATCGTGGGTTTGGACCTCAGGTGGGGACCTACACACCGCTCATCAAGCCATGCTGTGGCAGCATCCCACATACAAAATAGAGAAAGATTGGCACAGATGTTAGCTCAGGGCCAATCTTCCTCACCCAAAACAAAACAAAACAGAGTAGTGGTCTGATTCTGTAGTGCTTGATCACTTCATTATACTGCTATATTGAAAGTAGAATCAGAAAAAACCAAATACTTGCAAATTAAAAGTCAAGGAGAGAATAAGTGAATTGGAAGACAGTACAGAATTCTATAGCATAGAGAGGAAAAAAAAGAAAGAAAGAAAATAGACTGAAAGGCTCAAAATATGTTTATTGGAAAACTAATACTAAATTACCAAATGAAGATAAACTGAGATGGAAGATGTAGGAAGCAAGAAGCAGTGGTAATTATCGAATTCTGTAAAATATTTTGGTAAATGTAATTTGGAATTGACAGTAAATTTCTTGTTAATATACTTCGTGTGTTATTTTGAAAGTGAAATAAAATCTCTAAACAAGTAGTAGTCAAAATGGGGTACATGCACCCCAGAGGGTTAGCAAAATGATCCCTTTGTGTACAGAAAGAACATATTCAAATTTTCATCTTTATATTCTATTTCTGTATTTTTATATTTTTGTATGTATTTTATAATTTATATAATATGTTGATAAATGATGCATGTTCATAATTTATAGATAAATGAATACGTGCATATTACAGATGGGTGCTCAAAGTTTATTAATTGGGTATTTGAACATTTTGGAGTCCTCTATTCTAGACAAAATAACACAGAAGATTGGTTTGGGGGTTATTCAATGGGAAATGAAAGTTTGCTAACTTTTTTGTGAAAGAATGGAATACTGAAAAAATTTAGATTTTATTAGAAAATTTTATGGCTATACATATGTTAAAATTAAGGATACCTACTAAATTAGTGTAAATATCCATAGCTTCTGAACAAGCAGAGGTAAAAAGATAAAACTTTATCAATCTGACATTAGCCAAGAAAGGAGGAAAAAAAGCAAACAATAAGGAATAACAGAGCCAACCCTGATGGTCTAGTGGTTAAAGTTTGGCTCTCTCACCACTTCTGCAGCCCGGGTTTGTTTCCCCGTTGTGGAACCACACCACCCATCTGTTAATTGCCATGCTGTGGGGGTGGCTCTCATAGAAGAACTAGAAGAACTTACAACTGGGATATACAACCATGCACTGGGGCTTTGGGGATGGAGAAAAGAAAAGGAAGATTGGCAACAGATGTTAGCTAGGGTGAATCTTGCCCTGCCAAAAAAAAAAAAAAAAAAAAGGAATAACAATGGTGTGTAGTGGGTTAAATGACAGCCCCCCAAAAGATATGTCCAGGGGCCGGCCCCGTGATCTGGTGGTTAAGTTCAGCACACTCTGATTCAGTGGCCAGAGTTTGGTTTCTGGGCACAGACCTACACCACTGGTCATGCTGTGGCAGCAACTCACATACAAAGTAGAGGAAGATTGCACAGATATTAGCTCAGAGTGAATCTTCCTCAGCAAAAAAAAAAAAAAAAAAGATATGTCCACATATTAATCCCTGGAATTTGTAAATGTGACCTTATTTGGAAAAAAGTTCTTTGTACATGTAATTAAATTAAGGATCCCTAGAGGAGACCACCTTGGATTATCTGGCTGGGACCTAAATCCAATGATAAGTGTCAGACAGAAGAGAGACACAAAGGAGAGGAATTGATGGTCATAGGAAGACAGAGGCAGAGATTGGAGCACTGTAGCTACAAGTCTAGGAATGCCAATAGCCACCAGAAACTGGATGAGGCAAGGAACGGAATCTTCCCTAGAGCTTCCGGAAGGAACTCAGCATTGCCAACACCTCGATTTCAGACTTCTGACCTCCAGAACTGTGAAAAAGTAAATTTCTGTGTTTTTAAGTCACCAGTTTGTAGTAATTTGTTCCAGCAGCCCTAATAAATTAATACAAATGGTAATCAGAAAATACAATAAAATATGGCAGAAATAAGTCTGAATTTATCAGTAATCACAATAAACACGAAGTAGATAAACTCATCTATTAAAAGAGTAGCAGATTGGATTAAATACAAAATCCAGTTATATGTTAATTACAAGGGGCTGAATGAAAAAAGTAGTTGTAAATGTTGTAAATATAAGGATAGAAAAGATATACCAGGTAATTATTAACCTAAAGAAAGCTAGAGTAGCAACATTAAATCAGAGCATATAAAATTTAAGACAATAAAGAATCAATGAAAATAAAAAGAGATAGTACATAATTATGTAGGGAAGAGTCTACCAACAGGGCTTTATTTATTTGTAAGTAGAGTTGAAATATAAATAACAAACCACAGGAAAGTACTTGCAACTCATATTATAGACTGAGGCCTAATTTCCCTAATGCATAAAAAACCTCTACAAATCAATAAGAAAAAGACAAGAACTCTTAGAAAAAATAGGCAAGGGATATGAATAGATGTTCACAGAAAAGAAAAAACAAAGGTTCCTAAATGAATGAAAAAATGCTCAACTTCACTAGTAAAGAAAGAAATGCAGCTTTAAACTAGGCTGAAATACCATTTTTAAATTATCAGATTGGTAAAGATCCAATAAATTGATTAAACACTGGCTTAGCCAGTGTTTAGGGTATGATGAAACAGGTCCTTTAACACATTGCAAGCAACAGTGCAAACTGGTACATCTATGGAGGACAATCTGGCAAGATCTAATAAAATAACAAAAGCATACACCTTTTAATTTGCCAATTTCACTTCTCTTAATTTATTCTACAGGTACAAGCAAAACCATGTGTGAAAAATGCTATTAATTGCATATTTATAAAAGCAAAAGATTGATTACATTATAGTAAACATCCATAAAATACAAACACTATTTGTAATTATTAAAAAGAATGAGGAATCTCAGTATGTAGCAATTCATAATGATCTCCAAAATATATTATTAAATGAAAAAAGTAATGGTCGGGACACTGGGCACAACATGCTGCTTTTTTATAAAAAGGAGTTAAAACTATATAAGTACAGTTTATAAATGTATGTGGTTGCTCATACATGCACAAAATCTTTCTGGAAGGGTGCATAAAAAACTGGTAACATTGATCACCACTGGAGATGGGAACTGAGCGGCTGGTGGAATGGAGTGGGAGGGAGACTGAAAACCAACTACAAACCAAACAACGAATACAACACCAAACCAAACCACCACCATCACCCTCCCATCACCATAGAAAGAAGAAAACTACAGAGATGATCAGCAAAACTAAGAGTTGGTTATTTTTAAATGACTAATAAAATAGGCAAACCTCCAGGAAAACCTGATGAAGAACAAGAAAGAATGTACAAATAATATTTGGTGAGATGTGCCCATTCTTGGTCCCCATCTGCTGTGTGTCAAAGTTGCGGATGAATTCCACGTCATCTAGAATGGGTTAAGGAGCAGGCTTTATTGGAAAAGGGATCAATTACAAGGCCGAGTTGTCAAGAGAAGGCAGGAGTCCCCCAGTCCTCTCCTCATCCCGCAGAGAGGCTTGTGGGGATTGCTGTGCCCACGGAGTGGGTCTGCAACCCAGGGAAGGTCCTCTTCCCCTTGTCACCCTCCCTTCTTAAAATGTAAGAGGAACTGTATCAATGGAAGAACAAACAGTCGTTTGGCATCAAGAAAACTTGAAAAAATAAAAAATTATTAGAGAATTGAGTCAGTAGTTAGTCAAATTCTGTCTCCCTGGCCCCTCTTGATAGAAGCACTAGGGCAAGATGGTTTTATAACTGTGTTTTACCCACTAGAAATGGATCATCTTTTTTAATGCAAACTATTTTGGAGAAGAGAGAGAACTATGATGCTCGTTTGCATCCCTCCAATTTTTGATGTACTGTATTTTCATTTTAATTTGATTAAAATATTTTCGAATTGCTCTTGTGATTTCTTTTTTGGTGTGTGGGTACTTAGCAGTACATTGTTTAATTTCTGCATGTTTAGGGATTTTCCTGATAATCTTTGTTATTTACTTCTGGTTTACTCATGTTGAGGACAGAGAACACGTTTATATGATTTCTTTTTTTTTTTTTTTAAAGATTTTATTTATTTTATTTTTTCCCCCCAAAGCCCCAGTGGATAGTTGTATGTCGTAGCTGCACATCCCTCTAGTTGCTGTATGTGGGACTCAGCCTCAGGATGAACGGAGAAGCGGTGCCTCGATGCGCACCCGGGATCCGAACCCGGGCCACCAGCATCGCAGTGCGCGCACTTAACCACCAAGCCACAGGGCCGGCCCACGTTTATATGATTTCAATCCTGCTAAATTTGTTGGGATTTGTTTTGTGGCCCAGGGTATAATCTATCATGATGAATGTTCCACGTGTGTTTGGGAAAGAACGTGTGTTCTGCTCTTGTGTGGAGTGTTCTATAAATGTCAGTTAGGTCAAGTTGGTTGACAGTGTTGTTCAGGTCTTCCTATCCTCAATGATTTTCTGTTGACTTGCTCTATCAATTATTGAGAGAAGAGTGGTGAAGTCTTCCACTATAAATGCAGATTTTCCTATTTCTCCTTCTAATTCTATCTGTTTTTACTTTATCTGTCTTGAAGCTCTGTTTTTAGATGCATATACGTATACGACAGTACCATCTTCTTGATAATTGGATCCATTTTTCATTATGTAATGTTCCTCTTCCTTGTTCTGAATTCTACTTTTTTGATACTAATATAGCTCCTCCAGCTTTCTTTTGATAAGTGTTTGTATGATATCTCTTTTTTCCATATTTTTAAATTATTTATCTCTTTGTATTTAAAGTGAGTTTCTTATAGACAACATATTACTTGGGTCTCTTATTGTATCTAATCTGATAATCTCTGCTTTTTAATTTGGGGTTCTCTCTGCCCCGTTTTTTCCATTAGCACTTAGTGAGGGCCCATGGAAAAGAGCTTCTGAGTGAGTTCAGACTGCCCTGTGCCTGAGTTTCCACTGTTCTAAACCAGCAGCTCTCAGTCAGGGGCAATTTGTACCCCAAGGGATATTTGGCAATGTGTGGAGACATTTTTGGTTATCACATCTGGGGAAGGGGATGCCACTGGCATCTACAGGTAGAAGCCAGGAATGCTGCTAAGTATTCTACAATGTATGGGACAGCATTTCACAACAAATAACTGTCCTGTGCAAAATGTCAATAGTGCCAAAGCTGAGAAACTCTGCTCTGAACTGCATGCTAGCTCACACTTGGCCCTTAAGAATTCATTATAATTTTAGCTGCTTTCTTCCTACCCACTTTTATGTCTGTCACCTCTTCCTCCCATGCTTTGACAAAAGTGAAACAGCTCATATGTCACATCTTTCCTCCAAGGGTCTTGTTGTCAATCTTCAGAATTTAGTTCACATGGTTGTCTCAGCTCTCTGATGGAGTCAAGAAAAGTTATGATTTTGTAGATTTTCTATATTTTTTATTGCCAGGGTGGGAGTGATATTCTCTTGTGGCTTTGTACATCCTAGGTGGAAGCTAAACCTCCATCTTATTTTTAAATAATCATTTCTAAACCAGGATAAGGACAATCATAGACCAATCTCAATGATGAATGCAGATGCATAAATTACAAAGTTTTTCTAGTAGTACATATACAAAATAAACCACGGCCATGTAGAGCTTATCCTAATGTTCACCAACAGAAAATTTACCACTATAATCCAGCTCTTTAACAGATCAAAGGAGCATCATGATCATCTCAATACAATCATCTTAAAAGAAGCAAAAAATTTCTTCTACAGAATTTAAAATCTATTCATTATAAAAAAAAAAAAAACCTCTTAGCAAACTAGGACCAAAAGGGAATTTTCTTAACCCAATATAGAATCCTACCAAACATCTATAATAAATAACATTTAGAAGTGAATCCTAATTATGCTCCCATTGAAGTCAGGAATAAGACAAGGATGCCAGCAGCACCCCTACTATTCAACCTTGTACTGTAGGGTCTAATCAATAAATAAGACAAGAGAAAGAAATAAGATGTAAGAGTTTATAAAGAAGAGAAAAATTCAATATTTGCTGATGCATAGAATCTATGACAAGATATTAGAACTAATAAGATAATTCAGCAGTTTTCTAGCTTTGAGATCAACATGTAAAATCTATAAGGTTGCCATGCAACACAATAACTAGTTAAAAATGTTAAAGAGAAAAGATACCATTCACAAAATCATAGGCTATCCAAGAATAAAAATAACAGAATTTGTTATATCTTTATGAAGAAACATAAAAAACATTTGTATTTTTTTGTGAGGAAGATCAGCCCTGAGCTAACATCCATGCCAATCCTCCTCTTTTTGCTGAGGAAGACCAGCCCTGAGCTAACATCTATTGCCAATCTTCCTCCCTTTTTCCCCCTTTTTCTCCCCAAAACCCCAGTAGATAGTTGTATGTCATAGTTGCACATCCTTCTAGTTGCTGTATGTGGGACCCGCCTCAGTATGGCTGGACAAGTGGTGCGTCGGTGTGCGCCGGGATCCGAACCCAGGCTGCCAGTAGTGGAGCATGTGCACTTACCCGCTAAGTTGTGGGGCTAGCCCCCATAAAAAACATTTTTGAAGGGCAAAATGAATATATAAATAAGTGGAGAGATATATGATATATGGGAAGGCTCAATAGCATGAAGATGGCCATTTGTTCTCATTTTAATCTATAAAGTCAGTGCAATTTTGATCAAAATATCAGTAGCTTTTTGTTTTTGTTTTTATTCTTTAGTGAAACACATATGGAAGAATGAAACTTCAGGAATCACAAAATAATTTTGATAAAGAAAAATAAGATGGGGGTACTTGCCTTATTATATACCAAGATTTATAACAACGTTGTGTTATTGGAACAGGGATAGACTAATAGACCAATAGAACAGAATAGAGAGCCCAGAAACAAACCCTCAC
The DNA here is from genome assembly GCF_057802395.1 of Ceratotherium simum simum. NCBI lineage: Eukaryota > Metazoa > Chordata > Mammalia > Perissodactyla > Rhinocerotidae > Ceratotherium > Ceratotherium simum. The sequence goes on along the minus strand of NC_141902.1, from coordinate 24,252,822 downwards.
ATAGATGAAAGATTGGGAAATGACAGAAGCGCTGTTACAAGTCAATGCAGGAAAAGGATTAGTCAATAAAAAGCAATGGCATGATTGGTTTTCCACATAAAAATAAATTAGATCCCTACTTCAAACTATATATAAAATTCAATTGAAGTTGAGTTAAGAACTACATATGAAGAAGGCAAAACTGTAGAACTTTTAGGAAAAATAATTTGTTCATTCATTCAACAGATATTTGTTGAGCTTCCTTTATATGCCTGGCATGGCCTAGTATTGAGGATACAGCAGTGAATAAAACAAAGTCCATGCTTTTGTGATGGTAAATGCCATGGAGAATGGAGAAAAATAAAGCAGGACAAGGGAATAGAGAATGATTGTAGGTGGGGCTGCTACTTTATACAGGGTGGTTGGGGAAGGCCAACCTGATAAGGCAAGTTTGGCATGTGGATATGCCAGTGAAGAAACTTTTAGGCAGAAGGACCAGCCTGAGCAATGGCTCTGAGGCAGGAGTATACTTGATCATTGAGAAACGAGAAGGCCAGTGTGGCTGGAGTGGGGGAGCAAGAGAGTGACAGAAGATGAGGTAAAAGAGGAAGTGGGGGTATAGGGTATGCAGGGCCTTGAAGAGCATGACAAGGACATCTGAAGGGTGTGGGAAACCACTGGAGGATGTGAGCTAACGAGTAACAAGATGTGACTAACAATTTATAAGGAGTACTCTAGCTACTGAGTGGAGGGTAGATCTGAGAGGGCCAAGGGTGAAAGGGGCAGGGAGTCCAGTTAGAAGGCTATTTCAACAGTCCAGGCAAGAGATGATGACTTATCCCTGAGTGATGGTGGAAGTAGTAAGAAGTGCATGTGTTCTGAAATATATTGAAGGTAGAGAAGATATAATTTGCTGACATAGGATGAGAGAGAAGGGGAGAGGTCAAGGTGCAGAGACGCCAATGCCTAAGCAACTGGGTTAACAGTAGTGTCTTTTAGTAATATGGTGAACTCTGCGGGAGGAATAGGCTTGTGGGAGAGCATTAAGAACTTGGTGTTTTTTTGTTTGTTTGTTTTTTATTTCATAATAGTTTATAACATTGTGAAATTTCAGTTGTACATTATTGTTTATCAGTCACCATATAAACACATCCCTTCACCCCTTGTACCCACCCCCCAACCCTCTTCCCCCTGGTAACCACCAAACTGTTCTCTCTGTCTGTGTGTTAGTTTATCTTCCGCATATGGGTGGAATCATGTGGTGTTTGTCTTTCTCTGTCTGGCTTATTTCGCTGAACAGAATACCCTCTAGGTCCATCCATGTTGTTGCAAATGGGATGATTTTGTTTTTTTTAATGGCTGAGTAGTATTCCATTGTATGTCTCTATACCACATCTTCTTTATCCAATCATCAGTCAAGGGACACTTGGATTGCTTCCACTTCTTGGCTATAGTAAATAATGCTGTGATGAACATAGGGGTGCATAAGCTTCTTTGTGTTGTTGATTTCAAGTTGTTTGGATAAATACTTGGTAGTGGGATAGCTGGATCAAAGGTATTTCTATTTTTAATTTTTTGAGGAATCTCTATACTGTTTTCCATAGTGGCTGCACCAGTTTGCATTCCCACCACAGTGAATGAGGGCTCCCTTTTCTCCACAACCTCTCCAACATTTGTTATTTTTTGTCTTGGTGATTACAGCCATTCTAATGGATGTAAGGTGATATCTTAGTGTTGTTCTGATTTGCATTTCCCTGATGATTAGTGAGGTTGAGCATCTTTTCATGTGCCTATTGGCCATCAGTGTATCTTCTTTGGGAAAACGTCTATTCATATCCACTGCCCATTTTTTTTGTGTGTCAGGAAGATTAGCCCTGAACTAACATCTGTTGCCAATCCTCCTCTTTTTGCTGAGGAAGATTGGCCCAGGGCTAACATCCGTGCCCATCTTCCTCTTCTTTATATGGGACACTGCCACAGCATGGCTTGACAAGTGGTGCGTCCCTCTGTGCCCAGGATCTGAACCTGCGAACCCCGGGCTGCCGCAGTGGAGCACACGCACTTAACCCCTACGCCACCAGCTGGCCCCTTCACTGCCTATTTTTTGATTGGGTTGTTTTTTTTTGTTGTTCAGTTGTGTGAATTCTTTATATATTATGGAGGTTAATCCCTTGTTGGATATATGATTTGCAAATATTTTCTCCCAGCTGGTGCGTTGCCTTTTCATTTTGATCCTGGCTTCCTTTGCCTTGCAGAAGCTCTTTAGTCTGATGAAGTTCCACTTGTTTATTTTTTCTTTTCTTTCCCTTGTCCGAGTAGAAATGGAATTCTAAAATATCCCTCTAAGACCCATGTCAAAGAGTGTACTGCCCATATTTTCTTCTAGGAGTTTTATAGTTTCAGGTCTTACCTTGAAGTCTTTGGTCCATTTTGAGTTAATTTTTGTGTGTGGCGAAAGATAATGGTCTACTTTCATTCTTTTGCTTGTGGCTGTCCAATTTTCTCAGCACCATTTATTGAAGAGACTTTCCTTTCTCCATCGTATGTTCTTAGCTCCTTTGTCGAAGATTAGCTGTCCAAAGCTGTGTGGTTTTATTTCTATGTTTTCAATTCTGTTCCATTGATCTATGTGTCTGTTTTTGCACCAGTACCATGCTGTTTTGATTATTATAGCTGTGTAGTATATTTTGAAGTCAGGGATTGTGATGCCTCCAGCTTTGTTCTTTTTTCTCAGGATTGATTTGGCTATTCGGGATCATTTGTTATTCCATATAAATTTTAGGATTCTTTGTTCTATTTCCATGAAGAATGTCATTGGGATTCTGATGGAGTCACATTGAATCTGTAGATTTCTCTAGGTAGTATGGACATTTTAGCTATGTTTATTCTTCTAATCCATGTGCATGGGATATCTTTCCATTTCTTTACGTCATCATCAATTTCTTTCAATAATGTCTTATAGTTTTCATTGTATAAGTCTTCCACCTCCTTGGTTAAATTTATTCCTAGATATTTTACTCTTTTTGTTGCGATTGTAAATGGGATTGCATTCTTGAGTTCTGTTTCTGTTAGTTCGTTATTAGAGTATAGAAATGAAACTGATTTTTGTAAGTTGATTTTGTACCCTGCAACTTTGATGTATTGTTGATTATTTCTAATAGTCTTCTGATGGATTCTTTAGGGTTTTCTATATATAAAATCATGTTGTCTGCAAACAGTGAGAGTTTTACTTCTCCAGTGCCTATTTGGATTCCATTTATTCCTTTTTCTTGTCTAATTGCTCTGGCCGAAACCTCCAGTACTATGTTGAATAAGAGTGGTGAGAGTGGGCACCCTTGTCTTGTTAAGAACTTGGTTTTAAACATGTTAAGTTAGAGATGCTTATCTGACATCAAGTATAAATGTCAATTAGGCAGCTGAATAGTATACGAGTCTGAAGTTCAGGCAAGAGAGTGAAGTCAGAGATGTCAATTTGAGAGTGTTCAGTCTATAGATGGCGTCTAAAACCATGGGGCTAGATGACATCACCTAGCGAATTAGTGTTCATAGAGGAAAGGAGATCTGAGGCCTGAGCCCTGGGGTACTCCAATTTTAGAGTTGGGAAGGAAGAGAAAGAATCAGTAAAAAAGACCGATGAGGAGCATTCAATGAGATTTAAAAAGAATCAAAGAGAAGAAGGTATTTCAAGGAGGGAATGATTATGTCCAATGCTGCTGAGAGGCTGAGTAAGATGAGGACTGAGCATTTATCTTTGGATTTAGCAAAGTGGAGGTTATCTATGGCCTTGATGATTTTGCCAGGGGAGATGGATAATGAAACCCTGTTTGGAGTAGGTTCCTGAAAGGCCAAGAGAAGAGTAAGGGGAGAGGATGAGTATAGATGATCTTCTGTAGAGGGAGGAAGGAAAACAGGATGGTAGTTGGGGGTGACATGTAATAAGGGAGTTTTTGTTTTTGTTTTAATATAGGAGATATACAGAGTGTATGCTGATGGGAAAGATCCTGCAGAGAACAATATTTTCTAGGAGATGAGAAGGAATGGGTCCCAGGACAAAAGTGGAAGTGTTGGCTTTCCAAGGGAGAACTGGCAATATCCACTGTCACAGAAGGAAAAGCAGAGACCTGGGGACATATGTAGGGGGTTGGTAATACTTTTTTATGGATTGCTTCTATATTCCCAGTACAATAAGGTCATCAGCTAAAAGTGAGGAGGTGGGAGGCTTTGGAAGTTTGAGGAAAGAGAAGTTAAGAAATAATTGTCTATAAGAATATGACAGAGTGAGTCAAGTAGGGAAATGAAGCAGGATTGGAGGACAGCATAAAGACCCTCCAGAGGTTAGTGGTCATGGACCTAAAGAGAGACCATTTACCATGCTTGCTTATTTTTCCCTAGCAAATATCATTTGCTGATGTGCTATTGGGGAGTGAGTGGAGAGTTATATTTATTCAATGTTGGAGTTTTTCCAGAAAAGTCCAAGGGAGGAAGAGAGGAACAAAGGAACAACTATACATACAGAGAAGTGACTATAATGATGGAATGTGGATTCTAAGCCAGATAAACTAGGAGGTGAGGACAAGAAAGGGTGGGGAATATAAAAAATTGTCAGGTCAGTGGATAGCAGGTTCCATTAGGGTTGAAGAATTATTGAAGCCAGGCTATTGGAGGGAGTGTGCTGAAAGATAAGTAGAGAAAGAGTGGGATGCTTGTCATCAAGGTAATTGAGGGAATGTTATTATTGGTAACGGCAAGGTCTTGGGCACGACTGTGGAAGCGGGTGGCTTGGGGAAGCGGGAAGACAGGGTCACTGGGAGTGAGGGAATCAAGAACTAAGAAGATCATCCTTGTGGATTTTGAAATCCCTAATAATTAAGACAGGGCTAGTACTGGAGAGAGAGACAATGAACCAGGTGCTAAAATCTTCAAGGAATGAGGAGTGATAACTGCAAGTCAGATGACTCCAAAAAGTAGGGGTTAAGTAAGTGGTCAACCAAAAAGGATTAGTATTCAGAATATGCAAATAACCCTTAAAAATCAATAACAAACAAACAAACAATCCAATAAACAGTGGACAGGAACCCTGAATGGCCATCAAACATGCAAAGAGGACCAACAACATTGGTAATCAGGAAAATGCAAAATAAAATGAGATGCTGTTTCACATCTATCAGAATGACAAAAATGGGTGCCTGAGAGCAAAAGCATTAGGAATGATGTGGAGGAACAGGAGCTCTCAGACAAGTGTAAATTGGTACAACAGCTTTGGAAAACAAATTAGGTAATATACAGTAAAGATCAAGATGTGTGTGTCCTTTGACCCAGCGTCCCCCTTCCAATATAAACTCTAGGGAAAAGCTGAGATGTGTGTGGTGCAAGGAGATGTGCACAAGGATGTTTATGGCAGCACTACATGTAATACATAAAAATTAAAACAATGCAAACGTCCATCAACAGGAAAAGGGATAAGTAAATTGATTCATACAATGAGAAATTTCTATGGCGGTGAAAGTGAAAGGACTAGAGGTGCATGTGTTGTGGTTCAATTCCAAAAACATAGAGTTGACAAAACCCATAAACTGCAGAATGAGAGGTACAACGTGGTAATGCCATTTTTGGTAAAGCTTAAAAACAAGCAAAACAATATATGTTATTTATGAATGCATATACAGTAAAAATGTGAAAACATGGACAAGAAAGATGCACACAACTTTAGGACAGCGGCCACCTCTGGGGAGGCTGGCGAGAGGGGAATGGGATCTTGGAGAAGCACAAAAGGGGTCCTCTATTCAATTTGTAATGTTTTAGTTTTTAAAAAAAGATGAAGCAAATAGGGTGAAATGTTAATATTCGTGAAATGTGGGTGCTGGCTGTATTACTCTGTTCTTATCCGTTCATTCAAAACATTTCACAATAGAAAAAGCCCACAGCACATATGTGGGATGACAGCTGCGGACTTGCAGAGATCAGATAAACAGTTTTAAGGCTCATGTAATCCCACTGTTCAGTGGCGGTCTGTCAATTTGCAAGCATTTTTGGAGCACCTAAAAGTTGCATAACAGTGCTCTTTGTGTCAGGACACCTGCAGAGAATGAGCAGAATTTCCAAACAGATGTCAGAAATATGAATATGCCACTCGCGGAAACGTATACTTCATCATGACAACCACGCATTAAGAGCAGTAAGAGGAGCCGGAGATGGTCCTGGTGGGCTTGGTCTAGAATGGGCTGAATTTGACAAAAAACAACTGAAATATTTCCCTATGGCCAGAGCTCCCCAGTGCTTCAGTCAGTACTCCACTTTTCACCCAGGGTCTCTTTAGGCCATGAAGAGGCATTTGGATATATGCCTCTCCCTCTCCTGGGTGATATATAAGTACTTATTTAACAAATAGATACTGGTGTCCTCCTAAGTGTCAGACAGTGCACACACATACACACACATGCACATGCCCGTGCACAGCCCATGTACCGTTCACTCCCTTTCCTGGGTCCTCTCCCTCTTACTACAACCATCACCCCACGCCCCTGTCTGCTTGCTCCTGGGAAGGTGAACCCTTGTCTTCCTCCAGAAATTTTGTTACCAGGAACCTGGCTGGGGCAGCTTTGAAGGCAGGGTATTGCCTTACGAAGGGTTACTCAGGGATATTACAGGTGACTCTAAGGATATCACATTTTGCTTAGATGTTTTCATGACTCAGCAAAGGGTTTGGGAGTTTGGTGGGCAGGGAACAGGGTGAGTTTAAGAAGAGTGTCCTGAAAGACAAGAGGGCATGGGATGAAGCTCTTATATAGCAGAATACTCAGGGTAATCAGCTGAGCTCCTTGACTGCTGCAGCCCTGGGCCTTGGGACCAGAGGAAAGCACCTGAGTCCATCTGTCCCAGGTAGGCTTGTCTCTTTCCTCCAGGGGTCCCCCTGGGGACAGAGGGCTGTAGAGACTGGAGAAGCCAGAGTCCTCTAGGAGACACATACTTCTCAGCCCAATCTCTGCTCTGCCAGGCTTAAGGTTGGCTCTGGGGGAAAAGAGGCAGTGGTCAGTGACCTGCACTGGTCACCACCATGAGTACCAGACGATGGACATGGAGAGTCTTAAGGTCAGGACTCAAGTCCTTATCAGAGGAAGTGCTAACCTCCTTATTTCTTTTGTACCAAGAGAGATCAGGGCAAATCCCCATTCCCTGTTATAGTAGCAATTATCAGCTACCGCCAGAGGTACCACTGAGCCAACTGTCCGCAACCTCAGAGACCCAGGCCAGGAGGGCTCCTGCAGGGCTAGGCATGGGAGGGGTGAGAGTGTTCCATCTGAGCCCTCTTGTGAATCCTGCTGCCTCGGAAGCGTGTCTAGAGGTTTCTACAGTGAAATTGGAACATACTATTTCGGAAAATTCAAGAACGTATAACTTGTCATACAAGTTACCTAAAATCTCAATGCACAACTAATTTTTTTTGTTTTTAAAGATTTTATTTATTTTATTTTTCCCCCCAAAGCCCCAGTAGATAGTTGTACGTCATAGCTGCACATCCTTCTAGTTGCTGTATGTGGGACTCGGCCTCAGGATGGACGGAGAAGTGGTGCCTCGATGCGCACCCGGGATCCGAACCCGGGCCACCAGCATCGCAGCGCGTGCACTTAACCACCAAGCCACAGGGCCGGCCCAATGCACAACTAATTTAAAGTTGTGAAAGTTTAGTAATAGATTTTACTATTCACAACTTTAAGAATCATTGCCTACATTTAAAGTTTAAGAAATAGTCTCTCAAAATCATTTAAAGTATGTATAGTTGGTCAATTTAAAAAAATTAACTTTTAATTTTGGAATAATTTTAGATTTACTGAAAAGTTGCAAAGATAGTACATAGAGTTCCTGTATACCGTTTACCCAGTTTCTCCTAATGTTAACATCTTATATAAAACAATAGCACATTTATCAAAACTAAGAAATTAACACTGGTATAATATTACGACTAAACTACCTACTTTATTCACATCTCAACAATTTTTCCACTCATGTCCTTTGACTCTTCCAGGATCCAAGCCAGGATACCACATTGTATTTAATCCTCATGTCTCCTCAGTCTCCTCCTATTGCTGATATTTTCCCAGTCTTGTTTGTCATGAACGTATTAGTTTTGAAGAATATTGGTCAGGATGTTGTAGAATGTACCTCAATTTGGGTTTGTCTGAGGTGAAGTAGCCTTCTTATCCATCGTGTCAGGGAGTACATGATAGCAGCATGACTTATACAGTGATGTTCACCTTGATCACTTGGTTAAGTGTCTGCTGGAATTCTCCATGGTAAAGTTACTATTATTCCCTTTCTACACTCAGTTCTTCGGGAAGCAAGACTCCATGTCCAGCCCATCCTCAAGGTGGGAGAGGAGGGATTAAGCTCCACCTCTTACAAAGGAAAATATCTACATATATTATTTGAAGTTCTTCCATAAAGAAGGTTTATTTCTTCTCCATTGTTTAGTTATTTATTCAGTCATTTTTTTTGTATCAGTATGGGCATGTGTATATTTATTCTACACTTTAGAATAAAATTCAATGTCACATTATTATTTGTTGCTCATATTGTTCCAGCTTTGGCCGTTGGGAGCTCTTTCAGTTTGGCTCTTCTGCCCTTTTGTCATTCCTCCATCCCCCCCTTTTTTTTTTCCCAGCAATTGCTTACTTTCTGGCACTACAAGATGCTCCAGGCTTATCTTTTATTTTCCCTGCTCCAGCCCTAGAATCTACCATTTCTCCAAGGAGTATCTGCGCATTTAAAAATAGTAAATTTTAAATATAACAGCAATGTATACTTTTTGTAGAAAATTTGGGAGGTAAGTAAGAGTAAAAATTCAAGGGGAAAAAAATCATAGTCCCACCACCATAAGAAAATGGTCTTTAGAATTTGATATATTTCTTTTCCATTCACTTGTTGATTTTCTTTGTTTTCAATTTCATAATTTCTGCCTTTTTTTTTTATTCTTTCCACTTTGGGTTTATTAGTGTTTTTCTTTTATTAACTTCTTGAGTTGAAAGTTTATTTCATTATTTTTCAATTATTCTCTTTCTGAAAATTGTATTTAAGACTGTGCTTTGTTCTCTGAGTAGTGCCTTGACCACATCCTATAGGGTTTTATTCTTCTGCAAAGTGCTCGTATTATTGTTCATTTCTAAATAGTCATTTCTTCTTCCAAAAGTTATTTTGTAAGGGGACTTAAAATTTCCAGGTGTATGATTTTCTGGGGGGAGGAGGAAGAGTCTATACTTTTATGCTAATTTCTGTATTTATTGCACATAGGTCAGTGAATGACGCACATGATTTCTGCTCTTCAGAATTTATTGAGATTTCCTTGTTAATTATTATTTAAAATTCTCTATGTTATTACTTATATCTCATCCACTAAACTGTTGATTTCAGAAAGATATATGTTAAAGTTACCCACTAACTTTGTGGATTTAGCAATTTTAAACTTACATATCAAGTACATAAAGGTTAGCGACTATTAAAATTTTTGTTTCATATCTATTTTATTAATATGAAATTATTAATTTTTTCATTTTAATGCTTTTTGCCTTGAATTATGTTTTGTCTAATTATAATATTGTCATACTTGCTTGCCTTTTAATATTTGCCTACTATGTCATCATCTATTCCTTTATTGTCCATCTTTCTATGCCATTTTGTTCTAGCTGTGTCTCTTGAGAACTATATTTAGCTGGGTTTTAAGAAGATTCAATCTGAGAGACTCCATCTTTTAATATATGAATTTAACCCATTCACATTTATTGTGAACATTCATATACATTTGGACTTATTCCTTAAAACTTATTTTGTGATTTTTGTTATGCTTTTTTTCTTTTCTTCCTTTTATTGTATTAAACCAAATTTCTTCTGGCCTTCTTGTGGTTACCTTCCCAGGGGCTGATGCTTTTTCTCAGGAGGTGCTTGGCAAAACAGCAGTGATTTGGAGATGAGATCTAATGGCCTGGCTTCTCCAAATGCAAGTACCTCCATTCTGACAACAGCCCAGGCCCCTCCTACTATTTCTGTCTGCTACCTTTGAGCTTAGAGCACCTACAGCTGCTCCTGTCTTTTACTATTATCCTCCCCTGAAGGCATTTTGGACTGTCATTTTCCCTTGCAGGGTGATCTTATCTATCTTTCAAGAATTCCTAATAATTTTTATAAAGTTTTTTTTTTTTACTGTATTGCTTTGGGTTTGTTTTCTTTCTCTCTTTTTTTAAAATATCTTTTTCATCTAGTGATTTGTGGTGAAGGAGAAGGCTGAAGGACATATTTAATCTGTGACTTTTATTCCATCACAGCTTGTTTGCTTTCAAGAATTTTTCTATGTAGACATTTATGTTAACATAATTTCAGTCATTCTGTATATAAAAATTTGTTCATGATTTTTCAGTTGAGCATTTTAATTGAAGCATTTCCATATTATTATGAATTATTTATAAACACCATTTTTAATGGCTGCATATATCCCATCAAGTAGTATACTATACTCAATATCTAAGTTTTATCTTTTTTTACCTATTGCAAATAAGGTGATAAGGGTCCTTGTTCATAAATCTATTTTTATACATAAAATATTTTAGGTGGATGTCAAGATTTTTGTAGATTCCCAGCAAACAGATTGGGTCATTCCAGATCTACTAACATATTACACACAAACACATATCATATATAACACATATGTGTATATTTATGTATATATAATGTACACAGCATGCATAAAACATATACACATATTCTCAGAACATACAAGTCTCTACATGTTATCATGTTTTTTTTGGATTTTATGTCTTTGAAAACTAAGATGGTAAATCAACACCATAACAGGCATAGTCCAAGACTGGGAATGTGAAGTATCATATCACATGGATGCCTGTGGGTGCAGGCCAGCTGCTCCTTGTTGCATCATTGTCTTTGGAAGGGGGATGTTTAGCAATGGTGACCACATTTTCTGGACCAAAAATGAGGACACATATTTTGTTCTACGATCAGTCGCAGAAGTTCAGGGATGGAGTATGGAACCCTAGATACAGCTGTTTTTTACCTCCTCTTGCCGTATAACTTTGACTTTCTGATGCTATTCCATCCCATAGAAGCACAATGTATTTCACCGCATCATCAGAGGCAACTTTGCTCTCTTCAAATTTGTGAATCTGAGGCTCGTGGTTTCCTTTCTCTTCTCTATTCCTGGGGTTCGCTTTTGTTGGTCAGAAACCCTTAGTGTAGGGCCGGCCCCGTGGCTTGGTGGTTAAGTGCGCGCGCTCCGATGCTGGTGGCCCGGGTTCGGATCCCGGGCGCGCACCGAGGCACCACTTCTCCGTCCATCCTGAGGCTGAGTCCCACATACAGCAACTAGAAGGATGTGCAGCTATGACATACAACTATCTACTGGGGCTTTGGGGGGAAAAATAAATAAAATCTTTAAAAAAAAAGAAACCCTTAGTGCATCTTTTCTATTGAGAGGAAGGTTAAGGGAGATTAAAGGTAATAATGTAAGGTGATAAGGATGTATTAGTTTGCTAAGACTGCCATAACAAATACCACAGACTGGGTGGCTTAAACAACATAAATTTATTTCTCACAGGGAGGCTGAAGTCCAAGATCAAGGGGTCACAGATTTGGTTTCTCCTGAGGCCTCTCTCCTTGGCTTGTAGGTGACCATCATTCACTGTGTCCTCACATGGCCTTCTCTTTGTGCCTCTTTTGTGTGTCCAAATTTCCTCTTCTTTTAAGGACAGCAGTCAGAATGGATTAAGGCCTATCACAATGGCCTTATTTTAACTCAATCACCTCTTTAAAGGCCCCTTCTCCAAACACAGTCAAACTTTGAGGTAGTGGAGGTTAGGGCCTCAACATATGAATTTGGTGGCGCGGAGGACCCAATTCAGTCCATAACACTCCTTGAGATCAGCAGGATTGAACTTGCTTTGAAATCCAGAGATTTAGGTAGAAAGTGCATGGTTGTTTAAAGCTTTTGAGTACAGACGTGAACTTGTCTATTTTCCCTGTGATTTTATTCCCTAGGTGAGGTTAGCTTTCTGTATTAATTCTCTAACTGTGCAGGGGCTTAATAGTGGTAGAAAGACTAGGATAGACCACTCATGAAGTGGAAAAGAATTAAGACAAAAAATGAGCACTAGAAAACAATGATTAGCTATTTTAATCATTAGATTGAATGATTGACGAATAGACAAAATGATGTTTATGCCTCCCTAAGTGTGATCATTATTTATCTATGTAAAAATTATCAATTGGTAAAAACCTCCAAGAGTTTTTTTTTGTCCCTGAAAGTACAAAATTCCATGGTCTTACCACACTATCCCACCTTACCTAGGCCCTCTGCTTTATCTCTGCCAATCTTCTGTTCCACCCCAGGCCCAGTCTTCCTAGGCTCTGTGCCTGGAGCATCTCAGCCCTAGTTACCAAAACAGAGACTCTTCTAGCTTTAAGCTCCACCTCACTTCTTTCACAGGTGCTTCTCACCTCCTCTAGCCCTGGGCAATCACTATCAGTCCTTACAATGAGTTGACGTCTGATTTCCTACATCATTTCCTAGGGATGGGGCACTTGTTTTTGTTGTGATAAACGTCTCAACAACCAAGATTATGCCTTACTTCTAAGCTCCGTCAAATTGCAAATAATTGCAAATAATGATTAAGGATGTACCATACTTATTAAGAGGCAGGAGTAAATACTACAGAGTAGATGTCTGCTTTAATAAACATTTGCTTTAAAGTGATTCTAGAAATATAATATTGATAAATTTGTGTTTTATTCTTTTATAGATGTTAGTCCAATTGTGTTCTACAAGTCAAAGCTAAGTGAATTTCTTTAAAAACTTTTAGTTTGAAATAATTTTAGGTTCAGAGGAAGTACAGAGAGGTCCTGTGTACCCTTCATCTAATATTTCATATTTTCAATGTGAAAGAAGGGCACAACTTCCATAATGATAGTACAATATCAAAACCAGAAAATTGACATTGATACAATCCGCCGACCTCACTCAGATTTTATCAGTTTCATTTGTGTGTGTCTGGACACTTTGTCACATGTACATTTGTGTAGCCACCACCACAACTGACATACAGAATTCTCCCATCGCCACAAAGATCTCTCATGCTACCCCTTTATAGTCACACCCATCCCTAACCCTTGGCAACCACAAATCTCTTCTCTGTATGTATGATTTTGTCATTTTGAAAATGCTAAATTAATGGAATCATACTGTATGTAGCCATTTGGAATTGCCTTTTTTCACTCAGCATAATTCCCTTGAAATCCATCCAAATTGTTGCCCATATCAGTAGTTTGTTCCTTTTTATTTCTCTGGAGTGTTTTCTCGCACCAACCAATTCTCCAACATTAGCTGGGTGTCTAACAATTCAGTTCAGTTGTGACATTAACTAGTTAGTGTCAGACACCACAGGTTTAAGGGTTCAGTCCTATAAGACTGCCCCCACTTCAGACACCAGTTTTAAGTCCCAGGCCACTCATGTTTCTGACGAACTGGCTATAAATTGCATATTCCCACAACCTCTTCCTCAGGTTTGATAATTTGCTAGAATGACTCACAGAATTCAAGAAAATACTTGACTTACATTTACTGGTTTATTATAAAGGACACAACTCAGGAACAGCCAAATGGAACTGATGTATAGGGCAGGGTATCAGGATGTGTGTGTGTGTGTGTGTGTGTGTGTGTGTGTGTGTGTGGAGTTTCCATGCCCCTTTGGAGTCTGAAAGCTCTCTGAACCTCATTATTCAAGAGCTTTTATGGAGCTCAGTCTCCAGCCCCCCTCTCCCCCTCCTGAGGTTGGTGGGTGGAGCTGAAAGTTCCCACTCTCTAATCACTTGGTCTCTCTGGTGACCAGCCCCATCTTGAGGCTTTCTAGGATCCCCACCTTAAGTCACCTCATTAGCATAAACTCAGGTGTGATTGAAAGGGGCTCATTATAAACAATAAAAGACATTCCTATCACTCAGGACATTCCTATCACTCTGGGCCAGTTACCTAGGACAAAGATCAAATATATTTTTGTATTATACTACAGGATGGATGTACCACAGTTTGCTTAACCACTCACCCATTGAAGGGCATTGGAGTCATTTCCAGTTTTGGCTAATACAACCAAAGCTCCTATAAACGTTCATGTACATGATTTTGTGAGGACGAATGTTTTCATTTCTCTGGGATAAACACCCAGTAGCACAATTACTGGGTTATATGGTGAGTGTATGTTTATTTTTAAAGTTTGAGGCTTGCTAAGACAAATATATAAGTTCTGCGGCCTCAGAGCAAGTAGCCTCTCCCTAAGGAGTCAGAGAAGCCAGTATAATTTAGATACTAAAATTGCAGACCTTATATTCAGTAGACTTGAGTTTGAACCTGAGCTTCTCTTTTACTGGTTGTGAGAGATTAAACAATTTATCTCTCTGTGCTTCTGTTTACAGTTCTGCAAAATGTGGGTAGTAATTGTCACTACCTCAAAAGGCTATAATTACTATTAAATGAAAAAAAATCATGAAAGTGCATAACACTATGCTTAGGACATAATGATCCATAAAGGTGAACTACGTAACAGATGCTATTGGTCCTGCCTATGTCCCCTCAGCACTCACCTTTCTGTACATATCAGCCCAACTTCCAACAGCAATCATCTATGACTTTTCCTGAAGGCTTCTTTGGCTCCTGGAGCCTGCTTTGTGCATAGGTGGGGCGGCCTGGAAGTGCTAAGGAATTAATGCCACACAGGAGCAGTCCTTAACCAATGATTGACAGGAGTTGGAAATAGACCCTGTTAGAGTAACCAACTGTTCTGCTTTGCCCAGGACTGAGCGGTTTACTGGAATGTGGGTCTTTCACTGCTAAAACCTGCAGTCCTGGGAAACTGGGATGAGGGGTCGCCCTAAGTCCCCAGTGCCCTTGCCCTTTGAGTGGGATAACTCTGAAACTCAAAACTATTGCTCAGTGTTCCTTAGCAGGATTGATCTAAGGATCTAAGGATCAGGATTATCAGTTCCCATAGAGGTAACTCACTTGATAATGCACCTTCTACAGACTATCTTCCCTTCTGTCTCACTCCCTCCACTCCCCTAATGTTACTTCCCAGGGCCATCTCCAAAACAACTACTTGCTAACCGAAGACAATTATTGATCCTTATCTCCCCATAAAAAGGTGAGGAGGTTTGAGATGAAAGATGTAGGTTGAGAAAAAGTTGTTGCAGATATGAGGTGTTGCTGATGCAGTTACAGCTACACAAGGTGCCACAGGATCTTTGGGCAGGTAGGCTGGACAGTAGAGCCTGGGGGTCAGGAGGGGTGAGGGTAGAGGCCCTATGAAAATGTTTGGAACCAGAGAGGAGTGGCTAGACTTCTTTCTACAGTTGGACGAGAGTCATTTGTGATGAGGCAAAGCAACTTGTTTGCCAGAAATGGGGACAAGTTTAGTATCTCTAATGAGGGGACAATTGGTATCACTTCAGGTGGGGAGCTGAGGGAAAAGGAGGTTGCAGCAGATTGGGGGGGCCACAAGGGCTTGGAGCAGGGTGGTTGCAGCAGACTGGGAAAGTTGAGAAGAAAGTTCAATACTATTTCTTTGTGGAAGAGTGGATGTGTGGAGGGAAATGCGAAGGTGATTCTAAGAGGAATGCAGTGATATTTCTTGTTTGGAGTGTGGAGGTGAGTTAGGAAGTATCACTCAGGCATCTACCAGGGGCCCAGCACCATGGCTGGCCACGGCTGCTGGGATGGTGTGGTTCACTACGATGGGGAAGCCCATCTTGGGAATGGGTTGTGGAAAGGACATGAGCAGCTTTGTATTTTCCTGATAAGTTTGAAGGATAGTGGGACATCCATCAGAGACTTCAGACCCTTCTATGGAGGATGCATGGAGACGCAGAGCCTAACATAGCTCATGATGTGATTATCTTCCCAGGTTCTTCTCTAGCTTCCAGTCCAGGAGGAGGGAGGCCAGACAGTGACTGCCATGCTCAGGGCTGCGTCATGGACCTTTAGGGGTCTTCACTGCACCTCAGTCCCTTTCTCAGGAAGAATAAACAGCAAAAGGGCAGATAGGAGCTGTCCCCTGGCTGAGAAGGTGGCTGTGATCACTGGGTCCACAAAAGGGTGAGTGAATGAGAGTCCCTGACTGGCGTGTGTCCAGGAGATGGTAGTGTTCCCATCTCAGAGCAGGCTCTGCAGTCAATGCCCTTATCGCACATCCCTACCTGAGGACCCCCACCTCACTACACAGCTCTGGCACTAACAATTAAGTCCAAATCTCGGCATCTCTCCCTAAACCATCTGGCTTCTAAGTTCCAAGAAAGATGTAGTTGGAAATCCAGCTGCTTCTGAGTCAATCAGAGAGGAGTGTTTGAATCTAGTCTCTGCCACTTACTGGCTGGGTAACTCTAAGATATTTAACTTATTGTCATCAGAACTGCTCTCTCTCCCCATCCTTCACAGGCCATGGTCTTTTAGGATCCTAGTCTAACAGGGAGAAGCAGGAGACCTATTTGTCTCCCAGACTCAGGGATTTCGTTGACTGCAGAATGTCCACCAGCATTAGGGCAATGGTTAGGGCGACATCTTAAGACCAGCTCAGAGAGTCTTTATAGATGAACCTCTCCTCACTGTCACATTTCTTCCGACATACTTCCAATTCCACTCATTCTCTAACTGCCATAATGAACCCTGATCTGTAATGAGTCATTACCGCAGCAGGAGGAGAGGAGTTTTCTGGTACCGAGTGCTTCAGGGGCACCATCTTCCCTTTCACCTGTTGTGGTCTATAACATCACCAGTTTAGGCCATTATATTGAGAACTGTTTAATTGTTCTAGACTTCCCAGATCCCCAAGATGTTTTAAATCTTTCTGTGTGTTCCCAAGTCTTCATAACAAATGAATACATTCTGTGGGAGATCAAGATTTGGCCACCCTGAAATATGTCTCTTTACCTTGATTGTTTTTTCTGAGGGACATTTGACCTCCCCCACTAACTGCCTAAAGAATTTGACATGGTGGCTCCTTCCTGGAACAGATCTTCTATCATG
Organism: Ceratotherium simum simum; assembly: GCF_057802395.1. Lineage (NCBI taxonomy): Eukaryota > Metazoa > Chordata > Mammalia > Perissodactyla > Rhinocerotidae > Ceratotherium > Ceratotherium simum. Next base: position 24,235,778 of record NC_141902.1, on the reverse strand, counting down.
ATGGCTGTAATGATAATGTAAAATAGATGTTACAATGGGAGGGGCACCAAGCCCCTTTTATCAAAAAACTCTATCTCTCCCTGACCACATTATCTATAGATGACCCTGAAAAGAATTGTCTTCTTGCCCTCTGATGTCCCAGACCACTACCCACCCCCAACACCTTCCTCGCCTTTAGCTACAATACTTAAGTGAGCAGCTTAGACAGAGGGACGAGTTGCTCATTTCTGAGTTTCTCCCACGTATACATGTTATTAAACTTGGTATTATTTTCTCCTGCTAACGTGTCTTGTTAATTATTTGGCCAGCCATAAGAACCGTAAGGGAAAGGGCAGAGGGGGATTGTCCCTCTTCCCCCATAATTTAAAACTCCAAGCTGCCCAGATAGTTTATACAAAATAGGGGAAATACGCCTTCTGCCCTTCCTTTATCACAGGGGTTCAACCAGCCCCAATCAAGAGTGCTTCAGACCTCCTTAAAGTCAGGAGATGAAGAGGGGGGCAGGGCATGGTCTTCAGCATTAAAGGTTTTAAAGTGTACAGCAGAGGAGAGCTATTAGGCTTAGAGATAGTGCAATTTATAGCAGAGGCCTCTGGCTATAATGAAGAGAGAAAAGGCTGGGGAGGTCAAGATTCTCTACAATTTAGGTTGAGTGCCCAGCAAATTTACAACTGTGCTGGTGGAACATTACTTTTTAAAAACACCCTTTAACAAAATTGGTATGAAAATTTTCTCACCTATAAAATATGATTATTATACATATAGTTGTAAGAATTAAATGGGGTAGCCTTGGTGAAGGCCAGATAGTAAGATTCAATTGTTCCTCTTCCCTGCTTGGAAGGATTTGGAGGCAGCCCTTGGGCCACACTATGGAATTCAATTTGTGTCTCATAATCAGGCTGGCAGGAGGAGGGTGGGGAAGGCTGAAGCCATCACAATCATCTCTGCTCACAGGATCGGTTTTGCCAACGCGCAGCGTCTGGCCCAGGATGGGTCCCACGTGGTGGTCAGCAGCTGGAAGCAGCAGAACATGGACCGAGCGGTGGCAGTGCTGCAGGGGGAGGGGCTGAGTGTGACGGGCACCGTGTGCCATGTGGGGAAGGCCGAGGACCAGGAGTGGCTGTTGGCCACGATGAGGGAACAGGGAGGGTGGGAAGAGGTACAGATGGGGACATGCAGATTAAGCCCTGGCAGGAGGAGGTTGGGGTCTCTAGCATTGGTATCTAGGCCAACCACACATGTAGCCCAGGATAGGGCCCTGCTCAGGGGATAAAACAAATGGACAGCCAGATGTGGCTGGGAAGAGATGTTCCGGGCAGGAGGGAACTCACATGGTCTAGACCAGAGCCTTGCTAATCTAAGGGTGGTCTGATGACCAGCAGCTGGGGGTGATCTGGGAGCTTGCTGGAGACCCAGAATCTCAGATCTCACCAGAGCTGCTGAATGGGAATCTGCATTTAACAAGATCCCAAGTGTCTTGTGTACCTGTTAAAGTGGGAGCAGCACAGCTCTAGTGCACCCCAGCTGTTGGGTTGGGGAGCCCACTAGAGTTGCGGTCTGGATTAAGAGCTGTTTACCCGTGACAATCCTGGAAGGAGTGAGCTGTGAGGCAAAATCTGAAGGTGCATGAAATGGGCAGATGCTTGTTGTAGAGAATGGCCCTTGGTATGTGACACCAAAGGAGGGAGGTTTCCAGAGTCAAGGGAGAACTGGGAAGGCATTATTCAGAAATGCAAGAGGTGAAAGAAGGGTCAGAGCAGAAGCAGTGACATCTAGTGAGTGAAGATCTGGACTGGTGGGCTCCCAGCTGCCAACCAGGCATCTTGAAGGAGCAGAAACTAGATGTTTCCAAGGAGATGAGAAACAAATATTTCACTCAACCTCAGCAGTCTGACTGCTCCAGGATGGCCTGCACAGGAATGGGTTAGTTACTTTGCTCTGGATCCTCAGCCCCCAATGTTCCCAGCCTGGCTGGGGGGGGATGGAGGTTTCTGGGCACCCTTTACTCCATTCCTTCACCCCATATGCTCTGCCATTGTCTCCGCAGGCCCTGGAGCACTATGGAGGCGTCGACTTCCTGGTGTGTGTGGCAGGGGTCAACCCCTTGGTGGGGAGCACTCTGGGGGCCAGTGAGCAGGTGTGGGACAAGGTGAGGCCCGGGGTAGGATCTTACACACCCTGTGTGGCTCTCTGTCTACCATTTTTACAAGCATGCGTGTGCACACACACACAGTACCTAAGCTCCCACGTCCCCCTGTTACTGCTGACTCTGATGGGTGGGAGTTGGAGCTCATCTGGGTCAAACTGCCCATCAGTAAGCTCAAGAGGCACTGGCCACGCCCAGCGTATGCCAGGTGCCAGCATCCTCCTCTATGTTGACTCTCCTTGTGCTGGTCGCGGCTACAAAGTCCTGAGATGCCAGAAAAGATTTCCTGGTCTGTCCATGGCAAAAGGTTCTAAATATGTCATAGTCTGGGCTCACTTGTACCCACTCTGATCCCTTCAGTCTGGCTCTGGCTGTCCCACGGAGCCCCCTCTGGGCTGTCATGGGGACACCTCACCTGACCACAGACACAGCTGAGAGAAGGGACCTCCAGCCAGTCTCGCCATCCCAGGCAGAATCCATCAAGCATCACAGGGGCTTCTGCTGCCTCTGCAGAACCCCTGCCCTTGCTGTCCTGTGGGCCCCCCTGAGAGCGGTCGGCACAGTCCTGTGGCCTCCTGCACCCTGTCAGCAGAGATGGGTCCTGTGGTCAGGGTGAGCCAGCCATTCCCTCCTCATGGAGTTTTCTTCCACTGACCACCCCTCCCTTCTCTCTTTACAGACCCTGCCCCATGTCCTTTTCCTAGTTCCCAGATTCCATGGTTTTCCTGACCCAATTCCCAATTCCCCCTCCTCACCCCTCAGCCACACTCAGGGTTTTCTTGGAAAAAAAAATCCTGGTTGTGAACATTTCCCTGACGTGGACTAAGCGGTCAGCGTGGATTCCCTTTCCCTTACCCGCACCTCCCTTAAGGCAGTCACTACCAAACAAGTCATCCTGACTTCCTGCCCTGCTCTGTTTCCCCGACCTCCTCCCTGGAGGGCCATGTTGGCTAGGCACTGACGGTGGGAGGGTCTCCTAAACCACAGCTTATTGGTGGTTCCCCCATGACCTGGGCAGCACAGGGACCTTAGAATCCTACACATGTTCCTCACACATAGAAAAGGAGCACAGTGTCCCAGCCACTGGCCACAGTCACAGGGCTGGGCTCCTGCTCTGGCCACAGGTCTCCAAGTGACCAGTGAGAGTGGGCGTTGGACAGGCTGCATCTCTCCCCGCCTCTATGTTTGCTCTGATTTCAGATCCTGAACGTGAATGTGAAGGCCCCAGCCCTGCTGCTGAGCCAGCTGCTGCCCTACATGGAGAAGAGTGGGTGAGGGCATGAGGGGTGCTTGTGGCCATTGGGGTTTCCATGCCCTGGTCTTTTCTGCCCCTCAGGACACTTGGACAGGCACCCAGGAAGTGGAGTATGGCGGGAGAGATGGGAGGTGTGTCCTATGGAAAATGTTCTCCATTTCTATACTTACCATTGTCCCCAGTGGGTGTGACAATTGTATGAAGAGAAACATTTGCCAAGGGCAAGAAGGACCTGCCTTCCAGGTCCTCGAAGGACCTTTCACTGGCCCTCGTTTCTTCAACATCAGAGGATGCAGGGACTTTGCCCCTGGAGTGGCGGCTGCTGGGAAATAGGTTCCAGAATATAGTCACCTGGAGCCCGCTCCGGCCCCTTAATTCTCGCCCTCGTCTCTGGGCCATCTCACCTTTCCGTTCTGGTCAGAGGCTCTGTGACATTTGCTCTTTCTCACCTTCCCCTGCAGAGCCTGGCTCCTCTGTGCCTGGGGCCACCAAGGGGCAGGCCAGGCTGGGCCTGCTGGGCAGAGCGCCGACCTCACAGGGGTCTCTATGACACACAAGCATTACTTGGGTCCTGCTCTCCTGGAGCGCTGCCTCTCAGCCTGGTGTCCCTGCCCAGGGAATCCCACTCTGGCTGTGTTTATAGAGTGGCATTGACCCTGTCAGTGACCTTAGTGTCTATTAATTTGCAGGTCCAGTTTCTCCCCAGTGTTCCAGATATTCCCCAACCTTATCATCATGTATCTTGAGCTGTTTTCCTCTTAGCTTGAAAGTACAATTTCCCTGCTCATCTGGACCCTTAGTTCAACTGGCCTTTCATCTCATCCCATCTGCCTTTCTCCTTGCAGGGGAAGCTCTGTGGTTCTGGTCTCATCTATGGTGGCATATGTGCCAGTACCAGTGATTGTAAAATCCTCTGGATGGGGGCTGGGTGAGGGGCAGCTGAGTCTGGTTTCTTGTGGGTCCCTACTGTGGGGTGTGGGAGAACAGGCTGTTGATCACAGCTATGGAATTAAGGTGTGTAACGCCAGCACAGCACCCTGACCGCTACAGATCTGGCATTATAAGCTCACTTTGCCGTAACATCTCTGAAACTCGAGGATGTTAAGCCGTTTGCCCAGGGTAAGCACAGTCAGTTTGTGGGAGAGCAAGATCCGAGTCCTGGATTTTCCTAAATCTGGTTTCCTGACTGAATGTTTAAAAGCACAGTGCAGCTTTCTCTGTGTCAAGCTTGGATGCACATGGCGGTGACTTCTCAACATTTCTCTAAGCTTAGAGGAGGCCCTCCATCTCAGAACTTCACTCCTTGAAAATTATTGTGGGGTGGGGAGAGTGGTGGGGTGGGGTAAGGAATTTTAGTTTGGGGCTAAAGTCAGGCATAGTTTCTTAGTCTGAGACCCAGAGTCACAGCTCTGGCTGTTTGGGTAACGTTCCCTCCTCCCAATTCCAGTCCATTTTGTCTACTTCTTTCTCCTTTTCAGAAGCTGGGAGTCTACAATACCAGCAAAACAGCGCTGTTGGGCCTCTGTAAGTCTCTGGCTGTGGAGTTGGCCCCAAAAGGCATCCGAGTGAACTGCCTGGTGCCAGGAATAATCAAGACTGACTTTATCCAAGTGGTAAGGATCACAGACAGCTCCTGCTCCCCATCCTCTGCCCCGTGGTCCCCACTGGTGCCTTCCCTGGTCAGACTCCCAAGGCCCACAGAGACAGCACACTCAAGTTGGAGACCCAGCCCAGGCCCATCATTCAGAGGCTCTGCCCTGCAGCCTTTGGGACCAGCAGCCTCTCACTTCCCTGCAGAAGAATGGAGTCTCTTCTGCCCCACCTCTCTCTCCTGAACAGGGTCATCCTCCCACAGAGGCATCCGTCTGCCATGATGCTCTTCCCATCCACCCTTCTTCCCCTACCCCCACCAACAGACCTTCTGCCTAACATTGACTCTGAAATCTTTTCTCAGGAGAAAACTTTGCCATACTTGCTACCTGACTTGAATGAAATCTATGGATTGCAGCGGTAGGTGGGGTTTGGAGTTTTAATGGTTTCTACTTTGAAGGAAAGTTCAATTTCAAGAAGAGACAGAGCCCTAATCTTTTCCCAGTCTACTGGCTGTTCCCTTGCTGAAATCTGAGGACAGCACAGTCCTGGGCCTGGGGGCTAGAGGGTGGGAGTGGTCCTGCTGAGCCCACAGTGGCCCTCCCTGGAGCCTGATTTGACTGGAATCCTGTGAGGTATTGAACTATGGAGGTCATGCTCCACCCACCTCTGGGCCAGCAGAACCTGAGGTTGGAGCTCGGCACTGCGTGGGCTGCGACCTCAGCTCTGCTCTCTTCCCTTCAGGTTTGGGGAGCCTGAAGAATGTGCGGGGATTGTGTCCTTCCTCTGCTCTTCAGATGCCAGCTGCATCACAGGGGAGAACATTGTGGTGGCCGGCTACTCCCCTAAGCTGTGAAGCAGACTGGTTAAAACAGTGGGGCCATGGTCCTTGGTGGAAAACTGGGGAGTGGGGTGGGGAATATGGGGGGGGGGAGCCTTAGGGTGTCTTTACAGTCCTGGGCCATATAGGGAAACTTACTCAGAAAATGAGAAGGAAGGCAAGATGGTTGAAACTTTTCATTTGGAAATAAACACATGGAAACTTTTAATCTGGGCTCACCCCTGTTTGGCTAGTGATGTCTGAGCAGTTCCCTTGAGCTAGAAGCCTCATCCCTGGATTAGTCCCTTCGCTTATCACAGTCTCTCATCCCTAAGACTTTCACCTCTCCCTCCTTCCTTCAGTCTTTTCCCATGAAATTGGAAATTGATGCTGGATGCTTTCCATCTGCCTGTCCAGATCCACTATCCATAATTCTCTATTCTTCTCTGTATTCTGGGAGGCAGAGCTGTTGGGACTGCTTTGATAGGCTCCCTTGACATCTGGCTTCCAGTTGGGCTTGGTCAACAGGAGGCACTAGCAGGAGACTGGAGGGTGGGACGAGTATAATGTCAGGGAATTTATTTCTCAGGCTCCCTTCTCATCTGGTCGCCACATTGGGCTGTTCTCTCCACCAAAGGCTGTAGCCCTTGCCAGGCAACAGCCTGACAAGCAGCTTGGTTTCCATAAGTACTCTCTCCTCTTGTCCCTTCAGGCCTATGAGTGGTAATGGTTCCCTGCTGCTGCTGGCTCTGGTGTACTACACTATACCTTGTTGGATGTTCCGAACCCTGTCCATTCTTTTATAAATACTTTTTTATTAAAATCTCCTCAATTATCCAGTTTGAGAATATCAACATTATCATCATATCTTTTCTTTAAAAAAATCTATTTAGCTTATTATTTATTGTTATTTAGCTTATATACAATAAAACAGACCCATTTCAAGTAAACTTTTCATTGTGTTAATAAATTTTTACATACATGTAAATTAAATTTTTTTAAATCATAACAATTAAAATATTGAACATTTCTATTGCCCCCCAAAGTTTTCTTGTACCCCAGCCCATCTGACACCCCTACCCCCAGCCCAAGGCAACCATTGATTAGTTTTTTTCCTAGAGTTTTATATAAATAGAATCATATGCATATACACTTTATGTCTGGCTTCTTTTGCTCAGTATAATGATTTGAGATTCATCTTTGTTGTTGGATATATCAGTAGTTCATTCCATTATATTGCTAAGTGGTATTTCATTGTATGAATATAGCACAATGGAATAATAGTCTATTGACTGATGGTACTACAGTTTATTTATCCATTCACCTACTGGAGGACATCTTGCTTGCTTGCAAGTTTTGGCAATTATGGTAAAGCTGCTGTAAACATCTGTGTTCTCTCCTCTCGTTATGGGAGATACTCCAATTACATGTGTGTTATACCATGTCATGTTATCCCACAGGTTACTGAAGCTCTGTTAACTTTTTCCAGCCTTTTTTCTCTCTGCTTCATTTTGGGTGGATTCTGTTGCTATGCCTTCAATTTCACTGATCTTTTCTTCTTTGGTGCCTAATTTGCTATAAATATTTACATTTAAGATACTATATTTTTCATCTGTGGAAATTTCAAGCTATATTTAACTTTAAGGAGGGCTGGGAAATATGTGCTATCTGTGTGCCCAGGAAGAAAAGGAAAACAGATTTTAGTGAAGCTACAAATTCTTTCATCTCTCAAGTCTTAGATAGTCTTGTCTCTGCTTTCCTTTCTGATTTCGTCTCCCACCACACTCCCTCTCAGTCACCGTGCTCCAGTCACATTGACCTTCTTATAGTTCCTCAAACAACATCTTTTCACATGCCTTTCCCTTTGCCTGGAACACTCCTTTGCCATATCTGTTTGAGGGTTGTTTTGTTTTTATCTTTCAGGTCTCAGATCAAATAGCTCCTCCTCCAAAATACTTTCCTTTGACCATCTTATGTAACGTTGCTCTCACCCCAGTCACTTTCTATGACATCATCCTGTTTTGTTTTCTTTACAACACCTTTACTCTTTGAACTTATCATTTTTATTTGAGTGTTTGCTTGTTTATTATACTTCTTATTCACTCAAATGTAGGTTCCTTAAGACCAGACACCTTGTCAGTCTTGTTCATAGCCATGAATATTTTGCATATAAGAGGTGCTCAATAAATATGAATTAACCGCCATCTTTCATTCTGGCTCAGTGATTCTTCTGCTCACATTTCAGACTGAGGAAATCTTGTTCTAGGCTCATTAACCTAATAGAGGTCATTTTAGGGAGTATCACAAATAGATGAAACACTTTCAGTTCTGGATTGGAGGTGATTTTTCTTTCTCTGATGCCCCACCTTCCCCTTGACTTCATTTACTCATTCATCCATCATTTAACAAATATTCTGCACTCCTATTATGTGTCTGGCATTTTCTATGTAGAACTGAGAATAGAGTGGTGAATGAGAAAGATATTATCTCTAGGTGCCATGATGGGGCTTATATCCTCGTGGATTCAGGAGCACCATGTTCTCCTAGTTCCCCAATGCCACGTCCAATCCAGTCTTCCTTTGCTGTGATTTATAAATGTCTGCTCATAGGTTCGTGCTTTCATCCTTCAACCCCTCCTTGTTAGCGTGCTCCATTTCCTCACCAGAGTGTGAGTACCTCCACTGGAAGGCCACCAGGATCACAAGGATCATTTATCTTAATTTTTGCTCTATCCCTGGAATCCAGATCATGGTAAGTGCTCCATTAACACTTGCTAAATGACCAGCCTGCTTCCGTTCCCCTCATTCCTGGAAAACCGGCTCACAAGATTCCTTTTTGCTCCAAGTCCCACCCTCAATCTGGGTGACTTCATTGTTCACCTAATTCAATATCTACCCTTTCAATTCTTTGACATCCTCGGTTCCAGTGACCTTCAGCCCAACTTCACCTCAGACACTCTTAAATATAGTGGTAACTTAGACTGGTTATCACCCAGGTTTCTTCCATCTTGATATATTAAATGTGCACATCCTACTCTCTAGCCATAAATTCCTGTTCTTCCACCGCTTTTTGCTCTATTTCCTCTTACATCAGCTTGTCAATGTTATGGAGAATTCCTGTTCTCTGACCCCTCCATTTTGTTCTAATATGTCACTCCCCTCCCTCTTTATTTCCTTTTTTGTATAGTCTAGATTGCACAATATCTCACTTCCATCACTGTCTTGTAAGTGCCCTCAGTTATTTTTCTCACTGCTTTTCCACTGTATCCCTTTGGGAGAACACTTGTGCTTGATCAATCCAAATGTCTTTTCTTCTACAGCTAGGTTATCGTGGAAAACTGGAGAAATACACTAAAAATCATGGTTTCCTATATAATTTTGACTTTTAATATCAACTGGCAATCTTTCTACATGGTCTTACTCACTACAGTCTCCTTTTCCCCTCAACATGTATTTAAACCTCCGCCAATTGTATTAGTGTGCTGGGGCTACTATGACAAAGTACCACAGAGTGGGTGGCTTAAACAACAGATATTTGTTTCCTTACAGTTCCAGAGGTTAAAAGTCTGAGGCTTGTAGCTGGCTGCCACATAGTCTTTCCTCTGTGCACGTCTGTGTCCTAATCTCCTTTCTTTATAAGGACGCCAATCTTATCGGATCAGGGCCCACCTCAATGACCTCATTTAACCTTAATTACCTCTTTAAAGACCATCTCTTCAAATATAGTCACATTCTGAGGTACTAGGGGTTAGAACTTTATTGTATGAATTTGGCAGATGGGACACAGTTCAGCCCATAACATCAATCTTCTCAAGCCCACTTCCTCACCACCTCACCCTCCATTTTCATAGAGGAGGCAGGAACAATGACCTGGGAATCCTAACTTGTCCCTCCCACTACCTTGTGAATCTGTCTGTGAGAGGTTCTCTCCTTTCCTCACTCCCTACCATCAGTGAAGGGTGTCCTCCTCCATTCCACCATAATCCAAGGCAGCTCCCACCTCTGCTCTAGCTGAACTTCCCTTCCCACCTCCTTGGAGTCCTTGAGCTGTCAGTTATTCTCTTATTTGTTTCTTCAATTCTTCCAGTAGCAAAATGAAGCTAGAGCAAGTGGTCTACCACATCTGGCCCCATAGATCTCAGAGAGCCTGTGAAGCCATGGGAGGTCTTTTTCATGCATTTTGTGTTTGGGACTCTGCTATTGGCTGTGGGCTCTTTGCCTGGAGCAGGTGTTCCGTGCAATTATTTCCTCCAGTGTCAGGGAGAAGGAAGCTCACCTGATGGCTTCTTCCTCTTTGTGCCTTTATTACTCTGCTTCCTTTGGGGACAGGGACTGGCAGAAAGGCCAAGTGGGGCAGTTCAGTAGGTACTAGCTCACTCCTGGTTTGGGAGGCTGTTGACAGAGTCATTCCTCTTCCTGAATCAGGAGGAATAGTTTGTGGGTTCCCAGAGCCCTTTTCTGACTTTTTGGCTTCCTCATTTCCAGGGCCACTGTAACTCCTCTATCCCTTACAAAACTGCTTTCACTCTATGTCAGAAGACTCATTTGAAACTTGGAAAGAGGCAGAAGAACTGGCAGAATATTTTCAACGCATTGTTGGTCTTGACATTTTATCATCTCTGAGCAAAGGTTAATGTGTATATTACTGTCTGTTAGAGATGCAAATACTTTCTATCTATTAGAACAGATGATCCCAAAGGTTATTGTTTATTGTCTTGTTGGACATTAATCAGTTTTGTATCTAACCCCCAAATCTTATGCTAACATTTCCTATAAATACCTAGCTTCTCAAATGTTCCTTGAATTGGTCATAACATTTTATTGATTCTATCATTAATTAATGAGTTGAATAAAATTTTGACATTCGTTCATTTTGTATTTGTATGAGAGTCATGATATTATTTTTTTTTGAAAATTATACTTTACCTCTGATTTATTGCATGCAGGGGTAAACGAAAAGGAGAGGCTGTTAGACTTTGCAGTAGAACCCTTTTTATTAATTATGCTGCAGAACTTCTCCCTTTCTATGATTTGTTTACCTTTCTTTTTTTTTTTTTAATTTTATTTATTTATTTTATTTTTTCCCCCCAAAGCCCCAGTAGATAGTTGTGTGTCATAGCTGCACATCCTTTTAGTTGCTGTATGTGGGACACCGCCTCAGCATGGCCAGAGAAGCGGTGCGTTGGTGCGCGCCCGGGATCCGAACCCCGGGCTGCCAGCAGCGGAGCTCGCGCACTTAACTGCTAAGCCACGGGGCCGGCCCTGTTTACCTTTCACATGAAAAAAAAAGGCTTAAATTCTCTGTCACTTATAGAGAAAGCTTTTCAGTAATCCTTTGCATTCTGTAGCTGCCATATAATACATTCTTTTTCTTTGACAAAGTGGTTTTAAAAAGTTGTCCACGTTGTCTCAGACTAAATGTCTAAGGCGATACATGAAAAATATCATTGCATATGTAAAGTTAATTTAGATGGGTGTGAAAAGTTTCATGCCTATACCAGGCAATTACAATGACAAGAAAGGAGTTCTTCATGCTTTCCTACTGACCCTTAACTTTGCTGCAAAATTTTGGCCTCTGTGGGGCACGTTCAGGGTCTCCACTGACCCTTTACTTCAATCAGCTTTAACTGGCTCTCAAAGCAAGTGAAGGCTTCCAGTCGCAACACCTCTGCACAGGCTCGCTCTTACGTCACCATAGAAACAAGACCCTCACTGTGGAAAAAAAATCACGTTATAACGAGATAGACTGCTGTAAAACATCGATTAATGATTTGAACAGCCAACAGAGTGGAACCTGTATAGGAAGGAGCTGAGTTACAGCAAGTGAGTTGGAGGAAGGAGACAGGATGTTTTGCTGGCCTCAGGAGGGAAAGACAAAACGTAGCGGCTAGTTCTTGTTCTACGAGCCTGAATTCTTACACACCACAGTGCCTGGCTGGAGGCTCCCACTACGGTGATGGAGCAGGGATGACAAGCAGAATATTCATGATCTTGACTTGCTTCTGTGTATTATTTTGGGAGATCCAGCAAAAACAACACATGAGATTTCATAAGTGTTATGGACTGAATGTTTGTGTTCCCCCAAAATTCATATGTTGAAATCTAATCCCCAATATGATGGTGTTTGGAGGTAGAGCTTTGGGAGATAATTAGGTCATGAGGATAGAGCCCCCATGATGGGATTGGTGTGCTATAGGAAGAGGCCAGAAAGCTAGCTTGCTCTCTTTCTGCCCTGTGAGGATACAACGAGCAGTCAGCAGTCTGTAACCCTGAAGAAAGTTCTCACCCAAACCTGACCATGCTGGCACCCTGATCTCAGATTTGCAGCTTCTGGAACCATGAGAAATAAATTTCTATTGCTTATAAGCCACCCAGTCTATGGTACTTTGTTATGGCAGCCCAAAGTGACTAAGACCATAGGCTTACCAAAGAGATTGTTGGAATTGATAAGAAAAATACTAATGCCGAAGTAGATAAATGTGTAAAATTTATGAAAAACAGTGCATAACAAGGATTCTAGCTGGTCAATAAACATATGAAAAAGTTCAACTTAATTAGTAATCAAGGAACTATAAATGAAAACTACAATGCATTACCATTTTTGCCCATCGAAGACAAAGGTTTAATTTAACCTCTTAATCTCAGGTTCATGTGCCTGATGCCCAGCAAGCCAAACACTGAGTCATCGGTGCTTGGACATGGGGAAAGATTTATTCGAATTGGCCAAAATGAGTAGGTGGGAGCCTGGGTTCACTCATATCCAGCTCACCAAGGACAGAAAGCAGGGGGTTTTTATGGAGCTAAGGGGCTTGGCAGGAGGAGCTTCAGGGAAACAAAGAGGTCATTCTTGATAAGCCACTGGGCAATCTGACTTCTGGGCTTCAGTGGCTGCTGAGGGCCGGCCATTTTGTGATGGCAACCTCCCCAAAGGCTTTCTCTTTCTTCTGCAAAACAAGCTCACAAATCCTTGAGACCTCTGAGTCACCCCTCAAGTTAAAGAGGAAAAACAGCAAATTGGTTTAATATCTACAATACCCCTCAGGTACCCAGCTTCACAATGAAGGATGAGATGAGTACATTCACACATTTTTGGTAGAAGTGGAAACTCTACAATTTTTCAGGAAACCAATTTGGCATTATGGGAATCAAGAACTTCAATCCATTTAATCCCGGATTACCAATTATAGGAGTCTATACTAAAGAAATAATTTACGAAATGTTGAGTGCAAAATCATTTATAAAATCAAAATATTGGAAATAGCCTGAATGCCCCCAAATAAGGAAATTGTTAAGTAAATTATGTGTATCCTGCCAGTCTCCACTTACTCGCTTAGCTTCAATCATGTTGTCCTTTTTGCTGCTCCTCAAGCAGCCCAGGCTTGCTCCAGCATGAGGACAATTGCACTTGGCTCTTCTCTCTCCTGGGAATATTCTTCCCCCAGATACCTGTGTGGTTTGCAACCTTACCTCATCCAGGTCTTTATTCAAATGTCACCTTCATAGTGACACCCTTTTTAAGACTTCACCCCTCTACCGTACTCCTCTTCCTGGCTTCATTTTTCTTCCCAGCCCTTATCGCCATCCTACATTCTCTGTAGGACCTTGATTACAAGTCAATCTGTCTGCGAAGTTCATCACTGTCTAGTAGCCTTGAAAAAGGTTTTAAATTTTAAAGCCCAATTAAATTCTACATTTCATTGCACTGCAAATTATTGCATGTTTCTAAAAATAAGAGAGAAAGAAGGACTTTTGAGTCAAATCAAGATTTAAAAGGGTAGACACTCCAAAATGTGAAATTGGCTGAGTGAGAAGCCCTCTTTCCTTGTTATGTGATAGTGACATAGCTGGTTAAACTCTCTTACTGCAGCTTAGCTGTCTCAGACCAAATGTCTGTTGAAGCTGGAGCTTTAGGAAATGTGGTAGAAAAATATCAGGATGCTGGAAAATATTGGCTGTTTCTTGCAGCTTTTAATAAGGTCTTACAAAACAGAGACAAGCTTTGATCTGAGCTGACCTGGCTGAAAGGAGAAAGGGGACAATATACAACTTTGTTAATAGAGACCCCTCTGCCTGTGGCAAGATTGCTGAGGCTCAGTTAGTCATGCTTCTTGCAGAATTGCAAAACCCAGAATGTCCACCCTGTTCTAACATTAGCATGAAAAGCAAGGAGATGGGAAACACAACAGTGAATAAAACTAGGACACCTGAGAGTCCAGAGAAACAAAGGACGCCAGATTCACTGGTTCCTTCCCACATACCTCCTTCTTTGAACTCTCTGATTTAGGTAATCTTTCTTCTATTGTCAGGGCCAGCCAACGGCTGCAGCCTACGAGGCAGATTATTCTGCCTTATCAATTGTCTCACAAAGCCAAGAGGGAAACGATCGGATTTAGGCCTGGGACTAAGGGCAAAGTTCCAAGGTTTATAGTTAAGAGATAGAACAGCCAGGATGGGGTCCAGACCTGTGAACCATAAGGTCCTCATGCCTGTAGATTTTGCGGGGAGTTGATTATCAGGGAAACCTCAGGCCTGGAGAAAATGCGAGCCTATGTTTCCTCAGCCTCAAAGGTGACCTGAGGCCGCCACCTCTCACAGACTAGGCCAGCAGGAAGTGGGCTACTAAAGAAGTTCAGTCTTTAATAGGGATTCCTATTTTATGACTGTCTTCTATACCTGTCTCAGGCATGGCTGTGGAGGACAGTGGACAAAAGATTTCTCCAAGTGAGCAGGACTGTGGGCAGCCATATCGGCTGACTAATAAACTCCCTCCTCTGCCAAGACAAGAAGTTCATCCTATCCCTGACCAGAAATATATACGTTGCATTGGTGACTGCTGTTTGTTTCCCTTTCTTTTCCAGATAATAGCTTTTTTTAAACTAAATTTTTTTTATTTCCCTCTTATTTTCTATGTGTCAGGAATGGTTAAATCTATCAGTTAGTCATAGGTTGCATAGTCATAGGAGTCAGATTCGAAGCTAAGAGGAATGCACATATTTCAAGGATGTGGACTTGGAGTGGATGTAATAACTGGGCCCAATGATTGGTTGTTTCTCTTTAAGAATTGGTGCATTTTCATTTGTAAAGGGGATAGTTGCATCATATCAAGTGGGGACATTGTAGATACTGTACATATGGGAAGATGTAATGCTAAACGGCTAAGGTGTAGAATATAGTAAACATATATTGTTTCTCTATCCAGAATCCCTTCTTTTGGGGGAAACATCAGTCTCCTGTATATAGGCTATGCTATTAGAATACTCTACTTAGCTGGCCACAGGGTTTGGTTCAGAGATGGGCATAAGACTTAAGATGGACCAAACAGATTTCTTGCAGGACTTGTGCTAGAACTAAGATTTTCTCATTCTGATTTCATGATTCTGAGAGTATTTGAAACTGGGTAGCTATCTACAGTGCCTCTTGGAAGAAGTCCATCTGAAGAAGGAGCTAATGAGGCCAACACACAGATTTAAACAGAGCTGAGAGATGGAGAGAAGAGGAAGAAAAAGGAGATATAGAGATAGATAGAGATCTTGACCATCTTCGAAAGAAATTTCTGAGTCCCTGGAACTATTAATAACTGTGATAGAAGCCAACTTTACCCTGTATTTTTCCATTTACGTGATACAACAAATCCATTTCTTGTTAAGTGAGTTTGAGTTGGATTTCCGACGCTTGAACCAGAAAGAGCCCTGACTCATATAGGAGCTAACTGTTCAGTCTTCCACATAGGGCAACCTGGCTGCGTTCCATGACTCCTCTGTAACTGCTCTTGTCATTCACCATTGACTTTCTGGTTTCTAAATCTGATGAACCCTTTTCAATCTTTACCTTCCTGGATCTCTTTAACGAATTTTATGCTGTTTATAATGTTCTTTTCTTGAAATTCTCCTCCATTGACTTTTAAGAGACACTATTCTTTTTGTTTTTGTTCTTCCTACTTTTTTTGTTTTTCAATTTATTTTCCAGACTAGTGCTTATCTCTAAAATGACCTGCTGCTCAGTGTTATGCTCTCTACCCTCTTATTGTCTCATTATACAATTTCTCCCTGGGTGATCCATTCACTTCTAGAGCTTCTGTTACTAGTTACACACTGATTACTTCAAGATTTTTATCTTTAGACTAGAGTCTCTAGATCTCCAGACTCATATCGTCCGTGGCGTATGGGATATCTTCTCTCAGATGTGCTTCAGACACCTCAAAAGCAACATCTCTCAAATCTAATCTCATTGTTTGTCTACCCAAACATGCCCTTCTTTTAGTGTTCCAATCACAGTGACTGGTACCACATCTAAGCATTTGCCTTTGTTAGAAGTCTGAGTATCATTGCCGACTCTTCCTCTTCTTTATCCTCTCATTAAATTCTGTCAATCATGTTTCACGAATATTTCTCAAATCTGTAGCTGCATATCTTACTGCTCTTGCCTTAGTTTGGTCCAGGACTCTGTAGGTTGTCCATTGCATGACTCCAGGAGCCTCAATCCCTGGACCTCACTGTGAATGGAGTCATGGTGGTACTGGCCTCAATTTAGGCCCACATAATTTCTCACTGAGGTTACCGCTGCAACTTTCTAATATTCTCCTCACCTCTAGATTAATTTCTCTTCAGTCCTTTCTCCAAATGTGGCAAAAGACTTCTTCTAAATACAAATGGGAGTATATCACTTTTCTGCTACAAATCTCATTGCTTGCCCTTCTTTTCCACCTTAATTTTTTACCACTTCAGCTTTCTTTCTATGCTTTTGCATAACTAAATATTTGAACTTCCCCAAATGTGCCATGCTTTCTCCTCCCCCATGAATTTTCATATATGCCCCTGTACTTTTTTTTTTAATTTTATTTATTTATTTTTTTCCCCCAAAGCCCCAGTAGATAGTTGTATGTCATAGCTGCATTTCCTTCCAGGTGCTGTATGTGGGACACGACATCAGCATGGCCGGAGAAGCAATGTGTCAGTGCGCACCCGGGATCCAAACCTGGGCCGCCAGCAGCGGAGCGCATGCACTTAACTGCTAAGCCACAGGGCCGGCCCAGTGCCCCTGTACTTTTAAAATGCCTCCTTCTTTATCTTGCTAACTTATTTATCCTTCCAGATGCAGTATAGGATTAGTCTTTCAGACCACCCAGTTTGGGTTGGCAACCTTGCCAATGTCTTATAATCACACCTTACATTTATGTCTATCACAGTGCATACCACACTGTGCTGAAATATGTATTTACTTATCAGTCATGCCCTTAGATGTGAATTCCTCGAGGGAAGAGACCTTGAGTTATTTATCTGTGTATTCTCAGGGCTTGGCATGTCACTTGGTGCATATTAAATGCTCAATAATTTTAAGAAAATGGTAACGAGAAAAACAACTTTTGGCATCTGTCAACTGCCTACCAGCCACTCAGTCACATCTGTCAGGAAGATGGAAGTGAAGGGAAAATATTACTTATTGATTGCCATTCACTCACTCAACATTTGTCAAGCATCTTTTATTGTCAGTCACTATCTAGGCACTTTCACATGATTAGATCACTTAGTCAATTCAGTCACACTGTCAGGAAAGCATTATTTTTATTTTAGACATAGAGAAATTTTATACAGAAGTATGGCTTTTGAAGTTAGGCTACCTGCATTTTAAGCTCAACAACCTGGCTATTCAGCAAATGGTGAATTAAAACTCCAGTGACCTAATTTCAAAAACCATGGTACTGTCAATGCTTCATGGTTTCCCAACTCTGCTTTAAAGACCTTTCTAAAAAATGAAGCTTTCTGTTCAAGATGGCAGACTAAGTACACATTGTCTCCACTAACTCTTGAGACATCTCTGAAATAATATTATATAAGTACCAAAAACATCCACATAACAGTGAATTGAATAGAATGAGATGGAGGTCATTAGCTGATTGTGTCAGTTATAACTCTATTGCCTTTCTGCTCCAAATCTACACATTGTTGCCCCACTCATGGTACTGAATCATTGCCCCCTTGTCAGCTGGAATGATGTTAAGCTTCATCAGTATAGGGCACTGGAGTGACACTGGAGGAGCAGGCGTATTTCTTCCTGTTCCAGCAGACTCTAGCAGCACAGCACCTCCCTCCACACAGCTTCTCCTGGCACTCCAAAAAACAGTTTCCCAGTGAGTTCCAACAGCATGGCACCTCCGTGTGTTTGGCTTCCACCAGCACCTCCTCCCTGGCTTTGCAGTGAGTTCTGAGACACAGAACCTTCCTGAGATGGCTCCCCCTGGCACCCGAGGAGGGGACTTTCCAGTAATTCTTCCTGACATGGTACCTCAGCAAACTTCTCCACCATGCAGTGAGCCATAGCCATGCTCTCTCCAACCATATCTGGATCAAAGTCCTGGGAGGAAGGGACCCTCTTTCAGATTTCTTCCTTCCTTGGGGGCTCTGTTTCAGCCCTCGGGTAGTGACTGGTCCCTATGTCTTCTGTTCCTGTATAACCTCCAAGGACAAGGTAAGTGTATCCATCATGAAGAGCAATAGGGACATACCAGTAATCAGAATGTCTTGGTTCTCAGAGATCTTTGGCAGGAGCTAATCGATCACAATGTTCATAGAAACAAAAGAGATGGACATCCTATTTTTTTGTTTGTTTCTTCTACATAATTGGAAAAACTCTAGGTTTAGTAGTCAAAAGCCTGACTTGAGTTACCACAGTGGAAAGTCACGACCTCTTACCCAGTTTCCAGATCTAAGTCGATTCATAGATACAGAGCTTCTTGATTGAAGGGGAGGCTGGATCCCCTTGAAGAATAGCTCTGCATAGTTTCCACAAGTGTGTACCATAAATTCTCTTCCTCCAAAGTACTTGTGATCATTTTTTAGGTGAATGTTGGTTAGAGAAGGAAACATTTTAGGAATTACTAGACACTAGCTCTGAATTGATGCTAATTCCTAGGGACCTAAAACACCACTGTGCCTCCTAGGTAAAGTAGGGGCTTATGATGGTCAGGTGATCAATAAGGTCTGAGCTCAAATGTGACTCACAGTGGGTCTAGTTGGTCCATAGACTCACTCTGTTGTTATTTCTCCAGTTCCTAAATGCATAATTGCAATAGATATAATCAGCAACTTGCAGAATCTTCACAGTGGCTCTCTGACCCATATGTTGAGGGCCATTAGAATACATATACGTGATAAGACCCATAAAATTTAAAGATTTAAAGACAAAATTAAAATTTAGAATAATATTTAGGTGTAACCTTAAAGTCGATGAGATATTCTTATATATGGCATGAAACCCAGAGCTCATAAATGAGAAAGATAAATGAAAAAAATAATATATTTAGCTATACAACAATTTAACATTTTTGCACGGCAGAAGACACCATAAACAAAGTCAAAGATAAATGATGGACTTGGAGCAAATACATGAAACATATATAACTGACAATATACAAAGAGCTCCTATAAATTGGTTCCCAAAAAACCCCAAACAGCCTAATAGAATAATGGGAAAAATATGAATAGAAGATTTATAGAAGAATATAATCAAATGATCAATAAACATGAAAAGATAGCTAACCTCTAGTAGTAAAGAAAATTCAAATTTAAACAAACATGGAATAACATTATTAATGTACCCCACAATCTTTACCTTCTCTCCTAAATAAAAAGGAATCTAAAACTGATAGCTTGGTTTCAACATTTTTGCTCCTTTTTCTATGCTCAAAAATATATGTAAAATATGATTACAGATATATACAGTTTTGTTGTTGATGTTTGTTTTTATAAAAATGGTATACATTTTTCTGCAACTTGGTTGACTCACTTGATAATATATAAGGAACATCCATTCAGGTAAATAATATATACATGATTTATTCTTTTGAAAAGCTGCATAGTAATCTATTGAATGGATATGCTGTAATTTATCCAACTTTTCATCCATTTATTGCACAGAGAGAAAAGTAGGTAATATAAAAAAGAATAAGAAATAGATAGGCATCAGTTTTCTTGTCAGCAATAACGGACGCTAGAAGACAATGAGTTTAAAGAGGGATGTTTAAAGAGGGATGATAAAATTTTACAATTCCTGAAGAAGATACAGCAGTCATGAACTTTTATGCCCCAAACACAATGGCAGACTGATGACTTTTGCCAGGCCACATAACCCAGACGTGGCCTTACTGGGCTTGCATACTCTCTTTGAATTTCTATACACATCAATACCCAAATAAGCAAAACTTAAATAGCCAGTGATACCAATAGTGAAGGATATGGGCCTTTACATGCTGTTATTAGGAGCGTAAAATGGTACAGACTTTCCGAAAAGCAGTTTGACAGCTGCATTAAGACTTTAAAATATTCATACCTGTCTCCCAACAATTCTACTTATCTGCCTTTAGCTAAAGATTTAATCAGGTGGGGAAGCAAAACTTGTCAATAAGGACGAACAGAGCATTGTATATAATAAGGAAAAACTGAAAATCACATAAATAATTCAACAACACAGAAATTGTTAAATTAATTGTAGACCATTTATGAGGTGGCATATATATCTTTTAAAAATCATATTTTTAAAGACTGTATAGTGCCATGAAGACTGCTCAGGATGTAATAGTAGGGATAAAAACGAAACAAAATAAAAAACATGGGTTTCAAAACACTTCAAGTGCTACATGGTAAAATACTTTGTAGCCTGGAAGTTTGTTACTGTAATATCTACTTCGACTTTCAGTTATAAAACTAAACAAACCATCACAGAGCATTAGGATCAACCGCAAAATTGTAAAAACTAGATATTCAAGGAGAAAGTGTTGTAAAATTCTTTGCGTATGAAGGGACATTGGTGCTTCTGCGGAGAACAAGAATTCTTTCACTGAATGTACAATTTGTTCTGTTAGTCTGTCAGTCAGCTAGAATTGCATAACAATATTCTGGGTGTGGTGGTATACCACTCAGAATATACAGTCACCACCCTGAAGGAATTTAATGTGCAATGTCAGAAATGCAGCTAAGTATGTTACTAAGTGAAACAGGTAAATACAGTCATTACAAAAGTGCATTGAGTGAAATGGAGAATCATGATTGTGTTGGTGGCTTCAACATCAAACGACGCTCCTGATGTGGGACACACACAACTCCTAAAATCTTCTCATGGATGACCCATTATCCTCCCCTATCTTTGCACCCATTCCCACTGAGGGCTTTCCACAATGATATGGCCTAGTACACCACCACCCCCTGTTTCAGCTTCTCTTCCTATTTCTACCCCAAGACAAGGGTTCTGTGCATGATGGAGCCAGTTGTAGACAGGTCGGAGGGTTGGCCTTTACTGGGGTCTGGGATATGTCCATGTGTGTGCACTTGTGCAAACCCAAGGTCTGTTCTGACGCTCTAATGACCTGACAAGAAGGCTAGGAGGTAGCGTAGGGAGGGGAGGCTGAGCTCAAGGGGAGTATTCTGGAGGAGGAGGAAGAGGGAGGAGAGAAGAAGGGATGGGGGTTGAACCTAACTTTTAAATGTCTGAGCCCATGGGAGACAGTGTCTTAGAATCTACAGAGAGGAGCTGCTGCTGTTGCAAAGCCCCCCTTCCATAAATCAGAAAAAAGTCGTTAGGACCCACATCTCAGAGAAGGTTCTGTGCTCTCCAGAAAGGCATCTTATCTCCTAGGAAATCTGGGTGGGATCCCCCCAGGTCTGGGACTCTGTAGACAGGAATTTTCCTCTGCCTAGCTTGCTCCCTGCCCTGCAAGATGCCAGGATTGGGGTGGCAGAACCTGCTTATCTACATTTCTGACTTGCACTGATCAACACCATGAGCACCAGAGTGTTGCCGGGGAGGGGATCCTCATAGCCCAGCCCAGGCTGCAGTAGGTGCGTGTATGTGTATGTGCACGTGCTTGCACTTTCTAAGGACTCAGTTCTGACCCTGCCTGGATACCCTTTGGGTACTAAGTCCTTATTGAAGGGAATGCTAACTTCCTCCTCCTCCTTTTTTTTTTTTTTTTAAATCCCTGAGAATAAAAGGTCAAATCTCCAGTCCAGGCTGCTGAAGCCAGTGGCCACTGCCTGAGGCACTACTGGGCCAGTGTCTCTGCATTTTCAGAGCCCCAGGCCTTCCTCTCCTCAGAACACAAGGTCAGGCTGGGCCAGGGCTCCATAGGATTCTTCTGTGAGGAAGAGAAAGCCTGAGCTTACCTCTTAAATGCCTCCTTCTAAAGTTCTCCTACTGATCCTTATGTCTAGGAAGTGATACCAACCCTAGAGTCTTAGGCTGTCTGTGTAACAGAAATTGACAAGTTGCCAAACCAAAGTCTCAGACAAGGTTTTATTGGGGCTTATGCTCGAGCACAAGGGAGACAGCACAGGAGAAGAGGCTCTCTGGCTAGCTCTCCGAAGGGAGCCATCCTGAGTATTTTATGGGGTGAGGGGAGGGGACTGGTGTCACGATTCTCCGCCTCCAGAGGTATTCTACTTCCTCTTCCTGGTGGTGTGGCTGCACGTGCCCCCTTGGGGTTGTGGTCCCTGCGCCTGCCCAATGGGTCCAACATGGTGGTGTTGCTCGCTACTGCTGGCCAGGAAGGTCGTATAGTGGTCACCTCCAGGCTTTGTGCACACGTGGGAATGGGGGTCCACTGCTTGAGTGGCAGTTTGCTGTTGGAAGGTTGCTTATGTTTGATACTGGTGTTGGGGGAAGAGGGAGAATCTCTGTCTGCCCTTTTCCTTAAGGTTCTTATGGCTCGCCAAATAATTAACAAGACAAGTTAACAGGAGAAAATAATACCAAGTTTAATAACATGTATACATGGGAGAAAGCAGGGACACTGCGTTTCTCAACACGATAGCAGAAATTCTCATCTTAAATACCATGTCCAACCAAAGACAAGGAGGATGTTGGGGGTGGGGGTGTCAGTTACAGGAGATTATCACTAAAGCACTGTAAACAAGAGTAAGGTTTATTATGCAGTTTTAAGGCCTCACCTTCCACATTGATAAGTCTCTAGAAATGAGGTCATCCCCCCTCTTCCCAATACAGAGAGGGAGATACCTTTACAAATGGAGACTTCCCTTGTAAATGATTGTCTGGTAACTCCTCGCAGGGCCATCCAGAGCGTGTGGCCAGAGAGACAGAACTTCCGATAACATGGGCTTGTTGGTGCCTTTTCTATTGTAACCTCTATCCTACATTATCTTTATAGCAGTCATGATAATAACTCCTTCCTGAAACAGACCTTTTGTTTTAAATTCTTTAGGCAGTATGGGAGGGGAAACTCAAATATTCTTCCTGAGTTCTCTGAGTCCTTATTGTCTTCAGCTCGAACTAATCTGCATACCAGAGTGGTGCTTCCTGGAGTAGCTTGCCCTGAGCACCATCACTGGCCTGAAGCAAGGCTGACATGAGGGAAGCCATGTTGTAACTTAGAATAACCTCTGACTAGCTCACCCAAGCTGTATGTGTTTACCTTGCATGTAGCCTAGAAGACAAATAGCTACCCTCTGGGAAATAATCCTGGCTGACACATATACCTCCCAACAGTGATAGATGATAACTTTGTTGAGTTCCTTAGGAACATGGCAACCTCCTCAGAGAAGAACATCTAGGCTGGCATCCATCATCATGACAACTGAAAAACCTGGTGTGGCACCTCCGGTCACCAAGGCCAGACCATCAACATTCCTGAGCCCCTCCTTCATAGCCCACTAGTCCCTATATAACTGCCTCAAGACTATGTGTGTGTTTAAGATGGTCTTTGGGACGTGAGTCCTCTATCTTCCGATTTTGCTGGCTAGTTGAATAAATCCCTTTCTCAACTACCGACACATTTGCAATTGATTTGCTTCAGTGTTGCCAAGAGCAGAACGAGCCCTTGCTCTGTTACATCTTGACTTCAAAAATAGCTGGGCTGGGATTTGCCAGACCGATGGTTAAGGGTGAGGGGCAGAGTCCAGTCCCTATTCTGTCTCAGAAGTGTGACTGGAGGCTCCACAGCTGGTTAGGACCATAATAATCTTTCAACAAATCTAAGAACAGGCCAGTTTTCATACAATTTGCCCAGTGTCTTTGTGTGCAACTTATCCAAAGTCATCAAATTTTAGAAGCAGATTTTACAGTTGGAACTTCAATGTGTTGCCATTTGTAGATAGTCTTTCAAAATCCTCTGTGGTTAAATGTTACAGGACTTTTTTTAAAAAAAGAGGATTTTTTTAATTATATAAGCAATACTATTCTTAGAAAACTTAGTAAGGGAAGTAAAATAGAAAGTCAAGGGAAAACAAACACCTGAAGCTCCATCACCCAAAGAAAATTACTTTTAATGTTTTGGTAAATTTCATTTCAACCCTACTGTTGATTTGCTTTCTAATTTCAATAAGTTCTGCCTTTGTCTTTTTTATGTCCTTCTTTCTACTTTGAATTTATTTGCTGTTCTTTTAGTAGTTTCTTGTATTGAAAATATGCTTTTATAATTTTCAATCTTTCTTAAATGACTTCTAATTACTGCATCTAAAATTATATATCTATGCGTTTTTTCTGAGTATTGTTTTGACCATATCCAACACACTTAAAAAAAATTGGCATGTTCTCATTGTTCATTTCTAAATATTTATAATTTATGTTTTAATTTCCTCTTTGAAATGTTGAGACACAATAACCGATAACCACTCTATAGATAAGAGAAATAGGGTGAGTTTACTTGAGCCAGAGTGAGGATTATAACCCAGGAAGGCCTTAGAAAGCATTCTGGAGAAGCCTGGTTTTCAGTACAGTCTTATCTTTTTAGAACAAAGAATGTACATTAAACACACCCAGGATACGTTTTCATCAAAATTTCAAAGATGTATTCAGTTGCAAATTAGCAGGTCAACGTGACCCTGATGTCAGGAAAGGGACTAATCTGGGCATTACCAATAGGGCGTAGGAGGGGAAGCATGCATTCTTATATTAAGAGAGTACATTCTTTAATGGTTAAAGCAGATGTACAATGTATGTTTGATAAGCCATAAGTCAGGCTTTTTAGTTCAAGCCAAATCAGTTTTGACCCCGAATAGTTATCCCATATACCTCAAGATGTGAAAATCTCTTGAAGAATTTTTAATAAGGGCAGTTTGACAAAAATTGTGTGATTTAATTATGTATAGTTTTGTTGTCTAATACAGTAGCCACTAGCCACATGTAGCTAATGAGCACTTGAAATATGGTTAGTCCAAACTGAGATAGACTTTAAGTGTAAAATATACACTAGTTTTGAAGACTTACGATGAAAAATTAATTATTTTTACATTGATTTCATATTCAAATGGTAACATTTTGGATAAATTTGGTTATATAAAATATATTATTAAAAGTAATTTCACCTATTTCTTTTGTTTTTTTAATGTAGCTACCTGAAAAATTCAAATTACATATAAGGCTTGCATTTGTGGCCTACATTATATTTCTATTCAATTGCATTCATCTGTAGCCTTATTTTTTTTTTTAATTTGAACTGTTAATTTCAGAGACAGGTGAGTTAAATTCATCTACTAAGATTGAGATTTGACAATTTTTAAGTTACATCATCAGGTGCCAAAAGATTCAAAACATACTATCTTGGTGGAGTGTACCATTTATCAATATAAAAAACTGTATCCTTATTTGCCTTTTTTGGCCCTTTTTGCTTTGAATTCTGTCATTTTCTGATTCTAAAATCTCCACATTTGCTTTCTTTTGGTTAGCATTTTACATGGTATCTTTCTCTATTCCTTTATTTCCAAATGCCCTGCATCACTTTGTTTTACGTGTATCTTTTGTAAACTGTATACAACTATTTTTTAAAATACAATTTGAAAGACTTATTTTTAATATATTAATTCAGTTCATTCACTTTTATTATGATTACTAATATATTACAACTAGTTCCTGAAAATTCTTTTGTGTTTCTAACTATGGAGGCATTGTTATCTCTTCCCCGACTTCTGATGTATTGGCTCAGTGGCCTTCTGCTCTCATCCTTACATTGGGGGTTGACGCCTTTGCTCATGGCTGCCTGGCAGAAGGGTAGAGACTGGGGAAGAGACATCCTTTCAGTGCATCATTGGCAAAGTGTCACCCCGCTCACTGTCCCCTCCTGCTGCCTCCTTGTGTCTGCTGCCTCCTGGCTCAGAGCACCATATCCATTCCCACCTTTTGACAGTCCTCTCTTCCAAGATTTCAGGTTTTGGTTTCATCTTTCAAGATGACTTCATTCCTCATACATTCTAGTCCATTAAGAACACCACTTCATATTTCCAGGCACTGCTATTGACTTTTTTTCTTTTCCTTTTTTTTCTTCTCCTAACCTTTTTCACAATATCTAATGATATAGTGTGGAGAGAAAGGCAGAAGTATGGCTTAAAGTATTATCTTTATTTCATTATGGTATATCTACTTTCTGCCTTTTTTCTCTATGTATTTTTATTTATTTAAATTAATTAATTCATTTTCTTGTGTGTGAGGAAGATCAGCTCTGTGTTAACATCTGCCAATCCTCTTCTGTGTTTTGCTGAGGAAGACGGGCCCTGGGATAACATCCGTGCCCACTTTATGTGGGATGCTGCCACAGTATGGCTTGCCAAGCGGTGCGGTAGTGCACGCCCAGGATCCGAACAAGCAAACCCCGGGCCACTGCAGTGGAGCACACGCACTTAACCGCTTGTGCCACTGGGCCAGCCCCTGTATTTTTTATTTTAATATAATTTTTTTTTGAGGAAGATTGGCCCTGAGCTAACATCTGTTGCCAATCTCCCCCCTCCCCTTTTTTTCCCTTTTTTTCTCCCCTAAGCCCCAGAACATAGTTGTATATCTTAGTTGTACGTCCTTCTAGTTCTTCTGTATGGGATGCCACCTCAGCATGGCTTGATAAGCAGTGCATATGTCCGTGCCCAGTATCTGAACTGGCGATCCCCAGGCTGCCAAAGCAGACCGTGTGAACTTAACGGCTATGCCACCAGGCTGGCCCCTATTTTAATAGAATTTTGGTCCAAATTTGGTCCAATAGTTGCCTACACAATTTTGTGCCTTGATTTTCCACTTAGCATTTTCACTTAAGCATTTCCCCCACACTGTTATAAACTACTTTAAAACTTCATTTTCAATGTCTATGTAATATCACATTAAGGAAAAATGTCTATTTCCCTGTTATTAGGAACTTAGGTTATTTCCATTTTTATCTATTATAAAAAGATGATAAAGTTACTTGTACACATAGCTATGTTTTATATTTTGAATTGGAGTCTTGGGAGGGGTGCTGATGTTCTTACAGATTGCTAGCAAAGAGCCTGTCATTCCAGATTTACTCTAATTTTAGTAAAACAATATATGTGCTTAGAACATACACGTTTCTTTGTGCTACTGTAGTTCTTTTAGATCATATGTCATTGGAAACCAGGAGACTAGGACAACTCTTCAATGGGCATAGATCTGGATTTAGGATATAGTATTCTAGCTATGCGGATGCCCATGGATGCCAGTAGAATGCTCTTTGTTGCCATCACTCTCAGAAGGATGAGTTATAGCAAAATCGACCACATTTTCTGGACCACAATGGAAACACATTCATATATTGTCCAGATCTGACAAGTGTTCTATGTCTGTACTGTTCAATACGATAGTCGTTAACCACATGTGGCTACTGAGCACTTGAAATGTAGCTGGTCTGAATTGAGAACTACTGTAAGTATAAAATACACATTGAATTTCAAAGATGTGGTATGAAAAAAAGTAAAATATATCATTAATAACTTTTTACACTGATTACATGTTGAAATGATAATATATGGCTCACATTATATTTCTATTGGACAGCACTGTTCTATTTCATGCCATCTTAGAAGATCAGGGATGTATGAGACCATGGATATAGCTGTTTCTTACCTCTTCTTGCTATAACACTTTATTATTAATTTCCTGAGACTCGCAGTCCACGCTGCAAAGGCACAATCTATTTCACCTGCCAGCAGCAGCTCCTTTGCTATCCTTTAATTTGAGCGTTTGAGAATTTGAGAATCTAAGGGTCGTGATTTCCCTCCTACTCTCTACTTCCTAGTGCTCCTGCTTGCTGAAGGTCAGTGCAGGAGATTAGCGGGTACCGTTAGGTGCTGAAGAACATTCTTAAGTCTTTCTCCAGGGAGGTAAACAAGTTTGAAATAACTTTGAAATGGAGAGCTTTAGATTAAAAGTGCACAGTTGCATAAAGTTCTTACAGAGGAACATATAGATTTGTCCAGTTATTCGTTCATTCAACAAATATTTATTGAGTGCTTACCATGTGTCGGTCACTGTTGTAGGCACTTGAGATACATCCGTGAACAAAACAGAGATCAGTGTTCTCCTGGAGCTTATGTTCTAGCAGGGGGTATGGACAAGAAACAAGAGACACTATAAATAGGTAAATTACAGAGTATGTTGGAAGGTGATAAGTATGGTGGGAAAGAAAAAGGAAAGCAGTTTAAGAGGGATCCAGCGTGCTGGAGGGAGAGGGAGAGGAGAGTGGCCGGGTTGGGCTTCATTGAGAAGTGACATTTAAGCAAAGACTTGAAGAAGGGGAAGGCGATGGATGTGCTGATATCTGAGGGAAAAGCATTTCAGCAGAGGGAACAGCCAGCACAGAAGCCTTAAGACACAGTGTGCTCGGCATGTTTGAGGAGCATAAGGAGGCCAGTGTGGCTGGGAGGAGAGTAGTAGTGAGGTCAGAGATGTAAGGGGGCAGCACCGACCATTTAGAGCCTCATAGGACGTGGTAAGGATTTGGGCTTTGCTATGGTCTGAATGTTTGTGTCCTCCCAATTTATACGTTGAAATCCCCAAGTTGATTATATTAGGAGGTGGGGCCTTTGGGGGATGCTTGGTGGAGCATGATGGTGGAGCCTTCATGAATGGGATTAGTGCCCTTATGAAAGAGACCCCAGAGACATCCCTTACCCTTTCCACCATCTGAGGATATAGCATGAAGGAGCTGTCTCTGAACCAGAAAGTGGACCCTCAACAGACACCAAATTTACCAGTGCCTTGATCTTGGACTTCCCAGTGTTCAGAACTGTGAGAAATAAATTTCTGTTGTCTATAAGCCACTAATCGATGGTATTTTTGTTATAGCAGCCTGATCAGACTAAGATAGGCTTTGATTCTGAAGGCTATGGGGAGCCACCGCAAGTTTTTAAGTAAAGGAGTCACCTGTTCTGGCCCACATGTTTAAAGGATCACTCAGACTCCTGTGCTGAGGTGAGGCTTCAGGCAGGCAAGGATGGAAGCAGGGCAAGAGATGGTTATGCTCCCATTAGAATGTAGCAGTACAGGTGGTGACAATGTTACATTTTGATATATAGTGAGATAGAATCAGCAGGATTTTCTGACAGGTTGGATGTGAGGTGTGAGACAAAGAGAAGAACCAAGGATGACTCTAAAGTCTTAAGCCTGGGCAATTAGAAGGATGGAGTTGCCATCATCTGAGATTGGGAAGCCTCCAGAGAGAGCAGGTTTGGGGGAAATATGAGGAGTTCAGTTTGGATATTATATTAGTTATCTAATGTTACATAACAAAATACCCCAATATTTAGAGGCTTAAGACAACCATTATCTCTCAGTTTATGTGGGTCAGGCATTCAGGAGTGGCTTAGCTGGGTGGTTCTGGCTCAGGATTTCTCATAAGGTTCCAGTCAGAATGTCAACAGGGACCTTAGGCCTCTGAGGACTCAACTGAGGCTGGAAGATCCACTTCCAGATGGCTCACTCACGTGGCTGTTGGTGGGCGGCCTCAGTTCCTCGCTACATGGGTCTCTGCATAGGCTGCCTGAGTGTCCTCATAACTTGCTACCTTGCTTTCCCCAGAGCAAGGGATCCAAGAAAGAGAGAGAGAGTAACCCAGATGGAAGCCACAGTGCCTTTTTATAACCTAGTCTGCAGAACTGCACACCATCACTTTCCCTTTATTCTACTAATTAGACAGGAGTCGCTAAGACCAGACTACACTGAAGGGCAGAGGAGTCAGGCTCCACTTCTTGAAGGAAAGAGTATCAGAGTTTGTGGACATGTTTTAAAATGATCACAGGTATATTAAGTTTGAGATATCTACTAGAGATCTCAGTGGAGATGTCAAGTAGGCATTTAAATATGCTACCCTGGGGTTCAAGAGAGGGGTCTGAGCTGGAGACACAAATGTGCAAGTCCTGGGCATACAGATGGCATACATATTGGGATCACCAGGGGAATGTATATAGGTAGAGAAGAGAATCCAGAGAACTTGTGGATTCGATTCCCTGGAAAGCTTATGAATCCTTTACGGTCATGGAAGGTAAGTTCCTACGTGGTCACCATATCACAGTGAAGAGGTTCAGAAACAGGCTTTATTGGGGGAAGCTTTCAAAATTGAGTCAGTAAGAAAAGTGGCACACCATCTTCTCAGCATCTCATGGAGAAGTGAGCCTGAGCGATCTACTGTTGTTAAGTAGGTTTGGTTTCCAGTGGAGGGTCTTCTCCCCGTCTTGCTCTGCTTCTCATAGTGCAGCTTGAGGAAGTTGCCTGTCAGCCAGTCAGACTACTGGGGCCTAGGCAGACAGAGCTTAGGTACCAGGTGTTTACAGGCACTGCCTGGGGAAGCCAGTTCCCCTGCTCCTGGGGCCCTTGGGGCCCATGGGAGGTTGCAGAAAGCCATTGGCCCTGCAGGAAGCTGAGCTTGGGTGCAGCCCCTCTGTGGTATAATAAAAAAGATTCATTTGATCTTTGTCCCTGGTTCGTGGCACAGAGTTCCTAAAACCCTTGTAATTTCCCTGAGTGATAGCAGCATCTTTTGTTATTCATAATGAACTCCTTTCAACCATTCCTGAGTTTATGGTAATGAGGTGACTGTTAGTGGGCTCTTAGAAAGCTTCAGGACAGAGGCTGGTTGACAGAGGAACTAACCATGTGATTAGAAGGTTGAAAATTTCAGCCCACCTTCTGACCTTTGGGGAGAGTGAGAGGGGCTGGAGATTGAGTTTAATTACCAAGGGCCAATGATGTAGTCTGTCATGCCTGCATAACGAAACTGCATAAAAACTCTTAAACAATGGTTTTCAGGGAGCTTCCTGTTGGTGAACACATGGATGGGCTGGGAGGGTGGCACACCTAGAAAGGGCAAGGAAGCTCTGCACCCCCACCTCCACCCTATACTTAGCCCTCTGTATCTCTTCCATTTGGCTCTTCCTGAGTTGCATCCTTTATAATAAATCTATAATAGTAAGTATAGTACTTTTCTGAGTTCTGTGAGTCATTCTAGCAAATTATGGAACCTTAGGGGCAGGTCGTGGGAACCCCTAAATTTGTAATTGGCATAGCAGAAGTGTGGGTAGCCTGGGCACCCCACTTGCAGCTGTTATGCGAAGTGGGAGTAATCTCGTGGGGCTGAGGCCTTAACCTGTGGGGTCTGTCCTAACTCCAGATAGTTAGTGTCAAAACTGGATTGAATTGTAGGGTGCCCAGTTGGTGTCAGAGAGCTGGAGGGTTGGTGTGGAAAAATGACAAGTATTTGGTGTTGGAAAAAAACACATTTGGTGTCAGAAGTGATGCCAGAAAACACCACACACCTCCCACTTGGAGGAGAGGGAGTCCCTGGTCCCAGCTGGCTCTTTATCCCGGCAACCAAGAGTGAAGCCCAGGATAATTTTCAGACAATACACTGGTAACACCACAAGTATAACTGCCTACTTGGGCAGGGTTCTCAAGCGTGTTTAAACCCACTGATACAGACCACTCAGAAAGTGGAAGGAAATTAAACTACATAAAAGATGGACAAGAGAAGAAGAATGATTAGCTACTTCTGTTCATTAGAACCTAGAATAAAGTTTGATTGTGATAATTTGTCACTTATCACACAGAAGATTTGTGCCTCTCTGAGAAGGATCATGTCTGAGTCTGTTTGGACTGCTATAACAAAATACTGGGTGGCTTATAAACAACAAGAATTTATTTCTCATAGTTCTGGGGCTAGAAGTCCAAGATCAGGCTGCCAGTATGGTTGGGTTCTGGTGAGGGCTCACTTCTGAGTTGCAGACTTGTATCCTCACACGGCAGACAGCAGAGAGGGGAGGCAAGCTCTCTTGTGACTTTTATAAGGGCACTGATTCCATTCATGAGGGGATCTAATCTGATGATTATGACTTCATCTAATCCTAATTACCTCCAAAAGCCCTACCTGCCGATACCAACACATTGGGGGTAGAGTTTCAACATGAATTTTAGGGGGTCACTAACATTCAGTCCATAGCACCCATCCCTCTGTTCTAGCTGGTGAACATTCCTCACCTCATCCTTCCATGGGTGAACAGTCTCTGGCGTGTCCACAGGCCTCTCCACCAAAACATATCCTCCTCTTGTCTCAAGACCATGCCACCTCCTGCACAGGGCTTTCCAGCCCGTCCATCATTGGGGGATCGACTTCAGTCCTTACATTAGACATTTGGACTCCTGACTACGTATGGTCACGTTGTCATTAATCACTTCCAGTGGGATCATTTTCCAAAATGAGACCATACATGTCACAGGGCAGAGAGGAGCCTTATATATCCTCTGTCCCCAGGCATTACCTGTTCAATTGCACAGACTGAAGGCTGCACACAAGCCTGGCTTAGGCAAGAGTAAAAGATAGAAAAGAGTACATGCTCCTTCAAACAAACAAATGGTTTAAATAGATTTTAGAAATATCAATCAACCTGTTAATAAATTTTTATAATTGTTTTATTTCATAGATTTTTACCCACAAGTGCTCTACAGGTTAAAAGCAAGTGACTTCTCAGGGTAACAAGTAGAGAAAGATCATTTGCAGGGCTTCAGAAAGGTCGACCCAAGGATTCCATGTCAGGAGTGAGAGGAAGGCTGAGATGAAGAGGACAGATGCTGGACTCTGATTAGTCTCTGTTCAGGCCAGTGCTCCTCCCCTTATGAATCGTGAGACCTTGAGCCTCAGCATCCTCATCTTTAAAATGAGCATGATAATGATAGTATCTACCTCACAGGGTTAAGGAGAAGATAACAGAAGAAAATGCATGTGGAGTGCTTAGCATGGCTCCTACTCCAGAAATGCTCAATAGAAGGGAACTATTAGTATCATTATTACTATTCTTCAGTCTTCTGAAAGAGGCAGGGGATGCTGGAACAGAAGGAGGTAGAGCCAGGCTGTGTTAGGAGGGAGAGTTGTTTTGAGATGATGCTGATGGGAAACGCAACAAATTGCCAGTGGGATCTTTGAGCAGGAGGACCTAAGATGAACCAACAGCATGGCCTGGGGTCAGGAGGAGGAGAGGGCTGAGGGCTGCCCAGAGCACCTCGGTGAAAGTCTTCAAAGCCAGAGGGGAGTGGCTGGGCTTTGTCTATGGTTGGATGAGAACTATCCAAGAGGAGGGGATAACACGGTCAGTCAGACCCATAGAGAAGACACGTCTGGGGTCTGGGGTGAGGAAGGAGCTGGGGGAAGAGGAGGTTGCTATAAACTAAGCAGAAAATGAAGACTGGGGCTAAGGTGGTGGCTGTGAAATATCCAGGGAAGGACAGAAACTACAGATATTAGGTAGAAACAAGTGGCATGATCAGGCAATGGATGAAGGAGGGAAGGAGTGAATGAGTCTAAGAAGACAGTGAGTTCTGCTCCTTGCATGGGATTTTGTGGTCCCCCGGGCAAGAACCACTTAGGTGTGTGCCGTGTGCCTGGCCATGTTTACTCTGATGATGGAGTGGCCATTGTGACGGGGTGGCTGGTCTGCGGAATGGGTTGAGAAAAGCTCTGTATATTCCCCATGAGGTTGAAGTGATGTTAGGACACCCACCAGAGATGTCATAGAGACACCACCGTGAAGGAACCGTGGAGATGCACCTTTCACTTCTTCTCGGGGTTGGGTCCAGCAGGAGGGAGGCTTGACAATTGGCCACCATGCTTGGGGGCTGTGTCTTGGACTTGTGCGGTTCTTCTTCGCTCCTTGGCCCCTCTCTCACTGAGAATGCACAGCAGTAGGGCAGACAAGAGCTGTGCACTGGACAATACAGTGGCTGTGATCACTGGCTCCACAGACAGGTGAGTAAATGGGAGTCGCGGATGGTGTGGGCCCTTGCAAGGGGTGTAGTGTCCCCATCGCAAGTGGGATCTGCTGTCAATTCCCTTCTCTCACATCCCTGCCCATTACCCAGCTCTGGAAATTGTCATCTTTCTAAGGGCAAGCTTCTGTCATTAAACTCACCTGTTTCCCGAGAAGCACAGTGGGAAGGTGGAAAGAGCAAGTGCTTTGGATTCAGACCTGGATTTGAATCCAGGCTCCAAGGTTAATACCTGAGCAGTTTGTGACTTTACTTAACCACCTCTGTAAAACATAACTGGATAACAGTGCCTTGATGACAGAGTGGATGATAGGATAATGCAAATGCCTGCTACATAGGAGGTGCTCAGTAAAAGTTAGTTCCTCATTTCTGGTCAGAAGATTTGGGGGCTGGGACACTGTGGTATTTTATGTCTTAAGATCAGGCTCCCAGGAGGAGGGTGGGGAGGGGCTGAAGCCATCTCAGCCATCTCTGCCTGCAGGATTGGCTCTGCCATCGCCCGGCGTCTGGCCCAGGACGGGGCCCACATGGTGGTCAGCAGCCAGAAGCCGCAGAATGTGGACCGGGCAGTGGCAGTGCTGCAGGGGGAGGGGCTGAGTGTGACAGGCACCGTGTGCCATGTGGGGAAGGCCAAGGACCGGGAGGCGCTGGTGGCCACGGTGAGGGGGCGGAGGTGAGAACATACACCCAGTCCAGGGCAGGAAGGGCTCTAAGTCAAGATGCTCCTTCCCTTAACATATTCTTGGATATTCACTGTGTGTCAGACACACACTAACACCCCATCACATTAGTATGTGAGGTGCTAGATGTTGTTATAACAGCTTTACTGTGGGAAACAGACCTAGCAAGGTTAAGTGGCAGGGATGATTTTGAACTGAGGTCTGCCTGACTCCAAAACCCACATTCCTTTTTTTTTTTTTTTTTTTTGCTGAGGAAGATTGCCCTGAGCTAACATCTGTGCCAATCTTCCTCTATTTTGTATGTGGGTTGTCACCACAGCATGGCTGCCGACGGGTGGTGTAGGTCCACACCCAGGAACAAACCCATGAACTCGGGTCACCGAAGTGGAACATGCCAAACTTAACCACTAGGCCACAGGGCTGACCCCCAAAACCCACATTGTTAACCTTAATTCTGTGCCTGGCAGGACCTTGCAGGGAACACAGGGAACAAATGGCTGAAGCCCTGTGAAGCTGGGACGATGCCCACCGCAGGGGCAGCTCTGTGGACTGGAGCAGGGGAGATGCCAGGCTGGAGAGCCCATCACAGTCACCATGGGAGTGGGCCCTGTTCAGGGGGCTCGCCGGGAAAAGGTCATTTTTGAAAGAGAGTCTTGAAGGGGAGTGGGAATGGACCAGATATGTTTTCCAGAGAAGAGACTCCAGGTATACGAGACTTCAAGAGTGAAGATTCCCAGAAATGAGGGAGTGCTAAGGAATTACAAAGAGGGGAAGGAGAGAGCCCAGCAGGGCTCAGATGAAGCGCAGGTGACTTAGGCACTGTCCAGTGTTCTCCCAGAGTGAGTCTGAGGGTGAAAAATCCAGGAGAAGGCCCCACTGAGGCCGGCTGGAAATGTGGCTCAGGCTTCTAGGACCCACCGCAGGGCTTTCTGATTGGCCAGGCCCTCCCAGATGACTGTGGAGGCAGGGAGGAGGCTTCTGGTCCACAATTTCATCTCTTCCTCACCCTCTGTGCTGCCTCCGTTTCCCCCCAGGCCCTAGAACTGTAGGGGCATCAACTTCCTGGTGGGGAGCACCCTGGGGACCGGTGAGCAGGTGTGGGACAAGGTGAGGCCGGGGGAGCACGGAGCTGCGAGATTCTCTAGGTCTCCCATCGCTACTCACACACCTTTGTGTGTTCCCAGATGCCACCCGTTTACCTTCCAGCCACAGCCCCGGTTCCATTGGGTAGAGCACACCTGAGTCGTCTGCCAGGTGGCCAATGATACTGCAGACCTTCTCTACTTCAGCCCTCCTCCGAGGCCCAGATGTGAGGGGACATGCCCAGCTCTGGGCCAGATCCTGTCTCCTGGCTCAGAAACCTGAGGCTGTCACCCTCTGGACTCACTGGCACCCACTCTGATCCCTTCAGTCTGGCTGTCCCAGAGCCCCCCCTTGGGACACTTCACTTGTCCACAGACACAGCTGAGAGAAGGGACCACCATCCCTGCCAGACTCCACCGAGCATCACAGGGGCTCCTGCTGCCCTGCCCCTGCCCCTGCTGTCCTGAGGGGCCCCTGAGAGGGGCTGGCACAGTCCTGACCCTCCCCCTCCATGTGTCTGCAGAGAGGGGTCCTGTGAGCAGGGTTAGCCATTCCTTCCTCGTGGAGTGTTCCTCTGCTGACCCCTCTCTTCTCTCCTTCCAGACCCTGCCCCACTTTCTCTCTTGGTTCTCACGTTCCTGGTCTTCTTGGCCCTGCTCTGCCCCGTCCCTCCCCAGCCCAGCCTCCAGCTTTTACGGGAAACTCAAATTTCAGCACCTGCCCCTGAGCAGGGCCCCACACAGAGCTGGTGTTTGCAGCCTGCCGGCTGGCGTGTGACTTCTCCCCTCTGCTCATTAAAGCAAACACTGATACACCAGCTTTCCTGACGTCCTTCCCCGTACTGTTTTCACTGGTCTGCTTCTCTGGAGGGGGATGTGCCTGCAGAGTCTGCGTAGCGAGTGACAGTGAAGAGGTTCTTAAGCCGAGTTTTCCTGGTGGGCAGGCAGACCCCTCAGACTCCTCCTTCTCCTCAACTCTGGGACCACAAGGAGAAGAGCAGCGCTGACCCCCAGCTCCTCCCCGCGGGACCCCAGACAATCAGAGGGGCCCAACCTTACAGCTCCCCTTTAGCCCCCTGCTTGGATTTCAGGTCTGGGATGTGAATGTGAAGGCCCTGTCCCTGCTGCTGAGCCAGCTGTTGCCCCACATGGAGAAGAGGGGGTGAGGGCAGGGGGGCCATGATGTTGGGGCGACTCTCCCCTGCTTTCCTCTGTGCTAGGGGACACTTGGGGGAGATGGCCCGAAGTGGGGCATCCCAAGGAAAGCAGGTAGAAGGACTGTCCTCTAGATGCGGGATCTGTCTCCCGTCACCTCCAAAACCACATCTTCAGGCCACTTGGTCCCCAGAGGGGTGCGGCCGAACTGTGAAAGGAACATTTGGAGGGAACGTGGTCGACAGATTCCAAACCCACAGAGGAGCCTGGACTGCTTCTGACATGCTCTGTCCTCGAGAATGGCGGGGCAGCTGCAAGGGACAGGGGCCTTGGGGTGTAACCCAGAGCACCTAACCCCTCCAAAGAGGCCAGAGGAAGCCCCCTCAGAGCACCCCTGTTTGCCTCTGGGGTCTCTCGGGCCGAGATTCTCCTCCCTTTGGCTCCTCATCTCTTCTTGTCTGAGTCAGCACCCAGTTCCTGCTCCTGCTCCAGAGTTAGATTTGGAACTTAGGTGACTCTAAATGCATTTCCCTCCTAGGGGAGTGGCCCTCCCTGGAGCTGGGGACCACTGCTCTGACCTCACACTGATGGCTCCATGCTCCCCGGTCTGTTCTCTAGAGACCCAGCTGCTGGTTGATCCCTGCCTGTGTCACTGGAGTCCTGGGGTTTCCCGGTGGGGGAGGCTGTGTCAGCACCCTCTGGGTCCAACCTCCTCAAAGCGTTCACTTCTTCCCAGACTCCCTGGCACGGTCCCCACTTCCCTTCTTCTCCTTGTACCTTGGTTCTGTCTCCTCTTCACTTGGAAGCCCATTTTCTGGAAGCATCTGGCTTCTCAGTTGTGCTCACCTTCTATCCTGTCACACCTGTCTGTCTCCTCACAGAGGAGGCTCTGTGGTGCTGATTGCCACTGCTGCTGTCTGTGCACCTCAAAGAGTGAGTGGGGAGCTTTGGAATGGGGCAGTGGAGTGGATGCTAGGGTCAGGAGGGAGTGAATATTGATCACGTGTGATGATAAAATCCAAACGCACAACATTGTACACTTGTCCTATCCACACTTAAAATCACACTCACTGCTATTATCTCATTCAGTCCCCACAACCCCAAGGCTGCCATGTATGGTTGTACAGGTTGTTCACTGCACAAGGGCACCCAGTCCAGGGACAAGTGGGAGCTGAAATCCACTCCACGCTCTGCTTGCCAAGCCATGCACCCTAGCTATATTCTCCTGAAAGAAGGGGGTGGCATTAACATTTGCATTTACCAAGTCAGGCATCAGTGGGGCTGTATCAGCTCAGAGGAGAGTTCTTTTTAAAATTCACACCAGGGGGCAGTACAGGCTATCAATGTCCCTACATGATGTTCCTGTGACTATCACCAGGCAGAGCTTATAAACTCCATCGGGTGAAATTGAGACCAAGAGATCTTACACGACTTGCCCAAGGTTGACCAGTTCGTGGTAGAGCAGGGATCTGGCCTCCATCTCTTCTGTCCAGTTCCCTGACTTTGCATGCAAGCTCTTCCCTCTGGGTTGAGCATAGGCGAACATAGCCTCTGCCTTCCTGACTTTTCCTTAAGCCCAGGCTTCTTTCTGTTCCTGCCCAGATTTTGTTCCTTGGTAATTCCCAGGGGTGAGTGGGAGAAATGTCTGAGTTGGGCCTAAGAGCATATCCATCCCTAGAGGTCCAGCAAGAGTCCGTCCTCTCACCTGCAGGGAACTTTGTTTCTTTTCCCTTCTTAGATGTTGGGGACCTACACTACCAGCAAAACTTCCCTGTGGGACTTACCCAGGCCTTGGCTGTTGAGCTGGCACCAAAGGGCATCCAGCCGAACTGCCTGTCACCAGGATTCGTCAAGACTGACTTCAGCCCGGTGGTGAGGATACAGCTGCTCCCACACCAACCACCCTGGGCTTTCCCCAGCCCACCAAGCCCCTCTGAGACCTACACACTCATGCCCCTCACTCTGTGGCCCTGGCCTGCAGCCTCTGAGACCAGCAGCCTCTCACTCCTCTGTAGCAGAATCAGGCCTGCCTCTTCTGTGGGAACAGTCCAGAGGAACCCCCAGCCCCAGCTCCAAGCAGGGTCATCTTCCCACAAAGGCACTTGTCTGCCAAGGGCAGCCTCTCTTTGCCCCTTCACAGTTGTATCTAGCACTGACCATCTGAATTTTTTCAGGTTGAAAATAATCTGGCTCTGCAAAATTCTTTTAAAAATCTCTGTGGATGGCAGCAGTAGAGTGTCTCCCAGAGGAGACAGGACTTTCTAACTGCGTCTTCACAAATCGGCCCTTCCTCTCATCAAGTCTGGGTTGCACAGCCTGGGAGCTGGGATCTGGAGGGCAGGTGGGGCCCCACCATATCCCTTGGGGAGCCTGGGTGGTGGGATCCAGAGGTGGAGCTATGCTGGGCCCTCTGACTAGGTCAGTAGGGCCAGAGGTCAGAGTTCATTAGTGCATGGGCTGAGACCTCAGTTCTGTCCTCCTTCCATGCAGAGCAGGGCAGCCAGAGGACTATGAGGGACTCACGTCCTTCCTGTGCTCTCCAGAAGCCAGTTACATCACTTGGAGAATGTTGTGATGGCTGGCTTCTCCTTGAGGCTCTTATGTCCACCACTAGGACTGGAGGCTGTCACTCTGAGTGTAGACACTGCATTTTACCCTGGGAACCAGATGGTGATTGGATAGGAGAACGAAGGCCAGGGCCCGAGGAGGTGTCATAGGGAATTCCTTTTTTTTTTTTTTTTTGCATTTTTATTTTTTATTTTTTCTTATTTTTATTTATTTATTTAATTTTTTGTTTATTGCAGTAACATTGGTTTATAACATTGTATAAATTTCAGGTGTACATCATTATACTTCTATTTCTGCATAGATTACATCATGTTCACCACCCAAATACTAATTACAACCCATCACCACACACATGTGCTGAATTATCTCTTTCGCCCTCCTCCCTCCCCCCTTCCCCTCTGGTAACCACCAATCCAATCTCTGTCTCTATGTGTTTGTTTATTGTTGTTATTATCTACTACTTAATGAAGGAAATCATACGGTATTTGACCTTCTCCCTCTGACTTATTTCACTTTGCATAATACCCTCAGTGTCCATCCATGTTGTCACAAATGGCTGGATTTCATCATTTCTTATGGCTGAGTAGTATTCCATTGTGTATATATACCACATCTTCTTTATCCATTCGTCCCTTGATGGGCACTTAGGTTGCTTCCAAGTCTTGGCTATTGTGAATAACGCTGCAATGAACACAGGGGTGCATGTATCTTTATGCATTGATGTTTTCAAGTTCTTTGGATAAATACCCAGCAGTGGAACAGCTGGATCATATGGTAGTTCTATCCTTGATTTTTTGAGGAATCTCCACACTGTTTTCCATAGTGGCTGCACCAGTTTGCACTCCCACCAGCAGTGTATGAGAGTTCCCTTCTCTCCACATCCTCTCCAACACATGTTGTTTCCTGTCTTGTTAATTATAGCCATTCTGACGGGCGTGAGGTGATATCTCATTGTAGTTTTGATTTGCATTTCCCTGATAGTTAATGATTTTGAACATCTTTTCATGTGCCTGTTGGCCATCTGTATATCTTCTTTGGAGAAATGTCTGTTTAGGTCTTTTGCCCATTTTTTAATTGGGTTGTTAGTTTTTTTGTTGTTGAGATGCATCAGTTCTTTATATATTTTGGAGATTAAGCCCTTATCAGACGTATGGTTTGCAAATATCTTCTCCCAATTGTTAGGTTGTCTTTTCGTTTTGTTGATGGTTTCCTTTGCTGTGCAGAAGCTTTTCAGTTTGATGTAGTCCCATTTGTTTATTTTTTCTATTGTTTCCCTTGCCCGGTCAGACATGGTGCTTGAAAATATGTTGCTAAGACCGATGTCGAAGAGCGTACTGCCTATGTTTTCTTCTAGAAGTTTCATAGTTTCAGGTCTTACATTCAAGTCTTTAATCCATTTGGAGTTAATTTTTGTGTATGGTGTAAGGTAAGGGTCTACTTTCATTTTTTTGCATGTGGCTGTCCAGTTTTCCCAACACCATTTGTTGAAGAGACTTTCTTTTCTCCATTGTATGTTCTTGGCTCCTTTGTCAAAGATTAGCTGTCCATAGATGTGTGGGTTTATTTCTGGGCTTTCGATTCTATTCCATTGATCTGTGTGTCTGTTTTTGTGCCAGTACCATGCTGTTTTGGTTACTATAGCTTTGTAGTATATTTTGAAATCAGGGAGTGTGATACCTCCAGCTTAGTTCTTTTTTCTCAGGATTCCTTTACTTATTTGGGGTCTTTTGTTGTTCCATCATAGGGAATTCTAAGACAGATCTAGTGTAGGGCCTCACAGGTGATGGGTCAGAGTTGCTGCTGAGCAGCTACTGAACCAAAATCTGTGTTTGATCTTTTTTTACTGGCAATAAACTTGTTTTGAAACTCCTAACCTCGGCTTCCTTGCGAGGCTGGCAAATATGAGCAGCTGCTTTGCCTACAAACGCCACCCCTGCATCAGCGGTCCATTTCCTCACCACTGACCCCATCCTCAGGAGAGCTTTCCTCCGTGTTGGTCACCAGCACTTGAGCATCCTGGGGCCCCAAGAAAAAAAGAGAGTCTTTGCCTGGGGAGTTAGGGAGGTGGTAATTAAATGTCATACCAAATCACCCAGGGGCACGGACAAGAGCCTGTCCCTCGGACGGCCAGTGGCTCTAAGAGGAGATTCGTCCAGTTGTCTTCCTCCCCACTCCTCACCTGGGAACCGTGGGAATAACCTGGACTAGGAATGGACGATCTCCTAAGTCTCTCCTCTGCCGCTGTCCTTACCTTTCCGGACCTCAGTT